>NC_133135.1:29377710-30577710 GCF_048418815.1 Hemitrygon akajei
AGATAAAGGTGATAGGTGATGCCTGCTGGGAAGGAAAGGCAAAGGGCTGGAGAGGAAGGATTCTGATGGGAGAAGAGAGGAGAGCATGGGAGAAAGGGAAGGAGGAGTGGACACAAGAGGAGATGAGAGGCAGGTGAGAAGAGGTAAGAGCCTGAGTGGGGAATAAAAGAAGAGGGGAAGGGGAGGAAATTTTTTTTTACCTGAAGGAAAAATCAATATTCATGCCATCAGGTTGGAGGCTACCCAAACAAAACCAATAGTGTGGCATGCAATGGGATGTCAGCCAAAATGCTTGTGCTTAAGTCTTTGAAGCAGGGCATGAACACAAAACCTTCTGAAGCATTTAAAGTGAGAGATCTACTAACTGATCCACAGATGGCACTATAAAGAAACCAAAGAGTAACAGGAAGCAAAGACGCATCTGGATGTCTCCTTTTTCTCAAGTTGGCCACAAAGAGCCTGCGTGAGTGGAGCATCAGCAATTGTGGCATCAGCCTGCTCAAGGGTAATTTATTCCCTGTCCCTAACCACACGTTTTGATACATTTTAACCCCACACCAGTCTTCTGCAGCAAACTTCTGAGATTTCAATGATCTTCTGCCCATATGTTTCTTACATTATATTACATAAAATGAATAGTGCTTTGGTGTCCTTCAGCTCTACACATAAAACATAAATGTTTTCCCTTTGCAATAACAAGGACTTTTTATGCATAATTATTTCCCCTGATGCCATGGCGATTAACTAAAAATTGAAATGCATGGAAGAAATTATATGTACCTGCCTTATAATAGAGTGGTAATATAATTTTGAGCAGAATTTATTTGGATGCTATCAAATAAGTTACTGACCGGTAAGTCCATTCCCTCTACCAATGTCAGTGCTTTCTACTCATACGTTGCTGGCCCAACTGCATTCATTATACATATTGTTCAACTTTAAACAACCGGTTTACTGTATGTGTCATATTGCTGGCATTCTTACTGCCACTGACTTAGATTCTGTTTCAATTTATATTGCAGTTATGGTGCAAAGTCAGTTACCACAAGCAGATTGTACTGAAACGTGCAGCCTGTATCTTTCATAAGCAGGAACTAAAACGCGTTCTTTAATTTTAGCACGGGATGTGAAAAATCCTTTCTATTCCAAAACCTGGGAAATCCTGTTAACCTATTCGGTGTAGCATACAATTCATAAATATAATTAATTGCAAGTTAGTAAATGTTAAACAAAACTTTACCTTCCACCTGAGCATTTTGCAGCCTTCTGGACTTAATATTGGAATTCTACAACTTTGGTTAATTTGATTCCACAATTTATACCAAATGTCCATCTGTGATTTTTTGGATGAAATTCCCAATTTTATTTTGTTTTATTTTCTCTAGGAATGGAGGACATGCACAACCTGATCAGCCAGGTGTGTCTTCCTGCTCTGCTTTATCCAGCTCAAAATCTTTTGTCTATACTGCCACTCGTCAGGCGCTCCAGACCAGTTCGGAAGCAGGTGAAAACCTGGCCAGCAGGAGCCATCTCTGCTCTTCAGGACTGCTTTGAGCACACTGACTGGCACATGTTCAGGGAGGCTGCAACCGATGACAACTCTACCAACTTAGAGGAGTACACAGCATCAGTGATCAGCTACATCAGCAAGTGCATTGATGATGTTACTCTGTCCAAGACCATCGCTATACGTGCCAACCAGAAGCCATGGATGACCGCAGAGGTGCGTGCGCTGCTGAGGTCCCGCGACTCCGCCTTCAGAGCAGGCGACAAGGCAGCTTTGACAACAGCAAGGGCCAAACTGTCCCGAGCCATCAGAGGGGCAAAGCGTGCACACGCCCAGCTAATCCACAGTTACTTCCAGGACAGCGGCGACACGCGGCGCATGTGGAAGGGCATCCAGGACATCACCAATTACAGGACATCACCTGACTGTGCAGGTGATGCCTTCCTCCCAAATGCGCTGAAAAACTTCTACGCCCAGTTTGGGGCAGAAAATGACGTGGCGGCGAGGAAGTCCACCCCTCCTACAAATGACCAGGTGCTGTGTCTCACCGTGGCCGATGTGAGAAGAACCCTGTGCAGGGTCAACCCACGGAAGGCTGCAGGACCAGACAATATTCCTGGTAGAGTGCTCAGAGGATGTGAAGACCAGCTAACAGATGTTCTCACTGACATCTTCAACATCTCCCTGAGCAACGCCATCATTCCAACGTGTTTCAAGGCCGCCACCATCGTCCCCATGCCGAAGAAATCTTCTGTGTCCTGCCTAAATGACTACCGTCCTGTTTCACTTACATCCATCATCATGAAATGTTTCGAGAGGCTCATCATGAGGCATATCAAGACCCTGCTGCCCCCCTTACTGAACCCCCTGCAGTTTGCATACCGTCCCAACCGCTCAACAGATGACACCATTGCCACCACCCTCCACCTGGCCCTAACCCACCAGGACAAAAAAGACACATACGTTCGGATGCTGTTCATGGACTTCAGTTCAGTATTCAGTACAATCATCCCTCAGAAACTGATTGGAAAGCTGAGCCTACTGGGCCTGAACACCTCCCTCTGCAACTGGATCCTAGACTTCCTGACTGGGAGACCTCAGTCAGTCCGGATCGGAAGCAGCATCTCCAACATCATCACACTGAGCACGGGGGCCCCCCAGGGCTGTGTGCTCAGTCCACTGCTGTTCACTCTGCTGACCCACGACTGTGCTGCAACACACAGCTCAAACTACATCATCAAGTTCGCCGATGACACAACCGTGGTGGGTCTCATCAGCAAGAACGACGAGTCAGCTTACAGAGAGGAGGTGCAGTGGCTAACGGACTGGTGCAGAGCCAACAACCTGTCTCTGAATGTGAACAAAACAAAAGAGATGGTTATTGACTTCAGGAGGGCACAGAGCGACCACTCCCCACTGAACATCGACGGCTCCTCGGTAGAGATCGTTAAGAGCACCAAATTCCTTGGTGTTCACCTGACAGAGAATCTCACCTGGTCCCTGAACACCAGCTCCATAGCAAAGAAAGCCCAGCAGCGTCTCTACTTTTTGCGAAGGCTGAGGAAAGTCCATCTCCCACCCCCCCATCCTCATCACATTCTACAGGGGTTGTATTGAGAGCATCCTGAGCAGCTGCATCATTGCCTGGTTTGGAAATTGCACCATCTCGGATCGCAAGACCCTGCAGCGGATAGTGAGGTCAGCTGAAAAGATCATCGGGGTCTCTCTTCCTGCCATCACGGACATTTACACTACACGCTGCATCCGCAAAGGAAACAGCATTATGAAGGACCCCATGCACCCCTCATACAATTTCTTCTCCCTCCTGCCGTCTGGGAAAAGGCTCTGAAGCATTCGGGCTCTCACAACCAGACTATGTAACAGTTTCTTCCCCCAAGCTATCAGACTCCTCAGTACCCTGAGCCTGGACTGACACCTTGCCCTACTGTCCTGTTTATTATTTATTGTAATGCCTGCACTGTTTTTGTGCAATTTATGTAGTCCTGTGTAGGTCTGTAGTCTAGTGTAGCTTTCTCTGTGTTTTTTTTTATTACGTAGTTCAGTCTAGTTTTTTGTACTGTGTCATGTAAACCATGGTCCTGAAAAACGTTGTCTCATTTTTACTATGCACTGTACCAGCAGTTATGGTCGAAATGACAATAAAAGTTGACTTGACTTGACTCAAACCACTCTCATTCGTTCATCCACAGCTACCATTGTTTATAGTTTTCCCCCATGGTGCCCCTGGTTTTACCTTTTTGAAGGTTTTCCCCTCCCTCAGCCTCTCTGCAGCTTTTTGCTTCTGTCTGCCCTCCAGTTCTAATGAAGGATCTCCAACCAAGAACATTAACTCTGTTTGTCTTCCCACGGATGCAGCCTGACCTGTTGAGTACTTCTAGCATTTCTGTTCTCATTACCCTGAACCAAACTGACCTATTGAATAAAAACGTAATAAACGATGAAGATAAATTTAGAAGTTAGTTTCTACATTGGCATATGAAGTCCCTGTGCCTGGTAACTGAATATAATTGAAATAAGGATATTGAACATACTCCTATATACCATATGTTAGACTAAAACACTTTTGAATAAAGCTGTCAATCAATCCAGTTCAAAGACACATTTTGTTTTGTCTAGTCAATAAACAAATTTGTATCACTGTAGAATTGTTGACATTTCAAACTGTATATTTTGAAGCATACAAAAAAAACTTTGAATATCATTTTGAATGATGTTTCCATAAACTTTAGGATGTGAAAAAGGTAAAGAAGGATTTGCTGTCTTTCAACCTCAAGCCATCTGATAATGCTTTAAAGCGAACAAATATTAGAGAAGTGCAGGGACAACTTTCCTGCTCTTATTCAAGACAAGGTCAAAGTTTCTTTCATATCCCATTAGGGACCAGATAATATTTTGGTTTAATGTTTTGTTAAAAGGCAGCCCCCTCAAAAATGTATCTGCCTTCGCTAGAGCAATGAGAATACAACATTTATCTCTAACTTCTATTCTTTGACAATCGGCAGTAATGAAAACATTCCTAAGCCTAATTAAAATGATTTGGAATTCAAAAAGGATATAAGCATTATCATTCAAAGGGCTGATCAGTACCTAAAAATAAGCCTTGTGTGCTGGCTGATATACATATCAGTGAATAGACTTAAAGCTCACAGAGATCAAAATATGCTTAAAACGCACAGCCTTCAACATCAACTTTAATTATTAATGGGGCAAATAGTTATTTCCAAAATACTATTATCATGCAAATTATATTAAAATAGAGTCTTCAAAATCATCACAGTAATCACTTATTTTAAGCTTAATATTGACCATTCAGGCACCTCAGTGATTTTTTTTTTTGTTTAGAGTAACATTCAATTAAATAAAACCAAGACAAATGCCCTCTTCCTCCTCTCCCTCCCCTCCTGTTGCTTTGCTCCTGTTAAAAAAAACATACCGGTAGTTCTTTTTCTATGTTAATCTCATCCTATATTGTACCTCGGGCACAAAAACATTGCTTATCTAACTTAAACACTAATTGCATAAATAGACAAGGGGAAGAGAGGACGAGATTGTCAAGCCTCTAGATGGAATTGGCATTGAACGAAAATAATTTAGATTTTGCAGAGTCGAAGTTAGTGAATGTTATATCAATTAACCCCTTTAAAGTGTAACCGTTTGCCTGATGGGACTAAGCTGTATGAATAATGAGCAAAATGAATAAAAACTCCCCAAAGCACCATATTTCTGGCCCATTTAGGACTACAGGATGTAATTTCTGAATTAAACGGTCAGAAGCAAAAAAAAATACACTTTGCAATATTATATTGGAGTGGGAGCACTAATGAAAAATGTCATTTTTGCTTTCTTGGGAGCTTTTCAACTGATATTCATCTCAAGAGATTAAACAATTAGGGCAAATTTCTGATAATTCAAAAACTAAATGTGATCTGCTTGAAAGACTAAGCTAAAAAAATCTGATAACCTTTTCTTCATTCAGGAGTTATAATTCTACTCTGAGGATCTCAGATCTCATGGCAGGTAATGTCATAATTCAATATACATGTTCAAGGACTCCTGAGAATATAAGAAACAATATGGAGCAAACTGCTACTTTTTATTGAAAAGCAGAATATCTTCACATTAAATCAAGCTCAGTTATTCTTTAAGTCTAAATAAAAGAACTCATGTTGTTAACACCACCAAATATTTTCATACATGTTCTGCACATGTGCATGCACGTGTGCACCCACACATGCACATTTTACCAAACAGTACAGAGTGTGATGCGCACTACCACCATCATTTGCAATATTAGAGTCACAGAGTCATAGAAAAGCACAACACAGCACAGAAACGGACCTTTTGGCTCATCTACCCTGTGCCAAACCGTTTAAAATGCCTACTGCCATTGACCTAAACTGGGACCATAGCCCTCCATACCCTGGAGGGTAACATAATGGGAGGAAACATATACATAATTCACAACCACTGACGTTGAGTTGGAGTTCACTTTAAGAGGCTGGTCTGACCTGATGAAGTAATGACATGACATTTTTACCATGCTTTAAGTTCTGTGTTTGGTTGATAATAAAAGAGAGCTGTTACGGTTTTTCTTAAACTTAAAACACTTCTTCTTTTATTTATGAAAACCTACACCCCCTACCATGCACATACCTATCCAAACTTCTCTTAAAAATTGGAATTGTGACCACATGCACCACTATTAATGCAATAAAAATACAAATAATCCATTGATGATTGATTTGCAGGGATAAAACTGAACCATATTTTGCTACCTAATGAGAAACAATAGAATGTGCACATTTTTCCATTATGTGGCCTGTACAGTGGGACTCCCTTTCTCAAATTCCTCTACAGTTTTCAATGGGAAAGTAGTTATGTATGTTCTGACTTGGCTTCATTTCTTAATTTAAAAAAAACTCAAAAGGGGAGGAATATTTCATTTCTCACCACTGTTAATAATGTTCAACTCCTTCAAATTCAGTTGGGTTTCATTTCAATAAGCATGAAAATGAAAATATAAACATTATCTGTATAATAAGATTTGTAAGATCCTATTAACATTGGGAAATAACATTGCAGACTATTTCATTTAATGCTTCTCCTAACGGTGATTTTTGTCAGTTCAAGAGCATTGTTGTGAATAGTTTCCAATTTCTCACAATTTTATAATATGCAAAGTTAGGAAATAGTACCTTATGCTTTCAATCCACAGAATTAAAACAGGAGAGAGAAAAGAAAGATAATTTCATGCAGGGCTGATCTAAGCTGCTCTTTATATACTATTACCATGATATTCATTAGGTTTATCTGTAAATACAGTTTTTATAACATAATGCAACACAGAAGATGAAGAACAGGCAATGGCTGGATGATGGGCAATAACCAATCAGGATTTTGTTAAAAGAATGCAATGGGTACTCCTCAATGGGGTACTGATTGTTGATGATCAGCCATGATCACAGTGAATGGCGGTGCTGGCTCGAAGGGCCAAATGGCCTACTCCTGCACCTATTGTCTTTTGTCTATTGACTCAATGTGATCAAAAAGGGTTGCCATGGTAATATAGCCATCGGCACATTATGACAGCTCAGGGCATTCTGGAGTTCAGAGTTCAATTCTGGAACCATCTGTAAGGAGTTTGTACGTTCTCCCTGTGAACCATGTGGGTTTCCTCTGTGTGCTCCTATTTCCTCTCACAATCAAAATACCTACCAGTTAGTAGGTTAATTGGTCACTGTAAGATGTCCAGTGATTAGGCTTAAATTAAACAGGTGGGTTTCTGGGTGGTTCAGTTCATTGGGCCGGAAGGACCTGTTCCACGGTGTATTCCATTAATTAAATAAAATGGAAAATATCTTTCCAAGGACTTACTTTTTTTTCTTATAGCTCAAATAGGGTGAAGGTTGCAAATCTGAAATAAAAACACTTTAGTTGAAAAATACTGCTGAAGAGTTGAGGCCTTCTTTCCTCTCTATTCAAGTTGCCATCATGCTCTGGGAAACAACACTGAGCTCCCTCAGAGGAATGAGGAGACATTCATAGACAGAGTTATACACATGAGATTAACATGGTTGATTTTCAGGAAAGGTCTAAAATCATGTTTTCCTGCTCGGCCATACATGAGAGATTCTATGACTTTCACCTGAGCAGTGCTGCCTCCCCCAGGGATCCTAGAAAACAATTCCTTCTTTGGCACACCCTTGCAAAAACATCTCTTCATTCGTTGGGTTCTGAGACCTTGTGCACTCATTGGCTGCACAGTTTTAATAACAGAGACTGTCCTTCAAAAATTATCCATTGGTTGCAAAACACTTTGAGAAATCCCAAGACAAATACAAGGAAAGGCATGCTATTCTTTAGCTTGAGGTAGAGGGAAAGCCCTGGGAATTGACCTGACCCTCATGAACTGATAGGTACAAAAGTGAAAAAGTTTCATTTTGCAAAGATTGTCATCATAGATTAATCCAGAAAAATTGTGCACAAAATAAAAATGTAGCTCCATCTGCCACAGTGGTAAAGTTTGTGACTGAGGAATTAAAAAAGGCTTTCTTTAAATCTTAATTTTCTTTTCATTATGATGCTTCTTTATCAATCAAGGTGCCGAAACCAATCTATTCCAGTGCAGGCAAGTGAAGACCAAATGTCTAAAAGCTAAATGTGAAGCATATCAGGAGAGTGCTGTTCAGTCAAGATCAATACAATTTTCATCTACTGCACTCTCACAGAGTAATCCAGCATTGATATGAATTCAATAGGTAACATTATCCTTTTAAGGCTACAAAAGTTGATTAGAACTGTTCGACTCCAATTTCTTCATCTATTTAAAGCAAAGGTAACAGAATAACGAAGTTGTGTTGATAATGTTTATGAAACAGCAAAGTAAGAGCCTTTGTGTGTCCACTGAAGCAGAAAAGTTAAATTCTTCACATGCACATGAAACAATATCTGGGTCTCAATTATTTAAACCTTCATCTCATTCATACAGCTTTTCCACCTTGGCTTTACTGCCCTCTGTTCCTCTCTTGATGAGTTCCTCAGACTAATATAACTTCTGACAACTATTTCCTGTAATCTAACTACATCCCTTGCATTGGTGATAGATGTCATCTCTGATCTCTTACTTACATTAGTCTCCATAGCACAGCTTCCCACACTCACACTACACCACCTTCTGTGTTTACCTTGGCTAAAAAATAGATCACAGAAGTAATATGGTGGCCTTTTCGCACCCTGTCCCTTGTAAAAACGCAAATTCCTCTGGCTCCGCCACATCTGTTCTCAGGATGAGGCTCTTCATTCTGGAACAAAGGAGATGTTCTCCTTTTCCAAAGAAAGGGGCTTCCCTTCCTCCACCATTAACGCTGCCCTCAACTGCATCTCTTCTGTTTCATGCACTGATGCACCATCAATAACTCACTCTGAGACGTAAGAAGCGAGATAACGGCTTTTATTGACTGGAAGAATGAACAACACTACATCCTGGGGAATGAGGCCGGGCACAGGCCTCAATCGCCTTTATACAGGGGTCTGTGGGAGGAGCCACAGAAGCAGTCAGCAGGGTCTGTGGGAGGAGCCACAGGAGCAGTCCAGACAGTATATGTAGTTCACCACATGCACGTCTGCTCTTAACCATCTTCCCATCACCATACCAGGGATAGGGTTCCTCTTGTCCTCACCTACCATCCCACCAGCCTCTGCATCTAGCACATAATTCTCCATAACTTCCACCATCTCCAAGGGGATCCCACCAGCAAGCACATCTTTCCATCCCCCTACTCTCTGCTTTCCTCAGGGATCGCTTCCTACGTGACTCCCTTGTCCACTTGTCCCTCTCTACTGATCTCCCTCCTTGCACTTATCCTTGCAAGCGGAACAAGTGCTACACCTGCCCCTACACCTCCTCCATCACTACCATTTAGGGCCCCAAACAGTCCTTCCAGGTGAGGTGACACTTCACCTGTGAGTATGTTGGGGTCATATACTGGATCTCCTAGTGCCACCCATTTAAATTCCACAACCCATTACTGTTCTGATTTGTCAGTCCTTGGTCTCTTCTACTGTTGCAATGAGGCCACACTCAGGTTGCAGGAATGACGACCTTATATTCTGCCTTGGTAACCTCCAAACTGATGGCATGAACATCGATTTCTAAAAACTTCCAGTATGCCCTCCCCCACCACCTCACCATTCTCCATCCCTTATTCCCTCTCTCAGCTTATCTCCTTGTCCACCTATCACCTCCCTCTGGTGCTCCTCCACCCCCCCCCCCCGTCCTCTTCTATCAGACTCCCCCTTCTCCAACCTGTATCTCTTTCACCAATCAATTTCTCAGCTCTTTACTTCATCTCTCCCCCCTTCAAGTTTCACCTGTCACCTTGTGTTTCTCTCTCCCCTCCCTCCACCTTCTAAATCTACTCCTCATCTTTCTTTTTACAGTCCTGCTGAAGGGTCTCAGCCTGAAAGGTCAACTTTTTTCCACAGATGCTGTCTGGCTGAGTTCCTCCATTATTTTATGTGTATTGTTTGGATTTCCAGCATCTGCAGATTTTCCCGTTTATGAAAAGTTTTGGATGTGTGGGACCGGGTAATGATTGGGTGCGGTGGCCTAATTGAGGCTTCAGAAATCGCCAAGTGGATGGCATAGAGGGGTGAAGCGCAGGGGCTATTCAAACAGCATAGAATGTCTTTCATTGTTAGCAAACTCAGCCTTCACGGTTGTCAACTTTTCTGAGTCCAGTCTACGTGCGTGGGCTTGTACTCATTGGTCAGTTGTGGGAATGTGGTGCTTGACCCCCATGTTTTGTGACTGTAGTGAAGAATGTGGGCTTGGTGAGGTTTGGGAATTCACCCAGCATTCAGAAAGACTCACAGGTAGTGGTGCATACGCTTGACAGAGTCATTGTGGGGAACTTACTGGGGGCAGCAGGGTAACAACCCAAAGTCCTTGATGTCCACAAGCCAGCAGTTCTTAAGATTGACTAACAGTTTTTGGGCACACAGGAAATCTGCAGTGAGCAGAGGTCTAGCCACTTTAGCCAGGACAAAGTCCCACGTGTAACGTCGCCCACTGAAGCACAGTGTCACCTGTCATGTCCTGTAAGTCTGGATCCTACTGCCGTTGGTGGCCTCCAGTGAGGTTTTGTTGCTCTTTGCCTTCTCATTGATAGGCAATGCTGGCAGCACACTCACTTGAGCACCCGTGTCACACAGGAAACATCACCCTGAAGCATTCTCACTAATGATCAGTAGACAATATTATCAGCTGGAATCCATGGTGTTCACTGATGTCCTGATGTACTGGCACTGTTGAAGCTGCAAGGTTGTTGCCACTTCCTAGCAAGTGTGGTAAAAACCAAGAGCTGGCAAAGTCAGTCTCACAGCTCACCAACATTCTCTTTCTGTTGGTGGCCTTGCTGACTGGGGTTATTGAGGTTGGGAAAGGAGGAGGAATGATGCACTGCTGCCTAGCTGAGTGTGGACTAGCAGCCATTTTAGACTCCCTATAGTCCATCACGGGTGCATCAGCAAGGGCTATATGAACTTGATCAGGCTTTTGCTGCATGCAGAGTTCTTTAAAAATAAAACAAGGATGGCGATTTTCCAGGAGAGACAGCATGTGGTCCTTTAACTCCAATGGCTTAACGTCACCGAGGCCAGGCAAGGAGAGCAACGTCTGGCACATTCACAACCGATAGTCTAAAAATCCGTAAAAGGGTAAAGGTGGGTTTTCAGTGATTGGTATTTATTGTGTTCAGGTGGGTGTTCTAATAGACTCCCCACTCTCACAACCATGGACTGCTGAGCAACGCTACCACACAGAAATATTTGGTGTCGACTGGTAATTTCTTGTGAACTTGGCCTCTGCTTATACAAACCAAATGATGGCATTTTGCTTCCAAAACTCTGGCAGATTCAAAGCATCTGCATTGGCCAACTTGTTCAATAACTCTGGAATTATCCTAGAGCATTAGAGTCACCAATGTAGGTTTTCACAAATAAAAATGGAGGAGGCATTTTATATTTAAGGAAAACCGTAACAACTCATTTATTGTACTCCAAACACTGAACACTAAGCATGGTAAATGTACTTTACATAATCATGTAATCTCATCAGACCTGCCTCTTAAAGTGATCCCCAACTTAATGTCAGTGGCTGTGAATTATGTACTGCATGTTTCCAGCAATTTCATTACCCTCCAGTCTCCAACAGGATGACATCAACATGCTTTTTCTATGCCCTGGTAACCTCTCCTCTTTGTTACTCCACTCTCTTTGATTTCCCTTGTCTTCATGGCCCCATTACCTCATTTCCTTCTCTTCTCCCATCCTCATGACCTGTGCATAACCTTCCTCTTCCTCTCTCTGGTCCGCACCTACTTTCCTTTATTCCATGGTCTAGAGCCCTTTCCTATCATATTCCTTCTTCAGCCTTTTTCCCCTTCCAATTTACATCATTCTTCCCCACCACCACCCCCTTTCTTCTTCCCTCATCTGGATGCACCTATCACCTGCCAGCTCTTGCACCTTCCCCCTCTCTCTATCCTTTTGTTCTCGCTTTTGCTCTCCTCCTTTCAGGGCCTGATGAAATGTTGACTATACACTTCTTTCCACAAATGCTGCCTGACATGCCAAGTTCCTCCAGCATTTTGTGTGTGTTGCTCCATTATGTCAGCAGTCTGGTCTGGGTCAGTGAACATATTTATTTAAATCCAATGACCTTCCAATTGAGACACTGGCCTCAAGCATTGCAAATATAGATCACATTCACCTGCCAATAATTGTAATAAGTCAGGATTGGGTTCAATGTTCAAAGGCCGCATCTCACTCTCACAGACTAACGATTCATCCAACCCTCCCACAGGCACAGCTCACAGTTTATACACACTCTCAACTGTTCCACAATGACAGCTATATCTGCCAAAAATCTTCTCAAAGCTCATCTTTTCTCACAGGTTTTAAATTAGGATTCTTGAACACAACTGCTACTGATCACACTGACAACTTTGGAAGATGCCTTGGGATATTAAACTTCCTATTTGATGGTAACCTACAGAAGGCATTGACATTTTGGATCAAATGGCCTGATTTAGTGATATATCCTCAGTAGTCACATTATTGTGTACACCTGCACACCTGCTCATTAATTCAAATATCTAATCAGCCAATCATGTAGCAGCAACTCAATTCATAAAAGAACACAGACATGGTCAAGCGGTTCAGAGTTGTTTAGACCAAAAATGAGAATGGGGAAGAAATGTAACCTAAGTAACTTTGGCTGTGAAATAATTGTTGCTGCCAGACAGGGTGATTGAGTATTTCAGTAACTCCTTGTATTTTCACACACAACAATCTCCAGAGTTTACAGAGAATGATGAAAAAAAAACAAAATACCTTGAGTGAGCAGCAGTTCTGTGGGTGAAAAGGCTCTTGTAAATAAGCGAGGTCAGAGGAGAATGGCCAGAATGGTTCAAGCTGACAGGAAGGTGATAGTAACTCAATAGTGGTATGCAGAAGAGCATCTCTGAATGCACAACATTTTGAATCTTGAAGTGGATTGGCTACAGCAGCAGAACACCATGAACATACACTCAGTGGCCACTTTATTAGATACAAGAGGTCCCTAATAAATTGGCCACTGAGTGTATATCTTGAGAAAAATATCTCACCTAACTACATTGTGCAGCACTCACTTCTGTTTTCCCTGGTATAAAAACAATCAGGTACTTAGTGTAGGGAGCAGAACTTTCAGCCCTTTTAGACACTTGGCCAGTCAACAGTACTGTGGCCATTCCAATCATCAGCTCAACTCTTCATTCTCTTCTATTCACAGAAATTTTTCACCCCTTTGCAGGTTAAGTATCTAACTATCTCTGGCCTGAAAGATACTTTCACTACCCTTTGAGGAAGAAGCATCCAAAGACAAATTAGGACACTTGATTTTTAAACAGTAACCTCTAGCTCCAGATTCTTCCAAGGTCGCATAAAACCAGCATCAGCAGCAATAAACCATTGAGGGACAGCAGAGCGGCAATACCTTATCCCCTGAGGAGCAAGTTCTACTCCTAATTAGAATGGGATTTGCAGCTAAGAATTGAAGCTGATGGTATGGCCAGTCTTCTTCCTCACATCCCACCTCCCTCACATATTTTTCTTACTTTTAATTTACAAGCTGCAAATGATGTAGAAATATTCTTCCTGGAGCGCAGAGGTTATTTCATTAAGACATTCCTCTTGTAAAATCAGGCAGCAGATTCTGTAAGCAACAGGCACCCTTCTATGACCTGAGAAAGGCCATTAACACATTTATTAGAAATGGCATTCACAAAATCCTATTAAACCTGCTTTCCCAGCAAAGATGCTCTCCCTAATCATTGAGTTTCATACGGAAAGGAATACATGCTGCTCAGAATGGGAGAAAATTATTATCTGAGTACATTGTTGACTCTGGCATGAAGGGAGGCGGTGTCCTAGTGCTTGACAGGTTTGGCGTTTTGAAATTACCAGTCTCGTGTATGAATTGCAGCTTTCTCAGCATTAAATGAATTCAACATCAAAGGCTTGTTCAAAGGCAGTGTTCTATTCATTTCTTACTCACCTAATGAACTGCAGCTCACAGTGAACAATTCACAGAACCATGGCAATCACTATCAGGGAAAGGGATACCAGTGGAAGAGCATCAGAAATTCACTTAGTATCTATCTCAACCATGAAGCAGTGGCAGTTGACTCTTGTTTTTTTGACTTAACTCTATTCAGCTCATTTAGCATTGGTTTCTGTCACCTCTGACAAACAGCACCTGAAGCCTGAGACGTGACCAGGCTAATGGGCGTTTGTCCTCTGTTCCCTCCATTATAGCCATGAAATCTGGGTCACCTCACCAAGCAAGAGCAGAGCATGAGCAGCTTCCTCTTTCAGAGTCTCAGAAAAATACATCCCTGACAAAGACAACCCTGGAAAAACCTGTCAGCAGTGTATTCAGAGTAAACGAGATACTAGCAGGATTTAGAGGCTGTCTCAAGGTACTTTCACAGAGTTACAGACTATTCACTGTATGGAAGGAGGGTATTCAGACTGCTGAGTACATTAGAAAAATCCAGCTAGTCCTAGTCCTCTACGCTACCCATAGCTGCTTCAATTCTTTGGCACATTCATCCCTTCTGAATACTACAATTAAATGTCTTTCCTTCTATCACTCCTGGCAGTTCATTCTAGTCTTTAGCAACTCACCACATTAAAAAAGTAATCCTCATGTCATATCTGTGAACCTCAATTCTTGACCTTTCTGCCAGTCGGAAGGGTAATCTGTGTATAAGTTTCCTTATTCTAATTACATCTGCTAGATCTGCTCATTATTCCAAGGAGAACACCAGCTTCCCAGTCTATCCATCTATCTAAATTCTTTCATGCTTGGATTAATTTTAGAAAGCCAAGTATATCAGAAAACCAGTCTTGATTTGCAGAGGGCTATTACAAGGGCAAAGAGACAATTTCGAATGAGATTGGAGGTGACATCGGATGCAAGGCAACTCTGGCAGGGTTTGCAAGATATTACTTCCGACAAAGCGAAACCCAATAGCATGAATGGCAGCAATGCTTCACTACCAGATGAACTCAACGCCTTCTATGCCCGCTTTGAAAGGGAGAATATAACTACAGCCGTGAAGATTCCTGCTGCCCCTGATGACCCTGTGATCTCCATCTCAAAGGCTGATATTAGGCTGTCTTTAAAGAGCGTGAACACTTGCAAGGCTGAAGGTCCTGATGGAGATCCTGGTAAGGCTCTGAAAACCTGTGCCAACCAACTAGCGGGCATTTCAAGAGTCATTTTCGGGACACTTTCAATCTATCACTGCTATGGGTGGAAGTTCCCACTTGCTTCAAAAAGTCAACAATTATACCAGTACCTAAAAAGAATAATGTGAGCTGCCTTAATGACTATTGCCTGGTAGCATTCACATCTACAGTGATGAAATGCTTTGAGAGGTTGGTCATGACTAGACTGAGTCCTGCCTCAACAAAGATCTGGACTCATTGCAATTTGCCTATTGCCGCAATAGGTCAATGGCAGACTGAATCTCAATTGCTCTCCACACGGCTTTAGGATATCTGGGCAACACAAACACATATATCAGGATGCTGTTCATCAACTATAGCTCAGCATTTAATACCATCATTCCCACCATCCTGATTGAGAATTTGCAGAACCTGGACCTCTGTACCTCCCTCTGCAATTGGATCCTCAACTTCCTAACCGGAAGAGCACAATCTGTCAGATTGGTGATAACATATCCTCCTTGCTGATGACCAACACTGGCACACCTCAGGGGTGTGTGCTTAGCCCACTGTTCTACTCTCCATATACACATGACTGCGCAGCAAGGCATAGCTGAAATACCATCTATAAATTGCTGACGATACAACCATTGTTGGTAGAATCTCAGGTTGTGACGAGAGGGCGTACAGGAGTGAGATATGCCAACTAGTGGAGTGGTACTGCAGCAACAACCTGGCACTCAATATCAGTAAAACAAAAGAGCTGATTGTGGACTTCAGGAAGGGTAAGAAGAACGAACACATAACAATCCTTATAGAGGGATCAGAAGTGGAGAGAGTGAGCAGTTTCAAGTTCCTGGGTGTCAAGATCTCTGAGGATCTAACCTGGACCCAACCTATCGATGTAGTTATAAAGAAGGCAAGACAGCGACTATACTTCAGTTTGTAGTTTGGAGTTTGAAGAGATTTGGTATGTCAACAAATACACTCAAAAACTTCTATAGATGTACCATGAAGACCATTCTGACAGGCTGCATCACTGTCTGGTATGGGAGAAATCACTGCACAGGACCAAAAGAAGCTGCAGAGGGTTGTTAATCTAGTCAGCTTCATCTTGGGTACTAGCCTACAAAGTACCCAGGCCATCTTCAGGGAATGATGTCTCAAAAAAGCAGCGTCCATTATTAAGGACCTCCAGCACCCAGGGCATGCCCTTTTAAGATCATAAGACCATAAGGTATAGGAGCAGAAGTAGGCTATTTGGCCCATCGAGTCTTCTCCGCCACTCAATCATGGGCTGATCCAATTCTTCCAGTCATCCTCACTCTCCTGCCTTCTCCCCATACCCTTTGATGCCCTGGCTAATCAAGAACCTATCTACCTTTGCCTTAAATACACCCAATGACCTGGCCTCCACAGCCACTGGTGGCAACAAATTCCACAGATTTACCACCCTCTGACTGAAATAATTTCTCTACATCTCCATCTTTCAATCCTGAAGTCGTGCCCTTTTGTCCTGGACTCCCCTACCATGGGCAATATCTTTGCCATATCTAATCAGGCCTTTTAACATCCAGACTGTTTCTATGAGATCTCCCTTCATTCTCCTGAACTCCAGGGAATACAACCTAAGAGCTGCCAGATGTTCCTCATACAGTAACCCTTTCATTGTTGGAATCTTTCTCATGAATCTTCTCTGAACCCTCTCCAATGACAGTATATCCTTCCTATAATAAAGAGCTCGAAACTGCACACAATACTCTGTGTGGTCTCACAAGTGCCTTATAAAGCCTTAACATCACATCCCTTCTATACCTCTAGAAATGAATGCCCAACATTGCATTTGCCTTCTTCATCACTGACACTGACCCCTGTGGAACTCCACTGGTAACCAGCAGCCATCCAGAACAGGATCCTTTTATTCCCACTCTGTTTGCTGCTGATCAGCCAATGTTCCACCAGTGCTAGTAACTCCCCTGTAACTCTATGGGATCTTATCTTGCTAAGCAGCCTCATATGTGACACCTTTGAAAGACCTTCTGAAAATCCAGGTACACCACATGTTCTGCATCTCCCTTGTCTACCCTGCTTGTAATTTCCTCAAAAAATCGCAGTAGGTTAGTCAGGCAGGATTTTCCTTTCAGGAAGCCATACTGCCTTTGGCCTATCTTGTCATGTGCCTCCAGGTATTCCATAATCTCATCCCTAAGAATCGATTCCAACAACTTTCCAACCACTGATATCAGGCCAACAGGTCTATAGTTTCCTTTCTGCGGTCTCCCACCCTTCTTAAATAGCAGAGTAACATTTGCAATTTTCCAGTCATCCAGTAGAATGCCAGAAGATACAGAAGCCTGAAGGCACACATTCAGCGATTCAGGAACAGTTTCTTCCCCTCTGCCATCCAATTGCTAAATAGACATTGAATCCTTGCACACTACCTCACTTTTTTAAATATACAGCAGTTCTGTTTTTTTGCACATTTTAAAATCTATTCAATATACATATACAGTAATAGATTTATTTATTTATCTTATCATCTATCTATCTATCTATTTATTTATTTGTTTATTTATTTATTTATTTATTCTCTGCTAGATTGTGTAATGCATTGAACTGCTGCTGCTAAGTTAACAAATTTCACGACACATGCTGGTGATAATAAACCTGATTCTGATTCTGAAATCTATTCTTTATCCCATTTAAGGCCTTTATGTCTTTCCTTAAATCTTTCTAGGTTTTAAATCCCATCCCTTTTAATAAACCTTGAATCCCATTTGCCTTTAAACCGTAAGACATAGGAGTGGAATTAGGCCATTTGGCCCATCACGTCCTGTCCACCATTGACCAAGATCATTGCTGATCTTTTCTTTCCCTCCTCAGCCCCACTCCCTGGTTTTCTCCCCATAACTTTTGATGATGTGTCCAATGAAGAACCTATCAAGCTCTCCCTTAAATACACCCAATAATTTGGCTTCCACAGCCGCTTGTGGTAATAAGTTCCACAAATTCACCACCCTCTAGCTAAAGAAATTTCTCTGTGCCTCTATTTTTAATGGATGCTACTCTATTGTGAGGCTGTACACTCTTGTCCTAGACAGCGCCATCATGGGAAACATCCTTTCCATATCTAAACACAAAATACTCTGCAGATGCTGGGGTCAAACACACAACACGCTGGAGAAACTCAGCAGGTCGGGCAGCATCCCTGGAAACAAGCAGTCAACGTTTCGGGCCAAGACCCTTCGTCAGGACTCATATACTCTTTCCATATCTACTCTGTCTAGGCCTTTCAACATTCAAAAGGTTTCAATGAGATCTCCCCCCATCCTTCTAAATTCCAGCGAGTTCAGACCCAAAACTATCAAATGTTCCTTGTATGATAATTATTTAATCCCTTGAAACATCTTTGTAATTGCAAACAGTAGGAAATCTGCAGATGCTGGAAATTCAAGCAACACACACAAAATGCTGGTGGAACGCAACAAGCCAGGCAGCATCTATAGGAAGAAGTACAGTTGACGTTTCGGGCCAAGACCCTTCGTCAGGACTAACTGAAAGAAGAGATAGTGAGAGATTTGAAAGTGGGAGGGGGAGGGGAGATCCAAAATGATAGGAGAAGACAGGAGAGGGAGGGATGAAGCTAAAAGCTCGAAAGTTGATTGGCAAGAGGGATACACAGTTTGAGAAGGAAGAGGATCATGGGATGGGAGGCCTAGGGAGAAAGAAAGGGGGAGAGGAGCACCAGAGGGAGATGGAGAGTAGGCAAGGAGTGATTGTGAGAGGGGCAGAGAGAGAAAAAAAGGAGGGAAGAATAATAAATAAATGAATAAATAAGAGATGGGGTAAGAAGAGGAGGGGGACATTAACAGAAGTTAGAGAAATCAGTGTTCATGCCATCAGGTTGGAGGCTACCCAGACGGAACATAAGGTGTTGTTCCTCCAACCTGAGGGTGGCTTCATCTTGACAGTAGAGGAGGCCATGGATAGACATATCAGAATGGGAATGGGATGTGGAATTAAAATGTGAGGCCACTGGGAGATCCTGCTTTTTCTGGTGGGCAGTGTATAGGTATTCAGCGAAATGGTCTTCCAGTCTGCGTCGGGTCTCACCAACATATAGAAGGCCGTACCAGGAGCACTGGATGCAGTATACCACACCAGCCGACTCACAGGTGAAGTGTCGCCTCACCTGGAAGGACTGTCTGGGGCCCTGAATGGTGGTGAGGGAGGAAGTGTAAGGGCAGGTGTAGCACTTGTTCCGCTTACAAGGATATGTGCCGGGAGGGAGATCAGTGGGAAGGGATGGGAGGGGACGAATGGACAAGGGAGTCACATAGGGAGTGATCCCTGCGGAAAGCAGAAAGGGGGGGGAGGGAAAGATATGCTTGGTGGTGCGATCCCGTCGGATCTTTGTAATCCTTTGTTATCACTTTCTCAAATTGTCCTACCACTTTCAATGAATGCTGCAAGTCCCTCTGTCCTGGTATCTCTTTTAGAACTATGTTCTCTGGTTTATATTTCCACTTCACATTCTTCCCACCAAATGTAGAAGTTCAGATTCCCCAGCATTATGTTTTATGTTCAAGATACATGGCAGTTCCACCAGCCTGATTACAGCTGTTTGAAGTATATTGCTATCCTCCTCACAATTCATTCTGCTTCCAAGTTGTGTGTCATATAGAAGTTTGAAAATTCTGCCTCATGCTACCATGACGCGGTCTTTTGTGTATTTAGAGAAGCAGAGATTCTATCTCTGACCCCAAGAGAAATCCGCTATTCATGACAAAATAAAACTTCTACAACTACTCTGCTTCACGCTTCTTTGATCATTTTATATCCATAGAACATAGAACATGGAACAGATCTTTTGGCTTAAGATGTCTGTGCCAAACATGATGCTGAATCAAACTAAATCGCTTCTGCTTGCTCATGATGCGTATTTCTGCATTTCCTATGCATTGATATGCCAATCTAAAAACCTTTTAAATATCACTATCATATCAACTTTCACTATTACCCCAGGCACCCCTACCACTCTGTGTAAGAAGCATTTCCCACACATCTCCTTTAAACCTTCATCCTTCACCTTAAATGCATGTCCTCTAATATTTGACATTTCCACCTCAGGATAGAGATTCCGATTGTCTACCACATCAATGCTTCTCATAATTTTACGTTACTCTCAGGTCTTCCCTCAGTTGCTGACACTTCAAAGAAGACCATCCAAGTTCGGTTAACCTTCCCTCTTCGCTCACACTTTCTAATCCATGTAGCAACCTGGTAAATCTCTTCTATATGCTTTCCAAAGCCTTCACACTTTTCCTGAAATGGTGCAGCCAGAACTGCCCACAATTCTCCCAATGTAGCCTAATCAAATTTTTATATAGCTTCTTACTCTTATGCTTAAAGTCCTGACAAATAGAAGCAAGACAAAACACGTTCTTACCAACCTATCTACTCTTGTGGCCACATTCAGAGAGCGATGGACTTGGAGCCCAAGATTCCTCTGTACATTAATGCTATTAGGTGTCCTGCTATTAACTGTATGATTTTCTCTTATATTTGAGCTCTTGAAGTACAGCACCTCACTCATACTTACTCAGATTAAACACCATCTGCAATTTCTCCTGTCATGTGTATAAATTATCTATACTCTACTGTAGCCTTTCAAAATCTTCTTTACTGTCCACAACTCTACCAATCTTTGTGTTGTCTGCAAACTTACCGGCAAACCCATCTATATTTTTATCCATGTTATTGAGAGTCAAAAGTGATGGAGCAATACAAACAGATGCATGGCCTAACCAGAGTGCCTACCCAACTAGTCCCAATTACATGCATTCTAAATATCTCCTAAACCTCACCCCTCCATGTACTTAATTAAATGCTTCTTAAATGATAATATTGTACCTGCTTCAACCACATCTTCTGCCAGCTCATTCCACTCACTCAGCACACTCTATGAAAAGAGTTGCCTTTTACTCTAAATCTATGCTCATTAGTTTTGGGGAAAGACCATTACCATGCACTTTCTCTATGTCTCTTATAACTTTAAGCATTTCTATAATGATGCCCCTCATTCTTCTACATTCTAAGAAATGAAGCCCTAGCCAGGTCAACCTTTCATAAGAACAAAGAAACAGGAGCAGGAGAAGGCATCCAGGCTTGTTGAGCCTGCTCCGCCAATCAGTAAGATCATGGCTGATCTGGGCTGACCTCAGCTCTACCTACCTGCCTTTTCCTCATAACTTTTAATTTACCTATCTAAATGTGTCTTAAATATATTTAATGAGGTAGTCTCCACTGCTTCCCTGGGCAGAGAATTCTACAGATTCAGTGCTATCTGGGGGGAGAAAATAGTTACTGCTCATCTCTGTCCTAAGACTGTTTCCCTGAATCTTGAGGCTGTGTCCTTTGGCTCCAGTCTCATGGATCAGTTGGAACACCTTTCTATCAGGTTCCCACTTCCAGTGAATAAAGCCCCAGGTGATGGAATCATAAGCTAACTCCCTCTTCTCCAGAATCTACCTGGGATCTCCCTCTGCACTACCTTTAAGGTCAGTATGCTGTCCTCGAGGTGAAATTTCAGCAGTACCTTGTATAGTTGCAGCATAAACTTCTTGCTCTTAAATTTAATCCCTCAAGCAATGAAAATCAACATTCCATTTTCCTTCTTTATAACTTGTTGCACCTGCAAACTAACCATTTCCAATTCATGCACAAGCATTTCCAAGTCCCTTTGTAGAAAAACATGCTGCAAACTTTCAACATTTAAATATTAATCTGATCTAGTCTTCCTCCTCAAATTAATGACCTTGCAGTGACCAACATTGTACTCCATCTGTCAGACCCTTGCCCACTTACTTAACCCATGTATATCTCTCTGCAGAATCTTCACATCCCCTGCACAATTTGCTTTTGCACACAATATAGTGTCATCAGCAAACTTAGATACACTTCTCTCTGTACCCTTTCCAAATCATCAATGTCATAAAGAGTTGCAGGCTCCACAACCACTCCTGTGGCACTCCACTCACCATTGGCTGCCAACCAGAGAAACACCTATTTTTCTCAGCTCCCTACCTTTCTATTAACCAATCCTCAATCCATGCTAATACATTACAGCCAACTCCATGCATCCCTAAGTTATGGTTAAGTCCTTTAGTCAGGCACCTATCAAACACCATCGGAATTAAGATCATTTCCAGAACTCAGAACTCTCCCTGTATCTTTTGCCCTTTAGTCCTGGCAATTTTCTGGTAAATCCTTTCTGCAGTCTTTTCAAATTAACCTCTTCTTTCCTATAACAAGGTGACAGTACTCAAATTGTGGTCTCACAATGTCTTATACAACAGCAACATGATGTCCTTACTCCCATAATCAGTGTCCTGTCTGATGAAACCTAACATGCCAAATGCCTTTTTCATCACCCTGTCTACCTGTGATGCTACTGTTAATGAGCTATGCACTCATAGTGATAAGGTTCCTCTGCACCACTACACTCCCTGACCCTACCATACATAGTACAAGTTATATGGTGGTCTGACATTCCTAAAGGAGGAGTTTCACCTCACACTTATCTGTATTGAGATCTATTTGCAACTCATCAGTCTGCTTCCCTAACTGATTAAACTCATTTATTTATTCATAAGTAATGTATATATATCAAACACAACAGAAGTCAGAGCACTGATCTCTGCAGAACACTACTAGTTATGGGCCTCCAACCAGACTAATACCCATTCTGCTACAGTGCCTCATATTCCATAAGCTTTCAGTCTTGGTGATAAGTCAATTTTGTGACAACTTTTCAAATTCCTTTTGTAGCCCATTATATACCATATTAACTATATTTCCCTCATTAACTCTATCAACTCTTCTATCAAAAATGCTGTATTAAATTATTTAGATCTACTCTGCTATAACAAGCCTATGCTGACTTTCTGTAATCAATCCACACTCGTCCATTTAACTGCTACTTCTGTCCCAGATTATTGTATCTAGAATTCTCTCCATCACTGATCTGAACAAGGTGATTTATCTACTCCCTGCGCAGTTAGCTTTTCTACTCCCGCTACTTTATTAAATTATTAATGCATCCAGAATTTCAATTACATCTGCCTTTTCTGAGGCTCCAGATGCATCTTTCTCCTTTGTGAAGGCTGATATAAAGACTCTTTTAGTTCCTCAGCCATGCCCTCTGGCTCCAAGAGTAAATTTCATTTTAGGTCTTTGATCATCCTCACTTCTCTTATAACACTTTTTTTTCCTATTCGTGAAATTATCAAATTTTTTTAAGGTTCCCTTTTATCTGCACTGTCAGTCTTTTTCCTTTTACTCTCTTTGTCACACATCTTTCCTTTTCTCAACTTTCCCTCTAAGCTCCCACTAATCAGCCTGGCATTAATTACTTGCATCTGTCATATGCTTTTTTCTTTCTATTGAACTCTCTCTGTTTGCTTATCTATCAGGCTTTAATTTCCCTGTACCTCTCCTGCACAGAAACCAATGCACCAAGCTTCCATTGTTCAAAATCAGCCATAGACTAAACTGTCATGCTGCTATTTTATGTTCAGGTCATTAGACCTAAATTATTATATTATCAACTCACTCTTTCAAAAAAAAACTGTATCACGGTTAGTGCCTATGTTTTACATGCAGAGGAGAAGTATGAATTTATTCTTGTGTCTTTTATGGGTATGATCTGAGATTCATTAGCCAGGCATTGTTGCCAGATGCCAAGGCTGAAAATTTGAATATTTAGGACTATTTGACATTTCGAAAGGATACACAAAAAGGAAACAGATCTGTTATTACAGAATGAGATCATTGCAGTCAGACATACTGTACTACTATAAGATATAGGAGTAGAATTAGGCCATTTGGCCCATTGAGTCCACTCCACCATTCAATCATGACTGACATTTTTTCCAACCTCATTGTCCTGTCTTCTCCACATAACCCTTTACTAATTACCAATTCTGTTTTCAATAAATGAAATGACCTGGCCTCCACAACTCACTGTGGCAATGAATTCCACAGATTCATCACCTTCTGGCTGAATAATTCTTCCTCATCTCAGTTTTAAAGGGAGTCCCATGTATACTAAAGCCTTAGATCAAAGGTTCTCCTGTTAATGGAAACATCCTTTCCACATCTATTCTATACATCTTTCAGTATTCAGTATTTCGCTATTCATGCAGAATGATATTGTCTCAGAAGCTTGCAATGAAGAATCAGATTGGGAGAAGATAAGAAATAGTAAGATTAAGAGGAATGAGTACATAGGCCCTTGGGACAGCAGTAATACTATAGGACAAGTTTTTTTTAACGTGTTTTTAGAACAGGTTATCAATCAAGAAATAATGGGCCTATAAGCAATGTACTGCAACTATCAAAACATCATATGGCTGGAACACATCAGGTTGGTAAGGGAAGCATGCAGAACAAATTAATAGAATATATCAACCAGGGAGATAAAAATTTTAGATCTGCTATTGTGCAAAATCTCAGGTTTAATAAATAATACCATTGCAACAAATACCCTCAAATTGTGATCCAAGCATGGTAGAAATAAAGAATCAACTTCAGGATGAGAAACTTGGATCTGAAACTCGTGCTCTAAATGTAAATACAACAGATAAAGATGAAGGTCCTTCTTTCTGGTAAGCCCCCTAGCCCCTCGTTCCAGCATCATAGCCCAACTCACTCTCCTTGTCCTTATCCACACGCCAATGGCTCGATGCACGCAGCAGGCTCTGGTCGACTCTCATGTGGCAGGCAGCTTTTTGGACCAGACTCTATGTATGCAGCTTGGACTCCCTACCAAGCCTACCTCACACCATTTCACTGACAGATGTCCCTCGGGGTCTGGGATGGTCAGAGCGTGCACATGGTTTGTGCACATGAGCATCAGAGAGCACCACGAGTCCATCCAATTCCTTCTTATTGACTCACTCAACACTACTGTCATCTTGAGTTACCCCTGGATCCCCCCCCCCTCACTTTACCTGGTTATTCGGTTCACTGATAAGTTGGGCACCCACCTGCTTGCAACCTCAGTTGACTTTTCCCCTTAAATCTATGGATATGGAGGAAACCCTCTACCTCACAAACTCCCACAGGAACACCATGATTAGCCATCGCCTTCGGTAAAAGAGAGTCCAGCACCCTGATGCCTCAGACCACACCATAGTGGAATCAACTTCCTTTCAATCTCTTTATTAATATCAACATGATAAGATTAGTACATAGATAATGGGATTACAAACTTACAAAATTAAAATGAACATAAAAGGATACATAAGCAATAAGTACATTATAGTTGTCTTCCCAAATCATGAATGATTCAAATATCATATAAACGAGACAAAAAAAACTAAGTAATTCATGTTGAAAAAAAACAGAAAAGAAAAAAAAAAATTAATACCCTAAGAAAAACTAAACTAACTATTAAGAAAAAAAAGGAAGGAGAAAAAAATATATTAAAAAAATAAATGGGCTGTTTATAGTATCTATAAAAAAAATTACAAAATCATCAGTGTCTCTAACTCCGATCCTCTCAACATATATATATGGAATCAACTTCCTCCTGGTCACCACCACTCCCCGAGGCCGTCTGTTCTTCCTCCCTCCTGAGACCTAAGCCATGAATGATTACATCACTAAATTGCTGTAGCATGGTTTCACTCGAAAATCCCAGTCCCCAGCAGGTGCAGGATTCTTCTGTATCAAAAGGAAGGATGATGGTTTTCGTTCCTACATCAACTACTGTGGACTGAACAAAATCACAGTTGAGAACCAACATCTACTCTCCTTGATGGATAACACATTCAAAACACTCTGCAAGGCCAAGATCTTCACCAGCCTGGATCTATGGAGCATCTGCAAACTGATCTGCATCTGCCGGGTAGATGAGTGGAAGATGGAGTATATAATACCCACCGGCCACTACAAGTACTTGGAGGCTATGAGTCTTGTGCACTTTCCAAAAGACCAGCCATTTTCCAAACCTTCTTCAACAAGATCTGCCAAGACATGTTACATAGGAACAGTGGGGTGAATGCTTATGCAATTAATTATTTTGTGTTTTATATTTGTAATTAATTTAGATCACTTTGTAGAGATCTGTTTTCACTTTGACACAAAAGTGTGTTTTTCTGTTGATCAGTGTCAAAAACAGACAAATTAAATCCACTGTGATTCAGTGTTTTAAAACAATAAAACATGAACATTTCCGGGGGGCGGGGGATGAATACTTTTTATAAGCATTTGTATGCGTTTGTTGACCTTGATGTCATCCTTGTCTTCTCCAAGAACACGTCTGTCACGTCCATTCAGTCCTTCAGCGTCACCTTGAAAATCACCTATGCTGCAACTTGGAAAAATGCCAGTTCCACACTCCAGTCATTTCCTTCCTGTGTTAAAGCCTTTTACCCAAGGCATAATCATGGAACTAGAGAAAATACGTGCTTTTGTTGAATGGCCCTGACCTCGATCTCTCAGAGAGCTGAAGCACTTCTTAGACTTCCCCAACTTATTCTGCTGTTTCATCAGGAACTACAGCCAAATTGCCGTTCTGCTCACCTCCCTCAGCAAATCACCTGCCTCACGGAAAAGCTGGTCTGCTGCTATGGACCATCATTTCAAGGAATTCAAGAGACACTTCACCACTGCTCCCATTCTCAGCCATCCGAACGCTTCAGGATCTTTTGCAGTGGACTCATCTGACATGGGCCCAGCAAGAACTGAATGGGAAGACATACCCTTGTGCCTTGTCCTTGCACAAGCTCAACTCTACGCAGCCCTATTAGGGAGTAGGAGAACTCACTATGAAATGGGCCTTGAAGGAATGGAGACAACTACTGATGGGAAAGACCAAGCCTTTCCTGATCTGGACTGACCACCAGAACCTCATATCCATTCAGCAGATCTGCCAACTCAACCCATGTCAGGCTCACTGGCACCTCTTCTTTGAGCAGTTCTCCTTCATCATTGTTGTGTATTTAATATTTCAGTAACATTTGAGTAATATTATAAATATATTGTTTGATTAAGCATTCTTTGTTGTTTACATAACATAGGGACAGCATGGTAGTGTCGTGGCTAGCACACCTCTTTACAGTACTAGGGTTCCGGGATCAGTTCCCAACACTGTCTGTAAGGAGTTTGTACATTCTCCCTGTGACCACATGGGATTCCTCAGGATTCTCCAGTTTTCTCCCACAATCCAAAGATGAACTGGGTGGTAGATTAATTGGTCATTGTAAATTGTCCTGTGATTACACTCAGGGGAAACCAGGGGTTGCTAGGTATTGCAGCTCGAAGGGCTAGTGGGGCCTATACCATGCTGTATCTCAATCAAGGCATAAATTAGTTTCATATTATTTGTAAAATTACATGAATGGCATACATCATTACGCTACCACATCATATCTACACGCCTTGCTAAAAGTAAAAATTAAGCATCACGTAATCCCCAGCTCTCTGATTTTCTTTCAATCAGTTTTATGCCTTGGAGTTACAAAACATGACAGTGGCAATGAGTAAGTTTTAAAACAAATCCAATATGAGCACCTTTCTGTTGAAGCTCAGTGCGTTTTTGGTTTTCAAATGGAGAGAGATGGTTGAGTTAAATAAAAGTGCAGCAAGTGTCTACAAGAAGGGTCAGAGCCATCTCTATTTCCTGAGGAGACTGAGGTCCTTTAACATCTGCCGGACGATGCTGAGGATGTTCTACGAGTCTGTGGTGGCCAGTGCTATCATGTTTGCTGTTGTGTGCTGGGGCAGCAGGCTGAGGGTAGCAGACACCAACAGAATCAACAAACTCATTCGTAAGGCCAGTGATGTTGTGGGGGTGGAACTGGACTCTCTGACGGTGGTGTCTGAAAAGAGGATGCTGTCCAAGTTGCATGCCATCTTGGACAATGTCTCCCATCCACTTCATAATGCACTGGTTAGGCACAGGAGTACATTCAGCCAGAGACTCATTCCACCGAGATGTAATACTGAGCGTCATAGGAAGTCATTCCTGCCTGTGGCCATCAAACTTCACAACTCCTCCCTCAGAGTGTCAAGCACCCTGAGCCAATAGGCTGGTCCTGGACTTATTTCCACGGCATAATTTATGTATTATTATTTAATTATTTATGGTCTTATATTGCTATATTTCTACACTATTCTTGGTTGGTGCAACTGTAACAAAACCCAATTTCCCTCGGGATCAATAAAGTATGTCTGTCTGTCTGTCTCTTCGGAAAAGGACAGAGTTGGTCGAGTTAAAAAAAAAGCTGAAAATGGAAGAAATTCAGGGGTTCATAAACAATGAATACTGGGTGATAATTATCGTAAATTTAATAAAAGGCAGAAATGCCTGGCTACATTGAAAGATAGAGATGTTGGATTTCACAGGACATAACCAGATATTGTACACTAACAATATTTTGAAGCAGCATTTGGAAGAAAATGAAATAGCCAATGAGAAACGAGTGCCATTTTTGCTGAGTGCAATTGATGGAAGAGCATCCATTTTGCTTAGGTGTATATCTATGCCAACCAAACCTGCCAAAATGAGCTTTGCTGATATCATGAAAGTAATGCAGGAACATTTAAAACTGAAAGCACTGTTGACTGCAGAATGCTTTAGGTTTCATTAGCAGAATCAAAAGGAAGGGGAGTCCATTTCAGTGTACGTGGCTGAACTGAAGAAATTGTCTGAGTATTGTCAGTTCAGTGATGAGCTTAATGATGTATTGAGAGATCATTAAATTTGTGGAATCTTAAAAGAAAGCATTCAAAAATGGCTCCTGACTGGAGCACCACTCACAATTAAAAGAGCAATTGAAATTGTTGCATCCATGGAAACAGCAGCCAGAGTTGCAAATGAATTGCAAGCGGGAACAAAAGTGAGCATGAACTAAATTGCACAGTATTAACAGTCTGCATGGCTGGATAAATTATGTGACTGCTGTGGTAGGGGCTCCCATACACAGACCAATGCAAATTTAAAGGTGAAACTTGCAGAAAATGCAATAAAGTCGGACATATACAAAGAGCCTATCAGTCAGACAAAAATGAATGGACTGTTCAGGGAAGAGAAAAAGATAAAAAGATGATGTTGCAGTTTCAAAAAGAGTACTAATTTGCATGATGGTGATGAAAAATTTGATAAAGCCTTGAGATTTACAATGTGTAAACTAACAGGAGACAAGCAATATGGCTTACACCAGAAATGAATGGCAAATTAATTAAAATGGAATCGGACACTGGCTTGGCTATTTCAGTCATTTCTTGCAGTGAAATTGAGCGGCATTTCAAATATATTGAACTGAGGTCTGCAGATATTCAAGTAAGAACTTATACTGGAGAAAAGATAACTCCTGGGGGAATGACGTTCATAATAGTGAAATACAACCACCAACAAGACACATTGGGCTTGTGTGTGATAAAAACAGGAGGGCCAACCTTGTGGGGCCGTGACTGCTGAGACAACTGCAACTTGATTGAAGATCCATTCACTATTTACATGCCACATCCCCCGCAAAAGAGTCAACTGAAACTGAATTAAGAAAGTTACTGGATGACACCACAGCAGCGTTCAAGGATGGCACTGGAAAATTCAAACATGTCAAGGGTAAAATAGGATTATTGGTTCCTTATAGTATTCATGAGAATTTAATCAGTGAGCTAAATCGTATGGGGGGGGGTGAAGGAATTCTTTCCAAAGTTGAATGGGGCCCAAGGGCAATGGGGCCAAGGGCCAGCCATCTTAGTACTGAAGAAAAATGGTTCCATCAGGATCTGTGGTGATTTTAAGGTCACCATCAACCCAGTACTGAAAGTAGATCAATACCCTCTGCCCGGTTCCTTAAGATATAGCTGGGGGATAAGCTCCCACTGCCACGTAAATGCTCCCAAAGGCATGTGTTTCAAATAGCCTCTGACAACCAAGTTCAGCTCCTGGCCTCCGTGTATGGTTTAGCTACTAAGCCTGACAGAAACATTTCTGCTTACAGAAGAAGGGCAATAGTGGGTCACTGGTGTTGTAAAACGAATCACTTCAGGCTGTTGGGGCTCATCAGCCATTGCTTTCACCTCATCTAGGAGAAGGAAAACTCTGATCCGAAACCTCTGCTGCCTTGTGGCTATACCCGCTCATGAGGAAGGCCGCAGAAGTAAACCCAAGGAAAAATCTGGAGCTGGAGTCACTGAGGCAGTCCTCCATCTAGTTCAACACTGACTGGCATCTCCTGTAACACTGTTAGTGCCAAACTGTATCAGTCTCTACCGTTCCTTTGGATTCATCAGCTGCATATAGAGGGGAAGCCTGGTGCATGGGCAACATCTTTCTCTCCATATGGTACCACATTGGGTTGCATAACCCATAGACAGCTGTTACACAACATCCATGGTCAACCCTGACTCATGGAGGGCCTCACACTCTGCCCAGGACAGAGGATATCTTTGCAAACGTTTTTGGAGGGAAATTCTTCAGCAAAATAACAGCTGAAGCCTACCCACAGATGCAGGTGGAATAAGTCAAAACCAGGGGCCAGGGGCTTAGCGTGAGAGAGGAAAGATCTAAAAGGGATTTGTGGCGCAATGTTTTCACCCCGAGGTTTGCTGTCAGTATTGGAGTTGGTTAATTATCGTCAAGTACCAATAAATAGTGAAAAACATGTCTTGCATACAGTTCTTACAGTTTTTCCACTGAGGCTAGGGGAGAAAAAAACCGGAGGACATGGGTTAAGGTGAAGGCGCAAAAGTTTAAAGGGAACGTGGGGGAAGGGCTTCTACACACAGAGAGTGGTGAGAGTGTGGAATGAACTGCCAGATGAAGTGGTCAATGTGGGCTCACTTTTAACATTTAAGAAAAACTTGGACAGGTACATGGATGAGAGGTGTATGGAGGAATATGGTTCAGGTGCGGGTCAGTGGGGCTAGGCAGAAAAATGGTTCCACACAGCCAAGAAGGGCTAAAAGGTCTGTTTCTGTGCTGTAATGTTCTATAGTTCTATGGTTCTAAGACTCCAATGTGTTTCTCACCATAAACACTCACAAGGAGCTTTATTGCTATAATAGGCTTATTTTTTGGAGTAGCATCTGCACCTGCGCTCTGGCAGAAAGCTATGGATAAGGTGATGCAAGGCTGCCCAGGCACTCAGTGTTACCTGGATGACATCATTGTTACCAGTGAGGATGACAAGCAAACTCTCCAAAATCTCAGTATGCTGTTAAAAAGAGAAGGTTATATGCTCAGAGCACAGTGCAATAAATGTGAATTCTTTACACTAAGCATCACTTACTGTGGTCATACTGTTGATGCACAAGGATTACACAAGTGTGCTGAGCAAATTCAAGCAGTGGTGGATACCCTAAGGCCAAAGGACATTTCAAAGTTGCAGTTATTTTTAGGATTTGTCAATTACTATTGTAAGGCTCTCAGTACCAGTAACTGTGGTGTTAACTGTTCAGGCTAACAAAATGGCTTCTCTGTATTGTTATAATGAAATGGCTTCTCTGTAATGTTGTTCTATGCTGTAATGGGTTTTTGGAATGTTTGGGTTATGACTGCAGATAAGGGAGGAACTAACCAATGGAGAATTGTTATGCTATCTTGTATGTATAAGCTGACCGGGAGTTTGCCATCTTTTTTGGGGGGCGATCGAGGAGTGGACAACGGTTCCTGGGCAGGGGATACTGGACGTCGGCGGTATGGACGGTGGCCAAAGGCTTGGAAGGTCATTGTGGATGGAACCGGAGGTGTGAGCTCCAACGTATTAAAATATTATTTGCACAAACTGATAAACTTACTGATTTGGCACCTTTAGGTTATCTGTTTCTACTAACACATCACTAAGAAATTACTATAAAGTTGCAATTATTTACTCACTTTTAGTGTATTGCCTGGTACTTGTGTGCGAGCGTGTACTGAGGAGGCATTACACTGTATTTACACTGAAGTATTATATTATTGGCAGGGCAATGGTGGTTCACCCTAGGCGAATGGGGGTAAATTGGGGGCACAGATGCTACATTATAACAAATTCCTGCCAAACCTAGCTACTGTGCTCCACCACTTGAACTCTTTACCTCAGATCAGGAAGAAATGGCAATGAACAAAGCAGTGTGAGGTGGCTTTCAAAAACGTAACAGAAATGGTGACGTCAAACATTATACTCACACGTTATGATCCACAGCATCCAGTGAGGCTTGCCTGTGACACCTGGCTTTATGGTACAGGTGCAGTCATGTCACATGTTCTGAGCGATGGAAGTGAACGCCCCACTGCCTTTGCATCACATTCCCTTACTGCCGTAGAGAAAAATTCTGCACACGTTGACAGGAAGGCTTTGAGTCTGGTTTGGGGTGTGAAAAGTTTCAACCAGTATGTGTACGAGAGAGTTTAGTCTCATTACTGACCATCAAGCACTCGTGTTTATTTTCAATCCACAGAGAGCTGTTCCACTAACAGCAGCAGCTCAAGTGCAGAGATGGACTCTGTTTCTTGGATGACAAGATCAAATTCAAGAGGATAAGTAATCATGGAAATGCTAATGGATTGTCCCATTTACTGTTGGAAAAGGAAATACATGAGACATTTTGAAAAGAGGACACTCCTCTTAATGTATTCTCCCCAATGCAAAATGAAAGACTTCCTATTACAGCAGAGATGATCCAAAGGGAAACCAGAAAAGACCTCACACGGTCTCAGGTCTACATGGCCATCCAAAAATTGCTGGAACGTGGAGCAAAAATTACAGTTCCCCCATTTTTAACAGTGCTGGGGTGAATGTTCCCTTGAACGGAGTTTGTCTTATGTGAGGATTGAGAGTTGTTGAACCATTCAAGTTGAGAGCTAAAGTGTTGGAGGAACTACATGCCAGTCATCTAGGTGTGCTCCAAATGAAAACATTGGCTCAAAGCTTTGTCTGGTGGCCTGGGGTAGATCAGCCAGCAGATCAAGCAGCTCACCATGCATTGTCTGCGATGTCAACACATCCAGAAGATGCAAAGAGCAGTGCCTTGTCATCCCTGGGGATGGCTTGCATTGCTGTGTCAGAGGATTCTTGTGAATTTTGCTGGGCCATTCATGGGCACAAACCTCTTGGAAATAATGGATGCAGCTACAAAGTGACCAGAAGTGTTCCCAATAGCCTCCACTGCAGCTTTGCAACTGCTGTCATGCCGAGGAGCCTCTTTCCAAGGACTGGTGTGTCAGAACACTTAGTCAGTGACAAAGGGCCACAGCTTCTTGTGTAACAATTTCAGTCATTCCTGAAAATGAATGGACTAAGACATATAATATATTGGGACCATACCACCCAGCTACAAATGCTCAATAGAAAGATTTGTTCAAAGTTTAAACATACACGTTACCCCCAGCTCCATGGTTTTCTTTCAATTAGTTTTATGTTTAGGAGTTACAAAACAAAACAGCAATCACCTACTGACCCAGCTCTAAGAACACTAAGGCAGACCTAGCTGAAATGGAAATCAACCCTCAGCCCATCACTCCAACCTCAGAGATCCTTGTCCTGATCAAGTGAGATCTTGAGAACCAAATCCGCCAGGCCCTACAAATGAGCCTGCTCTAGCTGACCACATGTAAGTGCTGGTGGCCATGCACTCTGAGACTCTCCAGTGGGCTTACTCCTCAATCCTCACTCCTCTCTGGCCATCCAAGCATACGACAGACCTTGGATTTTTTGCAATGCCAGTTCTGGATATCGCAGATGTACTGTATGCCAACACAATGTTTCCCTCAATGTGCCCAGTCTAATTAATCCAACCAGTGGCTCTCTGGTCTACTGCAGCTCCAACCAGTCCCCTGACAACTATCGTTCCACATCGCCATGGATTTCGTCACGAGTTTGCCAATGATCATGACAGTGGTGGACTAGTTCTCCAAGGAGGCCCACTTCATTGTCTTCCCCAGCGTTCTGTCAGCCACTGTGATGGCGGACCTGGTTCTTCAACATGGAGCTCGCTCTCACAGTTTCCCTCAGGACACTGTGTCAATGCAGGGCCCACAATTCATCTCCCACATCTGGTGAGCTTTCTGTTCCCTTCTCTGAGTCCTCTGGCTATCATCCGCAGTCAGTCAGAAAGAGCCAATCAGCAAGTGGAGAAGTTTCTGTGATGCTTTGTCTCCTCTAAACCAGGGGTTGGCAACCTTTATCCCTCCGTGGGCCAGATCGTGTATTAATGAGCGGACAGTGGGCCAGATAAATGCCATAAAAAGACTTGAAATATGGGAATTATCCATTTAAATAGATCGTTATGTTTTGCCTCAAATTAATGAATAACGCATGCTAGAAAATCATTTGTGCATAACCAAGGATGCCAATTGGTAATCAAAGAACTCAGTTTAGTTGCAATTTATTTCATTCAAGGCATCTTTTGAATCTATTAAAAGGACACAAAGAATTTTTAAACATAAAACGTATTGAATGGTGGTAAACTAAGTATAATAAAAAAGAAATTTTAATGCAAACAGTCGATGAATCAATGTAAAACCTGATGCTGTTTGTTGCTTGAAAGCTTTGCAATATTGGGTGTCAGATTTGTTGATGCCAAGAGCAAGACATTATCCAGATGGGCATCAGTCAATCTTGTTCTCAAATGGTACTTGGTGTGCTTCATTTTTGAAAATAATTGCTCACACAAATAAGTGCTGCCAAACAATGATGCCATCTTTTTTGCATGGTCCACTAAGTTAGGATACTTCCCACTTGGATGAATATATTTTCTATAGAAGTCAAGCTCTGACACATCTTCAGAATGAAATTTTGATCTCAATATGACATCACACTGCATCACAATCAATTCCATTTGAAAATTTTCTGATGCAGTGTCCACTTCCACATCAAATGGATTAGCAAACAGCTTGAACTCATTTGCATGCAAGCGAAAATCAGCAAAACGCGATGAAAACTCTTTTCTCAAATCTTGGACCATATTCACAAAAACGCCTGGTTCTTGTGCTTTCCTTTTTTGAAAAGTGGGAGAATGTGCACAATTTCCTTTTTGAAGCTGGTACTCCCGCAATTGCAGCTTTCTTTCAAAGGCCACGATATGACCATACATCTCATGTATCAGCTGTTATTTTTCCTTGAAGATGTAAATTCAAGTTATTTAAATAAGATATAATGCCCACAAGAAATGCCAAGGTTGCAAGCCAATCAGGATCACGAAAATGTGAAGCATCCTCATTTTTGTTTTCAAGGAATATTGCCACCTCTTCATGCAATGCAAATACTCTTTCCAGCATTGACCCTTGGCTAAGCCAGCGTACATTGCAGAAATAAGCCAGGTCCCCATATTCTGCCTCCGTATCCAACAAAAACTGCTGAATCTGGCGTTGATTCAATCCATGAGACAGGGTCAGATTCACTGCCTTCACAACAACGTCCATAACATCCTTTAATTTCAAAGACTGGGCACATAATGCCTCTTGATGGATAATGCAATGAATTTTAACCAGTTTCTGTGTGATTCCAAGGTTTTCCATTTGTCATTGCAGAAATGCGATGATGCCATTTTTCGGTCCCACCATTGCTCCTGCCCCATCAGTTGTGAGGCCAATTAGCTTCGACACATTAAGTTTCATTTCTGACATCATTTTCAACAAAGCTTCAAAAATGTCTGCTCCAGCAACCGTGTCCTTCATAGGAATTAATTGAATAAACTCTTCAAAAATTTGAAAAGTTGAGGTCACTCCTCGCATAAACACTGTAAGTTGAGCAGTGTCTCTCAAGTCTGTGGTCTCATCAAGCACAATTGAAAAAAAAATTCAATTCGTTGCAGACATCGCTTAAACAACTTTTAACATCTGCTGACATTTCTTCAACTCGCCGTGTGATCGTTCTTGCTGACAGGCTAAGAGATGCAAATAAAGATTTCTTTTCAGGACAAACAGTATCCACCACTGCCAGTAAACATTCTTTGACAAACTCTCCATCTGTAAAAGGCTTCATCTTTTCTGCAATACAGTAGCTGGCACGGGTATTCCCTTCATTTTCACTGCTTTTCTTGGCAAAAAATGACGTTTGTTTTCTGAAACTAGCCTTCATTTGCTCAACTTCATCTTTCCTTGCTTGCCCAGTAAACTTCTTAAAATTTCGGCACTCAGTGTCTACCTTCCTGCGTTTTGCATTCATTGCCATTGGATCTTTTTTCTTCTGTCTTATTTTGAAACGCAAGTTATTCAACAAGAATTGTAGCACATTAAGTATCTGGATAATTAGCGTGGATTTCTTGTTAAAACACAGTGACGCTGTTTCTGTTTACAAATTTGAACGATCCCATCTGAAAACCTGCGCGTGCACGGAGAGTATCTAATACATATTAATAAAGTAGTCTGCCCTCCCATCATTGGTATATACCAGTGTTTGGTTTGGAACAAAACAGAACCTGGGGCCAGTGTAACAGGACACAATGCAAAGGATTAAAGGAAACGCTCAGAATAAGGAAAAATCGCCCACGGGCCAGTCAAAATACCTTTGCGGGCTGGATCTGGTCCACGGGCCGTAGGTTGCCTACCCCTGCTCTAAACCATCCACATGGAAGGAATAGTTGCTCTCGGCCGAACTGTCCCACAATCTACACACCCCCCTGTGCCACAGGTATGGCATGTGATGCACCATCAATAACTCTCGGAGACGTGAGGCGAGATATAGGCTTTTATTGGCTGGAAGAAAGAACAAGCAGCAACTGACCACCACACAACATCCTGGAGACTGAGGCCGGGGCTGTGCCTCCAATCGCCTTTATACCGGGGTCCGTGGGAGGAGCCACAGGAGCAGTCCACAGGGGGGAGGCATGTCCAGACAGGTATACGTAGTTCACCACAGCATGCTTTGACGTTTTTCATGGCTACTAACCATCAGTATTCCCTGTGGAGGAGCCAATGGTGGAGTTCCAATCTGCCAGGTCCCTGCTTCACCGATGCCGGAACACTTGCAAGACGCCATGGAGGAACACACTAACTGCCAGCTGTGCCTACTGCCACTAGGCTAACTGTCATCGGCACCCAGCCAGACTACTCCGGCCTGGGGACTGTGCCTTGCTGTATACCGGAGATCTGTTCTCCCACAAGTTCTCACCCTGTATCAGGGGCTCCCAATCTGGGGTTCACGGACCCCTCAATTACTGGTAGGGGTCCATGGCATTAAAAAAGGTTGGGAACTCCTGCTTTAAGATTATCCATCTTAAAGTTGTTAGTTTATAAATAAGAAAGCACTGTAACAATTGTACGAGTAGTAGATAATGCCACACCTTGTGTACTGTGATATGCTTTCATCCCCTTAGTTAATTGAGGATTTACTGGCATTGCAAGCAATTCAGAAGAGTTACACAAGTTAATTCCTTTGTAGAAAGGATTGTTTTATGATGAACAGTTATAGAAATTAAATTCACATTCTAGAATTTAGAAGAATGAGGGCTAATATTATTGAAGCATATAAGATCCTTAGGTAATATAATATGATAGATGTTGGCAAGTTTGCACTAGTGAGAGAATTTCAGATGAGGGGACGTAGTTACAAGATTGGCAGCAGTCACTTAAAACTAAGGTGTGTAGGCACCACTTCCTCCGGAGGCTGGAAAAATTGCTGGAAATCTCTACCACAGGGAATTATGGAGGCATTATCATTGGGTGTATTTAAAGAGCATAAAATATAGGAGCAGAATTTGGCCATTTGGCCCCTTGAGTCTGCTCTGCCATTTCATCCTGGCTGATACACCTTTCCTCTTGGCCCCAATCTCTTGCCTTCTCCCCGTACCCTGTCAGCAAGAGGTACAAATATACATAAAGACATGACCCCCACAGCTGCCTGTGGCAATGAATTCCACAGATTCACCACTCCCTGGCTAAAAAAATCCTCCTCCCCTCCATTCTAAAGGGACCTCTCTATTCTGAGGCTCTGTCCTCTGATCTTAGAGACTGCCATCATAGGAAACATCCTCTCCGCAACCACTCTGTCAAGGCCTTTCACCATACAATAGGTTTTAGTTAGGTCACCCTCATTCTTCTGAATTCCAGAGAATACAGGCCCAGAGCCATCAAGCACTTTTCATATGACACACCATTCAATCTTGGAATCATTTTTGTGAATGTCCTTTGAACCCTCTCCAGTTTCAGCACAACCTTTCCAAGATGAGGGGCTAACACTGCTCACAATGCTTCAAGTGCGGCCTTGTCAGTACTTTATAAAGTCTCCATGTTATATCCTTGCTTTTATATTCTAGCCTCTTGAAATGAATGCTAGCATTGCATCTACCTTCATCACCTCAGACTCAACCTGCAAATTAACCTTTAGGAATTCTGCACAAGGACTCCCAAGTCCTTTTACACCTCAGAGTTTTGAGTTTTCTCTCCAGTTAGAAAATAGTTAACCCTTTCATTCCTTCTACCAAAGTGCACGACCATACACTTCCCAGTACTGTATTCTATCTGCCACTTCTTTGTCCAGTCTGTCTAAGTTCCTCTGTAGCCTCGCTATTCTCTCAAAACTACCTTCCCTCCACTTATCTTTGTAAAGAGAGAGTAAATACATTTTCAGAAAACATAGACAGGAGAAGTGAATTAAAGGCTATGGGGAACTTGCACAGAAGAAATATGACATAGAGCATGGGAAGATTTAGCCATGATCATACAATGGTAGAGCAGGTTAGAGAGGCCACATGGTCAACTCTTTTCCTATTTCCTTCTGTTTCAAATTAATTTACAAGAGCTTGAGAGCAGAGTGGGGTAAAGCAGGCTGAGGAAATAGATTAAAGTATAAGGTAGTAGGTCAGTAGTGAAAAAAAAATCTCAGGAAAGGTTGATATCAATGAGGAAGACAGGCTTTGGAGAAGGATGAAGATTCCATGTCTAACTGAGAGGAAAATGAATAAATAAATAGGGACATGATAAATAGATCAACTGCAGATTGATAATCAGTAATTGATAGTGTGAAATAATGATCAGACATATGACCTCAACTATTGCCAATTTATATTGATGAGTTGAAAGAAGGAACTAGATGTACTGTAGCTGGATTTATTGATGATAGAGAAGACTAGCAAGTTATGAGGAAGGTATGAAAAGCCTGAAAAGGTTAGAGATGCATTGTCTGTGGACAAACAGTTCGAAAGAAACATAGAAACAGAGAAAACCTACAGCACAATACAGGCCCTTCAGCCCACAATGCTGTGCCGAACATGTACTTACCTCAGAAATGACCTAGGGTTACCCACACCCTCTATTTTTCTAAGCTCCATGTACCTATCCAGGAGTCTCTTAAAAGACCCTATCATATCCACCTCCACCACTGTCGCAGGCAGCCCATTCCGTGCCCTCACCACTTTCTACATAAAAGACTTAACCCTGATATCTGCTCTGTGCATACTTTCAAGCACCTTAAAACTGTGCCCTCTCATGTTAGCCATTTCAGTCCTGGGAAAAAGCCTCTGACCATCCACGAGTGGGCAAGAACTGTGGCGTACAATAGTAGGGAAATTCAGATGCAAATTTTAATGAGGTATTAGTCAGACTGCATACAATTTTAGTCTCTGTATTTAAGAAAGAATTTGCTTGCACTGAAGGCAGTGCAGAGAAGATTCAGTAGGTTGGTTCCTTAAATGAAGGAATGAAGGAGTTGACACATTAGCAATTTGGGTTTATACACATTGGAGAATAGAAGAATGAGAGATGATCTTACTGAAAGATTTCAGAATCTGAAAGTGATTGACAGAGTGCATGTTGAGCAAAGATGCAATGTTGAGCCTTTATAAGGAATTGATCACACTATATAGAGAGTACTGTGAGCAGTTTTTGGACCCCAAATCTAAGAAATGATGTACTAGGATTGGAAACAATCCAGAGGAGGTTTACAAGAATGATCCCAGGCATGAAAGTGTACGATGAGCATCTTATGGTTCTGGGCCTGTACTCACTGCAGTTTGAAACACTGAGGTGTGATTTTATTGAAACCAACTGAATATTGAAAAGCTTAGACAGAGTGGAAATGGAGAAGATGTTTCCAATCGTGGGAATAGAAGGACATTCCTTCAGAACAGAGAGGAGAAGGAATTTCTTTAACTAGTGTGTAGTGAATCTGAGCAAATCATTGCCACAGATGGCTGTAATGGCCAAGTCATTGGATATATTTAAAGCAGAGATTGATGGGTTAAGTAATATAGGCATCAATGGGTGTGGGGAGAAGGCTGGAGAATGGGTCTGAAAGTAAATCCGCCATGACCGAATGGCAGAGCAGACTTGATGAGCCAAATATCATAATTATGTTCATATGGTCTTATGGTCTTTTATTACTTCTTCTGGAATTTTCTGAAACTCAGAAGCACAGTTTCAAAAGAAAGTATGTCATACTTAAAATGGAGATCATGAGGAATTTCTTCTCTTGGAAAATTGTGAATTAGGATTTCTCAATACCATGGAGCTGTAGAGGAGGAGTCAAAAATTATGTTCAAGCACAGACTGACAGGCCTTTGAACTAGAAAGAAGTTGAGGGGTACGGGAAGAGAGTGGGAGCGTGATGTCGAGGCCAGGACTGGATCAGCCATCATCATATTTAAACAAGGAATGGAGGAATTGTAAGCTTCACTGTTCTCCCCACCCCCACTTCACTTCCAAGCTTCTTCCACTGCGCAAGCCTGTCTCTCAAATTCGAAGCATCGCAACTACCTTCTTTGTTCAAGGAGCCAACTGCCTTACCTGGATGTTTATTTTTTTGTGTTCTCATGTTCAATTTTCAAAGTTCAAAGTGCATGGGGCACTTGCTCCTCATAGATGCAGATGGCGATGTTTTGAAAGAGACTTGTAGCTGGATTTTGGACAGGTTATTATTCTTTCTCCCTTACAAACTACTTACAGTTTCAGCAAAGGCTGAGGGAATGAGTCTTTCCCTGGTGGAGAGAAATGAGCGTCAGTGAAGATGTTAAGTTGCTTCTGTCGGTTTCAAAGGTCAGTGGAGAAGAAAACTGCAAACCAACAACTTCTCAGTTAGTGAAGACCAGAAGGCTTGTTGTTCTGGAAAATAAAATAAATTTGAAGTGATGCAAGGAGGCACAGTCTTTGGATAATTGGATTATTATGACATATTTCTGAGTTGAAGCAGTTGGAGTCTACATCAGATGTAATGAATTTAAAGGGGAACATGAGGCGTTGCTTTCTACATTATGACAGTACCAATATATTGGAAGTAATTCATTGATTTTGATGCCCTTTGGGATATCCTGAGAGTATAAAAATGATTTTTTTGTTTACCAGCCTCAGTGTTCCTTGTTTTGCTAAACATCAAAATTAATTCCCCACTGATAAGGGAGTTTATTTAATGCAGGTTTCTGTATGTCAAGCCGCTGACAAACAGACTTCCAGCAAATAGTAATCTCATTTTTAAAATGTCACTGGACAACAAACACTTCTGTGTGCTACTCCTTCAAGTTTAATGTGCTCTTGGATAAAATCTGCAAGCTGATAGATTTTTTTTTACTGTTGACGTGGAAGAATGGGACCTGTGAGAGTGTGAGGACTCTGATAGCATTTAAAAGATTTTTTTATCATAAATTCTGCACATTATCATTGGTTAGACATCCCAGTTCACTGACTGCCAGCTCTGCAATGGATTCATCAATGCTGAAAACAACAATAATGACCTGCATTCAGGTGGTGGCCAAGAAACTTGTTGGCACCTTGGGAGGCAGGCGAAAGAGTATTTGTGCAGATTGCTAATGATTTGGATATGGGCCTGTGGCAGAAAATTCAGAGACTCTCGTGCCTGAGGCAGTTTCTCCTATAGAGCTGTGCTGTTCCAGAATGGAGAGAGGGCAAGTCCAAGAGTTGGGTTTGGCATTTGTGAAGAGCAAAGCATGGAGAGATAGAGAGAGAGAGAGAGAGGAGGAGAGAGAGAGAGGAGAGAGAGAGAGAGAGAGAGAGAGGAGGAGAGAGAGAGAGAGAGAGAGAGAGGAGAGAGAGGAGAGAGAGAGAGAGAGAGAGAGAGAGAGAGGGGGAGAGGGAGAGAGAGGGGGGGAGAGAGAGAGAGAGAGAGAGAGAGAGAGAGAGAGAGAGAGAGAGAGATAGATAGATAGATAGATAGATAGATTATGGTGCCTTGAGTTGGGAGTGTGATGCACCATCAATAACTCACTCTGAGACGTAAGAAGCGAGATATCGGCTTTTATTGACTGGAAGAATGAACAACACTACATCCTGGAGAATGAGGCCAGGCTCAGGCCTCAATCACCTTTATACAGGGGTCTGTGGGAGGAACCACAGGAGCAGTCAGCAGGGGTCTGTGGGAGGAGCCACAGGAGCAGTCCAGACAGGTATATGTAGTTCACCACAGAGTGTAACCCTGACCTGGAGTTACACTCAGACTTCAGTTCTTCGCGGTGGTGTGATCCGCTCCTGGGGGCTCATGACCGGCCGCCTTTTGATATCCCCAGGATGCGGCCTAGAAGATGACTGCACAATCAGGGTTCTGCGGTTTTGCGGCCCTGGGGATGGGCTCATTCTAAGCCAGTGGCTGCTGACTGAAATGTCGTGGGAGATAATGGAACATCGGGAACAGCAGATCAGCTGTCGGGAGCTGTGTATCATGCACTATCTCTTTCATCAGATTGTTGCCGATTCTCTGGACACAGATCTCACAAAAACAGCGGCGCAACAGACTTTTAACACTGTAAATCAGAGAATTGTTTTGTTACATCTCCCATCTCACTGTGAAAGTCAAGACCTCTTTTCCCCTTTATTAGGGAGAGAGTAAGTCTGTAGCACGTCGAATTGTTGGATAAACGATTAGTTTTTGCTGTACTGCAGATTATGGTTTTTACTGGAGGCTTCGCTATTGCTTGCTTGGTGGGTGGAGGGTGCTGATGCTTTTTTGCAGAAGTGGGGTGGGGGTGGGGGAGGGTAGCTGCTTTGCCGCTGCTTGTCTGTGAGAGGGGGAGTAGGGGGGTTCTGGGGTTCTAATATTTTAACTATCATTCATTAATTGGGACACTCTTCTGTCTTCATGGATATCAGCATGGAAAATAATTTCAGGATGCATATTGTATACATTTCTCTGATATTAAGTGGAATTATTGAACTATTAAAGAAGAGCTTAAGACAAAGGATCAAAGTTTAGTCAAAGATTTAGTTTTTAAAGTCTCTTTAAAGAGGGAAAATGAGATTGGATAGGTTTCGAAAGGAGGTCCCATAACTTAGAGTTTTGACAAATGAAAATATGGCTGCTGTAGGAGGAGCAAGGTAATCAGAGGGCTGGAACTGGAGGATTTTGGGTTTCTGGGGATGGAGGAAACTAGAATAGGGAGGAGTGGGGCTCTGGAAAGATTTGAGTGCAAGACTGCGAATTTTAAGATGAAGACAGTGTTTAAATGCAGGCCAAGCAACAACAGCAAACCTAAGGTCACGCACATGGCAGAAACTTACAGTACCTTATCATATGTTTTCCATTTCTCAAATTTATTGAAATTATTCAATATTTATTGAGAAACACTGCCCACCTTGGAAACTCTCTCCTCTGCCTTCTCCCATTAGGCGAAAATATAAAAGCCTGATAACATGTACCATCCGACTCAAGAACAGCTTCTACCCAGTTGTTATCAGGCTCATTAACAGCCTTGTTATAAGATAATATGGCTTGTTGATCTCACAATCTACCTCATTACGATCTTGCACATTATCGTTTACCTGCACTACATACCATTGGTAGGTTTTACATTTTATCCTGCATTGTTGTTGTTTTACCTTATTCTAGCTTAGTGCACTGTGTAATGCTTTGTTCAGTCTAAACTGTAAGTAAGTCAGACATTTCACTGTATCTTGGTGTATGTGATAACGATAAACAATCCCAGTGTAGGTTTTTGCAAATAAAACCACGTGAGGCATCTTACATTTAAGAAAAACCATAACAACTCATTTATTGTACTCCAAACACTGAACACTAAAAGCTCGGTTACAGAATTTCATCTCACTATTTCACGAGTCTTTTTCTGTTGATAAGTGTGAAAAAAAAGCCAAATTATATCAAATGTGATTCAATGTTGTAAAACAATAAAATATGAAAACTTCCGGGGGGGGGGGGGGGATGCTTTTTATTGGCGCTGTGATTTGTGAGATATTCCAGATCTGGTGAGCAGAATTGAGAGGAGGGTTTTTTGGTCAGTGAACGCTGTGAAATGGTAACCCTCTAGAAGAAAACAAAAATGACAGACAGCCAGATAGAGACCGAGAAGCTCACGGTCAAACGTGCTGTACTTCCTTTTGGGGGGCTCAGATCTGGAGGCTGAAGAAGGCGACTGGCTGACAGCTGTTCGTGCACAGAACCCACTGCATGGTCTGAAGGTCAGTTATAATGGCTAAAGGCGCGTTGGGAAGTCGGTGCGCCCGTAAGGTTGCATTGATTTGGTATCAACCATTCATGTCTGCTGACCTGTCAAGTATGTGATTAGGGGTATTGCCTTTAAGCACCCGCCAGAGGGAGAGCATAAGTTCAGCAGTGGTGATAGAAACTCACCGTATCTAAAAACTCCTCTAGTTTCTTAGTAGTGCGGGGTGGTAGGAAATCCATAATAGTGTCTACTTATGATGGGATAGGTTATCGCTCCTTCTGCAGAGATGCAATGGCTGCCAATGTCAATAATTGACAATTCAAACTGGCATTTAGCAGTTTTAATAATCAACCCATGTTGGCTTAAGCGCTCAAAAAGTGTGTGAAGATGAGATACCTGTTCGGATTTGTATGCACCAGCAATAAGCACGTCATCCAGGTGAACAAAAGGGAAGTTTTAATCTTTTAATACTGTGTTCATCAGCCGTTGGAATTTCTGTGCTGCATTTTTTAGCCCAAGTGGCAGGCGCAGAAACTCAAAGATGCCAAATGGGGTCTCACAGCTGTTTTGGGAATGTCCTTCGAGCACACAGGTACCTGATGGTGCTCCCTAACTAGATTGCCTATGGAAAATATTAACTCTCCGGCTAAACATGCAGAAGTCTTGGATATATGGGACTAGGTAACAATCAGGAGTGACAACCTCATTAATGCTTCAGTTATCACCACATGGTTGGCAACCACCATCAGATATAGGGAGCGTGTGTAGGGGCAAAGCCCAAGGGCTATTTGACCAGCGTACAATGTCAAGTCTTCGCAGTTGCCAGCTGTTCTGGATCCAGTCTACGTGCGCAGGTGTGGACTGGCAGGCCATTTATGGACATGTGGTACTCGACCCCATGGTTTGTGACAGTAGTGGAGAATGTGAACTTGGTGAGGCTTGGGATTTCGTCCAGCAGTCGAGTAAACTCACATGCGCTTGACAGAGTCATTGTAGTGAACTTTCTGAGGAGCAGGGTAATGACCCAAAGTCCTTGACATCCACAAGCTGGCAGTTCTTAAGCTCGACTAACAATCCTTGGGCACACAGGAAATCGGCATTGAGCGGAGGTCTATCCACTTTTGCCGGGGCGAAGTCCCATGTGTAACGTTGTCCAGTGAAGGAGAGTATCACCTGACATGTTCTGTAAGCCTGGATCCTGCTGTCATTTGTGGCCTCCAGCAAGGCTTCACTGCTCTTTGCCTTCTCATCAATAGGTGATGCTGGCTGCAGACTCGCTTGAGCACCCATGTCACACAGGAAGCATTACTCTGAAAGGCTGTCCATAATGAACAGTAGACAACCCCGGCAGCCAGAATCTAATGTCCTGATGCACTGGCACTGTTGAAGCTGCAAGGCACTCAGCACTTCCTAGCATTCATACCAAAGCAAGCCTGGTAAAGATATAGGCCCGGCCTCATCTATTTCACAGCCACTGGTGTTCTTATGTTGGTGGCCTTGCTGACCGGGCTTATTAAGGCAGAGAAAGGAGGAGGAATGATGCACTGCTGCCCAGCTGATTGTAGACTATCAGCCATTTTAGCAAGCCGCCTATAATCCTTCACGGGTGCATTAGCAACTGCTATGCAAACTTGATCAGGCATTTGCTGCATAAAAAGTTCTTTAAAAATAAAACAAGGATGGTGATTTCCCAGGAGAGACAGCACGTAGTCCATTAGTTCCGATGACTTAGCATCAGCAAGGCAGGGCAAGGAGAGCAACTGTTTGGTACACTCAGACTCCTATAGTCCAAAGGTTTGTAAAAGGTCAGTTTTCAGCAATTAGTACTTATTATGCTCAGGCAGGTATGATAGAAGCCTCAACACTCTCACAGCTGTGGAGTTGCTGAGAAATGTTACTACTTAGAAATATATTGTGTTGCTGGCAGTAATTTCTTGCAGCACGAATTAGGCCTCAGCCTGTATAAACCAAGCAACACTATTTTGCTCCCAAAACTCCAGCAGTTTCAAAGTGACTGCATTGGTCAATGTGTTCAATAACTCTAGAATTGTCCTAGAGCATCAGGTCACCAATGTAGGTTTTCGCAAATAAAACTACGTGAAGGATTTTATGATTACGAGAAATTGCAACAACTCATTTATTGTAGTCTAAACACTGAACACAAAAAGCTCGGCAACAGATTTTCACATAATACATCGTTACGTCAGACCCCAACTCAGTGTCCGTGGTTGTGGATTATGTGTCTTTTCCACCACTTAAATTACCCTGCACCATATGTGTCTTTGTAGGGCTGTTCACTGAGTAGAGAGGTTATGTCAAAAACGTATCATCGTCAGTCAAGGTTACAGCGCTCATGTTTATATTGGTCCAGCTCATTGTTCTGATTGTATGGCTGCTCCACTGGCTGCTGGTCTCTGCTGGGTAGCTGAGTAACCCTCACTGGCCTGTATCCCTGGTTGTCAATCATTCCAAGCATTGCTTCATCGGGTATCTGCCGCTCACCCCTCAGATGCATAGGTTTCTGAATTGCATCCAGTTCAATATACTTGTTAATGAAGTCTTCCACTGAGAACCAAACTTCTAAGATTTCTCTTGATTTCTTGTTTTGTGCGTCTGCCAGGACTTTTGTAGTTTCCCTGATGAAATTGTGTCCATCTTGGTCTTCATGAACTGAGATGAATGACAGAGGATCATGTCTTTGTACAGATGGCTGAAGTTCTTGTCGACTCATGGATAGTTTTCTCCCCATCTGTCCTGCACAGTGTTTGGGGCAGACTCCACGTTGGATTTTGTATAATATTTTTGCCCTTTCCAAGTGGACCGTTGGATCCTTAGGTCTCAAGATAAGTGTTCTGATGGTTGTGCTGGGTTTGTGTGCTACCATTAATCTATGTGGTTGGAGCAGTCTTATTGACATTTCAGAAATATTACTGATGTCTGGTAGGGTTAGCCCCATTTTTCTGCACCATGTGACTTCAAAGCTGACCATAGCAGCTGGGAAATTAAAACTCAGTAAATTCAGAGAATCTCAGAATGATTATAGAATGGTAGGATGCTTTTCAACCCATTAAATCTGTGCTTGCTGAATGTAAGATTCCTTCTTCAGACATTTATCCCTCCCTCTAATGAACATTTGACTCTGTTACTATCCCAGGCAGAGAACCTAAGATCCTAATGATCTTTGTGTAGTTTATTTGTTTATGACACCTTTGTTTCATTTGCCGATTTTCTTCATTCCATATGCCCTGGTCCTTCACTCCTCTACCAGCTGGAATTGTTTCTCTCCACCTGCCCATGCATTTGCAAACTTCTCTGCTGCAAGAACAATCCCAGTTTCTCCACTCCAATCACATAAGTGGCTCATTCCTAAAGTAATTTTGGTAAACCTACTCCTCATTTTCTCCAAACCCTTCACATCTATCCTAAAATGCACTCCCCAAAAATGGGCTCAATAATCCACTGTCTAGTAAAAGTTCATCATGCCTTCTTTGCCTTATACTCCTATGCCTCTAATGAAAAGGCCCAGGATATTGTATGTTTCTTTATTTATTGTCTATACCTGCACTTCCACTTTTTGACAAACTCCAGTATAGACATATACCCCAGAGATCTCTCTGTTCATTGACCTCATTTAGAATTATGCCATCTGATTTATGTAGCCTCATCTCATTCTTCCTACCTAAATGTAATACATCACATTGCTCAGCCTTAAGTTTTATCTCCCTCTTAGTGACCATTTCAGCAGTTTCTCTATACCTGCTGAAGTCTATTGTGCTCCAGTTCACAGCCCACCATGCCTCCAACTGTTCGGTCGTCTCCCGATTCAGAAATTCTGCCTTTTATGCAAAAGCCCAAATCGTCAATAAACGTTAAAACAGCAGTGGCCCTAAATAACACTGATATATTAAGCTAGGATGAATTTTGGCATCGGTGATCTCGAATATTATATTTGACTCAGTAATGTCTTTTAGGAAAGGAAATATGCATGTTTTCCTGACCAATCTACAGTCAGTGACCACTTTATTGGGTATCTCTTATTCGTGGTCTTCTCATGCTGTAGCCCGTCTACTTCAAGGTTCAACTTGTGCATTCAGAGATGCTCTTTTGCACACCACTATTGTAACGCGTGGTTATTTGAATTACTGTCACCTTCCTGTCAGCTTGAACCAGCCCGGCCATTCTCCTCCAGCCTCTCTCATAAGCAAGGCATCTTTGCTCACAGAACTGCTGCTCACTGGATGTGTTTTTTTTTTGTTTTCTGCACCATTAACTCTAGAGACTGTTATGGATGAAGAGCCCTGGGGATCAGTGGTTTCTGAGATACCAAAGTTACTCCATCTTCCCCATTCCATTCTGAAGTTTGGTCTGAACACCAACTGAACCTCTTGATGATGTTTTATGCATTGAATTGCTGCCACATGATTGGCTGATTAAATATTTGCATTAAGGAGCAGAGGTATAGGTGTACTTAATAAAGTGGTCTGACTCCCAACCAAGGTCATGTAATTCCACTTTAAATACCCCTCCAATTTAGCCCAGGAAGCAATTCAATTGTATCAATGTCTGCTCTCCTGCCTGCATTGACTAGAATGATGATTACACGTATACTAACCTTGCCATTAATGCATATATTTTGATCATGAATTAAACACATTTGTGACTTGAAACTATTTTATTGATAAGGTCAAAGTGTACTGGCGTGGTGAGTTAAGCAATTAAGTGTGCAGTGCCCCTGTGACACTTGATATATAATAATTCATCAGCTTCACCAGAAATCTGTACAGGTGATCTCTCTAGAACATGGCAACTGCTGCAGGCATTGTGTGGGAGTAAAGCTAGATGAGACATTTCCAATGAGCATTCCTGACGCTGCAGGTGGAGGAAAAGCCACAATTAATGCCATTTTTCATTCAAAAGATGTAATAATGATGTAATAATTAGAAGCTGATATCTTGGTGATGATGGCTGATGGTGTCAATTGATAAAACTAAGTACTCTTCTCAATTATGGCTCACAAAATCACGAGTGAACTACCAGCTAATGTTGATGGGGGCAATTAAGCAAAGAAATGTCCCTTTTAATAACAGTTTTCCCTTAGTTTTGAAGTATCAGTGCAGCTTATCTGTTTTGGTCCCACAGTAGGGCTAGAACCTGTAATTCATAGCTCTGGGGCCAGATAATTAACATATGAGGTTGGCTAACCTCAGACAGTTAGATGCAGAAATATGTCGACACTTAAGGCTGTCAAAATAATTGGCAGTAGCTATATAGTAATCTTTTTCTCAGGATTATATTGATTTAGAAAAGCTTTCCAATGGCAAGAGCCAGTTTATCATGCATTGCTCCGTTGTGCTGTGCCCAGATGTTCATTATGAAATTACAAAATGAATCCCATTTTCTCTGTAGTCCTGCTTCTGCCTCACTTCAAATAGCATTTCCCTCAAAATACATGAACAGTTTCTGCTTCCACCTCCAGCAGCAAAGTGTGTCACACTCCTCAGAAAATCTACATTTTATTCTTTGTTCTGCCGTTAACAGCTTGCAATGGTGACAACCCATCAGTGAATTTCCATTCGGAAAGACTTCAGTTATTCCGTGTCTGGACAGCATACAACTCTCTGATGTCTATGAAAATATCAGTTAGTCATTGAAAAATGCCCTGAGATGAGTCTCTAAAGTTTAAATGAATGCAGAGCCAGAGATGCTTGAATTTGATAAAAGACAATAAAAGGAAATAAGAGAGGCAGAAATATTTAGGGAGGGAACTCCAAAGTGTGGAGACTAGTTCATTGAAGGAACAGTCAGCATTGAGGAGTAAAGTCGGAGAGAAGCTTTGAAAGTTGGAATCAACAGACTGCAAAGCCCCTAGCCTGATATACAGAGGTCTAATTCAAGTATGTCAATGATTGGAATGTAGGAAAAGAGGTGAACATTTCACTGCTATGTCTCCTTTCGGGGATAATGTTGCCAAGAAGCTACATATAGATGAGAAGCAGGAAAGATCTATGGATAACACACAAGAAGTGCTGGAGGAGCTCAGCAGATTGGGAGTAAACAGTTGACATTCCAGGTTGAGAATCTGCATTAGGATTTCTCATCCCAAAATGCCAACTGTTTATTCTCCTCCATAGATTTTGCCTGACCTGATGAGTTCTTCCAGCATTTTGTGAGTGTTGCTCTGGATCTCCAGCATCTGCAGAATCTCTTGTGTCTACGAGATCCAAGGACAGGTTCTTGTGGGACTCCTGAGGTAAAATTGCTGAGGGGAAACGAGAAGTTGTTGCCAATGATACTTGCATAGCTAAAGGCTTCCAATCTCAGCGAGATAAAGGCATTTTGAGGAGGCAGGTAATGGAGTGGTGGATAATATCTTCTTGCATGAGATCAAACAGAAAGTTAAATAGTCAACTGTTTAATGGTGGTGGAGCTACTCATGAAAATGGTTAACTAACAGTGGACAAAGTGGAAAGCTAAGTGAGAAAATGTGGTTTATAGATTGGGGTGAGCTGTGTTTCTGAGAGGAGGCTTGGCTTTCTGGGCCAAGAAATTGTTGAATGGATGCAATGTGGAGGTGATAAAGGAACAGAGAAAGTTGAACAGTTTATCACAGATATAGCAAAAGTTGTTAAGTAGATCACATGATGTGGAACAGAATGCGTAGAGGTTTAATCAAGTGATGAAGAAAAGCCAGGGATTATCTTCAATCTGTGGGAAGATCCTGATGACAGTTTGTATACCACCATTGTCAACTATAATCAGGCACTTGAGGCACTGTATGCTGCCGTCACCAAACAGGAAATTGTCCACCCCATTTCACATCATAGGCAAGGATTTCAATCAGGCTTGTTTGAAGAAATCTTTGTCCAGCTACCATCAGAATATAATTTGTAGCACCAGAGGTCCCAATACACTTGACCACAGCTATACTATTGATAAAGAATGTGTACTATTCTATGGCCAGAGCTCATTTCAGGAAACCTGATCACTTGGCTGTCCTCTAACCTACATAGGAACAGAGGCTAAAGAGCAAGACTCTAGAAATGAGGACAACAAAGAGGAGGTCACAGGAGGAGCTATGGGATTGCATCATGTTGGTGGACTGGGATAGGTGCAATGTGGAGGTAAAAAGGAATGGAGAATGGACTCTTGAGAGGTTGTCACATACTTTATGAAAACAGTCATAGATAAGTGTGTCCCTATTCAGAGATTTCCCCAACCAGAAGTCCTGGATGAAACATGTGATCTACAGTCTACTGAAGGGCAGGTCAGAAGCATTCAGGTCTGTTGACCAAAAAAGATACACAGGTCCAGGTACAATCTCTGGAAAGCCATTTCATTGGCAAAGTGACAATTTCCACTAAATTTGAATTCCTGAAGATGCCTATCAGCTGTGGCAGGGTTTGAATGCAATTTATAACCTCCTACAAAGTGAAATCAAGTGCCATAGGTGGCAATAGGGCTTCACTTCCAGATGAGATTTATGCCTTCTATGCTCATATTGATCGTCAAAGCATGTAGGTACCTCACAAACTCCCACAGATGCCGATGACCCTGTGATTTCAGACTTTGAGGCCAACATGAGAACATCTTTCAGGGGGGTGAACATCCAGCCCAGATGAGGTATCCGGCTGAGTACTAAAGACCTATGTTGAATAACTGGCTGGAGTGTTCACTGATAGCTTTAACCTTTCACTTCAGTATCTGAGGTACCCACCTGCTTCAAGCAAACTTCAATTACACTGGTGCCTACGAAGAACGTGGTAACCTACCATAATGACTATCATACAGTAACACTTACATACACTGTGATTAAGTATTTTAAGGGGTTAGTGATGATACAATACCATCATCCCCTCAAAGCTAATCAATAAGCGTCAAAACCTTGGCTTTTGTACCTCCTTGTGCAAATGGATCCTCGACCTTCTCTATTGCAGACCCCAGTGAGTTTGGATTGGCATCAACATCTTCTCCATGATCTCCATCAGCACAGGTGCACCACGAGCCTATGTGCTTGGTCCCCTATTCTACATGCTTTACATTTATAACCGTGTAGCTAAGCCCAGCTCCAAAGTCATATTTAAGTTTGCTGATAACTCTACTGTTGTTCCAATCAAAGGTGGTGATGAATCAGCATTTAGGAGGGACATTGAGAATCAGGCTGAGTAGTCCCACAACAGCAATCTCCCAGCCATTGTCAGCAAGACCAAGGAACTGATTATCGTCTTCAGGAGGAGGAAACTGGAGGTGAATGAGCCAGTCCTCATTGGAGAGGATCAGCAACTTTAAATTCCTCAGCGTTATCATTTCAGAAGGTCTGTCCTAGGTGCAGCATGGAAGTGTCATTATGAAGAAAGCACAGCAGCACCTCTACTTCCTTAGAAGTTTGCAAAGATTTGGTAAGACATTTAAAACTTTGACGAACTTCTACAGATGTGCAGTGAAGAGTATATTGACAGTTGCATCACAGACTGGTATGGAAACACCAATGCTTTTGAATGGAAAATCCTACAGAAATTTGTGGATGTGGCCCAGTCGATTATGGGTAAAGTCCTCCCTACCATTTTTCGTGTATCTACACGACAGCTGTCACAGGAAAGCAGCATCCATCATCAGGGACCTCCACCATCCAAGTCATGTTCTCTTTTCACTGCTGCCAACAGGAAGAGGGTGCAGAAGCGTAAGGACTCACACCACCAGGTTAAGAAGGTATTAATCCTCTACCATCAGGCTCTTGAACCTGTGGGATAACTTCACTTGCTTCATTCAACTTCATTTGCCCATTGCTGAACTGATCCACAATCCACAGACTCACTTTCAAGGACTCTTCATCTCAGGTTTTTGACATTTATTGCTTATTTATTATTATCATTATATCTTTTTTTTGTTTTAAATTTGCACGGTTGATTTTTTTTCACATTGTTTACTTGTGCATCCTCTTGGATGCAGTCTTTCCTTGATTCTATTGTGTTTCTTGGATTTACTGAGTATGCCTGCAATAAAATGAATCTCAGGGCTGTATATGGTGACATACATGTACTTTAATAATAAACTTACTTTGTACTTTGTAAGATCATGGAGTGCATCTTCAGAAGAGCAGAATGACAGCCAACACATTGATATGTTCCAGCCAGACCTGGTGTTAGAAGCATAAATTAACTAGGTGCCAGATTTACTCTAGCCTTTATCCCTAGGATTTGAGTACTAAGGTTTACAATCTTATCCCACTTGAGATTATACAACCATATCAAAAAAAATAACTTACATAACATAATGGCAAAAAGTCACATACAACGAAACAAAATAATTCATATGTTTTAAATTGCTAAGATTTAACCTTGCATTAACATTGTGCTTAGGTATGAAGCATCTGGAATATCAGTGAGGGGCCAAACAATCGGAATAGTTTATTTTGAACAGATAATTTATTTGATTATATGCTGAGCGGAGGAATGTCATTATTCCACATGTTGCAGTTAAGTAGCAATTGCATGCAGAAAATTTTATTATCGAACCTGCTGTATTAAATTAAAAGTACCATACTTCTCCAAAAGTAGAAGAAGCTTTCCTGCACTGAACAGCAGTGCCAGAAATAAATGTCCCTGACAGAGCAGCGTTGGACCAACCTTCTGCTTCGCCTCAGCTGCTGATTTTGTTGGATTCCTGTGGAAACAATCATCTGTTGTTGCCAAGCCGGGAGGAACTCCAAGCAGTGAACAGAATGTTTAATAACAATCATTAACATGCTGCCTGGCTTTGAGGCTTTGTGTCTGATGGGTTGGCACAACAAATCGGCCCATTTGGCAGGAGTGTAAGCACAGCAGAAAGAATAACGCAGCCATCTTCTTGGTGTTAGAGGCAACCGCCAGTGCACAACTGCTTTGCTTTAAGTGTTGCTTTCAAATATTCAGCATCCATGCCTCCTAGAAGAATTTCTCAATGTTAACCACACAACACTATGCATATCTACTCTGCCCCTTAATCCTCATGAACATATATTACAGGGGATTTACTGATTCGTGGCCAATGTAATCATCTTTCCTTGTTTTATTCCAATGATAACCCTTGTCTTCACCTCTATAATCAATTTAATGGGGAACAGTGCCACAGCTAGAGGAACAGCTGTCTCAGAGCTCCAGTGCCTTGGGTTTATTCCTAACCTTTTGGTATTCTCTGTGTGGAGATAACACATCCTACTGCTGACTTCTTGGACTTGGATTTCCCCTAAATGTTGTGACTTCCTCCCATACCACAAAGACAGGGCTGTAGATTGCCCCTCGGATATAGTTGGGTGGTAGAACCTGTGGGGAAGAAAAATAGATTAGTATAGCATTAGGGCAGGAATTCCCAACCTTTTTTAAGCCATGGACCAATACCAACAAGCAAGTGGTCAGTGGATCCCAGGTTCAGAACCCCTGTATTAAGGTAAATGGATTTGGTATGCTGAAGGGACTGATACTGTGCTATATAACTCCGAGTTCCATGTAAGACCATAAGACATAGGAGCAGAAATAGGCCATTTGGCCCATCGAGTCTACTCTGCCGTTTCACCATGGCTCTCAACCCCATTATCTGGCCTTCTCCCCATAACTTTTGATGCTCTTCCTAATCAAGAACATATCAACCTCCACTTTAAATATAGCTAATGTCTTAGCCTCCACAACCATCTGTGGCATTGAATTCCACAGTACACCACCCTCTGGCTAAATAAATTCTTTCTCATCTCTGTTCTAAAGGGACATCCTTCTATTTTGAGATTTGCCCTCGACAGGAAACATCCTCTCCATGTCCACTCTGTCTAGGCCTTTCAATATTCAAGAGGTTTCCATGAGATCCCCCTTCATTCTACTAAACACTATTGAGTACAGGCCCAGAATCATCAAAAACTCCTCATACATTACCTCTCTCATTCTGAAGATCATTCTCATAAACCTCCTCTGGACCCTCTCCAATGCCAGCACATCCTTTCTTAGATAAGGGGCCCAAAAGTGCTCACAATAGTCCAAGTATGGTCTGACAGATACCTTATAAAGCCTTAGCATAAAATCCTTGCAACATAATTAATCTATAATAGAAATATAGCAGCTTTAACTATGCATATAACTAATGATACTTGCTAAGTTTCTGGAAATTGAAAGCACTGGTGACTTTCAAAGTTTGGTGTGGAGATTAAATTTCTTCAGCTTTCTGTTGACTGTAACCTTTGCAGAAAGCCACCCCTACAGACATAGAGATCATTTTGGAGATACACTTTTTTAAAACTTATTTCAAGTATGTTTTAACTAAATCTATTCTGTCACACATGAGCTGACATCAGAAGAAGAAGAAAAGTTGCTTTTTGATTAAAATATATTGAAACTTGAGAACCTTTAGGCTTATAATTCTTGTGTTCATCAAAGTCAATGAAAAGCAAATATAAGTAAAAACTATGAAGAACAAAAAATCTAATCAATGATTTTTTAAAAATCAGAACCTTCAATGAACCTTGACATCTCCTTAACAAGACAAACAAAGAGAACTTAATTTGTTATTGATGAGGTCAACATTCCCCAGAATAGATATTTTTTCTACGTCACTTGTCAAATTAATAACCTTTAAGGTGAAAGAAAATCCCAACAAATTTGTTGCTACTATAAAATAGGGCCTTGAAAGACTCTTTGATGTTTTTTTTAAATAAAGATCCAGAACAACAACACGGAGACACAAAGCGTTTGTGCCAGACCAACGATCACTACTGTTAGTTATATCACAGTCTGTGGGGAGAAAGGTCATGATCTGAAACTGTTGAAGCTAATGCTGTAAAAGCTGAGTGACTGGTCAATATGCCTCTGTTAATGTTTCATTAGAACCAAACAGAAATGCTGGAAGCACTCAGCAGGTCAAGTAGCATCTAAAGAAAAGCAACAGGCTGACACTACAAGACAAGGACCTTTTATAATTTTCTTAAGTGCCTTTAGTTTCAACTTATTCAACATGGCTTCCAGCTGAAATTTCAAACTGAACATTTTAGATGGATCCACAGCGGCAGATACTCTATGCTTAAATTATCCAGTGGTTCTCTAATCACTGATCTCAAAATATCCTGAGATCCATTCTTAATGCCATGTGTCAACATATGCATGTTCTTTATTTCTCACTCCCACTGCCTGGACTCACTTTATGTCAAGGTTGTCTTGGCCCATCTCTGCACTTTTCTACAGTCAGCATTTCTTCACAAAAATAATCTTGCTTTCTTCTTTTCAGACATCAAAGCTCACCAACCTTAATGGCTCATGAACTCTAATACTTTTCTGATTCCTTCTCCTCCTTCGCTTTCCTCTGACCTCATCTCTCTGCCAGTTCCATGCCCAGCCATGCTTTCACTATGCCTTTTGATCATGTTCTGCTTTATTCTGAGTGCTTAGCAGAACCTCGGCTTTAGTTCTCCATGGCCCTAATGTAATGAATTTCAAGTTGAATATGATATTGTTATTTTCTTCAGCTGTCTTCAGCTCCCTGTCCATTTCTTTGACCAGGATTCTCTACCCTGACTGCATATACTTTCTCCTGCCTCAATAATTCCTGATCCTCTTACTTTCTGTAAGTCCATTCATCACTAGCTCTCAACAGAATATTGGCCATGCCAGTTTTCTCATTGCTGTTATTCACTCTGATCTTCCTATCTTGCAGCATTCTGCACACTAAACCCAATATCATCAGAAACCTAGCGCTAAATAGACAATAGGTGCAGAAGTAGACCATTCAGCCCTTCGAGCCTGCACCGCCATTCTGAGATCATGGTTGATCATCTACTATCAATACCCTGTTCCTGCCTTGTCCCCATATCCCTTGATTCCCCTATCCATCAGATACCTATCTAGCTCCTTCTTGAAAGCATCCAGAGAATTGGCCTCCACTGCCTTCTGAGGCAGTGCATTCCAGACACCCACAACTCTCTGGGAGAAGAAGGTTTTCCTTAACTCTGTCCTAAATGACCTACCCCTTATTCTCAAACCATGCCTTCTGGTACTGGACTCTCCCAGCATATGGAACATATTTCCTGCCTCTATCTTGTCCAATCCCTTAATAGGCAGTGCTGTTGAGGCTTGTTGAACTGACTTATACATCACAAAAATCAAAAATCATTGCTTCTACCCCCTTCTGGGCCACTGTCTCCCTAAGAACCACTGATCTCATTTTCTCTGGAGATCCTCCCTCCATAGCTTCCAGCCTCAATTTGACCTATCATGAACTGATCTAGGTTAGGCAATTCACTACAGAATTCTTAATTAAGTCAAATCTTGCACTTTATTGTTTCTGCGCAATATCAATGTAACTATATTGATACCAGGCCAACAATTTAAAACATGAATTTTTCTGCTTTCTCTGTCCCAATATACACACAGACCACTTCTCCTATTTATAACACAGAAATAGAGGATCTCCCATTGGCCAATCAATTGATTCTTCTTCTCCCAGCCCAGGGCATGGGGAGGGTAGGGTTGTCTTCCTCGTAATAGTTAGTTTCCGGAGTCCTTACAGCTTTGAATTGGAAGACCTGCAATAATATTAATATTTTGTATTCTGTTCAAGTGCTGTGTTTCAATCTCATTGGCTCTGCCCTATCTGGCTAATTTGTGTCAGTTTTCCATTGGCTCTGGTCTCAGCCAGCATCATTTACTGCCCTTTGAACAACTTGTAATTAATGTGTCTTCGTTCTGAAACAGAGCAGATCAGTCAATTGTTAGTATTGGGTTACTCAGGTCAGATACAGACTGCCCTATTGATAACTTTGTATGTTCTGTCTTAACAAAGAACATATCACTAATAACTTTACATTTGGAAATAATCTCTAGTTCAGCAGATTATCATGAGCCTTATGGGTCCACTTTAAGGTCCCTTGATACAGTTATTCCTGAGAAAAAACAATTCACAAGACAGTTCATAAAATGGAGACTGGAAAGCAGTTTCACAAAATGGCAACCACCATTCCTTCAATTCCTTCAGCTACATGGAAAAAACAAAGACATTTGGCTTGTCTCCTTCTACTGTTGTTAACTCATTCCAGTTAGATGCTCCCCCCCCCCCCCATTTTAATTCCTTTATGGCCAGCCCATACAGTTCTTCATCTGGGAGCAACTAGCTTTAAGTTCCTCTCCAAGAACCAGAGACAGAACTGTCCTGGTGGACCAAAATCCATTATAAGATCCCCCAACTCCTCAAGCTATCTCAATTATATCCCCTTATAATTTTTTGCTGTCATTTTAACTGTGGACATTGAATCATCTTATTCCTATAGTTAGAGTGCATGCATTGTCTTTTTCACAGGGTTAGGGAACTAAGAACTAAAAGCACATAGGGTTAAGGTGAGAGGGGGGAGATTTAATAGGATGCTGAGGATCAATTTTTTCACATACAGAAGGGTCAGTCTATGGAATGAGCTGCTAGAGAAAGTAATTGATGCAGGTACATCAACATTAACTTCGGGAGGCAGAGCGAAGTTAAGATGGTGCTAATTGGTGGCTCCTTTGCTTGCATCTTCGGAAACAGCTCTATTTCCATCTTTAATATCTTTAATTTTCCCTTTCAGGGTTGTTTTGAAGACCTGAGATTTTAGGGTTAGGCTTGGATTTGGAAGCCTAAGATCTTGGGGCTCTGGAGATGGGTGGACCAAGGGTCGGTGTCACGGCAGGAGACCCGTGTGTCAGTGGGGGAATCAGAAAATCTACTGCTGTGTGCCCGAAGACCTGGGATCTTTGCGACCTTCAGGCGCAGAACTCAAAAAAGCAACGTAACAGACTTTTAACATCATAAACCAGTGAGTTGTTTGTTATGTCTCCCCTCTCGCTGGGAAAATGGAGACACCTCCTTCTCCCTTATTAGGGAGGGAGAGAGCCTGTGGTATGTTGAATGCCGGGTGAAACACAAAGTCTCTGGGTTAGCTGTGTCTTTGCTATTGCTTTGCTCACGCTTGAGTGCTCGGTGGCAGTGCAGTCACTTGCTTTTTTTTGCCAGTGGAGGGAGGGGGGATTGCTGCTCACTGCCGCTTATGCACGGGGGGGAGCTGGGGGGGTACTTTGGGGTCCTTACGTTTAACTGTTGTTCATTCTTTGGGGCACTTCTCTGTTTTTGTGGATGTTTGCGAAGAAAAAGCATTTCAGGATGTATATTGTATACATTTCTCTGATGTTAAATTGGATCTCTGAACTTTTGAACATTTAATGGGTGTTTGGGAAGATGCATGAATAGGAAAGGAGAGAGATATGAGACAAACACAGGCAATTGGGACTATCTTAGATAGGAATTCTGGTTTGCATGGATCACTTGGGGCAAAAACCTGTTTCTGTGCTTAATAACTCCACAACCTTCATCCTGCACCAGAGTAGTCTGAGGCTCCTTCTCTTTCTTCTTGAAAGGACCGATAGCCAGGTCTCCTTCACTACCACTGTCTTTCACCTTGAAGAAAGTTTTTTTAAGCCAAACAACTTATTCACTCATGTTTTCCATTCAAAATTCACAAAAGCCAAGGCTAAGCCTGTCTTCTTATGCATTGATGAAACTGTGTTTATTTCAGTCCTATTCAAACTCCTTCCCTCAGTTCTTTCCCCATTCTGCATTGCCACTGTTTCCTATATTCTTACGGAACTAAAATAAAAGTCATTACCTAAACTCTCACTTTCCATCTAGCCCTAAGTCAAGTCAAGTCACTTCTATTGTTATTTCGACCATAACTGCTGGTACAGTGCATAGTAAAAATGAGACGTTTTTCAGGACTATGGTGTTACATAAAACTAGACTGAACTACGTAAAAAAAAATAAGTTTCAATGATGAAACTTAATAAATCAGTGACAGTTAGCTTTTTTTTACCCTTAGTTTTGCTTTTGCCACAACCGAGTTGACAGAAGTCTCAGCAAACATTTCTTCTTTCTGCTCCTTCAGTTCTACCCCTACCACCTGCCCTCCCATCCAGAATAAGGACAGTGTTGTGGTAAACCATGTATATCCGTCTGGACACGCCCCTCTGCTGACTACTCCTGTGGCTCCTCCCACAGACCCCCGGATAAAGGTGATTGTGTGTCTGCTCCTCCCACAGTCATCCAGCATGGACATGCTCCCTTTTACTGCTGATAAAAGCTTTTCAGTATTTACTGTACATCCAGTCTCTTGGAGTTATTGATAGTGCATCAAGTGTTTCCTCTCATCCATGTCTTCCATTACATGCTCTTCACAGTCAAAATTTCCACTAACTCCCCGATTATTCCACCAGACACATTGTCTCCCTGCTCCATTCTGCATTCTGGAGTATAGTCCCCTTTGTGACTCTCTAGTTTGCATGATTGTCTCCAGCAACCACTGCAGATGCTGTGGTCAAAGCAACACGTACAACAAGATGGAGAAACTCAGCAGGTCGGGCAGCATCCGTGGAAACGAGCAGTCAACATTTTGGGCTGAGACCCTTCATTGTTGTACGTATTACTTTGTCGTGCAAGCACAGGAGATGTGATATTTATCTCTTCCTTCTCCAGCACCCAGGGAACCTTACACTCTTTTAGGTGAAGCAGGAATTCAACTGCACTTCTTCCAGTTTAGTAAGTTACTTACAGTTCTCACCTCATAGTCTCCTTTACAGCATTAACATAGTGGTTAGCGTAATTGTTTAACAATGCCGGTGATCGCAGATCAGTGTTCGATTCCCACCGCTGTCCGTAAGAAGGTTGCTCATTCTCTCCATGACTGTGTGGGTTTCCTTTGTGTGCTCCTGTTTCCTCCCTCATTCCAAGACATGCAGTCAAGTTAGGGGTAATATGTTGTGGGCATACTTTGTTGCCGCGATGCATGGTGGTATTTGCAGGCTTTCCCCAGCACAATCCTTGGGCTGTGTTGTATTTGTAACACAAAACAACACATATCACTGTACGTTTCGATGTACACGTGACAAATAAAGTTAATCTTTTAATGATGATTAGATGGCTGCTCTGCTAAACATTTCATTAGTCCACAAGGTATGCATGAACATCCAATCAACTTTCACTTTAATTCTCTTTCTGACTTCTGTCTTTGGCCTCCTGCCCAATGTGAGCTTGAGCAACAGTAGCTTATTTCCTATCTGGCATTCGACATGCCATCTAAAACTTTGAAATATTTCTGAGGATGCACAGTGGAGAGTATACTGACTGGTTGCATCATGATCTAGTATGGAAATATCAGTGCTCAAGAATGGAAAAACCTGCAAAAGGTAATTAATACAGCTCAGTCCATCAGAAGCTAAAGCCCTCTCTACCACTGAGCACAGTGCTGTCCAAATTCTGCTCACCAGACCTGGAATTTGCCTATTGCCCACGATAGGTCAACAGCAGATGTAATCTCAATGGTTCTCCAAACAGCTTTAGACCACCTGGACAACACATACACCTATGTCAGGATGCTGTTCATCAACTATAGCTCAGCATTTAATACCACCATTCCCACAATCCTGATTGAGAAGTTGCAGAGCCTGGGCCTCTGTACCTCTCTCTGCAATTGTATCCTCAATTTCCTAACTGGAAGACCACAGTCTGTGCGGATTGGCGATAACATATTCTCCTCGCTGACGATCAACACTGGTGCACCTCAGGGGTGAGTGCTTAGCCCACTGCTCTACTCTCTATATACACATGACTGTGTGGCTAGGCATAGCTCAAATACCATCTATAAATTTGCTGACGATACAACTATTGTTGGTAGAATCTTAGGTGGTGTCGAGAGGGCGTACAGGAGTGAGATAAGCCAACTAGTGGAATGGTGCCACAGCAACAACCTGGCACTGAACGTCAGTAAGACGAAAGAGCTGATTGTGGACTTCACAAAGGGTAAGATGAAGGAACACATACCAATCCCCATGGAGAGATCAGAAGTGGGGAGAGTGAGCAGTTTCAATTTCCTGGGTGTGAAGACCTCTGAGGATCTAACCTGGTTCGAAAATATCGATGTAGTTATAAAGAAGGCAAGACAGTGGCTGTACTTCATTCAGAGTTTGAAGAGATTTGACATGTCAATAAATACACTCATAAAGTTCTATAGATGTACCATGGAGAGCATTCTGACAGGCTGCATCACTGTCTGATATTGGGGGTGGAGGGGGGAGGGCTCCTGCACAGGACCGAAAGAAACTACAGAAGGTTGTAAATCTAGTCAGCTCCATCTTGGGTACTAGACAGCAAAGTACCCAGGACATCTTCAGGGAGCAGTGTCTCAGAAAGGCAGTGTACATTATTAAGGACCTCCAGCACCCAGGGTACGCCCTTTTCTCACTGTTACCATCAGGTAGGACGTACAGAAGCCTGAAGGCACACACTCGGGGATATAGGAATAGTTTCTTCCCCTCTGCCATCCGATTCCTAAATGGACATTGAACCCTTGGACACTACCTCACTTTTTTAAATATACAGTATTTCCGATTTTTGCAAGTTTTAAATAATCTATTCAATATACCATACTGTAATTGATTTACTGATTTATTAATTTTTTATTTTTTTTTCTCTTCTATATTATGTATTGCATTGAACTCTGCTGCTAAATTAACAAATTTCACATCACATGCCAGTGATAATAAACCTGATTCTAGTTCTGATTCTGATCTACAAGGTGCACTGTTGCAGGAAAGCAGGATGGATCATCAAGGACCCCCACCATACAGGCCATGCTCCCTTCTTTCAGCTGCCATCAGGAATAAGGTACAGGAGCTTTAGGACCCTCACCACCAGGTCCAGGAGCTGTTATTACCCTTCAGTTATCAGGCTGCTGTACTAAAGTGGATAACTTCTCTCACCCAAACACTGAACTGACTCCACAACATTAGGGCTCATTTTCAGGGACACTACAATTCAAGTCATGTTCTCAATATTATTTATTACTTATCAATTTATGTATTGTTATTATTATTATGATTATTATTTTGTTTGTCTTTTTGTATTTGCACAATTTGTTGTCTTTTGCATATTTGTTGCTTGTTTGTCTTTGTGTGTAGTTTTCTATCAATTCTATGTCATTTTGTTCTACTGTGAATGTATGCAAGACAATGAATCTTAGGATAGTACATAGTGACATATAAATTAATAATAAATTTCAGATTCAGATTCAGTTTATTGTAATTTAAAAACCACAAATGCAATGCAGTTAAAAAAGGAGACAACGTTCCTCCAGAATGATATCAACAAAGTAGTCACAAAACAGACTACACCAGAAAGTCCACATAATGTTTGGCAATCCCCAATCCAGAGTCTGGAGAGGCTGCTGTGTATTAATATTGCGCTACCGTCTTAGCGCATTCCCTGGAAAGGAGCTCTAAATCCACCAGACAAAACAAGACCAAAAACTAAAGCTACAAGACCTACACAAAACCACATAGTTACAACAGTGCAAACAATACCATAATTTGATTGCAAAACAGACCATGGGCACAGTAAAAATAGTCCAAAGATGTTAAAAGACTATAAGTTCGAAAGAAACCACCACACAGTTTCCACAAGTCCTCAGGGTCCTGATAGACTCGTCATCCCATGCCGGTGGCAGAAGGGAATAACCCTGCTATGGACTTCCATAGCGTTGCCCGACTCAGCCTCGCAGACGCAGCACACAATGAAAGCTCCGTCGAACCCAGCCTCGCAGACACAGCACACACTGAAAGTGACCTGATCGCAGTGGACTTCGAGCCCGTCGAACCTCCGAGCCTCCGACCATCCCCTCCGGCACCCCTTCTCCGAGAACCATCCTCTGCCCAGCGTATTAAGACGCCCCCACCAACGGCCACCGGCAACGTGACCCCAAGGACTGGGGGCCTGTTCTTCTCAGCAGAGTCCCGGACCTCACACCAGCAGCAGCAATGAAGAAGGTCTTCCTGGTGATTTCCAGATGTTTCTCTGTGCTCTGTGCTCCCCCATCCATTTTTCATTAAATTAGGATTGCGCACGGCACCCTGCTTAACAAATAACATATCAGCTCCGGAATGGCGGCTGCAAGCTGTGTCGCGCCGCCATCTTGATCATACACTCTTACTTTTAATTTACTTTGAAGTTTGAATTTTGAACTTTAATCTCCCTTTCTTTGCCCCTCCACAAATGTGCCTTTACTTCTCTATATCATATAGTTTTCCTACTTTTCTGTGTCTGTCAAGAAGTCCTTAATTTGAAATACTGACTATGTATCTGTATAAGTAGATGCTGCTTGGACCATAGAATAATTCCAGCATTTTCTGTTTTTGTTTTGGATTTCTACTGTGCAGTTTTTAAACTCTAATTATTACTATCAAATCACCTGAACCGATTTACTGATGCCTCTTTTGTTTCTGTCCATCACAATATACATGTCAACTCACCCATTTATTCTGACTAGTCAGCTTTGAATCAGTTATTCCTCGTATTTTAATGAGATTTTCACAACTGTTAAGCAATAACTCATCTGATATTGCTTTCTTTGCAACTCTTTCCATTATTCCCAGTCCAATTATGTTATCCTTCTTTTTGCAATTTTTCTCATTCAAATTCATACAGATCTTCAGATTGTAGATATCCAAAAGGACTATTATCTCCTGGACCGGCTGGCTTCATAATTTTTTACTTGAGATGTTACCAAACTGAACCAAAAAATTACATTACCGCAGCAAAAGTGTGTAAATGTCACTGGAAGATTAATTCTAAATCTACAAGAACAAGAACTATTTCAGTCAAAATAACACTTTTAAATTACATTCATGTTCTGAGAAATGTGTTGCCTACTAAAAAGGAATGCTAATCCCACTCAGCGTAGCTAACCTCTTGATGGTGGTGCAGTTCAGAGGTGGAACAAGATTGCAGCTGGGGTTAAAATGGGCAAGCATATCTGCAGTGCCAAAGATTCCTTAATGTGTGCATGTCCTGAACATTACTATCAGTTTATTCATTGCGTTAGTTCATATAGTCATAGAGTAATACAACATAGAAGCAGGATCTTCGTCACAATTCATCCATGCCAACCATTGTGCCCATTAAGCTAATTGCTTTTGGCTCATATCGCTCTAAACCTCTTCTATCCATATACTTATCCAAATGTCCTTTAAATGTTGTTATTACACCTGCCTCACCACTTCCTCTAGCAGCTCATTCCACATTCTCACCACCCTCTGTGTGAAGAAGTTGTTACACAGCTCCTTTCTAAATCTTCCACCTTTCAGATTAAACCTATGCACTTACTATTTAATTTTCCTTCCCTTGGAAAAAACAATATGCATTCACCCCATCTATAGTGCTCATACTTTAATAGCATTCTATAGGGTCACCACTCAATCTCTGACCTTTCAAGAAATGAAGTTCTAGCATGCCCAAATTCTTCTGATAATTCGGGCCATTGAGTCCTGGCAGTATCCTCGTAAATCCATTCTGCACTCTCCAGTTTAATGATGTCTTTTCATTAATGGGGCAACCAAAACTACACAGAATTCTGCAAGGGCGGTCTCACCAACATCTCGCACAATGGATGCTCCATCTCAAAATGACATTCTCCATGTTGCTGCAAATGCTCTGAGAAAATGGTTGACAGAGAGTGCACCCCAGTTTGGTGATCATATCTTGTGGTGAGAGAGAAGATGCCAAGACACCACCATATCAACCATCAAAAGGAAGCAGATTGGAGATAACAACAGAACTGTCCCACTGAGCCACACCCACACCCGAATGTCCTGTAAAAGGGAATTCAAGCTCTCTATGCCCTTGGCACAAGATAACACCATTACTTCCTTAAATCACAGACAATAATGTACATTATTTCACACACTTTTAAAATGATTGTCTTCCAGGGCAAACTCACATGGGACCCATCCTCATTCATCAGATGGGGCAAATACTTCTGCAGGCTAACTTCTCTTCACATGATCACTATGTATCCTTCCACCAGAGCAAAATAGGTCTTCTCTATGAATGCTTGGAGCACTGGAGGAACTCAGCAGGTCAGGCAGCTATGGAGGTAACTAGGCAGTCAACGTTTCAGGTTAAGACCTTTCATCTGGAATGAAAAATAAAATGAGCTGGTCAGGTAGAGGAAGAGGTGGAGTATTATTTCTACCCGTTCTCCATCTGCCCATCTCCTACACACGTCACACACTGCTTCCCCTCCCACATTACTCCTATCTACCCTCCTCACCTCCCTCCCTTTACTCCATGCTTCATCATCCTCTCTTATTAGGTTCCATTAGATCCAGCTCATCAACTTAATCTTCCACCAACCCCCCCAGATTCCAGTGTTGTTCCTGCTCTCTCCATTCCTATTTTCCTATCAGCCATCCGCCATCCACCCGCCCCCACTTAACAAGCTCTTTTTCCCTCTACCTCTCTGTTCAGACGATACCTTTCAGGGGCCTTGACCTGAAACTTCAACCGTCCATTTCCCTGCATTGGGATGGTGCCTGACCTGCTGAGTTCCTCCAATACTTTGTTTGAGCATTTGCAGTCTCCTGTGATTCCATGTTCCCTCTGTGCTTCCTCATATGAGTCTGATACACACATTTTCCTTACATTATGTTTTTAATAAAACTGTGTCTTTCAAACTCTTGACTTGCCCTCTTCTGATTCCTCCAGCTGACATTTTCGTAATGACAGCAATTTAAGAAAGTTCATTCAAGAGGTCACAGGCTGGCTTTACGCAATTAAACTGAAGGGATTACTGACAAAGGAACAAACGCAAATACAGTTTCAGAGAAAGAATTCCCGAAGTGTAAAATTTAATTATACCAGATCCAGGCAGTTCTCCTTTTGATAGAGCATTTTTTCAATTCCTCGCCCATGGAGTACATAACTATGAATTGTTTTGGTGAAGACTTAAGAAGATACCACCAAAGTAGAGACACCAGCTGTTGCTCAGTGGTAGATTTTTCACCTCTAAGTCAAAAGATTGTGGTTTCAAGTCGCACTCTGGGAACAGCTTCAAAAGATGTAAAAATACATCGCTATGAATGGGAAATTTATCATCTCTGCAATATTAATATCTAGAGGGAAATTTTCTATGTCCTTTGTAAAATATCTAGACCTCACCCTGCAGAAAGCTGGTCTAAATTTAGAATTTGTATTATCAATCCTAATAAGTTGCACTCCATGTATAGCATATCAATGAAAGCATAAATATTGAAATGATCCTGCTTCAAATAATCTTTCAAAGTTCAAAGTAAATTTATTATTAAAGTACATACAGTATATTTATCATATACTACCTTGACATTAGCTTTCTTGCTTTCATTTACAATAGAATTTATGAAAATATATACGTAAACAGACAAAGACTAACAAACAACTTATGTACAAAGCAAGACAAACAGTATAAATAAAAATAATACTGACAGCATGAGTTGCAGAGAGTCCTTGAAAGTGAGTCTATAGGTTGTAGACTCAGTTCAGGGTAGGTGTGATTGAAGGTGGGGCACAGAAGCCCACCGTTGTCGCCCGCCCTGCAAGGGCCAGGGCCAGGGCCAGCTGCCGCTAATGACTATGGCGGCTAGCCACCAGGACAGCCTCTTGTACATCTGGGCCAAACAGTCGGGACGCCGCTTCTTGATCGACACCGGAGCGGAAATCAGCGTCTTGCCCCCGACGGGGTACGACACCCGCAACAGGAAGCCAGGACCCACCCTGAGGGCCGCAAACGGCAGCACGATACGGACCTATGGCACCCGCACAGTGCAGCTGCAGTTCGGCGCCAGCCGGTTCACATAGGACTTCACACTGGCCGCCGTGGCCCAACCACTCCTGGGGGCGGACTTCTTGCGAGCTCACAGCCTGCTGGTCGACTTGCAAGGGACAAGACTGGTACACGCAGAGACTTTCCAGACTTTTTCCCTGGGTGAAGCCAAGTTGCCGGCCCCACACCTGGACTCCATCAAGTTGTCGGACAATGAATTCACGAGAATCCTGGTGGACCTTCCATCGATTCTGGCACCGCAGTTCACGGCAGCCATGCCCAGACACGGGGTTCAGCACCACATCCCGACCCAGGGACCACCCCTCCACGCCTGCGCACGAAGGCTTCCCCCGGAAAAGCTCCGCCTGGTGAAGGAGGAGTTCAAGAGGATGGAGGAATTGGGGATCGTACGGAGGTCCGACAGCCCATGGGCCTCCCCGCTGCACATGGTGCCCAAAGCAGCCGGGGGTTAGAGACCATGCGGCGACTACCACAGACTGAACGAGGCTACCACTCCAGACCGCTACCCCGTGCCGCACGTACAGGACTTTGCAACAAACCTGCATGGGGCAAGAATCTTTTCCAAAGTAGACCTCGTCCGGGGATACCATCAAATCCCAGTGCACCCTGACGACATCCCCAAAACAGCACTCATCACCCTGTTTGGCCTGTTCAAGTTCCTCCGAATGCCGTTTGGCCTGAAGAATGTCGCACAGACATTCCAGCGGCTAATGGATGCGGTGGGACGCGACCTGGACTTTGCGTTCATCTATTTGGATGACATCCTTATAGCCAGCAGTAGTCGTCAGGAGCACTTGTCCCACCTCCGCCAGCTCTACTCCCGTCTGTGTGATTTCGGCCTCACGATCAACCCAGCCAAATGCTAGTTCGGACTCAACGCTATCGACTTCCTGGGCCACAGGATTACCAAAGACAGGGCAACACCTCTGCCCGTCAAGGTAGACGTGATCTGCCACTTTGCCTGGCCCAACACAGTCAAAGGCCTGCAGGAGTTCGTTGGTATGGTGAACTTCTACCACCATTTCCTCCCCTCAGCAGCTAGTATCATGTGCCCTTTGTATACCCTGATGTCAGGTAAAGGCAAGGACATTACTTGGGTCGAGGAGGCCGCGGCCGCTTTAGTTAAAGCCAAGGAAGCCTTGGCAGATGCCGCGATGCTGGTGCACCCCAGAACAGACGTTCCGACCGCCCTCACAGTGGACGCATCCGACACAGCAGTCGGTGGGGTGCTGGAGCAACTCATCGAGGGGCGCTGGCAACCCCTGGTGTTCTTCAGCAAGTACCTACGACCACCCGAACTCAAGTACAGTGCTTTCGACCGGGAGCTGTTGGCACTGTATCTGGCAATCCGGCATTTCAGGTACTTCTTAGAAGGCAGGCCGTTCACTGCGCTCACGGACCACAAACCATTGACCTTCGCGTTCACGAAGGTGTCCGATCCCTGGTCGGCTCGCCAGCAGTGACATCTGTCCTACATCACCGAGTACACGACGGACATCCAGCATGTCTCGGGAAAGGACAAAGTCGTGGCGGATGCACTCTCCAGACCAGCTGTCCAGGCCCTGTCCCTGGGGGTGGACTATGCAGCACTGGCGGAGGCACAGCAGACAGACGACGAGATGCCCAGCTACAGGACTGCAGTCTCGGGTTTGCAGCTGTAAGACTTTCTTGTAGGCCCAGGTGAGAGAACCCTCCTGTGCGACATGGCTACCGGCCAACCTCGCCCCATCGTCCCGGCAGCCTGGAGGTGGCGAGTTTTCGACTCCATACACAATTTGGCACACCCATCTATCAGGACAACCGTCCGGCTGGTCTCCAGCAAGTTCGCGTGGCACGGACTTCGCAAGCAGGTCAGTGAATGGGCCAGAATGTGCGCGCAGTGCCAAACAGCCAAGGTACAGCGGCAAACTAAAGCCCCGCCACAGCAGTTTGAACCAACCCACCGGAGGTTCGACTACATTCATGTGGATATCGTGGGCCCCCTACCAGTGTCCCGAGGAGCGCGGTACCTCCTAACTATGGTAGACCGGTTCACGAGGTGGCCAGAGGCGGTCCCGCTCACCGACACATCTGCCGATTCCTGCGCCCGAGCACTGATCGCAACCTGGGTAGCACGCTTCGGGGTACCGGCCCACATTACCTCCGGCAGAGGCACCCAGTTCACCTCCAGCCTATGGTCGGCTGTGGCCAGCCTGTTGGGAATGCAGCTACACCACACAACTGCCTACCACCCACAGACTGGTGGAACGCTTCCACTGTCACTTGAAGTCGGCTCTCATGGCCCGCCTGAGAGGACCTAACTGGGTGGACGAGCTTCCCTGGGTCCTGCTTGGAATTCGCACAGCTCCCAAAGAGGATCTGCATGCCTCATCGGCCGAGTTGGTGTACGGCGCACCCCTGGCCGTCCCGGGAGAGTTCATACCAGCCCCAAGGGGGCAAGAGGAAGAACCCGCAGCAGTCCTGGACAGACTACGTGAGAGGCTCGGCAACCTGGCCCCCGTACCAACTTCACAGCACGGACGGACCCCGACCCATGTACCCAAAGACCTGCAGAACTGTAAGTTTGTGTTTGTATGAAGGGGTGGACACCGGGCACCGCTACAGCGGCCATACGAGGGGCCATTCAAGGTGATCAACAACAACGGGTCCACGTACATTCTGGACCTTGGGGGGAGAGAGGGGATTTTCATGGTGGACCGACTCAAATCAGCCCATGTGGACGGCGCAGCCGGTTGAGGTTCAGGCACCACGGCGCAGAGGCAGACCTCCCAAACAGAGGCTCATCCAGACTGTGGACATTAGGGGGTGTATCGGCAGTTCTGGGGGGGTGGGTTATGTGGCGACCCACTTTCTGCGCAGGTGAATCGGCTCACAAATAGCCAGCGTGCGGGGAGAGACTTTGGTAATGCACCTCTGACGTCATTTCCACCTGGAGAGGACGGGCGCTAGGGATTAAATGCCAGCGCCGCGAAGTTTGAATAAACTAGTCTCGAAACAACTTACTGACTGCATGTCGTTATTTCAGTGCTGGGTGTAGCACATCTCTACAGGAGCTTGATTGTTGTTTTAGGGTATAATGGTTCCTGGGCCTGGTGGTATGGGACCTAAGGCTTCTAAACCTTCTGCCTGATGGTAGTAGCAAGAAGCGGGCATGACCTGGACAATGGGAGTCATTGATTATTTGAGAAGTAAAACAATGCTTAGTATGAACTTAAATAGAGTGGAGACTCAAAAAATACCCAGCCCTGCAAATTTCTTGCCTCAAATTTCTAAACTACCAAATTATTCATTCCTATATTGGAGTGCAGGGGCTCTGTTTGAACAGACATTATACTCCCTAGAAGCTGATTATTGACATATAAAACCTAATTACACTGACCTCAAAGATGGCTTCAAGAAGAGATCTAGTAGAAATAAAAGCTTATCATTTTGCTTTTGCTAATATTAACTTGTTTCTTCTCACGTGACTAGAAAACAGCATAGATTTTAAGTAATTTTGAAGAGTAAATGTCCTATTTGTAGTGGTTACTTTCAAGCAAACCAAAACCACTCAGACTAAGCACGGGTGAGTTAATACTCTATGACACGCTATCCACAATAACAAAGTTGTAAAGTCAAGTCAGTATATTTGATCCTTTAATAAGAAACCAGCAAAACAAACAATCTTGATTCAATAAAAACTAGTGAAACAAGAAATGGTGACATAATGAAATTAACGGTCTTAGCGTACTTCCCTAGCTCTACCCAAACTAAGCTAAACTAAAGACAAAGCATGAATACATAACTAAACTCATTGCTTCTACCATGCCCCAACTAACATGACTAACTACCCATAATAAACATGAAAAACACATAATACAAAATACAGTACAGACAGATACATGTCTCCTACACAATGTTTAATCCTTACAAATATGATCAAGGTGCTTTTCCTATGAGAATCACTCAGGAGAGTAGCTAAATCAATAAAAGGATGCTTAGAAATGCATCCTAACTCAATATGTATGGTTTGGGCAATGGTTTTTGCAATATGCATTAAGCTCTACATAAGTATGACAATAATGCACTCAGAGTGCATCTAATTTTTTTTATATATTAATAGGAATTTACTCAGATATTTACATCAAACTTAATGCTAAAGATCATTCCTCATACCCACTGAACCAAACTGGCTTGTTAAATGGTCAGACTTGAGGGGATGCATTTATCTTTCTGGTATTGATTGGAGCCTTTTTATATTTTTCTAAGCATTACAAAATGGTGGTTGAATACATTGAAAACAAATGTATCAGGCTGTAAAATGCAAGGCAGATTTAATGAATTATGAGGTATGCAGCAACTTCCTGAAGCCCACTACTACTAAAGCAAATGGTTTGCTATTACAATAACCTAAATGTGTGGTTTAGCTGGACTGAAATTAAATGCATTTGCAAAGAGAAAATCTCCTCTCTATTTAATTGTGGTTGCAAGCCTTTGATCTAACTTGAGTACCTTATGCATATAGGCTGAACACCACAGTAACTAAAATTTATGCATCTTCCACTTTCCTATGCTCATATATTGAATCACGTAGACTTACTGATGATTAAAATTAAGATTAAAGCTTCCAATTTGTCATACAGCCCATTTGCATGGAGCCAAGATTAATTGTTTAATTATGTTTAATACTCAAAAAATTGACTAAATCGTTCGCTCTTGAAATCTGTGTTAATGATTTATAATAATTTTATACCATTGGTTGTAAGCACATAGTTCTACACAGTCTCACAATTTGACATTCAGCAGTGAAGAACTGCATGGCTGTGGGTGAGGAATCGCAAACTACATCACATAATGTGTAACTCCCATTTGTTCAATTGTTTTCACACATAGGTTCCCTTTCTACCTGTGGTTAACCATTTCTTCCAAATACTAGGGATGAAATTTATGCTGCCGATCCAGTCAACAGTGTCTGAAGTACCTACCCTTTTGACTCTGTTTGGCAACCAGCTCATTCCCGAGTTCTTGGTCTGTGCATTACAATTTACAATTCACAAGCAATCTGATCTCCTGTACACCCAGGGACTCAGCAATTAATCCATGAACAAAGAGGTATGATACATTCAGTTGAAATGGTAAATGAGACTGTATTTTACTGCTCTTTTTTGCTTAATTTTAATTTCCTATATGTCTTATGATGTAATTGGAAACCACTCTCTTTATCAAGTTTACAGTATGTTCATTTTCAGTACATTTACATCAGTCCCACTCGCCTACAGATTTCCCTGTAAGTCAAAGTAAATTTACTATCGAAGTACCTTTATGTTACCATATACAACCCTGAGATTCATTTTTGTACACATTTGTGTATGAATAAAAAAAAGATAAATTCTCTCTAGCGTGCAAACTATCTTGGTCTATGGGTAATTTTACAGTAACCAATAAACCTACCAACCAATACATATTTGTAATCTGGGACGAAACCTGAGTACCCAGTGGGAACTCACCAAGAAGTGAGAACTCACTCAGGGAAAGATTGTGCAAACCCAGTACAGACAACGTTCAAGATAACTACCAAATCAAATTCTGAAGCCATGTGGCAACAGCATTAACTCCTGCACCACAGTGGTGAGCTACTAGGCAGCATTATATATATTTTTAAACTGCCTTTTTCATGTGTCTTTAACAAAGAATATGCTCTGAACTTCAAAGACATTTGTAAGCACTTCCTCAGCAGGTAGAGGATGGTCTATGTGCTACCCACCAATGCTATAAAATATTTCTGGGCAACAGGGCCTCAGGATCTATCACATGAGGCCTAATCTGTTTTTATGGAACACTCCTTTTTTTTTCAGCAGCATGTCTGGAGGTTGGGAAGATGCACCCATTATTGAAGATGAGATCCTGGGGTATTTGGAGGCATATGATAAAATGGGCCAAAATAAGTATGCTTTCTGTAAGGGAAAATCTTGCCTGATAAATGTTGGAATTCTTTGAGGATATACGGGCAGGATAGACAAAGAAGAGCCAGTGGATGTTGTTTACTGGATTTTCAGAAGGCCTTTGACAAGATGATGTACATGAGGCTGCATTAACAATAAGAGCCCATGGTCTTACAGGAAAGATATTAACATGGATCGAAGTTTGGTGATAGGCAGGCAGTTAAATGTGGGAATAAAGAAGGCCTTTACTGTTTGGCTGCTTGGGTTTGTGTTGGTACCGCTTCTTTCCACATGATATGTCAATGAATTGGCTGACAGAATTGATGGCTTTGTGGTCAAGTTTGCGGATGATACGAAGATAAGTGAAGGGCCAAGTTTTGTTGAGGAAACAGGGCATCCACACTTTAGTAGAACAGGTAAATGTGGAGAAAATTCAAAAATCAGAGGTGCAAAGGGACTTGGGAGTCCTTTGTAGGATTCCCTGAAGTTTAACTTGCGGGTTGAGTCAGTGGTAAGGAAGGTAAATGCAATGTTAGCGTTTATTTCAAGAGAACTAGCATATAAGAACAAGGATATGAGGTTGAGGCTTTATAAGGAATTGGTCATACTGCACTTGTACTGCATCCACGTATAGTCCAATTTTGCAGAGCAAGGCAAAGCTCTGAACACTAGAATGGAAATTATCTAAGTGCAAATTCATACAAACCTTCTGTCAAACCTTCAGCTCATTTACCTCCCTGCCTAGAAATTCAAAAAAAGATGGACAGGAGGAGTGGAAATCAATGCAAATCATTTTGGAATAGAAAATTAAAGTAGTTGGTTATATGTTTGACACAGCCTACCATTATGCACTATTCATTGCATTGTTCTTTATATATGGCCTGGAACCCCACGTATTTGAACAGCTAATATTTGGGTCAGTTAAACAGAGTGCTCAAACAGTAAAAAATCAAACACTATTATTCTATCCTGCAAAGTTCAGAAATTTTTACGGTGCATTAATTATTGAAATAAAAGCAGCAAACTGGCTCACATCCAACAAAAAAAAATTCTCTCCTTAAGAAACGGCTTAGTTCAATTTAAATAGAGTTTGTGAGTACAAGCCTTTACTCATGTATGACATGTAGACATTGCTCATAGGGAAGCTTGCAGGCTGCAAGACACTTAAATTCTGATGGAAATCAAGGCACTAAGCCAATGTTGTGCTAATAGTATTTTGCACTGATTTTAAACACCATGAAATAAGGCTGAAAACTTATTCTTTTCTCTTTCCCCTCCTTCTATAGATAGTCAACATAATCACATTGTGTGCAGGGGCTTGCAGGATGGAGCCACTTCCTTCTAACTCTCACCGGTTTTATCCAGTGTAAAGCATTCCATAGAAAGGCTAAATCTGAACTCTGCCATTTATCAATGACAAATGATCTCAGACAAATCAATGGAAAATATTTTTAAGAGCAGCTCTGAAAAGAAAATTCTCTTGATTTACTTTGGCTGCTCCACTTAATCATAGCGTGAGGGTTCCTAATATACTTAGAAAGCAGGTAGCTAGAGTAAACAGCTTGCTTAATGTTTCTGATACCAACATCACATGCCTATAACTCACTAACCCTTACCTGTACATCTTTGGAATGAGCGAGAAAACTGGATCACCCAGAAAAAAATCAATGAAATCATAAGGGGAACATACAAACTACTTGCAGACAGTGGTAGGAATTGAACCCCTATTGCTGATCACTGCCACTGTAAAACACTGTGCTAACATACCTTACCATGCCAAGACTTCTACAGTGCCTATAAAAAGTATTCACTGCTCTTGGAAGTTTTCATGTTTTATTGTTTCACACTGAATCACATTGGATTTAACTTGGCATTTTTGACACTGATCGACAGAAAAAGACTCTGTTTTGTCAAAGTGAAAACAGATCTCTACAAAGTGATCTAGATAGATAGATAGATAGATAGATACTTTATTCATCCCCATGGGGAGATTCAACATTTTTTCCAATGTCCCATACACTTGTTTTAGCAAAACTAATTATATAAATTACTCAGTAAAAATATGATATGCATCTAAATCACTCCCTCAAAAAGCATTAATAATAGCTTTTAAAAAGTTCTTAAGTAGTTTACTTAGATACATTAAATACAATCAACCCCGGCACTTTAACATATCTTACTCCTGGCGGTTGAATTGTAAAGCCTAATGGCATTGTGGAGTATTGACCTCTTCATCCTGTCTGAGGAGCATTGCATCGATAGCAACCTGTCGCTGAAACTGCTTCTCTGTCTCTGGATGGTGCTATGTAGAGGATGTTCAGGGTTTTCCATAATTGACCGTAGCCTACTCAGCGCCCTTCGCTCAGCTACCGATGTTATACTCTCCAGTACTTTGCCCACGACAGAGCCCGCCTTCCTTACCAGCTTATTAAGACGTGAGGCGTCCCTCTTCTTAATGCTGCCTCCCCAACACGCCACCACAAAGAAGAGGGCGCTCTCCACAACTGACCTATAGAACATCTTCAGCATCTCACTACAGACATTGAATGACGCCAACCTTCTAATTAATTACAAATATAGAACACAAAATAATTGATCGCATAAGTATTCACCCTCTTCAAGTCAGTATTTAGTAGATGCACAGTTGGCAGCAATTACAGCCTTGAGTCTGCGTGGATAGGTTTCTATTAACTTTGCACATCTGGACACCGCAATTTTTCCCCATAATTCTTTACAAACCTGCTCAAGCTCTGTCAGATTGTATGGGGATTGTGAGTGAACAGCCCTTTTCAAATCCAGCCACAAAGTTGCAATTGGATTGCATTCTGGACTCTGACTTGGCCACTCCAGGACATTAACTTTGTTGCAGGATTTCTCTTGCAGGATTACAGGATTTCCCTGTAATTTGCTGTTTTCATTGTACCTTCTACCTTCACAAGTCTTCCAGGGCCTGCTGCAGTGAAGCATCCCCATAGTATGATACAGCCTTCACTGCGCTTCACGATAGCTATGGTGTGTTTTTGATGATGTGCATTTGACTTACGCCAAACATAGTGTTTAGTCTGATGACCAGAAAACTCAATTTTGGTTTCATCAGACCATAAAATCTTCTTCCATCTGACTTCAGATTTTCCCACATGTCTTGTGGCAAAATAGCTGATATTTCATGTAAAAAAATTTTAATGGTGGTTTTTTTGGTGCCACTCTCATTAAGCTGCGACCAGTGAAACACCCAGGCAACAGTTGTATGCACAGTCTCTCCCATCTCAGCTACTGAAGCTTGTAATTCATCCAGAATTGTCATAGGTCTCTTGTTAGCCACCCTCACTAGTTCCCTTCTTGCATGGTCACTCAGTTTTTGACGATGTTCTGCTATAGGCAGATTTACAGCTGTGCTATATTCTTTCCATTTCTTGATGCTTGACATAACTGTATTCCAAGGGATATTCAGTGACTTGGACATTTTCTTGTATCTGTCTCCTAGCTTGTCCTTTTTGATAACCTTTTCACAGAGTTTTATCTTCATGGTGTAGTTTTTGCCAGGATACTGACTCACCAGCAGTTGGACCTTCCAGATACAGGTGTATTTTTACTGTAATCATATAACCATATAACAATTACAGCACAGAAACAGGCCATCTCGGCCCTTCTAGTCCGTGCCGAACGCTTACACTCACCTAGTCCCACTGACCCGCACTCAGCCCATAACCCTCCATTCCTTTCCTATCCATATACCTATCCAATTTTACTTTAAATGACTCAAAAAATAATCAATTGAAATGACTCAAAAAAAATCAATTGAAACAGTTTGACTGCACACAGGTGTCCAAAAACAGATCTCCATTTATGTGACTTCTGAAACCAACTGGCTGCACCAGTGATGATTTGGTGTGTCATATTAAAGGGGGGGGGGGGTGAATACTTATACAATCAATTATTTTGTGTTTTATACTTGTAATTAATTTAGATCACTTTGTTTCACTTTAACACAAGTGAGTCTTTTTCTGTTGATCAGTGTCAAAACAGCCAAATTAAATCCACTGAGATTCAATGTTGTAAAACAATAAAACATGAAAATTTCTGGGGGGGGGGTGAATACCTTTTAAAGGCACTGTATATTGACTTTAACATTTAATCTCAATTAACTGCATATGGATCAGCATATTACACCGGCAGCCAACGTGAGCATAGAATCACACTATTGACCTTTGGTCAAATGACTCAAGGGGATCAGGGAATATGATTTACTTAGTCATCCAGAATGTGCATTTCCCACATTAACTGAAAGGCTCAAGCTCATCCCAAACATATTTCCTGTGTACATTTCACTTCATCTACTTCCACCCAGAAAACTGAGTTCTTCCCATGTTTGTGAATTGCGCACCAGCAATTAGTAGTCAGTGGTAGGATGATTTGTTCTTTCCACAATCAGTCTGCGCACTAATAGCAACTGACAAATGAACAAACAGCAATTAATGTTGAGATACGCTAAGTAATTTATATTGGAATTTAAAAGCAGTAAATATCATTTCACAATAATAAATGAAGTTAATAATGTACAGCAGGAAAAATATTTAGATGTGCTAATTGACAAACCTGTTAAAATGTTACCATATTGTAAGGGAGTAATTGCCAAGGCAAGTAGAATGTGTGGTGTATAAGTACATAAACATCACAGCTTAATATTAGGTTTTGGCAATATATTAGATCTATCTCTAGATTACAGTATTTTAAATTTGAACCTTTGGATCTGTTGTTTAGGAAAACTTTATTTCAATGTCCTAGTGCCATGTTTAATTCCAGCCTTTACATTCCTGGTAGAGGTGGTGGTAATATGATGTGACATAATGAGGCATGGGAGGGGTATAAACAGACGGTGTTTCAAACCGAGACACTTCACTATATCCTGATGAGGGATATTAGCTTGAAATGTTGACTGCCTATTTTGTCCTGTAGATTGCTGCTTGATTTACTCTCCAGCGTTTTGTGTACTTGCTCAAGATTTGCCTCTACAGAAGATCCTGTGCATGAGCCCCTAGTTCCTCATGGCATTTGGTTATCAAAAATTAATCAGTGTCAAATTTATAATTAATGATGAACTTAACAACAATTGCTGATGGTTGAAGAAACTTCCTAAGTTCTACTATATAGACATGTACCTAACTTTGCTCTTGTAAAGACAGTCTTAGACTGTGCACCCAGTCTAAGACTAGCCACAAGTAAAATTAGTTTCTCAATATTTATACTCTTAAGATCTTGTAGACTTGATTAAAATCATCCCTTGAACTCCTTTTAATTAATTCAAGTTTTCAAATACAAGTAACATTGAAGTAAATTATAAATGCACTACATTCATTGTCAATATACCCTTCCTAAGTTGTGATGCTCATAATTGCTCATTGTACTATAAATGTGGTTAAATCAGCCCCATGCATTATCAAAGCATAACTTTTAGTCTCTTGTATTCCTGTCTTCTGAGAATAAAGAGCAGTATTCTATTGGCCTTTCACTATTTTTTCACTCTTTTCTGTAGCTGTCTATGACTTTTTTATCATCTATGTGCAGGTCTCCCTGAGTTTTGAATGCCAAATTATAGATACCTGTAAATGTGACTAAGTGCCCAATGTTATTAAATTCATTTTTTTGTAATTTATTTTTTATTGAAGTTCATCATCAAACAAATATTTCCATAAGATGTATTTCAGACTTTGTACATATATATCATATATATCACAAATCTCCACAAAGTATTTATCTGAGGTATACACTTATAGAAAAGAGTGGAAAGAAAAAACAAGCAAAAGGAAAAAACTATGTACAAGTAGGGAGTGATCTTTTTTTTTACAACAGATTCATTGATTTGTGAGAATAAAATCAGGCCTATGAAGCATTATGTAGTTAAACCATTTTTCCCAGTATGAATCAAATTGTTCCAGCTTATGATTAACAGCTGCTGTTATCTTCTCCATTTTGTAAATGTCCATTGTAATTTCCATCCATGGGCTCTCCTGTGATAACTATTTCCTAGTAAGAATCTTTTTACCAGCCACCAACAGTATATTCATTAAATATTTATCTCTTTTCAACCATTCTTGAGGTATATACCCAAAATATATGGTCTTACTCTCCAAGGGTATTTCACATTTAAAGGTGTCTTGTAGGGCATGGTGTATCCCCCTCCAATAGTTTTTGATAACAGGGCCGTCCCAAAAAATATGATAATGATTTGCATTTTGATTTCCACAATTTCTCCAGCAAACAGGGAGGTTACTATCATAATGGGATATCTGAGAGGGTGTAATAAAATATCTTATCAAGTTTTTCCATCCAAACTCCCTCCACTTCTGTGAATTGGTACACTTCCACTGATATCTCCATATCGTTGTCCATTCTTCCTCAGATATAATTATCCCTCCTTCCTTCTCCCATTTTGTTTTAATGTATGAAGTTGAATGTGTTTTAGGATTTGACAACCCCTTATACATGCTTGAAATGATTCTACTACCATTATCTGAATTATATGCTTTTCTAAAGAGCTCTATCAAGCATGTATTTGCCTTGGTTACATTTTTAAGTGTCTTATTAACATATTGTCGCACCTGTAAATACCGATAAAAATCTTGTTTTTCTAATAAGTGTTTCTCTTTAAGCATTTCAAAACTGAACAGTGTTCCTTCTTTCATTATGTTGCAAAGAACTGTTATTCCTTTAGCTGTCCAGTCCTTAAATCTAGCATCCAATCTACTTGGTGTAAAATCCGAGTCATATGCACACCATTTAAGAATTGCAATATCTCCCTCTAGATTATATACTTTTATAGTAGTTTTCCATATGTTAAGAGTCAATTTCACCCATGGGTTATCAATAGTATTAATGTACCTTTGCAGGTTGTTATCAGCCAAAATTGCTTGTATGGGGATGGGAAGTACCCACTCCTCAATGTTTTTCCATTGAGCGTCATATGATGAGCTGCACCAACACATCACAGCTCTCAACTGTGCTGCAAAATAATAATCTCTAAGAGAAGGTAGGCCCCATCCCCCTTTTCCTTTGTTAACTGCAAAGTTTTGAGACAAACTCTAGGCCTTTTACCCTGCCAAATATACCTTGATAGCATCTTGTTCCATTCATTGAATTGATTTTGATTAATCTCTATTGGTAGGGTCTGAAAGAGATATAATAGTCTGGGCAGTACATTCATTTTAATAGACTCAATCCTTGAACTGAGACTGAGAAAAGGAATTAGGTTCCATCTTGCCACATCTTCCTTATTTTTTTTAATATAAAGGCTGATCATTACATTCTGATAATTTTGCCAAATCTTTTGGTATAATGATGCCCAACTATTTGAAAGACTCTGTGTGCCATGCCCAGGGGTATCGACTTTCAATTTCCCTTGGTGGGCTATAGTAATATGAAAGTAATTGGGCTTTATCTATGTTGATCTTGTATCCTGATAATTGACCACATTGTTCAAAGGATTGCATCAATTTAGGCAAAGAGTATATTGGTTGCCCTAGATAGATCAAGATGTTATCCGCATAACAAGCCAATTTATGCTCTGTCCCTTTAATAGTAATTCCCCTGATATCTTCATTTTGTTTGAAGTATTGAGCTAATGGTTCCAGATATAACGCGAAGAGTAGTGGTGACCATGCACAACCCTGTCTCATGCCCCTTTCTAGGGTAAGACTATTTGATAAATATCCATTGATTTTAATCCTAGCAGTAGGATTGTCATATAATGTCTGTATAGTTTTAATAATTATGTCTTGGAAACCAAATCTATGTAAAACTCTGTAAAAAAAAAAAAAATCCAATTAACCGAATCAAATGTTTTTTCAGCATCCACGCTTATCACTATTGCTTCGATTTTATTTTTTTTATATGATCCATAATGTGGAGTGTCCTTCGCATACTGTCTTGTGTCTGGCGTTGTCGTATAAAACCTGTCCGATCGTTACGTATCAGTATGGGTAGAAACTCCTCTAATCAGTTGGCCATGATGGAGGTAAATAACCTATAATCTACATTAAGAAGGGATATTGGTCTAAATGACCCGCATTCCATTTTATCCTTCCCTTCTTTCGGTATAGCTGAGGTTATCGCTTCTTTCCAACTGGGTGGCATTTGTGCCTTTTTTAGAGCCCAGTTCAGTGTGGGGAGCAAAACAGGAATTAACTCATTTTTAATTTCTTTGTACCACTCTGCCGTATACCCATCTGATCCTGGTGATTTGCTTAATTTAAGCCTATTAATTGCAGCTTTTAATTCAACTTCAGTTATATCAGCAGTCATTGTTCTAGTTTGTTCTTCGCTTAAAGTGGGTAACTCTAGAGAATTCAAGAAGGTGTCAATTTGGGTTATACTTCCCCCTGGAACTTTGGAGTATAGAGTTTTGTAAAACACTTCAAAAGCTTCTTGAATTTCACTTAGCTTATTTTTTATCATTTTCATTCTTGGGTCCCTAATTCTATTAATTGTATTTCCTGCTATCTCTTTTTTTCAGTTTCCACGCCAGTATTTTCATAGATTTCGATCCACTTTCATAATGTCTCTGTTTCAGAAACATTAAGTTTTTCCTGATTTCTTGCGTAGCCAAATTATTTATTTCATTCCTAATTCTTTTAATTTCCCCTAATGTTCCTGTGCCAAATTCAATTTGTTTTTCCTCTAGTTCCTTCAGCCTATTTTGTAATTCCTCTACTGTTTTATTCCTTTTTTTCTTATATGAAGTTATCGCTATAATTTTCCCTCTTAAGACCGCCTTCAGAGTATCCCATAAAATGGGAGGTGAAACCTCTCCATCATCATTAAATTCTAAGTAGAGACCAATTTCTTTTTTAATTTGTTCCTTAAAATACGAATCATTGAGTAGACTTGAATTTAGTTTCCAAATAGTATTATTTGGTTGTAGGTCAAAATCAACAAATAAATTTATAGGTGCATGGTCACTTACATCTATTGTCCCAATTCCACAGGTGTTTATTTTGTCTTTGTCTTTTTCAAATGTTATGAAATAGTCTATTCTTGTATATACAGAATGTGGAGCAGAATAATGAGTGTAATCCATTCTGTCAGGGAAAAGGTCCCTCCATATATCAATTAAACCAACATCCTCAAAAAGTGTATTAACTTTCTTGTGTAAAGATTTTGTTTCATAGGTTCTTCTATTGGAAGAGTCTAAGTTTGGTTGTAATTGTAAATTTAAGTCTCCCCCACATATCAGGAGACCTTCTGTTTCCATTACCATAATATCAGTAATTTTCTGAAAGAAACCAATATCACTTCCCTGGGGTGCATATATATTCAATAGATTAACTGAATTACCGTCTATATTCCCCCTTACCAGAATATATCTGCCCTCTTTATCTCCCATTTCGAATACTTTTTCAAAATTTAGCTTACTTGAGGTAAGAATAGCAACTCCTCTCCTATGTCCTGATTTATATGAGGAGAAAAACAGATTAGTGAAGCCCATTCTCTTTAGTTTTCTATGCTCATTATCACTTAAATGAGTTTCCTGTAAATATACTACATGGGCTTGTTCTTTTTTCATTTTGGATAAAATTCTCTTATGCTTGCTTGGATTTAATAGCCCATTGACATTAAAAGAAATGAATTTTACCTTGTCTTTAGCCATCTGTATTTATCTGTCAATGTATCATTGAAATTAGAATAAAACTTAATCGATCTACTCCCTGAACAAATAAGAACCAAGAAACACAAATAATAACAAAAATGGCAACGAACATGTGATTCCAAGGCTGAGGTCTCTAGTAGATGACCCTGCGTTGAGATAGAGGAAAAGTCTAGCTGTGGGGGATAACCCCTCCTACTTGTGAGTTGAGGGCCCCCATTGCAGTATTCATAAAAGTCAGTGAACAAATCCATTACACAGAAAAGGTTTCCCTGTGTACTCCTCCTATATATATATACACACACGCATACATACATATACATACACACACACATTACATACATACACATATATATATTCTCATTTAGGTGGGGAAAAAGGAGTAAGTGAGCGAATAAAGAATAACAACTAAGTAATATAAAATCCACATTATAATAAGTGTTTCTTGAGATAGGTATATCACCGTGTACTTTTGCTTCTGTTTAGCTTCTCAACATTTTTAAAGTTAGCCAAACCTTATGGCTCTTCTGAAGCGGGTGAAGACTGCCTTTGGGAAATTCCTGGTTCCTTCCTGATATATTTCTCTTGGCCTCCTCCCATCTCCTGCCTTCTTGATTCTCGCACTATTTCCCAAGCGGAGCAGGATAATTCCTCAATCAGGCTTTCCTTCGTTTTGGTCATGCTGACGGGCAACCCTCTGGCCTTCATGTCTGTTGTCGCCTCTTCCACTGTCTGGTGCAACCACGGCCCATTGTCATAAAACACTGGAAGTTTAGCAGGGTACGGAGTTTGAAATCTAATCTTATTTTGCTTTAGTACTCACTTTACTTCAAAGTATTCTTTGCGTTTCTGGAGGACCGCGGTGGGGGGGGGGGGGGTAATCTTGGTCAATATATATTAATTTATCATCGAAAAACACTCTCTTCTCACCCCAGTCCCTTCGTAGAATCTCCGCCTTGGTGCTGTACTGAAGGAATTTAATTATTATTGAGCGTGGCTTTCTATCTTGGGTAGGTTTTGGGACTAACGCGCGGTGCGTTCTCTCGACTTCCAGCTCCATAGCCAGGGGAAGCTCCAGCACGTCCCACAGTAACTTTCCGACAAACTCCATCATGGACGAGCCCTCCGCTCCTTCGGGAACGTTGTAGATTCAGATATTATTCCGCCGTGATCTTCCCTCCAGATCAAGCAGTTTACCTTCTTGGTGATGTATGATTTTTATTGTCTTGCTCAGTATCCGTTCCACGTTTTGAACACAATCTTCCACCTTCTCAATTCGAGTCTCTGCCACCGCTATTTTTTGATTAACGCTGGCGAGCTCTGACTTAATATCACGGAGCTGCTGCTTTATATCTTTCTGGACCTCCATTATTTCTTTCAGGATTTCGAAGACATTCGCCGCTTCGACTGAACGAGGCCCGGCGGCCGCCTCACTCGCACGCAGTTGGGTTGGAGAGCTGCTCGCTGCACTCCTCTCGGACGCAGGCTCCGCAGTGTCGCTTTTTAAATTACCATTTCTTCTCCCCATTCTTGTCCCTCTTTTCAGTTCAAATATTTTTCGAAAAATATTATATTTGACGGGTTAATGGGGCTTAATACACATTTTTCCGGAGGAGCTAGTGACTTAAGCTGCCATTCTCGATGATGACATCACCGGAAACCTAAATTGAAAGCCTCATCTATATCCATTTCCTTGTTTCCATGAATGGCATAACTCACTTCTTCTCTCTCTTCTTTAAGTAAACGTTTGCTCTTATTAATTTTTTTTATTTTGATACCGTTCATTGTGATATTGTGGAGGAATGGTTACCATATCAAATGATGTTTGTGGTTTTACCAACTTATGAACAAAATTGACTTAAAATCAAACTCAGTTATTTCCCGGGGTGTCCTGTACATATCCATTCCCCCATCCCTTTGGGCCAATTTGGAACACTGCTGCTTCTCGATTGACATCACTTTAAAAAAAAACTTGACTCTACCTTAAACACAAGAGATTTTGCAGATGCTGGAAATCCAGAGCTATACTAACAAAATACTAGAGGAACTCAACAGGTCAGATAACATCGACAAAAATGAATCAACAGTCAATGTTCAGGCCAAAGCCCTTCAGCAGGACTGGACTGCAAGGAGGAAGCTGCCAGAATAAGAAGGTGAAAGATGAAGCCTGGTGGGTGGAGGAGGGATGAGGTAAGAAGCTGGGAGGTGATAATTGGGTTGGGGAAGAAGGACACATAGGAGAGAAGAGTGGACTGTGGGAGAGACAGGAGGAGGAGCAATACCACAGAGAAGTGATAGGCAGGCTGAGGAGAAGAGGTAAGAGGCCAGAGTGGGGAATAGAAGAAAAGGAAGAGGGAGAGGAAACAAAACTTCACTGGAAGGAGAAATCAGTTTTCATGTCATCAGGTTGGAGACTACCTAGGCAGAATATGAGCCAGCCAGTGGCCTCATTGTGGCAAAACAGTAGGCCATGAACCAATGTGTTGGAAAGGGAATGGAGATGGGAATCAAAATAGGAATCCCAGTTTATGGAACAACTCACCAGTGCAGAGGGAGCTGCATCAGGAGCACCAGATACAGCAGAGAACCCAGCAGATTCACAGGTGAAGTGTTGCCTCACCTGGAGGGACTGTTTAGGGCACTGAATAGAGGTGAGGGATGGAATAAATGGGCAAGTGTAGCATTTCTGTCACTTGCAGATATACATACCAGGAAGGAAACCAATGGGGAGGGATGAATGCACAAGAGAATCATGGAGGGAACAATCACTGTAGAAAATGGAGAGTGGGGGGGGGGGGTGGAACATGTGGTGAACTACATATACCTGTCTGGACACGCCCCTGCTGACTGCTCCTGTGGCTCCTCCCACAGACCCCTGTATAAAGGCGATTGAGGCCTGAGCCCGGCCTCTCTGTCTCCAGGATGTAGTATGATGGTCAACCACTGCTTGTTCCTTCTTCCAGTCAATAAAAGCCGATATCTCACCTTTACGTCTCAGAGTGAGTTATTGATGGTGCATCAGAACATAAAGATGTGTCTTGTGTTAGAGTACCATTGAAGATGGTAAAAGCTGCAGAGAATGATGTGTTGGAAGCAGAGGCTAATGTGGTGTTAAGGTGAAGACAAAAGGAAATCTAACCCTGATAAGGCAGTGGGATGATGATCGACTGTGGATGTCTGGGAAATGGAGGAGATGCGGGTGAGGGCAGCATCAATGTTGAAGGTTGGGAAACCTTGTTTGTTGATGAAGGAGGACATCACTGATGTCCTGAAAAGGTGAAGTATTCTATCTTTTCATGTCTGAAAGTTTCCTTGGCTATAGGGAAATGCATTTGCATCGAGTTGGATCATAGTTGAGGCATTCAATGGTGAAAAAGATGGTAGCGGCTAACTAGTGTCTTTTTATTCCAATATTTCTTTAAACTACAAAAGGTCTCCATCAGTACAGTTTTATAAATTCATTCAATCTATGAATATTTCTTCAAAATGTTAAGTTCTATATATGCTGAGTATCTTTGTGTCAATGATAAACCTTAATTCTGGACTTTCTATTGCATTATTGAAGGCATTTGTAATCATAATAAACAGTTGCATTCTACCTCAAATCATTAAAGGACATTAATCACATCCTTCCAATATGAATACCTCCTCATTAACTCTATACTTCATCTTTGATGTTCATCTAATTTCTTTCAATATATGGTTTTCAATTCCATGGCTTTGACTTTAACTAAATGGCTTCTGGAAATCCATGTAACTAATATTCACATACGTTAATAAATTTGATGTGACTCGACTTGATTCTCCTGTTCAGTGCTTAGTTACCTCTTCATACAACAACTCAATGTTAAGCCAAGTAACAACTTTCAATGCACAAATACTTAATTCTTAATTGTGGACTCTGGATTTCCTAACATGTGTAAAACTATCAAGACTATAACTTCCTGGATTTTTTTCACTCATTTTTTTAAATCAGAGAATTTATTATCAACATAACCTCAGCTAATAATTTGGAGATGGGTGAACCAACTCACTGACACACTAAGCAATACTGTACAGCAAAATCAATTTATTCTGCAAACACTCTACGTAAAGAAGCAAGCAAGCAAACTACAACATAATTATAGCTTCATTGCTCCAGTAACTCGAGTACAATCCTGAACTCACATGTTGTCAGATAGTTTGCACGGTTTCTCCATGATCACATGGTCTTCCTTCCACATCCCAAAGATGGGTAGGTAGGTAGGTTAATTAGCCACTGTAAATTGTTACAAGTTATAGCTATAAATATCCGTAAATAAATCCATGGAGAGTTGATAGGAATAAAATAGAATTCAGTGTAGGATTAAAGTCAGTAAAAGCTTGATGGTGAGCACAGACTCTGTGCCAAATATCCTGTTTAAATGTTCTATCCCTCTTGTGAATCTATAACCAGGAACATTGGATAATTTCTCCAGAAGGATGGAATGGGTGCGTGAATAACATTCAAATTATGTGTAAAATTAATTCTGGTCACCTTTACTACTGTGCTCAATAAATTAGATTGTCATCTTCATTCTGAGTGCCAAAAATAGTGTCATTACAATACAACCTTCGTAAATAGTGGCATTATAGATGCAGTTTTCCGCCCTAAAGGAATGATCCCTGAATTAAAGAATTCTGCAAAATTAACATTTGGATCTTTGCAATGTTCTTGCTCAGTTCCTTTATAACATTGGAATAGAGATTTGGTGGCTTTACAAATGGAGGACAGGTTGCCAGGAGGGGGCACTCAGTTGCCAGAAGAGGACAACCCTGGAAATCTGTAAAATATGACTGGAAATGGCTCTCTTAGTCAACGGATGTAACATTTTATGATAGGCAATGAGGGATTGCCTTAAGGAGAATTGTACAAGAGACATCCACTAGGAGCCCTTGAAATCAAACTCTGGCTTTATTTTGGAGCTACTGTCGCTGAAGCTATTATCAATGGAATTACTACCATTTTGGAGCTGCTACTACCCTGATTAAGATCATGCTATGTGATAAACAGAGCTCCTCCATATTGTGATGCTTGAACAAGCAGCCTTCTCACACACCTCTTCAGATAGGGACTATGAAATGAAAATGGACCAATACCACAAGACCATAACACATAGGAGCAGATTTGGGACATTCAGCCAGTCAAGTCTGCTCTGCTATTCAATCATGGCTCACTTATTTTCCTTCTCCACGCCATCCCACTGCCTTCTCTCCATAACCTTTGACCCCCTTACTAATCAAAAAAACTATCAACCTCCAATATAAATATCCCCAATGACTTAGCTTCCACCACTGTCTGTAGCTATGAATTTCACATAATTACCACTCTCTGACTACAGATATTCCTCTCCATCTCTGTTCTAAAGGGGCATCTTTCGATTCTGAGGCTGTGCTCACTGCTGCTGGACTCCCCCACTCTTGGAAACATCTCCATGGTCATTCCATCAAGGCTTAATATCTGATTGGTTTCAATAAGTTAACCCCTCATTTTCTAAACTGCAATGATTACAGATGCTGAGCCATCAAACACTCCACATACATCAACCCTTTCAATCCTAGGGTCATTCTCATAAACCTCCTCTTGACCCTCTCCAACGGTTGCACATTCTGTTTTGGGTAAGGGAGCCCAAGTTCCAAGTGTGATCCAACCAATGATATATAAAGTCTCAGCATTACATCCTTGCTTTTATATTCTAGTCCTCTTGAAATGAATGCCAAAATTACGTTTGCCTTCCATAGAGCAAGCCAACCTGCAAGTTAACCTTTTGGGAATCCTGTACCAGCACTCCCAAGTCTTTTGCACTTTTGATAATACATCATGTTTGGTGGATGATTCTGGAATGCAATTGTTCCAGCTGAGATGCCTTACAAATTTGGCGCCCTTACTAGCATCCGAGTCTTCTCCAAGCAGTATATCTAATAAAGTGGAGCTCCTGTTCAGAAGTCCATCACACTGTGTGTACTTCAAATACTGTGTTGCTCAGGAATGATATGGCATCTCCCAAAGACATGGCAGTGGCAAACATCCTATTTATTCCAGTTAGTCCCAAAAAAATTCACAAGTCTCCACCAGCTATTGTTCAATAATAATTTTGCTATATTTTCACCTTAAAATTTAACCATTTCTCTTAAAAAAAAGGAGTTTAAATTCAGGGGAAATCACAAGGAGCTGGGAATCAATGAAAGAAGATGTTCTTCTGTCATGATTCATATTGTGAACATATTTTGATCAATATCTAAATGCCTCCTTAGGCCTATAGATGAATAGAGCTCCTGCTGAGGTAGTTTCATAGTGAGAATGTGGCCCAAATACCACATCAAAGGAGTAAGTCTAGCCTGGATCTACATTGACTTTACTTACCACTGACACAACCTACAAGTTAACCGTCAGAAAATCATTCATGAGGACTCCCAAGTCCCTTTGAATCTCTGATTTCTGAATTTTACCCCATTTATAAAATAGTCTGTACTTTCATTCCTTCTACCTAAGTGCATGACCATACACTTCCTGACACTGTATTCCATCTGCCACTTGTATTTTATATCTCTTGCCCATTCTCCCAATCCGTCTAAATCCTTCTGCAGCCTGTTTCCCCAAAACTACCTGCCCCTCAACCAGTCTTCGTATCTGCAAACTTGGCAACAAAGCCACCTATTCCATTATCTAAATCATTGATATATAGCATAAAAAAGAAGAGGTCCCAACAGCGACCCCTGCATAACACCACTAGTGACTGGCAGCCAACCATAAAAGAATCCTTTTATTCCCTCTCCCAGCCTCCTACCAATCAGCCAATCCTCCAACCATGCCAGTAACTTTCCTGTACTACCATGGCTCTTAACTCAGTAAGCAACCTCATGTGTGGCACCTTGTCAAAAGCCTTTTAGAAGTCCAAATATACAACATCCATGACATCCCCTTTATCTATCCTACTTGTAATCTCCTCAAAGAATTGTAACATGTTCATCAAACAAGGCTTTCCTTTAAGGAAACTATGCTCACTTTGTCCTACCTTGTCACGTGTAACCAAGTACTCCATAGCCTCATCCTTAACAATTGACTCCAACATCTTCCCAACCACTGAAGTCAGACTAACTGGACTATAATTTCCTTTCTGCTGCCCTTCTCCTTTCTTAAAGAGTGAAGTGATATTTGCAATTTTCTAGTGCTCTGACGAGGGGAGGAGCTTCGGAGGGTTAATGGCACCTAATAGCAACTCCTTTGCTTGCATCTTCAGAAACAGCTCTACTTCCATCTTTAATATCTCTATTTTTCCCTTTTAGGGATCTTTGAAGACCTGGAGTTACATGCTGGCTACAGTTCTTTGCGGGGATGGGACCTGCTTTTGGGGTTTCACAAATGGCCATTGTTTGGCACGCCAAGCACTCAGCCTAAGAGCTGCATTCACCTTTGGAAGCTTCGGAGGGCCAAACAATGGCCAAAGATTTTGTGGCTCTGGAGACAGGGGGCTCGGAGGTCGGTGCCTCTACAGGAGATCGGTGTATTGTTGGAGACAGAAGATCTCTGGCTGTGTGCCCAGATGAGCTGAGATCTTTGGGCATAGAGCTCAGAAAAAAAGAGACGCAACAGACTTTGAACATCATAAACCAGCAAGTTGTTTGTTACTTCTCCCCTCTCGCTGTGAAATGGAGACATCACTTTCTCCCTTATTAGGAAGAGAGGGAGAGCCTGTGGTATGTCAAATACCGAGTGAACATGTGGTCCTTGAGGTACTGCAAGTCGGTGTCTTTGCTGTTGCTTTGCTCACGCTTGAGCGCTCTGTGGCAGGTGCCGATGTTTTATTTTGCCGGTGGGGGGAGGGGGGATTGTTGTTTGCTGCCGCTTACATGCGTGAGGGAGGGGAGCTGAGGGGGACTTTGGGGTTCTAACTGTCATTCGTTCTTTGGGACCATTCCTCTGTTTTCATGGATGCTTGCGAAGAAAAAGCATTTCAGGATGTATATTATATACATTTCTCTGACATTAAATGTAACTTTGAAACCTTTGAAAGCATACCAGAATCCAATGATTTTTGAAAGATCATTGCTAATGCCTCCAGAATCTCCACCGCTACCTCTTTCTGAACCCTGGGGGTGCAGTTCATCTGGCCTGTGTGACTTGTATACCCATAGGTCTTTCAACTTTCTGAGCACCTTCTCCCTTATAACCATATAACAATTACAGCACAGAAACAGGCCATCTCAGCCCTTCTAGTCCATCCCGAACGCTTACTTTCACCTAGTCCCACTGACCCGCACTCAGCCCATAACCCTCCATTCCTTTCCTGTCCATATACCTATCCAATTTTACTTTAAATGACAATATCGAACCTGCCTCTACCACTTCTACTGGAGGCTCGTTCCACACAGCTACCACTCTCTGAGTAAAGAAATTCCTCCTTGTGTTACCCTTAAACTTTTGCCCCCTAACTCTCAACTCATGTCCTCTTGTTTGAATCTCCCCTACTCTCAATGGAAAAAGCCTATCCACCTCAACTCTATCTATCCCCCTCATAATTTTAAATACCTCTATCAAGTCCCCCCTCAACCTTCTAGCTCCAAAGAATAAAGACCTAACTTGTTCAATCTTTCCCTGTAACTTGGGTGCTGAAACCCAGGTAACATTCTAGTAAATCTTCTCTGTACTCTCTCTATTTTGTTGACATTTTTCTTATAATTCGGTGACCAGGACTGTACACAATACTCCAAATTCAGCCTTACCAATGCCTTGTATAACTTTAACATTACATCCCAACTCCTATACTCAATGCTCTGATTTATAAAGGCCAGCATACCAAAAGCTTTCTTCGCCACCCTATCCACATGAGATTCCACCTTCAGGGAACTATGAACCATTATTCCTAGATCACTCTGTTCTACTGCATTCCTCAATGCCCTACCATTTACCATGTATGTCCTATTTGGATTATTCCTACCAAAATGTAGCACCTCACACTTATCAGCATTAAACTCCATCTGCCATCGTTCAGCCCACTCTTCTAACTGGCCTAAATCTCTCTGCAAACTTTGAAAACCTACTTCATTATCCACAACGCCAACTATCTTTGTATCATCTGCATACTTACTGATCCAATTTACCACCCCCATCATCCAGATCATTAATGTATATGACAAACAACATTGGACCCAGTACAGATCCCTGAGGCACACCACTAGTCACCGGCCTCCAACCTGACAAACAGTTATCAACCACTACTCTCTGGCATCTCCCATCCAGCCACTGTTGAATCCATTTTACTGCTTCAACATTAATACTTAACAATTGAACCTTCCTAACTAACCTTCCGAGCGGAACCTTGTCAAAGGCCTTACTGAAGTCCATATAGACAACATCCACTGCTTTACCCTCATCAACTTTCCTCGTAACCTTTCAAAAAATTCAATAAGATTTGTCAAACATGACCTTCCACGCACAAATCCATGTTGACTGTTCCTAATCAGACCCTGTCTATCCAGATAATTATATATCCCATCTCTAAGAATACTTTCCATTAATTTACCCACCACTGACGTCAAACTGACAGGCCTATAATTGCTAGGTTTACTCTTAGAACCCTTTTAAAACAATGGAACCACATAAGCAATACGCCAATCCTCTGGCACCATCCCCGTTTCTAATGACATTTGAAATATTTCTGTCAGAGCCCCTGCTATTTCTACACTAACCTCCCTCAAGGTCCTAGGTAATATCCTGTCAGGATCTGGAGATTTATCCACTTTTAAATTCCTTAAAAGCACCAGTACTTCCTCCTCTTTAATCATCATAGTTCCCATAACTTCCCTACTTGTTTCCCTTACCTTACACAATTCAATATCCTTCTCCTTAGTGAATACCGAAGAAAAGAAATTGTTCAAAATCTCCCCCATCTCTTCCGGTTCCACACATAGCTGTCCACTCTGATTCTCTAAGGGACCAATTTTATCCCTCACTATCCTTTTGCTATTAATATAACCGTAGAAAACCTTTGGATTTATTTTCACCTCCCTTGCAATAGTAACTGTACTAACCTCTTCCCTTGCTCCTTTCAACATATGGCACACTGCTGGAGTCTTCCACTGTGAAGATTGATGCAAAATATTCAGTAAGTTTATCTGTCATCCCATTGTCCCCCATTATTATTTCTCCAGTTTCATTTTCTGACAGTCCTATATCCATCCTCATCTCTCTTTTATTTTTGAATACTTAAGAAAGCTTTTACTATCCACTTTGATATTGTTTGCTAGTTTGTTTTCATATTTCATCTCTTCCCTCCTAATGATTCTTTTAGATGCTCTCTGTAGATTTTTAAAAGCTTCCCAATCCTCGATCTTCCTGCCAATTTTTGTGATGTTGTATGCCCTTTCTTTTGCTTTTACATTAGCTTTGACTTCCCTTGTCAGCCAGGGTAGTATTTTGCCATTTGAGTACTTCTTTGTTTTTGGAATATGTCTATCCTACACCTTCCTCATTTTTCCCAGAATCTCACACCGTTGTTGCTCTGCTGTCATCCCTGCCAGCAGCTACTTCCAATTAACTTTGGCAAACTCCTCTGTCATACCACTGTAATTTCCTCTACTCCATTGAAATACTGCTATGTCAGACTTTACTTTCTGCCTGTCAAATTTTAAGTTGAACTCTATCATCTTGTGATCACTGCCTCCTGAGGATTCTTTTACCTTAAGCTCCCTAATTATCTCTGGTTCATTACATAACACCCAATCTAGTATAGCGGATCCCCTAGTAGGCTCAATGACAAACTGCTCTAAAAAGCCATCTTCTAGGCTTTCAGCAAACTCACTCTCTTGAGATTCATTACCAACCTGATTTTCCCAATTGATCTGCATGTTGAAATCTCCCATGTCTATCATAACATTGCCCTTTTGATATGCATTTTCAATTTCCCTTTGTAAACTGTGATTTATTGTTCCCATTGGGACCCCGGTATATAACTGCCAACAGGGTCCTTTCACCCTTACAGTTTCTTAACTCAACCCACAAGGATTCAACATCTTCTGATTCTATGTCACATCTTTCTACTGATTTAATGCCATTCTTTACCAGAAGAGCCTTGCTACTCCCTCTGCCTACCTTCCTATTCCTACAATACAACATGTAACCTTGAACATTCAGCTCCCAACTACAAGCATCCTTCAGCCACGATTCAGTGATGGCCACAACATCATACCTGGCAATCTGTAATAGTGCAACCGATCAACCACCTTATTTCTTATAATCTGTGCATTGAGATATAACACTTCGAGTGCTGTATTTGCTACCCTTTTTGATTCTGCATCCCTAATGCACTGATACTCACCATGCTGACTGGAATTTTGTCCTATCGTCTGACTGCATACTGTCTTTGCTTATTTACGATCTGTCTTATACCGAATCCCTTCTCTCCAGTTCCCACCCCATGTCGAATTCACTTAAACCCTCCCTAACAGTTCTAACAAACCTGTCCACAAGAATATTATTATCCCTCAGTTGCAGCTGCAACCCATCCCTTTTGAACAAGCCATACCTGCCCCCAGAAGAGATCCCAATGATCCAAGAACCTGAAGCACTGTCCCCTACAGCAGCTTCTCAGCCACGCATTTATCTGTCAAGTCATTTTGTTTCTATCCTCACTGGCACAGGCTGTAATCCAGAAGTTACTATTTTGGAGGTCCTGCTTCTCAGTTTTCAACCTAGCTTTCTAAATTCTCTTTTCAGGACCTCTTTGCTTTTCCTTCCTATGTCATTGGTACCAATATGTACCAAGACATCTGGCTGCATGGTTCAGTGCTCATTTGTAAGCCTACAAGTGATATCATCTTGTGTTTGTTTTGTGCACTGATCCAGTTTGATACCGTCTCTCAAACCTTGCTTCAGATGCCCCAGTATCTGAGTCCAAATCATCCTCATCAAGACTCTCGTCACAGTATGATTGAGCCAACATGGAACCTGTGGGGTACTGGAGCCATTCGTCAGTGGAGGCCAGCCACGGCGAGAAAATTTCCAGACAGAACCCTGAGTTCCATGACCTCCAGTAGTTTGCCAGCTACTGTAGGAGGAAGCCAACGTCACTCAGATGAGGTTGTCAGACACTCTGCAGAGCCAATCTATCTTCCAGCCCTGGAGAGAGTTGATTGTGACCCTGGTTTTTGCCATGGCTTCCTTGTCCAATGCTCATTAGTATTTGAACTCCAGCCATCCTGGTTTCCTTCAGAACGTGGATAGGTGGCCTTCATTATCTCTCTTCTGACTGGAAGAGCCCTGGCCAGCAACCCCACCCCACCACCACACACATTTGCTTGGATTTGGAAGAATTCAGGGTCACCACGAGGAAGGTGTTTCATCATCTTGATGGAGTCAGCCGAGCCTCAGCCCGACTAATAAAGATGCGACAAAGGGGTGGTTAGTGGCAGACTACGAAATCGAATTTCTGACCTTGGCCCAGGAGAGTGGTTGGAACGGGGAGGTCTTGGCCACACAATACCACCACGGACTCTGAGAGGAACTGAAGGATGCACTCGCCCTGGGAAAGCCAGCAAACAACCTAGAAGTTCTGATCAACCAGTCCATCCATCTTGATGATAGAGCGAAAGTGGGAGCACTTCAAGAGGTCAAAGAGAGCCAGTCCGAGCCCAGTCCCTATTCATGTCAGTTCCACTCCCCAAACGCAGACCATGACCAGCCCGTTGCATACTCAAGATCCAGTTGAACGCATACAGATCAGTTGCACTAGACTTTCCACTGATGAGAGGTCCCAGCTTCAGATTCAAGTTTGCTGCATTTACTGCAGGGAAGCAGGTCACCTGTGGGCCGAATGTCTGAAGCTGCAGCCACCTGGGGAACTGCTAAGTCGGTTTTGTGTAAGGAAGGCAGCCACTATGCCCAATCCCACTGATTCTGGTTTTGTGCTGAAGACAGAGTTCACCTGGGTAAGAATTGATTCAGGTGACGGCTTTTGTGGACGGGGCAGCAGGTAATTTTCTGGATTCAGAGACCACTGACATATCGCTGCGGGAGTTGAGCTAGTCTTTGCCCACAACTGTCTTGGATGGCTGACCGCTAGGTTCCGGGCAGATCCAGCAACAGACTGTGGTGTTGCAGAAGAGGATAGGGGATCATGTGGAAGACATTAGTTTCTACATCATTGACTCTCACTCATACCCTTGGCTGTCCCAGCATAACCCATCCATCCATAGAGTGGAGAGTAGGGAGAATCATTGCTTAGTCCAGTCATTGTAATGGGCTTTGCTTACAGCATGATGATCTGATGCCCATTCTCTCTAGTGACCAACAACCTATAAGGGGGCAGGCTTCGGTTCAAGAGAACCTGAGACCTTCTGGAGACCTGGTCCAGTCCTCAAGAGCGGACAAGCCAGTACTGGCCAATAGACAGTACGAGTCCTGACACAGACTCATTGGAATTCCACAGGAATTAGAGAGGGAATTCCTAAGTCAAAAGAAGACCAGGGTGATGCCCGAGTAGTCTGGGAGACTTGCTGCTAAGCTAAAGAAAACCAGCCAACAGGTCTCTAGGAAGGGAAAGATTCCTTTACACCAGTCCTTGAAGCCTATTTCCAGGAATGCAAGAACCCTCTCCTCGCTGCCATTGCCTGAGGATTCAGAGAGGGAGTCGGATTCTGATTTGGCCTCTGTTTCCATGGATGAACTTTATGAACTCTGAACACTGTCAAATCACCCTGTTACCAAAAAAATGTCTCAGGAGTCGTACTCGAAGAAAGGTCTGGAGGAGATAGCTTCACCCAGACTGCTCAAAATCCCCTCTGCTTACAAGGACTTACAGGAAGTTTTCAGCCTGGGAAAGGCCTTAACTTCCATTGCACCAACCCTACAACTATGCCATAGACCTGCTGCCTGTTCTTTGTCCTCCACAGGGTCAATTATATACAGCCTTAGGCACCATAGAGAAGCACCATCGAGGAGTATATAAAGGAAGCTCTTGCCATGGGCTTCATTTGGCCCTCCTCCACATCTGCTGGCACAGGTTTCTTCTTCTTCCAAAAGAATGATGGGAGCCTGCAGCTGTGTATTGATTACAGAGGATTAAACAACTTAACAACCAAGAATCGCTAACCTCTTCCTTTTATGAATATAGCTTTTGAGATGCTCCAAGGAGTGAGGGTATTCACAAAATTAGACCTCTGGAGTGCTTACAATCTGGTCCATATCAGGGAGGGCAATAAGTGGAAGGCAGCTTTGAATACACTGAAAGGGCACTACGAGTACCAGGTTATGCCCTTCGATCTTGCAATCACCCCAGCCATTTTCCAAGTGTAACACCTAACCAACAGGCTGGTATATGTCTAGGGGAAAAGGAGATCCAGCCACACACCAACCCCACCTCCCGTACAAGCAGGTGCTGTGAGAATCGAGTTTATGCCTCACGCCCGCACACAGTATCAAATTCACACCAGATACCATTATGAAATACACTTTAAAGAGTTTACTAAAACTAAAAGAGTACTAGGCAATACAATATATATGAAAGGAAAGAAAAAAAACAAAAGGCGCCAACTTATCAAAGTTCAGTCAGTTTAGTGCACATCGTTGGAGTTCAACCATCGAACCATTCGACCCCTCGTCGCTTGCCTCCGACCTCCACGTCTTCGCACCTAGAACCACCCCCGGTGGTCAACCAAGCAGTGCAGCGCACGTCCACCTTCCTCGGCATCTTCCTCTCGACTCTCCTCAAAAGACCGCGAAAACCCCCCCCCCAAGTTCCCAGGAACAAAATAACATTCCCCATTGGTTAACAAATGAAAACAATCCCCATATCAGCAAGTCTAAAGCTAAACAACTGCGAAAGAAACACTTATCAGACAAAGAAGCATTCCTACTCTTAACAAACCAAAGAAGCCATTTTGAGTAACATACACAGGACATTGTACACAAGTCTTTATAAATGACGTGCTCCGGGATACTCTCCATAAGTATGCTTTTGTCTACTTGGATGATATTCTGATCTTTTCAAAGTCCACGGAGGAGCATGTTGCTCACATCAGGGACATTTTAAAGAGGCTAGTAGACCATGGACTTCACATGAAGTTGGAGAAGTCTGAATTTCACGTGATGACTGTTTCATTTTATCTTTAATGGTAATCTGGGGATGGACCCTACCAAGACCCATGCAATTAGAGGATCTAGCCACCACCATCCAATATCAAACAGGTCCAGCAATTCCTGGGGCTTGCTACTTCTACCAGAAGTTCATCAGAAACTTCAGCTCAGTGGCAGTTCCACTGACCGCCCTAATTAAGAAATCCACGGGCCCCTTTGTCTGGACTACTGAAGCAGAGATTGCAGATCTTAAACTGTGGTTTACTACAGCTCACATCTTGGTTTCTCCTAACCTGAATCTTCTCTTCATTGTAGAGGTGGACATCTCAGAGATCGAGTAGGTGCCGTCCCACCTCAACGACCACCTTTGGACAGTAAACTGCACTCATGTGCGTTCTTCTCCAGGCAGTTCTCCCTGGCAGAGAGGAACTATGACAATGGGAAACAGGGGCATCTTGTGGTTAAGTTAGCTATGGAGGAAAGGCATCACTGGATGGAAGGCGCCAAGTTTCCTTTCATCATTTGGACTGACCATAAAAACCTAGCCGATATTCAGGAGGCCAAAAGGCTGAATTCCAGGCAGGCCAGGTGGTCTTCGATTTTTAACCAGTTTAATTTCATCCTGACCTATCAACCGGGGTCTAAGAACCAGAAGCCTGGTATCCTGTCATGCCAGTTTGATGAACCGGAATGAAAGAGAGGAGCAGCCTACCACTATTTTGCCCCAAGCCAGGGTGGTAGCACCAATTCACTGGGGAATCAATACCCTTGCTCACAACACCCAACCAGAAGGGGAGATTTCTGAGCACAATCCTCCCAAGTTCATCCCAAGTTGTGTCCAGTCCCAGGCACTGCAATTTATCAAGAATGTCCACACACCCAGGGATTTCCAGGACACTTGAGTGTATCAAGAGGAGGTATTGGTGGCCCAGAATGACAAGATAAGTTTAGCAGTACATGCAGGCATGCAAAGTGTGTGCCCAAAACAAGGAGCCCCGTCCCCAACCCCAAGGGCTTCTCCACCCTTTACCAGTTCTGAAGAAACCTTGGGCACACATCTCCATGGAAGTTGTGATCAGTCTCCTGCCACCCAAGAGAAAGTCAGTCATCATGATGATTGTTGGGCAGTTTTTGAAAGCCTGCAAGTTCATTGCCTTGAAGAAACTACCTTCTTAGGCAGAGATAGCTGAGATTGATCTGGATCAGGTCTTCAGGGTCCATGGACATTGTCTCGGATTATGGTCCACAATCCTCGTCTCATCTCTGGGAGGCTTTCTGTAAACTGGGGCAACAGCAAACCTTTTCTGTGGGTTTCACCCACGGTCCAACGGCCAGAAGGAACAGACCAGACAAGATTTAGAACATACTCTGATATGCCAGGCCTTGGAAAGACCTGATGAGTGGTGTGACCATTTAATGTGGGCAGAGATCACCCACAACATTTTACAGCATTTGGTGCATGGGATGTCACAGTTTGATTGCCAATTTGATTATACCCTGCCTCTCTTCCTGGAACAAAAAGCTGAGATTGGGGTTCCTGCAGCAAAGGATCTTGTCCAACGCTGCAAGGAGAAATGGATGAGAGCAAGAGAGATTTTGCTGGTCTCTACCGGAGAGCGGAGACCAAGGCAAACAGAAGGAGAAGTCTGGGACCCACATTGCAGCCTGGGCAACAGGTCTGGCTGTTCACTAACGATTTGTGTCTCCAAGTGGAATCTAGAAAGTTGGCACCCAATTTCATTGGACTCTTTGAAATCCTGAGGAAAGTAAACCTGGTGGCTTACACTTTGAAGCTCCCCAAGGCCCTAAAGATAAGTCCCACCTTCTACATCTCTAAATTAAAACCTGTATGCACCAGCCCCTTAGCCCCACCACAATTAGCCCTGCTGACACCCAGGTTTATCAAGGGGGAATAGGTCTTCCTGGTGAACAGACTTTTGGACTTGCATACTGTTCGAAGTGTTCATCAATACCTAGTGCACTGGGATGGATTTGGACAGGATGAAAGGTGCTGTGTGCTGGAAAGAGACATCCTGGATCCAACTCTCATCCACGATTACTATCACCGCCTCTCCGAGCAACCTGGTCCATCAGGAGTCAGCCGTAGTGGAGGGGGTCCTGTTACGAGACACTCCCAACCATGACAGCTTCTGAGATTTAAACACTGTAACTGTCCAGAGTACAAATAACTTGAGCAGCCTCTTTAAGGGCTTAAAACATTCCAATGTTCCCATTAATTGATAATCATGTTTTGGGCACCAAGAATTGGGTATTTAAGGAACACTTGAACTATTGGTACAGTAAGCCTACTAGTAATATTGTCTAGCATTTGTTTTGTGTTCTGATCCAGTCTGATACCATGTCTCAAACCTTGCTGCGGATACCCCAGCATTTGGGTCTAAATAATCCTTGTCAAGACACTAGTCACAGGCCTAGCCAACTTAGCCAACTAAATGTAACCAGTACTTCAGTTGACATTGGTCTGTGAGAGGATCCTTATGTTAGTTTGCTTGAATTTGGAAGATTTTGTAGAGATGGTGTTGATGGTATTTTTTCTGTGTGTCTTGAAGTATCTGGCCAATGGGAGAGCTGGCAAACCCAAAAACACATGACCAGTCACAAAACAAGGTGAACAAAAATTTACCCTAATAGGTACCTTTAAATGAAATATCTTAAAGGAGGAAATAGAGCTAGAAAGATGGATTTAGGGAGTGAATTCCGGAGATTAGGGCCTCAGCATTGAAGGCTAAATGGTTAAACTTTAGAATAAACTAGAGATACAAATTAGAGATAAATAGGATGAATATAAAGCATGGAAAAGATTGTGGAGATATGTGGGGTGGACCATGAAGGAACCTTTTCATAACTGTGAGAAGCACCAATGCCCACGAATGGAGAGCCTATAAAAAGTGATGGATACTTCACAGTCCATCACAGGAAAAGCCTTCCCCACCATTGAGGATGTCTACAAGGAGCTCTGTCACAAGAAAGCAGCTTTCATCAGTAAAGACCCCCACCATACAGGCCATGCTCTCTTCTCACTGTTGCTTCACTAACCTCAACTCTGAACTGATTTCACACCCTGTGGACTCACTTTCAAGGGCTCTAAAACTCATGTTCTCAATATCTATTATTTATTTATTGTATTTGCATTAATTATCCTCTTTCGCATATTTGTTGTTTGGCTTTGTGAGTATTTTTCATTCATTCAATTGTATTTCATTGTTCCACTATGAATTCCTTCAAGGAAATAAATCTCAGGGTAGTATATGGTGATATATATGCACTTTTGTAACAATTTACTTTAAACTTTGAACCCTGAGTTTATAATGTTGTGGGATTGCCTATCAGGAGCAAATAATGAATTATCAATAGTCAGTATGGTTGCATTAACTGATTACAGGATTGGACTGGTGATTAGATTAAGGAATGCCCACTCTGAAAGTCTCAATAATGTAGGATGCAAGTGAAATATTCATATTCTTATTCTGCATAATTATTTTTCAATTTTACTGCTGAATACATCATTATTCAGCTTCAGTCTATGAAGGTTATTATATGTACTAGAACACAGTAACAAAGGCAAAAACATCACTAGATTAAATATGTGCCTTTTGAAACTTCATGTTTAATTTCACTTTTCCAGAAAGCTTTTGATTACACATACTTCCATTGAATACTGAGCCAAGGTTTAAGTACACTTATTAAAGAATGAACATTTTTCCTTTGTAATGATAGTGAACAGATGTGATCAAAATGCAGCTGGGAATACCACTAGTTGCTACTTAACTTTTACATACATTTGTGATCTTCTTTGTTATTGTGTTCAGAAGCTTGGAAAGGAATTTATTTTTCTATTAAGTCCCCTATTGCTGATAACAATTGTACCTTCAACACTAGACTCCAGCATGAAGGATGTGCTCAGCAGTCGGGGAGTCTAGGAATAGGAACGCAGAGTCAAACCACGTAAGATTGAGAGGAGAGTTTTCATTATTGAAGCAGCCGTCTGAATCAGAATCAGGTTTATCATCACTGATATATCTTATGAAGTTTATCGTTCTGTGGCAGCAGCACAGGGCAACCCATAAAAAATTACTATAAGTAAAAATTGTATAAAAATATTGCAAAACGAGAGCAAAAAGTGAAGTGCCGTTTATGCGTTCATGGTCGATTCAGAAATCTGATGGTAGAGGGGAAGAATTTCTTCCTACAACATTGAGCATGTGTCTTCAGGCTCCTGTACCTCCTCCCCAATGAGAACAGGTCTTGGATGGTGAGAACTCTTAATGATAGATGCTGCCTTCCATGATGTCCTCAATGGTGAACTGCGGAATACTCCACCACAGAAGTGAGTTGAATCCAAGTCATTAGACACAATAAAGAGAGAGTTATGTGTAGTCCCTGTGGCTAAAGAGATCGAGGAATACAGGGAGAAAGAAAGGACAAGATACTCCGTATAGATGATCACATAGAATGGGGTAGCAGAGTGTAAGGGCCAAAATTCTGATAGCTGCTCCTATTTTCTGTACTTTGATGCTCCTGTGTTACAAACTCCTTTGAAATACATTTATATTCTGCTGTCAGATCTACATTTAATGAACCATTCAATGAAATTTTATAAATTGTCTTTATAACTTATATCTCATTGTTGCAGTTAACTGAACTTTCGAACTGTGTGATACATGTATTCAATAAACACTTGTGAAAACATCATAAGAATGAAAGGTTGTGGACTGGTGAGCTTCACTGATATATTTCCCTTTACTTCAAACTCCATCAGAAGGAACATGTGCTGCCATGTAAAGCAGAGAATGTGACAGCCAAGAGGCAACACTTCAACGGCACAAACATCCCAAGATTTTGAGATCAGCTTCAACTCCAGATGATCATAAAGCTCCTTAGCAAAAATACATGGTCAGAAATTGGCACTGCTGGTGTATAATTCTTGAGCATTATAAGTGCCTTTGAGCTTCACTGTTGTGTCTATGGCTTATGTGGTGAACTGTACTGGGTGCTTATGTGCAGTGAACATCCACTGAAGGTGTGCACATCATTCAAAGTTGACCTTCAGCTTGTTTATGTTAAAATGCCTGAACGTGCATACCATACAAGGAAGCCCCCAAATCTCCACCCCATCAGCAACACTTTGTAAAAGCACAGGCAAATTTTTAGTTTACTTATAAGCTCTTAGGCTTCCAGCTGGGTACAGGTATGATTTCAACCGACATATCGATGACAAGCATTGTCGTCTTCATCAGGAATGATGCCCAGACACGTCTAATCTGGTGGTATTTATACCCCAGTTGCCCATCCCTCCTGATTGGTTAGTCCTCATCCAATCAGGTTTCCGCTATCCCACCTCATTTACAATTGAATTCCAGTTCTTACTTAGAGTGAGACCTTCATCTTTGTTAAAATTATTTTCCCCTAGTTTTATTTCAATGGCTTCATTTACCAGCTGGTCCCAAAAGCCATTGGCTTGGCACAGTAGTTTTGTGCCATCAAAGTCAATCCTATGGCCATGGTGAATACAATGTTCTGCTACTGCCAATTTCTCCGGGTATCCCAAGCAGACACACTTCTAATGCTCCTTGGTGTGGGTTTCCACTGTGCGTCTTATCTGGCCGATATACACTGCTCCACATTCACAAGGAATCCTGTAAACATCAGCCATCCTGAATCCCAGGTCATCTTTGACCCACAGAAGATGTGGTTTGAGCTTCCTTACGTATTCAGGCTTTTGTCTTTAGTTCATTCGAGCTAAGGGAGTGAGCTGAGAGGTGGTATCTTTTTTGTTGACTGCTTAATTACATTTAAAATTGCTTATGTCCACTTAAGCTAGTTTAATCAAACTTAATTACATTGAAGAAAGCTTAAGTACATTTAATACACTAAGACTGTTTATTTTTGTTATATCACTAGCTTTTAGTCTCATTTGTTTTATCGCTTCAAGATGAGTTGTTTTGCAAGTTTCTTTGACTTTGGAGGCTTGTTGTTGGATTAGATTGGAAGGCATGTCATACAGGATTTACCCCTGCCACTCAGTTTCTGAGCAACGTTAGTTTGTTCGAGAAGCCGCTACTGGCTTAATACATTCCCAGGGAGGCTCAGGTCCAACATTCCAGCATAGACTGAGCAAATGCAGCAACCATTTGGTAAAATGTAATTTCCTTAATTGTCGCTCAGATGTTTCAAATACAATTTACAGATTTCACAGCTGGACTAAAAGCCATTTTTAATGTTAATGTGTTTTATGTCCCATCAGTAACTTAAGGAGTGTTAAATGAATATTTCTACAGATGCAAGACAGCAGGGTGATTTTTATTTCAAAAAAGTAGCTATGCACAAGCCCCTATTTCATAGAAATCACAGGCTGAAGTGACAATTTTCTTTCATATTCACTCTTTATGTGGAAATAAATCACCAAAGAGGATTCTCAAAAGAGACATTAGAACATAGTTGTCAAATCAGTGAAGGAGGGTTTTAAAGGTTCCAGAGGTTGTGGATCCAGCTGCCTGAGGACATTGCTAATAATGTAGTCAAGCAGCACAGAAAGAGGCCCTGCGGCACATTATGTCTATGCCTTCCCATCTACCAGCACTTGGTTCATAACCTACTGTGCCTTAGTGATTCAGGTGCTCATCCAGATGTTTCCAAAATATAGTGAGAGTACCTGGCTCTACAATCTTCTCAACCATTTATGTACACTCTACACTGAAGGCAGCCTTCAGTTGAAAAAAACTTTCCTGAGTGTCCCAGTGCTGAGGCAAAAGAAGTTGGCGACTGCACAAACCGAAAAAGAAGGGATAGCATTGGCAGGTTAAATAATGAGGGCTGAGCCCATGAAGTAACACATTCAGAAGGATGTGTGTATTAAATGTGGGGTCCAAATTCCAGTGTGGGTGTGCATTTGTACGCTGGATGCAGTCACAGAAATTTGCATTGGTGACTTTAATTTACAAGTACTTCAAAACTATATCAGGAAAGGAAGTCTGATCAGAGTGAATGGGTGAAATAGGTAAGCATTTGTATTGAGTGTTGTGAGCAGTTTTGATCTCTTTTTATAAGAAAGGATATGCTGGCATTGGAGAGGAAGGTTCGCGAAAATAATCCTGGGAATTAAATGATTAATGTATGAGGTGTTAGATGTCTCTGAATCTGTACTCATTGGCGCTTAGAAGAATGAGGGGGAATCTCATTGAAACTTATTGAATATTGAAAGGCCTAGATAGAGTGGATGTGGAGAGGATGTTTCCTATAGTGGGCAACTCTAGAACCAGAGAGCACAGCATCAGAATACAAGGGCATCCCTTTAGAAAAGAGGTGAGGAGGAATTTTTTTTAGCCAGAAGGAGATGAGTTTGTGGAATTAGTTGCTGCAGACAACCATGAAGGCCAACTCATTGGGTGTATTTAAAGCGGAGGTCACTAGGTTCTTCATTAGTAAGGGCATCAAAGGTTATGGGCAGAAGGCAGGAGAATGGGGTTGAGAGGAATAATAAATTAACCATGATTGAATGGCAGAGCAAACTTGATGGGCTGAATGGCCTAATTCTGCTCCTATGTCTTACAAGCTTATGAAAAAAGTAGGTTCAGTGATTGTGAAGTAATTTACAAACACAGACAACTCAATTGCAAAAATTTTGAGGAACAGTCATATTGACTGTGACAGCAAACGATAAGAATCATTTAAATTGTTAGTAAGTTCAGTTAAAGTTGTATGTTCCAATGACTGTTGCAGTAGATATTGGATTACAAAGAATAGTAAGAATTTCACTGTTAATGATAAAAAGGTTATTTAATCTGTTCTGAACCCTCTTGTGAATACTGTTGGTTCAAGATTGGCAATGAAAGACAGGATGATTCTTAACTATAATAGGGATTGACTTATCAAAGTAACATGGTTTTTTTTAATTCTTCTCATAGACTTGGACGTTTCCTTACTGAAATGTACAAAATTTAAATGGGGCTTAGCAGGGTCGTTGCAGGAAAGATATGCCCCCTCGTTGGTGTATCAAGAACCAGAGAACAGTTTCAAAGTATGGGTCAGTCAAATTGGACTGAGATGAGAAGGAACTTTTCCCTCCAAGAGGATAGAGAATTTTCAGTATTTTCTGCCCATAAGGACAATGGAGCCTCCATTACTGAATATATCCTTTTTGGATATCAATAGATCAACAGATTCCTAGACATTAAGGGAACTAAGGATTCTGGGGTCTGTGTGGGAAACTAGTGCTGAGGTAAGTGATCTTCCAGGAACTTATTGAACAACAGACCTGGCATGAGAGATCAAATTGCCTACTTCTGCCATTACTACTTATAAAGGTAGGAGGTTGGTTATACAGTTAAGAGCTTCAAAAACAATACTTGCAAAGCTCTGATTAAAAAGGAATTAATGTACTGTATTTGTGAGGCCGTTCCATCACAGAAAAATCTTGGTTTTCAGAATAGAAATGTTCTAGAGATCAATCTGGCGAATGACGAATGAAATACACACTCAGATAAGGTCCATGCACAAGCTACACAAAAAAAGAATTCAGGTTAAGGGGTATTTGCAGTAAGTGTCTAAATAATTTTGTCTTTTATCATTTTGAATGATAAACTACATATCAGCTGTCTTTGAGCGAGGAGAACATATGCTGACAAAAGTTTTAGGTGACACACAGACTCCTCTTGCCAGGAAATTATTACTGCTAGGTTTCAGGTAGATGCAGGATTGGGATATGGCATTAAGTTCCTCAGTTGCTGTTTAAAAAACAGGGCAAGGAAAGGCCTGCTTGCTGAGGACTTAGGTAGAGGGGAGGGAATGAATGGATATTAGATCACATATTCATTCCTTTTCTCCTTTTCCTCATCTCCTACCCAAATTTCCAACAAATAATGCAACAACTTAGCCAGCTGTTTCCCCCTCCCTTTCCAACATTACTCCCTGACCCAAACAGCACAAATGGTTGGTTAAAAGTGCAGTGTTGGCTGACTGCATTTTCTTTTTTACATTTGGGAAAATCCAGTAAGGTTATGGGGCGGAATTCAAGACCCAAATGTGCATAAGCAAAACAAAGAATTCCCATTTCGTTTCATAATGAATTAATTTGGGACTAAAAGCTCTTGATTGGGGGTGCAGAGCAGGGTCAGTTATGAAGCTGGAAGGAGAGCAGTTTATTTAATCTGCAGAAATATTTCAAACCTTAAATAAGCAAATTTGCAACAACAATGGAGACAATAATACATTCCATCTGCTTCTGTTTTAGTTTTAAATTTGCGAAACTGTCATGTATAATCCTTTGAACTATAAAATGAAACGCTGTTATCTACTTAAGCATATTGTGCTTTCTGAGTTTGGTGAATGGCTCTGTCCTTATTATGAGGAGCCTTTGGTCTACTTTATTCATGAATCTTTATCTGCTGTTGCTAGCGAAAATATTGACAATATAAAGTCATGGCCAGAATACAGAAGATTTCTGCAATTGTTATTATTTCAGTGCACATCTCCATTTATCTGTATTTGTGCATATTTCTGTGTCTATAGGTGCCATTCCAATGGAAGTAAGAAAGACTCCAAAAGTCTCCTCAGATTGTTATGTCTTTTTCAGCTGTGTGCTCATTGTGAAAAGTGAGATCACTGAAGAATAGACTCTCAGTTGTTATACTGTGTGCTTCATACAAATATACCAAACCTTATCTCTAACAATTTTCCAAAATTCTATTCAAAGAGAAAGATTCTTATCAGAACCCTGTCTTAAAATTTAGAGACCACTATTCCAGAAAGAAGAAATTCAGGCACCTGTGATTTGGGTCACATCCTGCAAATATATTCCAGCCTGGTTTAACTATTTGGTATGTGATTGCTGTTAGGACATTAGAAACATAAACAAGCTCTGTTGAGCAAGATCATTACAATGGCAAGAGGATGGTTCTATAAAGAATATAATGTGGAAGTATAGGACGAACTAAAGTCCTTTTGAACCCCTTGTTCCTTTCCTGACCTCAACACCAAGCCCAGAAACATTTTTCTATCTTACTGAACCATGCTGCCCCAAGCAAAACTAGGCCCAGTTCATTTGAATGAGATTGCTAACCTTTGTTGAAAGGGTAAGTGTAGGCAAGGGTCTTGTTTTATTCACTGCATTAACATTTCTGATTAGTTTATGTAAGCTAAATATCTTATAAAATAAAATGTTGTGTTTAGTTAAATATTACTCTAATGTTTCCAAACACCTTTAGTCAGCAGACAGAGACAGTGGAAAAGAGTACATAAAAGCACTTGTAGTAACAGGATAGGTGGAATTAACACCAGAATTAGATTTTATATTTCTAAACATTTTGGTTCTGAAGCTACAAATCAGAACAAATATTATTAGCAACGATAACCACAAGGTTCAAATATTGTAGTAACAGTTCTGATAACAGTGGTTATTTAAGTGTCACTGTTACATTGGATCAGAATGTTCTTGACCCTGCTTGTGGCTTAGTTTCACCTCATTCATGACCCCTTACCTCTGGCAGCTTCCACTGATCTTGAGGCCTCATTGTTATGGTTGTTCTGTGAGCTGGAGTGAGCTAGCTTTGAACTGTAACTTGGTGTCAGGGAATCCAAATGGATATTTTTTTCAAAAGTTTGAATCTTCCTGTATCTTGCACTGTTGGAGGCCTTATTCACAACCTTTAAACGTGAGAGACAATGATATTTAAATAATATGGAAGATAGAAATAATGGACTGCTGGCAAAGTAGAAGCAGGGTTAAGGCAATCCATCATTTAATCCTGCTGTAGTATTCAATGTAATCCTAATTGATTTAAGAACCTGAAAGCACATACCATCAGGCCCAAAGAAATCTTCTACCTCACTGTTATAAGAATATGAAAGAACAGATAAAATGGATTCTTGGACTCACAATCTTCCTCATATGGCCTTGTACCTTATTATCGACTTGCACTGCACTCTGCATTTCCAATTCTAATTACATTTCCATTCTCTCCCATGCCCCTTGATTCTTTTTATGCTTTTCTCCTTCTACAGCCCCTAATGGATTACTTAGAACAGTTTGGTTTACTATTGTCATATGCATTGGAATTGGAAATGGAATTGTTGTATTCATGCCACATTTAGCTGAGATACAATGAAAAACTTTTCTTGCATATTGTTCACATAAATCAGATCATTACTCAGTGCATTGAGGTAGAACAAAAGAAAACAATAACAATGTAGAATAAAGTGTAACCGCTACAGAGAAAGTGCAATGAAAGTAAGAAAAAAATAAGGTGGAAGATAATGAGGTAGATTGTGAGGTCAAGAGTCCAACTTATGGTACTAGGGAACTATTTAATAGGTTGTTACAACAGAGTAGAATCTGGTGGTACATGCTTTTGGGAATTAGTATTTTCTGCCCAATGGAAGGGGAGAATGTCTAGGATGGGTGGTGTCTTTGATTATTCTGGTTATGTTACTGATGCAGAGAGAAGTATAGACAGAGTGCACAGAGGAGCGGCTGGTTCCTGTGATGTGCTGAGACATGTCCATGACTCTATGTAGTTTTCTGTGGTCACATGCAGAGCAGTTGCTATAGCAATCCATAATGCATCCATAAAACCATAAGATATAGGAGCAGAAGTAGGCCATTTGGCCCATCGAGTCTGCTCCACCATTCAATCATGGGCTGATCAAATTCTTCCAGTCATACCCAGTCCCCTGTTTTCACCCCATACTCTGGCTAATCAAGAACCTATCTTGGCCTCCACAGCTGCTCGTGGCAACAAATTCCACATATTTACCATTCTCTGACTAAATGAACATCCGTCAATCCTGAAGTCATACCCTCTTGTCCTAGCATCCCCTACTATGGGAAATAACTTTGCCATTTGTAACCTGTTCAGGTCTTTTAACATTTGGAATGTTTCTATGAGATCCCCCTTCATTCTCCTGAACTCCAGGGAGAAAAGCTGCCAGATGTTCCTCAATATCTCAGCTCTTTGTTTCCTCAACACCACCTGCTCCTCCACCTATCTTTGTATGATTGGCAAGTTTAGCCCAAAATCCATTAATACTGTTATCCAAATCATACACATACATCATAATAAGCAGCAGTGCCAATACCAACCCCTGTGGAATTCTACTGGTAACCAGCAGCCAGCCAGAATAGGATCCCTTTATTCCCACTCTCTGTTTTCTGCCGACCAGCCAATGCTCCACCCAAAAGGTTTCTATGTACATTGATAAAAATTGGCAAGGGTCGATAGGGACACGTGAAATTTCTTGAGCCTTCTGAGGAAGTAGAAGAGTTAGTGAGCTTTTTTAGCCATGACCTCTGTGGTTGGACCAGGAGAGGCTTTTGGTGATGTTCACTCCAAACAGAAGGGCAGAGCTTAGGATGATGATACCTAACAGTGACTCCTTTGCTTACATCTTCGGAAACTGCTCTATTTCTATCTTTAATATCTCTTTTTTCCCTTTTCAGGGTCCCCTTTGAAGACTCTGACCTGGAGTTACATGCTGACTTCAGTTCTTTGTGGAAACGGGACCTGCTCTCAGGGCTTCACGACCAGCCACTTTTCAATATGCCAAGGACGAGGCCTGGAAGACTAGAGGACTTCCAGGGTGCCGGATTTTCATGGCTGTAGAGACGGGCTGATTCCGGGCCGGTGCCACCGCCTGATGTGTTGTGGGGGTACACAGAAGATCGAAAGCAGCGAGCTAGCTGCTGGCCGGGTGCCCAGAGACATGAGTCCTTTGGGCACAGAGCTCAGAAAAAGTGATGCAACAGACTTTTAACACCAGAAATCAGCTGTTTTGTTATGTCTCCCCTCTCACTGTGAAACGGGGAGACCTCTTTTTCCCTTATTAGGGAGAGAGAGAGTCTGTGGTACATCAAGTTACCGGGTAAGTGAGCAGACTTTGAGGTACCACAAGTCTGTGTCTTTTTTGATGCTTTGCTGCATGCTTGAGTGCCCAGTGGGGGGGCACCAATGCTTTTTTGGTGGTGGGGGAGGGAGGACATTCCTCTGCTGCTATTTATGTGTGGGAGGGGGAGCTGAGGGGGGATTTTGGCTTTCTAACATTTAACTGTCATTCATTCCTTGGGGCACTCCTTTGTTTCCATAGATTTTTGTGAAGAATTTCAGGATGTATATTGTATACATTTCTCTGACATTAAATGTACTTATTGAACCTATTGAAGGAACTTGAAACTCTCAATCTCATCTATTTTGTTTTGTACTTTTTGCATTGCCTTTTGTTCTGCTTGCCATACAATCATATCATGCTATACTTAATGTCCTGAATTAGTAAAATGAAAAACAGAATGCAGAATATAGTGTTGCAGTTACATGAAAGTGCAGTGCAGGAAGACAACTCAACTCATAGAGTCATAGAAAGGTACATCTCCGAAACAGGCCCTTAGACTCATCTAGTCCATGCCGACACTATTTATACTGCCTACTCCCATCGACCTGCACCGGGACCACAGCTCTCCATACCCCTACCATCCATGTACCTATACAAACTTTGCTTAAAGGTTGAAATGGAGCTTGTATTCATCACTTGTGCTGGCAGCTTGTACCACACTCTCACAACCCTCTGAGTGAAGAAATTTCCCCTCATGTTCCCCTTAAGCATGTCACCTTTCACACTTAACCCATGATCTCTGATTGTAGTCCCACCCGACCTCAGTGGAAAGACCCTGCTTACATTTTCCAAATCTGGACACCTCATAATTTTGAATACCTCTATCAAATCTCCTTTTAATCTTCTGCATTCAAAGGAATAAAGTCTTAGCCTATCTGTTCTTTCTTTAATACTCTGGCCCTCCTGACCTGGCAACATCTTTGTAAACTTTTGCTGTACTTTTCCAACCTTATTTATATCTTTCCTTTAGGCCAGTGGCCAAAACTACACACAATACTCCAAATCAGTCGAATCATCAAGATGGTGCCTGCGTGCAATTCTCCCTCAGTCAACATTTTCAGGATAGACCACTAAACTATTTACGTTTCTTCTTTGACAGCTTTTATGTCAGTTTTTCATCTTGACTATGTTTCTGAAACTGTTGGTGCCTGCAGTTTGCAGTTCGGAGATCATGTAGGTGATTCAGGGCTTTGTTGTCACTAAGAGGATCCTGCAAGGCAGTGAACATAAGCCTCGAGCTGAGAAGGCTACGATACAGGGCGTGAGCCAATGTTCGACTCCATTTCATCAATTAAAGCAATGAAGGAGATTGAAACGTCGAGGTGAATGCAAAGGGTGAGCACTGACTACCTGCCTTCTTATCACTGGTGCTGGAGGGGAGCCTGTATGACCCGTCACTGTGCTTGGAGGATGTTACTGAGGGTTTCTGTGTTTATGGATATGGACTGTGGACTATGGACCTTTTCCAGTCTTGTTATAGTTTTTTTTTATATTCTGTGTTTTTAGCCCGTTTGTTCTCATTTTTTTGTGCAGGGAGAGGGGGATTTGGGGGGGTCGATGTCCTTGTGATGTTTTTGTGTGAGGGGGGGTCTGGGAGTTGATGTATAGTTTCTTTGTGTGGGGAGAGAGGGTTTGGGGACTGAGGTTCTTGTAGCATTTTGTGCAGGGGAGGGGGTTTTGGGGTCTGATGATCGTGCTGCCATTCTTCTTTGTGCGGGGGGGGTGGTTTCCCTGTTTCTCTCTGAACTGATTTCCATGATTTTCTTAGTTTCGTGGCTATCTAGAGAAGAAGGATCTCAGAGTTGTATACTGCATACATAGTTTGATAATAAGTGAACTTTTGAACCAAAGTCTTATACAACTTCAATGCAACATCCCATCTCCTGTACTCAGTTCAATGATTTGTGAAGGTCAATATGCCAAAAACTTTCTTTACAGCCCTATCTACCTGTAATGCCACTTCCCAGATCCCTTTGTATTACCACACTCCTCAGTGCCCTGTCGTTCTCTGTGTGAGACTTACCCTGGTTGGTCCTCCGGAAGTACACCTTGCACTTGTCTGCATTAAATTCCATCTGTCATTTTTCAGCCCATTTTCCCAGCTGATCCAGATCTCTCTGCAAGCCATGATAACCTTCCTGACTGTCCACTACACCCCCATTCTTGGCATCATCCACAGATCTATTGATCCAGTTAATCACATTATCATCGATATTGCTTTTCATTTATATCAACAATAATGGACCCAGCAATGATCCCTGCGGCACACCACTGGTCACAGATCTCCAGTCAGAGAGGCAACCCTCTATGACCACTCTCTATCTCTCCTGCAACATCCACCATCCTGGGAACTTCCTCGAAAAACTCCACAAGATTGGTTAGACATGACCTACCACACGTGGAGCCATGCTGATGTTTATCAAGGAAAATACATTTCGAATAGATCAAACGAAGTATGACCAGACATACCTCGTGATGATTTTTTTTCTGTAGTAATCATGATACAACATAGAGGTCTAAAACAATTGTCTTCTGGGCCATGGAAGTCATTAATTAGATTTGGAGCATTTAATGTTTTCTAAGACGTTTGTTTTCCGAGATCTGAGCGCGAGCAAGCACAGAGTAATGTATATACAAGGCTGAGGTCAATGGATTTTTTGACACTGAGGGAATTGGAAGAAGTGGTGATGAAGCAGCAAAGTGGACTAGAGCTGCAGGATCAGCTGCAGTTTAGTTACATGGTGAAACAGGCAAGTGAGTGTAAGAAGAGCCCTTGGTTATATTCCTTATGTTGTTATCACAGTTATTATTAAATTTAAGAAGGACCAGCAACAATATCACGAGTGAGAATTTGTTTGTTTAATCATTTTTATATGGCTGACTAAATTTCAGTATACAGAGAATCTAACGTACCATTCCTTTGCAGACAGTGCATTCTCACCCTGCTCCCCAACACCAATGAGGCATGGAGCTGTTAGTGCTTGTTTGCCTGCTATAGAACACCTCAGAACATTTAATCAAAGATCCAAGTATCAAGGATCAGCATTATTTTCCATAAACATTTGCGGTATTAGGAGTTTAGTGTGGCGTGTTGGCGCTACATTCTGTGTGTCACTGTTCCTGAGCATTGTGCTGAATTAGGCACTTGGTGCAGGCCAATTAAAAAAAATTAGGTTTTAGCACAATGGCCACTGTGGGAGTGGGCCAGTGTTAGAGTGGGAAGCTCATGTTATGGCTCATACAGGCTTCAGCAAGGAAAGGCAAAGGCTATAGGTAGTTTTTTTTTCATTTATTTTTTCTTTCCTCTTTCTTATTGCACAGTTAGAGCAGTGGGGGTGCCGGGAAGAATAGCGAATGCTCCTCTTGCGGCATGTGGGAAGGCAAGGAGACCTCCAGTATCCCTGACGACTACACCTGCGAGAAGAGCATCCAGCTGCAGCTTCTTTGATACAGTGTTAAGGAATGGAGCTGGAACCGGATGAACTGAAGGGTTGATTGACAGGACATACAGAGAGGTAGTTGCACCAAAGGTGCAGGACACATGTATCTGGGCAACCATCAGGAGGAGGAAATGGGATAGGCAGCCAGTGCAGAATACCCCTGTAGCTGTTCCCTTCAACAACAGAGGAAAGCCACAGTGGTCCGGTCTTTGGTACTGAGTCTGGCTCTATGGCTCAGAAGGGGAGGGTGAGAAGAGGAGCGCAGTAGAGATAGGAAGTTAAATAGCTAGAGGAGCAGACAGGAGATTTTGTTTAAATGAGAGAGACAGCCAGATGGTATGTTGCCTCCCAGGTGACAGGGCCAGGCATGTCTTGGGTTGGGTCCACAGCTTTCTAAAAGGGAAGAGTGAGCAGCAGGGATTTGTGGAACATATTGGTAACAATGACATTCTGTAGGTAGGAATGGGGATGAGGTTCCAAAGAGGGATTATAGGGAGTTAAATAGAAAGCGTAACAGCAGGACCTACAGAGTAGTAACCTCTGGATCGCTGCCTGTGCCACATGCCAGTGAGAGTTTTGGTAGATGAATGCATGGCTGAGGAATTGGCACAGGAGGTAGGGCTTCTGATTTCTTGATCATTGGACTCAACTTTGGGGAAGATATGAACAGTATAAAAAAGAATGGGTTACACTTAAATCTGAGGGGAACTAATTTGGCAGGGGGGTGGAAACTGGAGTGATAGGATTGAGAATGGGGCAGTTGGTATACAAGTAGATGCAGTTTTTTAGAGAGACTGTGGAAGAACAGGCAGATGATAGGGTAAAATTGCAGTCAGTGGGATGGTTGAAGTGTAATATGGGAGCAAAATCAAGAAGGGTGATGAATACAGGACTAAAGATGTTATATTTGAATGTACATAGTATACGGAATAAGGCAGGTGATCTTGTAGCACAGTTAGAGATTGGCAGGTATGAAGTTGTAGGCATCAGAGTTGTGGCTAAAAGAAGATCATCGTTGGCAGCTTAACATGCAAGGATAGACCTTGTATTGAAAAGACAAGCAAGTAGGCAGGGTGGGTGGGGAGGTCCTGCTGGTAAAAAAATATCAAATCTATATAAAAAGGTGATATAGGATCATAAGATGTAGAACCCTCGTGGGGAGAGGTAAGAAACTGCAATGCAAAAAGACCCTAATGGGAGTTACATACAGGACTCCAAAAAGCAGCCAGGATGTGGGGTGAAAATTACAATGGAACATAGAAAAAGCATTAAAAAGGTAATGTTACAATAGTCATGGGGGATTTCAATATGCAGGTAAAATTAGGTTGCTGCTGGATCCCAAAAGGAGGAATTTGTAGAATGCTTACAAATGACTTTTTAGAACAGCTTATGGTGGAGCCCACTTGTGGATCAGTATGTCCAGAATGGGTGTCGTGTTATGAACCAGTTATGTTTATGGAGCATAAGGTAAAGGAACCCCTAGGAAATGGTGATCATAATATGAAAGAATTTTCCCTGCAATTTGGAACGGAGAAACTAAAGTCAGGTGTATCAGTATTTCAGTAGACCCCAAGAGAGGGAGTTTGTAGAATTCTTACAAAATGGGTTTTTAGAACATCTTGTGGTTGAAGCCTCAAGGGGAAAGGCAGTTCTGGATTGGGTGGTTTGTGATGAACCAGATTTGATTAGGGTAGTTAAAGTAAAGGAACCCTTAGGATGCAGCGGTCATAATATGATAGCATTCACTCTGCAGTTTGAGCAGGAGAAGATAAAGCCTGTTGTGTTATTATTACAGTGGAGTAAAGGGAATTACAAAGGCATGGGAGAGGTGCTGGCCAAAGCTGATTGGAAGGGGACACTAGCAGGCAGAACAGCAATAGCTAGAGTTTCTGGGAGCATTTTGGAAGGTGCAGGATAAATATATCCCAAAGATGAAGATTTATTCTAAGGGGAAGATGAAGCAATCATGGATGATACTAGAAGTCAAAGACAGCATAGAAGTAAAAGAGAGGGCAAGTAACAATAACAAAAATTAGTAGGAAGTTAGAGGATTGGAAAGCTTTTAAAAACCAACAGAAACAACTAAAAAAGCCATAAGGAGAGAAAGGATGAAATATGGATGTAAGCTTGTCAATACTATAAAAGAGGACACCTAAAGATTTTTCAGAAGTAAAAGGGAAGTGAGATTGGATATTAGACCATGGGAAATGACTGCTAGAGAGACAGTAATAAATAAATAACAAAAAAATAATAATTAATATTTTGCATCAATCTTCACTGTGGAAAACACGAGCAGTATGCCAGAAATTCAAGCGGGTCATGGGGCAGAATTGAGTGTAATGCTATTAATAAGGAGAAGGCACTTGGAAAACTGAAAGGTGTGAAGGTAAATAGGTCACCTGGACTGGAATGCTTACACCCAAGGGTGGTGAAAGACGTAGCTGAAGAGATTGTGGAGGCATTAGTAATGATCTTTCAAGGATCACTAAATTCTGGAATGGTTCCAGGCAACTGGATAATTGCAAATATCACTCCATTTTTTAAGAAGGGAGGGAGGCAGAAGGAAGGAAATTACAAGCCAATTAGCTTGATCAGTGGTTGGGAAGATGCTGCATCCATTATTAAGGATGAGGTTTTCAGGTAGTTGGAGACACATGATAAAATAGGTCAAGTTGGCATGGTTTCCTTAAGAGGGAATTTTGCCCCACCAATCTTTTGGAATTATTTGAGGAAATAAAAAGCAGGATTGACAAAGGAGAGTCAGTAGATTTTGTTTTTTTGGATTTTCAGAAGGCCTTTGATAGGGTGTTGCACATGAGGCTGCTTAACAAGGTAAGAGCCCCTGGTATTACAGGAAAAGTACTAGCATGGATTGACGACTGACTGACTGGCAGGAGGCAAAGAGTGGGAATAAATATTTAAACCAGAGTTTGATATGCTGTTGATTATTCAGGTCATCCAAAGTTACAGCAAGAAGGCTGGAGAATGGGGTAAAGAGGAATAATAAATCAGCCATGATGGAATGGCTCAGGAGGCTCAATGAGCTGAATGGCCTAAATCTGTTCCTATGTCTTATGGTCTACGTGAAACAAAAAAAAAACCCAACATTCAACAATTGTAAAGAATTATATCAATAAATTTGGAAGTATGGATATGGAATAATGTGCATAAATTGGTGCTATTCAGCTGAAGATATCTCATTGTAGCCAATTAACTTTTGATGGAAAGAAGGGGTTTCACCTCTGCGTTCAGGATAATTATTGGTTGTGATGAAGGAGGCAGAGGGCAAGGAGCTACAGGCTCCTTTCAGACTAGAATGACAAGGTTAATTAAGCAGAAAATAACAATTAAAGCAATAAAAGTAGAGAAAAAAATGTTGGAAGAGGCCATTTATTATCACTGCTATGTTGCCATTGTTTCTTTGCAATGATTCTGGACGTTTAACAAAATTAAAAAAAGCTACCCTTTATCCATTTGTGCCACGCATAGCCATTCACCATTGAGTATTTTAGGAGAGCTCATTTCTACAGATTTGCAACAATAACACTTGTTACCGGTCTTATATCTCCAGCACATGTGTCAGTGTTAGCCTCTCCTTCAAGCTAAATAGCCTCATTAATTTTTTTTTAAAAGGTAATGCTGCCTGTAGTTTACAAAAGCACTAAACTCTCCTGCCTAAAAGTGATCTTTTCACATTGACTGTCAAGCTCCTCTCCCTCATGAGATAATCAAAATAAAGTAGATTGCATACTTGGTTTGGGGGAGACTTCAACCATTAAAGAAAATGTGGATTCTGCATCTCCTCCATCTTACACCTAAACATTACTTGAAAACAAACAAAATCTATACAGGTGATGAAGTATAAATTTCTCATGAAGCTTTAGAAAGGCAGAATTAAAAATCTCAGAGCAGAGCTATATCCATAAATAAAATAAAATATTTGAGAAAGCTAAGGCAGATTGTATTAATTACACTCAAGTCACCAATATGAGAGAAACCCGAGGAATCATATTGGAATCCCAGTGATGTTCTGAAACCAATGAATATACTTACCGGTAGTAGTTTGCCCTACAGAATAATAATACTTCAGTTAAGATAACATGAAGGCACAGGAACATTTATACATCGTCATTTTATTTTTGTGGCAGTAGCATTTGTATCTCAGCCATATACTGTATTGGCAAATTGAAAATGTTTTTACCTTCCAGAGAAAAAGGCCAGTGTGATTTTAATTGTCAAGTTTTACGGTATTTAGATATCATCAACCAACTACCCATATACTCTGGCAAGAAAATGAACAGGAAATTATCAGCAAGACTGTGGGGGTGGGTTCGGGATCGTCTACCGGAGATTTCTTTTGAAATCTCACAATCAGGAAAAGGACCTCTGCTATGCCTTCTTCTTACTACCCCTCAAACAGCAGGCTCTTGGGCCAAAGGGAATAACACCCAAGGTGGTGAGGTTTTTCATTGATTCTGTTATGGATGTTATTCTAGAGATTTATTGAGTATGCCCGCAAGAAAATGTATCTCAGAGCTGCATATGTTGACATGTGTACCTTGATAAATTTACTTTGAATTTTGAACTTTGATTTTTCTTATTGCAGAAGAGATTTACAAGGATGTTGCCTGGATTGGATGGCGTACATTGTGAGAATCGGTTGAGTGAACTTGGCCTTTTCTGCTTGGAGTGACGGAGGATGAGGGGTGATCTGATAGAAGTGCACAAGATGATGTGAGGTATCGATCATGTGGATAGCAAGAGGCTATTTCCCAGGGCTGAAATGGCTAACATGAGGAGGCATAGTTTTAAGGTGCTTGGAGGTTGGTACAAGGGGTATATCAGAGGTAGATTTTTCACACAGAGAGTTTTTCCACACATGGAATGCACTACCAGAGAAGGTGGTAGAGGTGGATACAATAGGGTCTTTTAAGAGACTCATAGATATGTACATGAAGCTTAGACTAACAGAGGGTTATGAGGTAGGGAAATACTAGGCATCTTCTAGAGTAGGTTACATGGGTCAGTCTATGCCAGGTTAGTTGGACAGCGGTGGTGGACAACAGCCTTGAGGTCTTATCAGAGATGCTCGATTAGGTTAAGGTCAGGACTCTGACTGGGCCACTCAACGACTTCAATTTTCTTCATTTGAAGCCACTCTACGGTTGCTCTGGCAGTGTGCTTTGGGTTGTTGTCCTGCTGAAAATCGAACTTTCTCCCCAGTTTAAGTTTTCTGGTAGAGGCCAGCAGGTGTTTTTTTTTAAATACGGAATCTCTTTGGATTTAGCAGCATTCATCTTCCTATCAATCCTGACCAGACTTCCAGTACTTGTGGCTGAAAAGCATCCGCAGGGCATGATGCTATCTCTATCATACTTTACAGTTCAGATGGTGTTACCTGGCTGATTCACTGTATTAGACGTATACCACATGTACCACTTAGCGTTGAGGCCAAGGAGCTCCAAAAAGATCCTATAATTTCTTACATCCACAAATTGGGTGAATTGTTCAGGCAATATACAGTATTGCACCTGAGGAAAGTTAGGTTCATATTAATAAAAGGAATGAATACTTTTTCAGCCTCACAATTTTGGTTTTTAATTTTTACTAAATTGTTGACAGGTTTTGGAAATTTTCTTTTACTTTGATGTAATGCGCAAGGTTTGGCAAATTAGCTCAAAAATGCTACTTCAATATATTTTAAATTTAGAAATTGAGACAATAAAATGTGAAAGTAGCTGTGGGGATTGGATACTTTGTCAAGGCTCTGTGTCAGATCAAAATGAACAACTGTCAATTTCCCGGTGACTCCAAAGATCACAAACAAACTGGACAATGTTAACTGCCTGCCCTTTCTGTTTACATCAAGAAGGGTTACTAAATTTTTTAAGTTTTAATGTTAATGGGCTTAATGGGCCAGTAAAAAGAAAAAGAATTTTAACATATATTTTAAAAAAAATGAGAACTCCGTGGGGCATGTGGGGATCTTCCAACATCCAGGCATTCCCTTTTTTTTCTTTCTTTTTTTTTAATAGGGATGTTAGGGGGGAGGGGTTAAGGGGAGGGGGGCTGGGTAACACTTTTTTTTCATACACATTTATTCTGTAACTATTTGAAAACAAAAAAAGTTTAAAAAAAAAGAAGGGTTAGAATAACCTTCACTATAGGTAAAGAGGATTCAGGAGGTGAGATAGTGTCAAAGTTGACAATGCTGTTGAAACAGTACAAGAGATGACCTGAGTATAAAAGTAAATCTGGATTTAGTCTTGAGGATGATATTGCAAAAGGATAGCAAAAACAAAGTCCATGACTTGCCGAAACGATTGGCTATAGTCTAGCATTGAAAACTAACAAAAAATGGACTAACGGTTCAATAAATGTTTTCACAATCTTGGGAAAGCTGCCAATTCAAACACAATATTGAATAAGCCTTGCACTCTGTGAGATGAGAATATTGTAGCCTAAGCAAATTGGGATACACAAGTTTGTCTAGCTTCTCTATAGAATGTTAATTGGGTCTAGACAGAATTTAGAAATCTGTCATCAGGGACCCTGAAGTTTTCAACTTCCTAGAAGAGATGGTGACACAGAGGGCAGCAGATCCAATGGGATATAGGGACGTGCATGCCAGTAGATTCTTACAGGATCAACCACAGTCTATTTTGTGATATTTTTGGCATTTTGGATCCAATTATAATTTTATCATTTAAAGCCAAAATATTTTCACTGGCAATCTCAAACAGATTTAAAACAGGAAATGAAAAGTATTTGCTTTGACACTAATATGCTAGAAGGCTAAGTCACAATAAAAAGAATTAAGACCTTCTTAAAATTATAAGGTAATCACTAACTCCGCAGAGTAAGTCACTGAGACCCTGAACTGCTTCATTCCTGATGGCAAGACAGTCTTGAACATGGTACTCCACAGCAATTTTGATGTCAAAACATCCAACTTCCCAAGTTATGATTGTGGAGCAGCACTCAGTGCTAGAATTCTCTGAATCAGATTTATTATCACTGACATATGTTATGAAATTTGCTGCTTTGTGGCAGCAGTACAGTGCAATACATGAAAGGTACAATAAATTACAATAAGAAATAAAAATACATTTGTAAAATTAAAAGAAATAAATAGTACAAAGACAGCAAAAAAAATGACGTAGTTTTCATGGTCTGTTCAGAAATCTGATGGCAGAGAGGAAGAAGCTGTCCCTGAAATGTTCAGTGTGTCTTCAGGCTCCTGTATTTTCTCACTATGGTAGTAATGAGTAAGGAGCATGTCCTGTGAGATTAGAGTCATTAATAATAGATGCCACCTTTTTGAGACATTGTCTTTTGAAGATTTCCTCTATAGTTGGGAGGCTAATACCCATGATGGAGCTGACTGTGTTTACAACCCTCTGCAGCTTTTTCCAATCCTGTGCAATGGCCCCTCCACACCAGATGGTGATGTAACCAGTTAGAATGCCATCCTTGGTACATCTGTAGAAATGTGCTAGTGTACAGGTGTATAGGAAATACTAATTTCAAAAGCAGCTGGGTTTCAGACCTGAAAGTGGATTGTAGATTAAATTTAAAATGCAGCTCTGGACAATGGTCTTTCTGAAGTTGCAGATTACAGTTGATTCCAAACAAAGGAACATTCCATTTGACCTCAGATACCCATAAATGCATGAATGTGGTCCAAAGAAAGTGGGGATTAACATTCATTGTGGGTTTCTGGAGTGTGGGAGTGAAAGGGAAGTGTTTGAATATTACATGTAATTCAAAAAAAGCATTGTAGATACATTGTAACTATAGAATTGCCCTGTTGTTACCTTTGATCTTTAGCATATAAAAATGTCATGAAATATTGGATCAGGGGGCCTCTTCCAAGAGTGTCTTGAATATGATGCCTGCTTGTTTTGCTAAATAAAGACTATATTCACCAGCTTCAATGTCTCTGTCCAGTGAGTTCATTCATAGTCACAACATTTGAGGACTGCTTATGGGATGAATAAAGACTTCTATATGACCAGCTTTAGTGTCTTCCAGAAACTTTGTTTACATTCATAACAGCTAGAGTCACTGGTGACATACCAACTCTCTTCAAACTCCTAATGAAATGAAGAAGGCATGTCAGCGGCTATATAAGTGTTTCAGTATATTGGGCTCAGTATAGATCTTCAGAGATTTTGACACCCAGGAATTAGAAACATAGAAAACCTACAGAGACAATACAGTCCCTTTGGCCCACAAAGTTGTGCCAAACATGTCCCTACCTTAGAACTACCTAGGCTTTATCCATAGCCCTCTATTTTTCTAAGCTCCATGTAGCCATCCAGGAGTCTCTCATCCAGTTTTTCTGCCTCCACCACCACCAGTCTATCCCATACACTCACCACTCTCTGCGTAAAAAACTTATCCCTGACATCTCCTCTGTACCTTCTTCCAAGCACCTTAAAACTATGCCCTCTCATGCTAGCCATTTCAACCCTGGGGAAAAGCTTCTGACTATCCACACAATCAATGCCTCTCATTATCTTGTCCACCTCTATCAGGTCACCTCTGATCCTCTGTCACTCCAAGGAGAAAAGGCCGAGTTCATTGAACCTATTCTCATAAGGCATGCTCCCCAATCCAGGCAACACCCTTGTAAATTCTTGACATTCTACGAAAGTCACTGATATTCCAGGATCCAGGCCTTATATGTTGGAGTAGAAGTAGCCTGGAATGGTATTTTTCAATAAGGGATCATCCTGTCATACCAGTTACCACACAGGCTCCAGTGAGAAGAGGTTGTGAGGTAACTAGAGTCTTGACTCTCTTGCATAGATAATAATGATCACTCAAAGTTGGACTTGCATGCTGGTGCCATTAGCATCTGCAAGGTGAATTGCTTACTCACAGTTTGGTGTGTGCGCACACGCACCAAAGAGTTGGAAGTCATGGAATGTAACCCTTCACCCACCAGGTCCATGCTGACTATCAACCACCTATTTGCACTAATCCTACATGAATCCTGTTTTAAATATATTAAATATATTATTCTCAGATTCTATTGTTCACCTGAACACTAATGGGAATTAAAGTGTGACTGATGAAGCTATCTTTAGGATGTGATGGTAAACTGGAGCACTCAGAGGAAACAGAAGTGGTTAGAGAGAGAGAGAAATGTGGGAGGAAACCGGAGCACCAGAGACATGATAGTGAGCTGTGTGCATGCTCAGTTGGCACAGGAAGTATGGCAGGCTGATAAGTACAATCCTTGTTAAGCTTTCGGGGCGGCACAATAGCATAGTGGCTAGTACAACACTTGACAGCACTGCTATAAGATCGGGGCCCTTTCCCATTGCCTTGCCCTGCTCCTGACTGCTTATTAGTCTCCAGTTCCTGACCCTGCGTGTATGCCAAGCCCCGTTTTGTACCTCATCTCCGGCTCCAAACTTAGCATGGTTCCTATCCCACCACCCCCTCTACCACTGCCAATGCCTGCTGAACACCCGATTAAAATAACAGACAAGGAAATATCAACAGAGGCACTGAATAATTGCTGTCATTATCATCAGTAATTCTGTTTTGTTCTTTTGTTCCTATAAATATTGTTCATTTTCTGTTGATAAAGAAAATCACTTTATATTGCCATTGGAAATACACAATGCAAGGAGTCTGCTGGAACAGTCATGGAGAGTTGCTTTATAATGGTGGCTTTATAATTTTTAAATAATTATAGGTGTATCAGATGGAAAGAGGCATAGATCAAGGAGAGAGCCCAAGACTATATCCCAGTTAGAAATAACCAATACAAACAAACATAATATTAAAGTGATTGGAAGAAACTGCAAGGGGTTGTTAGAATTCAGATTTTTTTTTAAAACACAAAAAATGGTTGGTGCTTGGAATGCACAGCCAGGAGTGGTGGTAGAGGAAGACACATTCGAGATGTTTAAGAGACTTAGATAGGCACATGGATGATAGAAAAATGGAGAGCTATGTAGTTGGATAGGGTTAAGTTGATTTTAGAGTAGGTTAAAAGATTGGCACTACATTGAGGGCTGAAGGACTGTATAGTGCTGTAATGTTCTCCACTCTTTGTTCTAGTTTCTACAAGGTAGAAAAGAGATGTCATCCATGCCCACGTAAGCAAATGGAATACAATGCTGCTTGATTATAGAGCTACCTGCGCACTACCTGTAAACCAATAGGGTGCAAAGTGGCAAAATCACAAACCTACATATCTCCCTGTAAATGAGCTAAATTGGAATTACAGGGCTTTAATCTTATGCTCTTTGCTGGCTCTGTAATATCTTTCCCTAAACCCTTATAGGGACTGGGTGAGATAACATTAAAATTCAGTTCAGTTAATGTTCTGGAAAGATGATCTTCATGTACATTTGCCAACCTAACAAAAACTCAAGACCTGTCAGAGAGCCCTTTCAACCACACAACTGCATCAGTAAAGAGCCAATGAACTTGCAATCAGTCAGTGTTGACAGAACGGATCCTGTTGCTTTGTAGGCCATACTTCCACCATCCTGCCATCTCTCTGAAGTTTAGAGGGTATGAGCACATTATTTTTGACCCTCTTGCTGCTTTAGCTCATAGAAACCAAGGGAATCAAAGGATTCAAAGGTGCTGTTGATGTGGGAGTATGCCTCTGAGCCCCCCACCCCCCTCCGTAGGTCAGGCTTTCAGTCCTGATCATAATTACTCTACCTCTATGTCTCCAGCTCTTCGTTTGACTGACTGTACAGTAGCTTCTGCAGATTTCACACTCTGTACTGGCTGCCAAGTAAAAACAATCTGCTTTTGTTTCCAATCATGACAATTCTACCGTGTGGGGCAGAATATAAAGCGAGAGCAGATTGTGTTTTCAAGAGATACGTTCTATATCTCAAAAGGAACAAATCACAACTAATGATTTGGGGAAAAAAAAGCAGTATATAACAACAGGCAAGCACAGTCCAAACAATTGCTCTGTGAAAAAAGCATATTTTAAAATTGCATTTAATAAATACACTGTGGCCACCTTATTAGGAACCACTTGGACATAATGTATAACCTCTTGGCCACAGTATATGTTTGTGATCTTTTGCTGCTGTAGCCCATTCACTTCAAGGTTTGACATGTTGTGCATTCCAATATCATCTTCTACATACCACTGCTACAATGTGTGGTTATTTGATTTACTGCCACCTTTCAGACTGGCCATTCTCTGACCTATTTCATTAACAAGGCATTTTTGCCCACAGAACTGCCACTCACTGGATGTTTTTTTTTTTTTGTTTTGTGTACCATTCTCCGGAAACTCTAAAGACCGTTCTGTATGAAAATCCCAAGAGATCACCAGTTTCCGAGATACTCAAACCACCCTGTCTGGCACCAACAATCGTTCCCTGATCAAAGTCACTTTGATTACATTTCTTTCCCCACTCTGTTATTTGGACTGAACATGGCTATGGACGGTGCGGCACACGGCAGCAGCAGCCTTTCGGATCTGTTGCTACTTTAATTTAATTTTAATTAAATTTAATTTTAAGGCACAATTAGGGTTTAGGGCAATGGATAACAGAGTGACTATCTACCATCGCCAGATACTGCTACAATACAGAGATCGCCCAAAAACGAGCCTTGGTGAAAATCTGCTGGTTAGATTGCACGACCTTGGCTTGCTGACGGAAGTAGGCCTGCAGTCCTGGGAGTTGCCTGCTGGCGATGGCCGGAGGTGAAGACAGTGCAAGTGGTGTGCAAGGAAGTGGAAGCAAGGCGAGCGGGCAGGAGTCAGTGCCAGGGAAAAAGCAAGTCCTAGCCAGCCAGCTCTCCATTCTGCTTTCCAATGGACTTTAAATTGGACTACATCTGTGGCAACGAAATACTCGGCGTGAGTACAGAAATGGACGGATTCCTGGGCACCGTCATTTAGCTGATTATTTGTGTAACATCAAACTACCAACCTACTGACCTCTGCTTTGCCTATTGTCTTGTTTATTATTTATTGTAACGCCTGCACTGTTCTGTGTACCTTATGCAGTCCTAGGTAGGTCTGTAGTCTAGTGTAGCTTTTGGTAGCTCAGTGTAGTTTTTTTGTATTGTTCATATAACACCATGGTCCTGAAAAACATTGTCTCATTTTTACTATGTACTGTACCAGCAGTTATGGTCAAAATGACAATAAAAGCAACTTGACTTGAAATAAACCTTTTGACCACGTCTGCATGCTTTTATGCATCCAGTTGCTGCCACAAGACTGACTAATTAGATATTTACATTAACAAGCCTGTGTACAGGTGTACTTAATAAAGTGGCCTGATTAGGTGTACTGAATAACAGTGTATATCTCAAAATAACAAATTGCAACCCATGATTTGGAAATAAAGTAGTGTATATCAACTACCAAACACAGTCCAAACAATTCCTTTGTGGAAAAACACACATCCTTAAAAATTAGATTTATTAAGTATTCTTTCTGTTCCATTTCCTTAAGGGGCAAAAAATTGAATAAAAACATCACCAGCTAAGATACTTACTTCAGCTTTTAATACTCCTGGTTAGTGTTCATATTTAACTGATGCAGTTGATGCTGCAGTATTCAATCTGCCAACTGATTTGATTAGTTCACTTCGACAACCATTAATCCCAGACAGGAGGGTTGGGTGAATGGAGTTGGGTGAACTGAAGCCAGTGATTTCCATGAAAGGCTGTCAGCCTTACTCATGGTCTGAAAAGCATACGTCAGCTTAAAGAGCTGATGGTTGGCATCTGTGTGACTGGTGTCTCCTCTCCGACTCTACGTTGCTGAAGGCACTGTGGTTGCTTGGATCAGGTTGCAATGGTGCAGAAAAGCTCTGTGTCAGGGAGGTAAATCTTGAAGGAGAGATATTGGAGTGTTCAAGGCCACATCCCTTCTTTATTTGAAGGTGCCATTCCCACTTCAGCAATCCAAACATTCAAAAAAAGTTTTGATTGAAGGCAGAACAAAACTACAGATGTCAGAAATCTGTCACAAAAACTTAAAATACTGGAAATATTCAACAGATCAACCAGCAGCTGCAGAGAGAGAGAGAAAAAACAGTTGGTGTTTTATTATGATACTTCATCAGAATGGTTGTAGATTGCAACCCTATGCACTTAATTAGTTAGGTAATTACAAAATAATCACTGTCTATTAGCTGAGAAACTCATGTCAGGTGTGTTTTCATGAACAGAGAGAAAAGAAACACACACCCTCCATTCTTCAGATCTAACTGAAGCATATTTATTTTCATCAGTCTTTTACTTGCAAGTGGGAGAAAGCAGTTCATTGTACTAACTACAGCAATTTTTCATATAATCAGAGCCATGGCATAAAATCTTCAATGTTCAGGCATTCTCTTATCAAAACTTGATCTACTGCTATGATAAAGTACTGTACCTAGTAGAGACCAAATGTAACCATATCAATGTTCCTCTCAAATGGGTTTCTTGGTTTCTGTCACATCTGTTGTATTCATGGGAGTTCTCCACAATCTCAGTCCTGATTACTCACTGTCATGTGACTAGGTCACACTCCTTGTTTCCATTGTGTTCCAGTTGATGTCCAAACAATCTCTAAATCCTTTCTTCAATGGTCAAAGAGTAAGTTTATATTGCCCTGCCCCAACTTTATCTGTCATCCTCTATATTTACTTATAGAGTCTCTTAAGATTGATTGCTAATTAACTAAAAGGCAGTGACCACCAGGTTTTAATGTCTTCATTCATACATTAACCCTCAATGCTACTTATACCTTTTCAACTCATCTTATTCGTACAAATGTTAACCCTCTACCCCTCTACATACTGTAAGGCAGAGCCACACTAACAAAAGGTTACAAAAGGTCATCAGCCCAAAAAGTTAATTCACAATGTTCCCTGCATGTGTTTTTTTTTAGAATTTTTAGTCTTTATTAAAACTACTCAAAATTTACAAAGATGTTGCTGGTGCTTGAAGACCTGAGTGAATAGGGAAAGTTTGAATACACTAGGACTTTGTTACCTAAGTATTGAAAATGAGGGGAGATTTGATAGAAGTATGCAAAATTATGAGCAGTTTAGATAACGTAAATGCAAACAGGCTTTTTTTTACTGAGGTTGGGTGAGTCTAGAACTGGAGGTCATAAGTTAAGTGTGAAAGGTGAAATGTTTAAGGGGAACATGAGGGGGGATCTCCTTCACTCAGAGGGCGGTGAGAGTGTGGAACCAGCTGCCAATGGAAGAGGTACATGTAAGTTTGATTTCAAATTTAAGAGAAGTTTAGGTAAGTACCTGGATGGACGGTGTGTGGAGGTCTATGGTCCTGCTGCAGGTCATTGAGACAGGCAGTATAATAGTTTGGCATGGACCAGATGGACTGAAGAGCTTGCTTCTGTGCTGTAGTGCTCCATGACTCTCCATTTCCTCTTTAAGGTGGCCAGAACGCAAATGAACATTCTGATTTTAGAATAGCAAATAAAGCAGCCACAAAAATTTGACAGATGAAATTGCAAAGGGCTATCACAGAAAACTATTCTTTAAAAAAATCAATCTGTGTGAAAGGTCATTTCAGAGCTATTCTATTTAATTCCTGTGAAATGAACAGGAGGTGTCAGCTGAGTGCACTATTATGACTTGCCTGTATGACCTGTAATTGACAGAGGTCCAAATATTTTCCACATTCAATCATCACAGAACCTGAACACGTTCTGTATGTTTTTAAGTGTTTCAATTATTTTTGTTTGCAATATACTCTGCAACTCAAATAGCAACTGACTGTTGCAATCAATGCAACGAGACACATATGGCAAATACCTGTGTCAAATGCATTACTATGGGTATTGCTTGGGCCTTAGCAGTTTGAAATTGGACATGTGCAAGGCCAGTATGAAGCAGAGTCTGAGAGATTTTGCAAAACAAACATTACTTCCTGCCCTCCCTTCTCTTGTTCTCTACTGATTGACTATTTTGCATTAATCTTTGGTTTGCACATTGAACTGCTTAAAGCTCTAAGTTCAAAGTACGTTTATTATCAAGGTGTGTATATTGTGTTCAACCCTGAGTTTCGTCTTCTTGCAGGCAGCTACAAAACAAAGAAACACAATAGAACCATTTAAAGGAAAACCCCACTCAAGACCATCAAATGCTCAACCTGTGAAAAAAGTACAGATCGTGCAAACAATACAAAGTAAGCAAATAACGTTAACCGCAGAGTCCCAGAAAATGAGTCGAGTGTCACGGAGCCACTGAAGTGAGCGAGGCCAGTCCAGTAATCAGTTCAGCACTGGGCCCATATTTGCAGGCCGCAGCTGCAGAGTTAGTTCCGCACTGTGCCTTGATCAAATTGCGCAAATAGTGAAAAAAGAAGTGAAGAGAAACAGAAGAGGCACATGAACTGCAGAGTCCCTGAAAGTGAGTCCACAGCTGTGAAGTGCATTCAGCCCTGAGGTGAGTGAAGCCCGTTCAGGGGCCTGAGGGCTCCCGAAACTGGTGGTGAGGGATCCGAAACTTCTGCACCTTCCTCCCGCCAGCAACTACGAGAAGAGTCCGGTCAAATGCAGGTAGACAGCGCTGAACAGGTGTTTTTATCTCGTCGTCGTGCTCAATGCTGTAATCGGTGCGGAGTAATGGGGCCGCCCACCGGTTTCTGTTCCACCATTAGGAATTGACGCAGTGTACACACCTGATGATGACCATAGCTACACTCTCCACTCTCATCCACGCCGAATCCCTCAGGAGATCGCAAAGATGCCAGATCATTTTGTTAGCTCAGGAATGCTTCAGGCTCCAATCAATCACAGTTCTAGTAATTTTGTGAGCTGTCTGCAAGATGTCGCCATCTTGCCAGATGTTTCATCCATTATTTCCAATAAAAGAAGGGAATACTTGAAATCTAAAGTATTTTGTGTGACTCAACAACATCCCAAAACTCTTTTCCACCAGCTAAGTACTTTTGTAGTGTTGCAACTGTGAATTGTAGGAAACAAGCAGCTCAGTTGAGCACAGCAAACTGCCACAAACTGCAACATGATAATGACCAGGTAATCTGTGTAAGTGACACCGACTGGCAGGTAAGTATTAGCCGGGCCAGCTGGGAGAACTCCCATGTTCTTCAAAACAGCTTCGTGTGGTCTCTCACATCCCTGAAACAACGGAGCTTCAGTGTAACATCCCATTGAAAAGAATGCAAATCAGGAAGTAGGGCAAGTTAAATATAGAGATGCTGGGTTAGGCAAAATCCAAATACCCCTGCAGTGTCGCTAAGTCTCCAGCAACCTGAAATCAGCTACAAAAATCGGATCATCTACAAATGCTAAAAATCTGAAATAATCTGTTGCCCATGCTTTGCACAATATAGTTCCCGGGGAGATATTGGATTGTGCGTACTTTGGTACCCGGCACGATCTAATAAAAAGAAGTTAGGTTTGAGCGGAGCAGCCACTGTGTGAGTGGGCCAGTGTTTGAGTTGGGAAGTTGAGGCTTTAACTCATTGAGGTTTCGATGAGGAGAAGTGTTGGCTGTTTGTAGATTTTTTTTTGTTATTTACTCTTTCTTCCTTATTGCACACTTAGAGCAGTGGGGGTGCCTGGCGGGATAGTAGGATGTTCCTCTTGCGCGATGTGAAAGCCCTCCAGTGGCCCTGATGACTACACCTACACCAGCTCCAACTTCTAAAAGACCACATTAAGGTATGGAAGCTGAAATTAGATGAACTCCAGATCATTCAGGAGGCTGAGGGGCTGATAAGAAGGACATATAGGGAGGTTGTTGCACCCAAGGTGCGGGACACTGGTAACTGAGTTACTGAAAGGGAATAGGCACCTAGTGCAAAGTACCCCTGTAGCTATTTCCATCAACAACTGGCTTGGATTAATGTTGAGGAGGAGTGGGGGAGGGTGCAGGGGAGATGACCTATCAGAGGAAAGATTCATGTACCTGGCACTGAGTCTGGCTCTGTGGCTTAGAAGGGAAGGGGATAGAAGGGGCAAGCAGCAGTGATAGGGATTTGTTGGTCAGGGAAACAGAAAGGAGGTTCTGTGGACAAGATCAAGATTCCCAGATGGTATGTAGCCCCCGAGAGCTAGGGCCAGGGCTATCTCGAATCGAGTCCGCAACATTCTTAATTGGGAGGGTGAGCAGCCAGAGCAAGCCATAGGTCCACATCAGACAGACATACTTTATTGATCCCGCAGGAAACTGGGTAAATTTCAGTACCTATGACATGGGTACGAGGGGTGACAATGTCCTACAAAGGGAGTTCAAGGAGCTATGTGCTAAGTTAAAGGACAGGACCTCAAGGGTTGTGATCTCAGGATTACATTGGGGTGGGTTAAACTTGAATTGTAGAGGAATGGGAACCAAAGCCCCAGAACAGACAGTGGAGTTGTGGCAAAAGATGTTGTAAGGCCTACATTCAAGGTCAGGAATCGGAAGATTGAGCATGGTGGGACCAATGTTCTGAGTTGTGTATATTTCAGTGCAAGGAGTATTGTCGAAAAGGTGTATTAGCTTAGAGCATAGGTCAGCATATGGAATTATGACATCATAGCCATTAGTGAGACGTGGTTGCAGGAAGGGCAGGATTGGCAGCTCATTGTTCTGTGGTTCCATTGTTTTAGATATAACAGAGCGGAAGGGATTAAAGGGGTAGGGGTGACAATACTAATGAGGGAAAATGTCATGGCAGAGCTCAGACAAGACAGACTGCAGAACCTATCTAGTGAGTCTTTATGGGTAGAACTGAGGAAAAAGAAAGGTATGGCTGTGTTAATGGTTTTATATTTTAGAGCACCCAACTGTTGCGGTATTTAGAGAAGCAAATTTGTAGAGAGCTCACAGACTGTTGCAAGAAACATAAGGTTGTTATAGTAGGTGATTTTAACTTTCCACATATTGACTGGGACTCCATAATGGGATGGAAAGTTTCCTTAATCAGTGCTGGAAGTCCCAACTAAACAGAGTGTGATACTACATCTCCAATAAGGGAAAGAGACAGGTAGGTGACAGAAGTTTATGTAGGGGAATATTTTGCATCTAGTGATCATAATGCCATTAGTTTCAAGATTATTATGGAAAAAGAGAGGTTTGGTCCTCGAGTTGAGATTCTAAATTGAAAAAAGCCAGATTTGATGGTATCAGAAAGGATCTGGAAAGTGTAGATTGAGTCAAATTGTTTTCTGGCTAAGGTGTACTTGGTAAGTATGAGGCATCCAAAAGTGAAATTTTGAGAGTACAGTGTTTGTATGTTCCTGTCAGAATAAAAAGCAAGGATAAAAGGTTTAGGGAACCTTGGTTTTCAAGAGATATTGAGGACCCAGTTAAGAAAAAGAACGTGGTACATAGCAGGTATTGGCAGGTGGGAACAAATGAGGTACTTGAGCAGTACAAAAAATGCTAGAGAAGTCTTAAGAAGAAAATCAGAATGGCTAAAAGAGGCATGAGGTTGTTCTGGCAGACAAGAAGCAGAAATTTCATGAGCCCTATCAGAGATATTTAAAACATGCTTAGCCACAGGTCTAAGCCAATTTTATATAATTTTTCGAGGAAGTTACCAGGAAAGTTGATGAAGGCAAGGCAGTGGATTTTGTCTGCATGTACTTCTGCAAGGCAGTTGACAAGGTCCCATATGGGAGGTTGGTTAAGAAGGACAGTTGCTTGGCATTCAAGATGAGGTAGTAAATTGGATTAGACTTTGGCTTCAGAGGACAAGCCAGAGAGTGGTAGTAGATGGCTGCTTCTCTTAATGGAGACCTGTGACAGGTGGTATTCAGCAGGGATTGGGGCTGGGTCTACAATATATCAATTATCTGGATGATAATCCAGTAAACTGCATCAGCAAATTTTTGGATGACACCAAGACTGAGGGTGTCATTAACTGTGAGGAAGACTATTAAAGCTTTCAGTGGGATCTGGATCTGCTGGTGAAATGGGCTGATAAATGGCAGACTGAATTTAATGCAGACAAGTGTGAAACATTGCGCTTTGGAAGGGTCAGCTAGAGTAGGTCTTACAAGGTGAACGGAAGGGCACTGAGGAGTACGGTAGAACAGAGGAATTGGGGAATATGGATCCATAATTCCTTGAAAGGCGTCACAGGTAGACAGGGTCATAAAGAAAGCTTTTGGTACATTGGCCATCATAAATCAATGTATTGAGCACAGGAGCTGGGATGTTATGTTGAAATTGTATAAGACATTGGTGCGGCATAATTTGGAGTATTGTGTGAAGTTTTGGTCATCTACCTACAGGAAAGATGTCACTGACGTTGAAAGAGTACAGAGAAAATTTACCAGGATGTTGTCAGGACATGTGGATCTGAGTTATAAGGGAAGGTTAAATAAGTTAGGACTTTATTCCCTAGATCATAGAAGATTGAGGGGAGATTTGATAGCGGTATACATAATTATCAGGGGTATAGATAGAGTAAATAAAAGCAGGCTTTTTCCACTGAGGTTGGGTGAAACTACAGCTAGTGGTCAAGGGTTAAGGGTGAAAGGTGAGATGTTTAAGGGAACATGAGGGAGGACTTCTTCACTCAAAGGGTGGTGAGAGTGTGGAACGAGCTATCAGCACAAGTGTTGGATGCAGGTTCGATTTCAATATTTAAGAGAAATTTGGATCATACATGGATGGGAGGGGGAGGGGGATGGACAGCTATGATCCCAGTGCTGGTCAATGGGACTAGGCGGATTAATGGTCTGGCATGGACTAATGAGCCAAAGGGCCCGTTTCTGTGTTGTAGTGCTGACTCTATAACTCTATGATTATATTGCATAATATCACAATGTAGTTTAAATTTCAGGTATATCTCATCCTGACTTTTTTTCCTCTCCAAATACTGATTTATCTGTAGCATAAAGTCTATATTTATGTTTTTGTTTCAGATTTATTGCATTTCCTTTTTATTTTAATTCTGTAGTTCAATCTTGGTTTGCTGGTTCTTTGTGGATAAAATTATCCCTCACTTTTCATCAGCAATATACAGACTATCATATCACTGATTATTTCACTTCATAGCTATTCTGATAAACCTATCATTCTTCTTCCAGCCTTATGATACTTTGCTTTTGGAGTGCAGCATCATTTCTATGCAAACATTGTTTTTTTCTACAAGGCTTCTTAACTTTAAACTTATGCCTCCTGGTTCTGTCTGTACAACTCAAGTCAAATCATCAGTGCACATACGCATTAAAAGCAAATTAAAGTTCCAGTAAGAGATATTAACACTATGCACCCAGCATGAACTGAGTGCAGGGGTAGTTGAATTGCAATAAATTGGACCCATACTGCACATAAAAGTTGTTTGGCTCCCTTTAGATTGCAATAGTAATCATTTTTGAGTCAATTGGCAACTATTAGGAAATGGGCTTGGGCTCTCCTGGATGTGAATCCCATTAGCTTGATGACAGTTACACACTTCATGACATCCTCAAAAAGGATCTGGCTATTTCTACAATTACCAAACCAACCTGGTGAGACCTACGACCTGTAGTTACTGGGAACAAAATGAAATAAGGAGCAGAGACACGCATTAAAGAATTCTTTATTCTCTAAAAATGGTTCAAAGGCTCAAAGGTTCATTTGTTATCGAAATATACAACACTGAAATTATTCTTCTCCAAATAGCCACGAAACCAAAAAAGAAAACAATGGAAGCACAATCGTCATCCCCCCAAATCCCTCATCGCAGCACAAAAAACAAACAAAAACTGAACAGGCACATCAGCCTCTGAAATCCCCCTCCCCTGCATACAAAATCAAAAAGATTGGATGAAAAACACAGAATATAAAAAACCTATAGTCCAAGTCCAGGTCTAAAATGCAGAAAAATCTGGGTAACATTCTCCAGGCACAACAGCAGGCCTTTACCACTCTGGCATTGAGCTATCTGACCAGGGATCAAAAGGCAGTCTCCTTTCTTCAGTAGCAGACGATCCCCCAGTGACCAAAAACCTCCACTCATAGCCTCAGGTTCCAATGATAAAGTCAAATCTGCAGGCACCATGGAGTTCCCCACATGACTTCAGTGCAAGGTGCTGTGATGCCTGCCAGGGTGATCAGTCATTACAACTCAATGGCTTAGAGCCACTCAAAGCTGCTTGGGTCAGTTCATTGCAGGAAGACAGTCCCGGCTCCCTTGTCCACCTCCAGAAAACTCTCCTGTCACAGCCACTATTACACTGTGGGGAGAATGCCAGGGTCAAGAGATAGACGTAAGAAAAATTTACTAGTCTGGTATTTCACCATGTCCATACCACCCGCGCTACTGATCTACAGCTTTCCCATTTATCTGTCCTTCAAGAATATCGCAGCAATGATGATACAGTAGCTGTGGGCTCTGCACAGAGGCTCCAATGAGAACCACACAGTTCCTGTTTTAGTGAATAAATTGAGTGCAGAGCACAGCTACCATCCTTTTACCTTTTGCAATTTTTTTTGTGTAATGTGCTCTAAGCGTGTTGCCTGTAGTGCTAATGCCTACTCAGTTTTAAAGGCTGAGATTCAGATGGTGGTCTCATGATATACTTCCACTCTATCACCATGCTTATCCATCTGCACCCATACTGGAAAACCAAGCTGTCTGTTAGCGGAATCATTAACCGGTAAGACGCAGAATCCTTTGGGGCACTTGCAACTACATAAGAAGGACAAAAGCAAAAGAATACATATAACCCATATAGAATTATTTAAATGAATATGACTGCCTAATCAAACAATATATTAAGACCATAAGGCCATAAGATATAGGAGAAGTAGGCCATTCAGCCCATCGAGTCTGCTCTGCCATTCATTCATGAGGTGATCCTATTCTTCCAGTCATCCCCATTCCCCTGCTTTCACCCCATACCCTTTGACACCCTGGCTAATCAAGAACCTATCTATCTCTGCCTTAAATACAACCAATGACTTGGCCTCCACAGCCGCTTGTGGCAACAAATTCCACAGATTTATCACCCTCTGACTAAAGTAATTTCTCCGCATCTCAGTTCTAAATGGACGTCCTTCAATCCTGAAGTCATGCCCTCTTGTCCTAGAATCCCCTACCGTTGGGAAATAACTTTGCCATATCTAATCTGTTCAGGCCTTTTAACATTTGGAATGTTTCTATGAGATCCCCCTCATTCTCCTGAACTCCAGGGAATACAGCCCAAGAGCTGCCAGGCGTTTCTCATGCGGTAACCCTTTCATTCCTGAAATTTTGTGAATCTTCTCAGAAACCTCTCCAATGTCAGTATATCAATCTCACTTAAATACTACTTTAATATTAAACACTAAACACTCTTCCTTGCTAGTTATAAACTCCAACTCAATATAGAATACATCACAGCTGTATGCACAGTATGCTATATAACACAACTACTATACAAACACCCACAGCATAATAAAATTTGAATTTGTCCCATTCAGGCCCAAAGATTTAATCACTGTGGAGGCTTTCTTACCCTTGTGGGCTAATGTATTTTCTGGCAAGAGGTTTCACTCTGCTTGGCAGGTGAGACTTGTGGCTGTGAAGCAATATCAGGTTCTGGGGCTTGCTCAATGGTCCTTGTAGGAATTGACTCGGGGACTGAGGAAGTGGTTCTGACCGCTCTGGCAACTTTTCTTCTTTAACGATTGCCTCTCCTCTCCTCAGCTGATTGATATGTTCTCCAGAGGATGTCCACTGTGTAGGAAAGTGGTCCAGTTCTATCCTCAATCTTTCCAAGTACTCCTTTTGGTCACATCTGTAATCTTTCTCCAGGATTGCTTGTCCAGGAATGAAACATCGAACCTCCTTGTTTGAGGACCCCGCACTTTATCTCAGCTGTTTGTCCTGCATAGTTCCTTTGAGACTGGGTTTGAGGCGATCCAAACGTGAATTCAAAGGATCACCCAGGAACAGTGCAGCTGGTGAGTTGTTGGTCATGGATTGTGCTGTATCACAATATGCGAGGAGGAAATTGGCGAGCTTCAGGTTCACTGTTCGTGTAGTGTGTTCTGCTGACATTGATCACACTGCATTCTTTGGACTCCAGACAAACCTTTCTGCCAAACCATTCACAGCTGGGTGGTACGATGGAGATGTAATATGTCTTATTCCATTCATTTTCAGGAATGACTGAAACTATTCCAGCACAAACTGTGCGTCACTGTTACTGACTACGTGTTCTGGAACACGAGTCCTTGTGAAGACTTCTCAACATGTTAGCGGTAATGGAGGCTATTGGTTTTAGGACATTCACCTCTGTTTGCATTTTCTCAGCACATTTGTGCAATGCTTCACCACAGTAAGTGATGCTTGGTTTAAAGAATTCAAACTTTTTGCATAGTGATCTGAGCCCACAATCTTCTCATCTTTCTAACAGCGTCTTGACATTTTGGAGATGTTCCTTGCCATCCTTACCAGTAATAATTATGACATATGTTACACTGAGTGCCTGGGCTGGCCTCCAGCATCTGGTCCATAGCTTTCTGCCAGAGTGCAGGTGAAGATGCTACTCCAAAAGCAAGCCTATTATAGCAAGAAAGCACTTTGTGAGTGTTAATGGTGAGAAATCTTTGGACTCTCCTTCCATCTCCATTTCCATTGGGTAGGCCTCAGCTAAGTCCACTTTGCTGATGTGTTTCCTTCCAGAAAGGTTTGCAAAGATAACTTCTATCCTGTGCAGAGGGTATTAATCTACCTTCAGTACTGGGTTGAAGTTGACCTTAAAATTGTCACAGATCCTGACAGACCCATTCTTCTTGGCTATGGGAACCACTGGTATTGCCCATGAGCTCCACTCAACATTGGAAAGAATTCCTTCAGCCTCCACATGATCTACAGTAGTTCACTGTAGATTATTGATAACAGATGGTATAAGGAAACAGAGAGGATTAGCAAAAATTGTGTGTGACATTTTCTTTTAACACTGTTTTGCCCTTGATATGTTTGAATTTTCTAATGCTATCCTTGAACACTGCTGTGACATCATCGAGTATCTTTCTGAGTTTGCTTTTGGTTGTCTTTATTGCCAGGCTGTGGCATGTAAATGGTGGATGATCCTCCAATCAAGTTGTAGTTGTCTCAACCAAACATGCCCCATGATGTTGACCCTCCTGCTTTTACCACATACAAGCCCAATGTGGCTTTTCGGATGTTGTATTTCACTGTTATGAATGCCATTCCCATGACGTTATCTTTTCTCCAGCATGACTTCTTAATTGGATATCTACAGGGTTCAGTTCAGTATCCTTGAAATGCCGTTCAAACTCATTTTGTGGAATGACTGAAACAGCTGAGCTAGTGTCCAATTCCATTTTAATGAATTGACCACACTCAATTCCGGTGTAAGCCATATTGTTTGTCTATTGTTAGTTTTCACATTTTAAATCTTAAGGCTACTCAGTCCAGTGTCACTCATATCATTTTTAGACTTTTCATCAACAACATGCAGATTACTGTTCTTTTTGAAACTACAACTTGATGCTTTATCTTTTTCTCTTCCCTGTGCAGTCCATTTACTTTTGTCTGCCCGACATGCTCTTTGTGTGTGCCCTATTGTGTTGCATTTTCTCCAAATTTCACCTTGAAAACTGCAGTGATCTGGTGTATGTGAACCCCTGCCTCAACAGTAACAGAATTTGCCAGGCCAGCTGGTTTCCATTTAGACGTTACAATTTTGTTCACACTCACTTTTATTCCTGACTGCAACTCAGTTGTGTCTCTGTTTGCTGTTTACATTGATACAGCTGTTTCAACTGCTGTTTAAAATGTAGGTTGTGCGTTAGTTAGGAACCATTTTTGAATGCTTTCTTGCAAGATTCCACAAACAAAATGATCTTTCAGTGCATAATTAAGCCGTAATTACTGAACTGGCAATACTCAGACAATCTCTTCGACTCATTCATGTACACTGAAACCAACTCCCCTTCCTATCGATTCTGCTTATGAAATCTGAAGTGTTCTACAATCAATAATGATTTTGGTTCTACATGGTCCTTCATTGTTTTCACAACATCAGCAAACCTCTTTTTAGCTGGTTTGGTTGGTGCAGTCAAACTTCTAAGCAAACTGTATGCCTTTAAGCCCAAAGTGACTCAGCAAAATTGGCACTAATTTATTTCATTTGCTTCAAACTACTGCTCAATTTGCTCAGTATATAATATCCAGTTTTGTGTTGTGTAATCAAGTGCATCAATCTTTCTCGCAGAACCAGCTATTTCTGCCTTCCTTTTAATGATTATTATCACTGTAGATGAACCGATGAATTTGTCCATTTTCTGACGTTCTTTCTACTCAACCATATTTGTCCCTTCAAAAGAAGCATATACTGCACAATTGTATTTTACTCGAAAGTCTCACTGCACTTCAACAGGTAGCAGTCACCTCAGGGTCATTTTAAAGCACATTCATCACCAGTGTAAAGTTTTGTAATTCCAAAATATTAAACTAATTGAAAGGAAAAGATGAGAGTCTGAAACGTGATGCCTTGTTTTTACATATAACACATAATGAATTATTTAAATGAACCAGAGTGCTTAATGAAACAATATTACTGAAATATTTAAAACACACCATATTGCCTTCGACATGAAAAAATATGAAGATGCTGAAAATGAAAGCAACACCACAAATGCCTGGTGTGAGAGATGAGGGGATGGAGAAGGAGGAATCTGATAGGAGGGGGAGAAGAACATAGAAGGGAAGGAGGAGGAGCACAAGAGAGAGGTGATGGATGGATTAAGAGATAAGATGAGAGAGGGGAACAAGAATGGGGGAATTGTGAAGGGGGGACAATGTTACACAAAATGCTGGAGGAACTCAGCAGGCCAAGCAGCTTCTATGGATAAGAGATACACATATTCTGTCTACCCATATGGATAAACATCAATTTCCAGTCATTGCCCCCCACCTTCACCATTCCCCATTTCCTATTTCTCTCTCTCACATCTCCAGGTTGGGGAAGCCGTTTCCTGGCATCCCTCCCATCAATTCATCTCAGAATCTTGTGTGTCTCAAAAGAATTAACTCTCATGCTTCAAAGCTCTTTCGTGTTAGGTGAACCTTACTCAATCTACTTTCAAAGAACAAAGCTTTCATCCCAGGATTAACCTTGTGAACCCATGCTGCACTGACTCCAAGGAAAATATTCCTTCATTGGGCATGGAGAAAACTACACATTAGTTCATTAGAGGAGGTCTCACTATAGCCTTGTACAACTTCAGCAAAGCTTCCTTATTTTCACGCTCTAATTCCTTTGCAGTCGAGTCCGATAGACCTCTCGTCCAATTCAGAAGAACTTTTTTATTTTCTTGAACATTACCTTTCTTCATTTTTAAACCAAAAAATAATATTCCTTTCTGCTCCGGCATATATATTTTTTTCACCATTTGATAAGTATTTTGATTTTCTGTTTTAAAAAAGTACATAAATTTTCTCACTATTCCTTCTGTTGCCTTCTTGTTCTTTCACTGTAACCTGTTTACATCTAGTTACTTTGCATTCCTTTCAGATTGCACTTTCCCACCCAGTTATACAACTTTCCCAAACTTGAACACATTACTCCTCATCTTTTCAAGAAAATCATCAATATATTTTTGCAAATAACTGAAAAACCAGCAATTTAAAATTAAAACAACTGAAAGACCAGGAACCAGTATGACAGAGCTGAGGATGAGCCAGCAGGGTTACAAGTAGATGATGTAATATGTGATATGAATTTAAGGAAGGACAAGCCAATAATTGGGTACAACTGCAGACAGAGCAAAGAGTTAAGTTGTACCACAGAGGCAAAATTCATAAGGGTGAAGAATGCAGGACTGAAGGTGCTGTGTTTAAATGCACGTAGCATTTGGAATTAGGTGGACATAAGTCGTGGGGCAATTAGAGATTGGTTGATATTACAATGTGGGCATCACTGAGTCATGTCTGAAAGAAGGTTATAGTTGGAAGTTTAACATCAAAGGATATACTTCTTATCGAAAGGACAGGCAGGAAGGCATAGGTGATGGTGTGGCTCTATTGGTAAGAGATGGAATTACATCTTTAGAAAGAGGTGACCTAGGGTCAGAGAATGTTAAATCTTTGTGGGTAGAATTAAGAAACTGGAAGGGTCAAAAAAACTATTATGGAAATCATATATAGGCCTCCGAATAGTCACCAAAGTGTAGGATTAAGATTGCAAAGAGAGCTGGAAAAGGGATGTCATCAGGGTAACGGTGCAAATGTAATGGGGACTTCAATATGCAAGGGGATTGGGAAAATCAGGTTGGTGTCGGATTGTAAGAGAGGGAATTTGTTGAATGCCTACAAAAAGGCTTTTAAGAGCAGCTTTTGTTTGAGCCTACTTGGGGAAAGGCTATCTTACATTAGGTGTAATAACCTAGATTTTATTAGTCAGCTTAATGTAAAGGAACTCTTAGAGGGCAGTGATCATATTATGATTAAATTCATACTGCAACTTGCAAGTGAGAAACGTAAGTTACATGCATTAGTATCACAATAGAATAAATTGAATTACAGAGGCATGAGAGAGGAGCTTACACAGGTGGATTGGTGGGGAAACTGGTGGGGATGAAGGCAGAACAGAGGTGGCTGAAGGCTCATAAGGCGCAGGATAGACAGGCTCCACAGAAGAAGAAGAAGAAGAAGAAGAAGTTCTCAAATGGCAGGGCTAGGCAAATGTGTCTGACAAGGGAATTTAGGGGCTGCATAAAAGCCAAACAAAGGGCATATTTAAAATCCAACAAAAGGCAACTAAAAAAGTTATAAGAAGGGAAAAGATTAAATTTGAGGGCAAACTAGCCGATAATATAAAGTAGGATACGAACAGTTTTTTCAGTTACATAAAGAATAAAAGGGAGGTGAGAGATAATATTGGACCACAGTAAAATGATGCTGGTGAGATAGTAATGGGGGACAATAGATGAACTTAATAAGTACTTTACTTCAGTCTTTACCATGGAGGACACTAGCTGTATGCCAGAGGTCCGTGAGAGTCAGACAGCAGAAGTGCTATTACAAAGGAAATACTGCTAGGCAAACTGAAAGATCTTAAGCTGGATATTCCACCTGGACCAGATGGACTACATTCCAGAGTTCTGAGAGAGGTTGCTGAAGAGATAATGGATGCATTGGTCATAATCTTTCAAGAATCACTTGATTCTGCTATGGTCCCAGAGGACTGGAAAATTGCAAATGTCACTCCACGTTTTAAGAAGGGGGGGGAAGATAAAAGTGAGGAAATTATAGGCCAGTTAGCCTAACCTCAGTGGTTGGGAAATTGCTGGAGTCCATTATTAAGGATGGGGTTTCGGGGTACGGAGATTATTAATAAAATAAGTCAAAGTCAGCATGGTTTCTGTAACGGGAAATCTTGCCTGACAAATCTGTTGGAGTTCTTCGAGGAAGTAACAAGCAGAGTGGACAATGGAGAGGCAGTGGATGTCACTTATGTAGATTTTCAGAAGGCATTTGATAAGGTGCCTCATATGAGGCTGCTTAACAAGATAAAGTCCTATGATGTTACGGGAAATATACCGGCATGAATAGAGAAATGGCTGACAGGCAAGGGGCAGCGATCGTGAATAAAGGGGGGGCTTTTCTCATTGGCTGCCAGTGAATAGTGGTGTTTCTCAGGGGTCAGTATTGGGACCGCTACTTTTCACATTCTTTCTCAATGATTTAAATAATGGAATTGGTGGTTTTTTGGCAAAATTTGCGGATGATACAAAGATAGGTGGAGGGATAGGTAGTGCTGAGGAAGCAATGTGTTTGCAACAGGACTTAGGTGAATTGAAGAAATGGGCAAAAAAGTGGCAGATGAATTAAAGTGTTGGGAAATGTATGATAATGAATTTTGATAAAAGGAACAATAGTGCAAACTATTATCTAAAAGGGGAGAAAATTCAAACATTAGAGATGCAGAGGGATTTAGAAATTCTTGTGCAAGATTCCTAGAAGGTTAATTTACAGGTTGAGTCTGTGGTAAAGAAGGCAAATGCAATATTGGCATTTATTTCAAGGGGAATAGAATATAAAAAAGGGAGATAATGTTGAAGCTTTATAAGACACAATCAGCTTGAATTTGGAATATTGTCAATAGTTTTGGGCCCCTTATCTCAGAAAGGATGCATTGTTATTGGAGAGAGTTCAGAGGAGGTTCACGAGGATGATTCCAGGAATGAAGGGATTAACATATGAGGAGTGTCTGGCAACTTTGGGCCTGTACTCACTGGAATTTAGAAGAATGCATGGGATCTCATTGAAACCTACTGAATATTGAAAGGACTAGATCAGGTGGATGTGAAGAGGATGGTTCCTCTGGTGGGGTGTGGTAAACTATGTATACCTGTCTGGACACGCCCCTCTGCTGACTGCTCCTGTGGCTCCTCCCACAGACTCCTGTATAAAGGCAATTGGGGCACTGCTCCTCCCTCAGTCTTCAACATGGTTGTGCTCCCTTTTCGCTGTAAATAAAAGCCTATCGTTCACTTTCAGTCTCCTAGAGTTATTGATGGTGCATAGAAACATAGAAACATAGAAAATAGGTGCAGGAGTAGGCCATTCGGCCCTTCGAGCCTGCACCGCCATTCAGTATGATCATGGCTTATCATCATCCAACTCAGAACCCTATACCTGCTTTCTCTCCATACCCCCTGATCCCTTTAGCCACAAGGGCCATATCCAACTTCCTCTTAAATATAGCGAATGAACTAGCCTCAACTGTTTCCTGTGGCAGAGAATTCCACAGATTCACCACTCTCTGTGTGAAGAAGTTTTTTCTCATCTCGGTCCTAAAAGGTTTCCCCTTTATCCTTAAACTGTGACCCCTCATTCTGGACTTCCCCAACATCGGAAACAATCTTCCTGCATCTAGCCTGTCCAATCCCTTTAGAATTTTATACGTTTCAATAAGATCCCCCCTCAATCTTCTAAATTCCAGTGAGTATAAGCCTAGTCAATCCAATCTTTCTTCATATGAAAGTCCTGCCATCTCAGGAATCAATCTGGTGAACCTTCTCTGTACTCCCTCTATGGCAAGAATGTCTTTCCTCAGATTAGGGGACCAAAACTGCACACAATACTCTAGGTGCGGTCTCACCAAGGCCTTGTACAACTGCAGTAGAACCTCCCTGCTCCTGTACTCAAATCCTTTTGCTATGAATGACAACATACCATTTGCCTTTTTCATCACCTGCTGTACCTGCATGCCCACCTTCAATGACTGGTATACAATGACACCCAGGTCTCGTTGCACCTCCCCTTTTCCTAATCGGCCACCGTTCAGATAATAATCTGTTTTCCTGTTCTTGCAACCAATGTGGATAACCTCACATTTATCCACATTAAATTGCATCTGCCATGAATTTGCCCACTCACCTAACCTACCCAAGTCACCCTGCATCCTCTTAGCATCTTCCTCACAGCTAACACCGCCGCCCAGCTTCGTGTCATCCGCAAACTTGGAGATGCTGCATGTAGTTCCCTCATCTAAATCATTAATATATATTGTAAACAACTGGGGTCCCAGCACTGAGCCTTGCGGTACCCCACTAGTCACTGCCTGCCATTCTGAAAAGGTCCCATTTACTCCCACTCTTTGCTTCCTGTCTGCCAACCAATTCTCTATCCACATCGATACCATACCCCCAATACCGTGTGCTTTAAGTTTGCACACTAGTTTGCATCATGGGGGTATCCGGAACTAGAGGGTGCAGCCTTGAAATTGAGGGGTGACCTCTTAGAACAGAATCAAGGAGGAAGTTTTTTAGCCAGAGAGTGGTTAATCTGTGGAATGCTCTGCCACAGACTGCGGTGGAGGCCAACTCTGGGTATATTTAAAGCAGAAGTTGATCAATTCTAATTGTTTGAGGAATCAAGGGATATGGTGAGTGGGCAGGTGTCTGGGTTTGAATGGGATCTAGAATCAGTAATGATGAAATGGCGGAGCAGACCCAATGGGCTGTACGGCCTAATTCTGTTCCTACGTCTTATGGTCTTGTAATCTTAATACACTTGACATCTTCCAATATGTTAGCTCCAGAATCCAGAGAATTTTGGACGGTTAGCTCAAAAAAAAATTCCTCCCCCCCCCCCCTTCTGTTCCCCACTCAGGCCTCTTCCCTCTTCTCTCCTACCTATCATCTCCCCCTGTGCGTCTCTTCCTTCTCTTTCTCCTATGGTGCAATCTCCTCTCCAATCAGATTCCTTCATCTCCAGCCTTTTACCTTTCCCACTCACCTAGCACCTTTTACCTATCCTCCTTTCCTTCCCCTCACCTTTTCATTCTGGCACCTTCTCTCTTCATCTCCAGTCCTGAAGAAGGGTCTCAGCCCAAGATGTCGACTGTTTGTTCATGTCCACGGATGCTGCCTGACCTGTTGAGCACCTCCAGCATTTCGTGTATGTAACTCAAATGCACCTTTCATCTTTGCAGTCACCTCCTTGAAACAGTTAGCAAATTTAGAACAACTTAGCAGGTTCAAGAGATTTGTCCGCTTTTTGTTTCATTAATCCCTCTAGTACTTTCTCCTTAATCACATTAATTACTTATAAGCTGCTCCCTACCATTACAGCTTGGTTTCCCTCCCATTTCTGCTGTATTGACTGCACCATAATACCATTTTAATTTTGTACTGGACGGAGCATCCGCTCAGTAGGACCAGCAGAAGGAACGTAAGAAAAAAACTAACGTGAAAATTATTGAGCTGAAGTAGGAAGACTTGCATTTGTATTGTGCCTATTGCATCCTCTTAAGCAGGTAATCAGTTTATTGTGGAATTTACATCTTACTTAATGTCCTTAAATAATCTTTGGCATTTTATTTCTGAATCTTACGTCACATACATGTTATTTTGATGATAATTTTATACTATTGTGATATTTGTTTGGGGCTTGATTTCATGAACTCCTTGATTGCTTTCACATGCAATTCGGTCACTAACATTCAGTTTATTTTGTGTCCTTTATTCATTAATTTTCACATGATGCAGATCCATGACAATAAATCCATTCAGATCATTTGTGAATGTTTGACTGCAAAAACACCTATTTTATATCTAGTACGAAGTAGCCATTCAATTCGTAGGCAGCCTGTAGGTTATTTTGGCGACAGAGTGAAAGTCAGTACTAAATGGATGATGTGTTAATGAGGAACATTTGTCTGAATGTCAAGTTGACTGCCAGACAGGCATGTCTCTCTGAGCAATTTTCTACCATCGAAACCAGCAAACAAGAGCAACATGGGGTGTTAAAATTCTGGTGGAATAAAGGAAAGTCAGTACTTTGAGCACTCAACTGACTGGTTCTGTTGTAGATCATCCCTAGAGTGACTCTATTTTCTTCTCTCCACTGATACAGACTGATCAGATGTGACCTTGTTGAGAAATAGACATCCACTTCTGCATGGATGAACCGAAGTGCGTGACTGAAACAGGAGGTATGTTTCCAGGTGACTCAGTAGTCCGCAGAGTTCTGGGATGTGGTGCTGGCGAAGGAGACTGGAGTGAGAAGCAGGTATCCTTTGCTATCAGTGAGTGGAAATAACATCATCGTGTTCCACTGACCCTGCTGTGTCTTTCTTGTACTGTTGTTGACACTGCGCTATCTATGCTTTGCGTCCTCTTGCCAGCCTTCTTGCAGTTGAAGCATAGCTTTTCTCAGAGTGATGCCTACAAGGAGGTGTGGCACAGCATAAGAGTGAAGTTTGACTAAGATGTCTCAGCATAATTGTATCCTAGTGATACATTTAACTGGATATCCCAGAAAATCACTCAACATTATCCAAAGTTCTTTAAGTCAGGCAAAATGAGCAGCAAAAGGTGAGAAACTTCTAGTCAGCTCTTTAAATCTTCCACAATGAATAGTTCGCTCCCGATCCACATTCACTACAGGGAGAGGGAAAATGGTTTAGATTAAGTTACCATTGCCAGAAAACTTAAATGGCAAATATTTGCTTAAATGATTCTCTGGGGTGCCATTATAAGACCATGTGATATAGAAGTAAATTAGGCCATTTGGCCCATCAAGTCTGCTCTGCCATTTCCTCGTGGCTGATCCATTTTCCTCTCAGACCCAATCTCCTGCCTTCTCGCTGAGTCTTTTTATGCCAACAAATCAAGAATCTATCAAGTTCTGACTTAAATCTATCCAATGACTTGGCCTCCACAGCCACCTGTGGCAACAAATTCCACCGATTCACCACCCTCTGGCTGAAGAAATTCCTGCTCATCTCCATCCTAAAAGGACACCCCTCTATTTTGAGAATGTGTCCTCTGGTCTTAGATTCCCACAGCATAGGAAATATCGTTTCCACATCCACTCTATGTCTGTGCCTGCTTCAACTGGCTCACCTAAGATCCAGGATGTAGGATTTTAAAGTTGCTCAATCTTTTTGTGTGTTGCTTGACATTTCCAGCTTATGCAGTCTCTTCTACCTCTGTGCTAAAGGGGGTGTACGTGCATAGCCATAATGCTGGAGAATAAGTACTGCAAAGTGCACGTTACTGTTTAACTTTGCTGCTAATTATTGTGGTATGAATCTTATAGGACAAATGTATTTACCCTGCCTCCTGCATTATTTTATTTCTCTCTCACACACACACGTTTGGCAGATTGCTGTCTTAGTGTAATTAAGAGTTATGAAAGCTGAGTTTATTGTTAAATGCACAACAGTGCGTAGGCACAGGAACAAACAAAAACTTATCTGTAGCAGCATCTCAGGCACATAACATCATGGAAGCAGCATTCACAAGAAAAATACAAATTAAGCATAAATTATACACAAGTTTTACAAGAAAGAACAGAACAATAACAAAAACAAAATGCAGCCCATTTTAGTGCAGTTGTCAAGGTGGTAATAGTGTTGAGGAGCATAGAATAGTACAGCACAGTATAGGCCCTTTGGCCCACGGTGTTTTGCCGACCTTCCAACCTACACTAAATCTAAGCCTTCCCACCCACACAGCCATCCATTTTGCTTTCATCCATGTACCATTCTAAAAAGCTCTTGAAACTCCTTACTGTATTTACCTCTACCACCACCCCTTGCAGCCAATTCCGCACCCCCACCACTCCTTTTGTAAAGACGTCCTACCTCAGACATCCCCCTATACTCTCCTCCAATCACCTTAAAATTATCCCCTCTTGTATTAGCCATTTCAGTGTGAGTAAAAATCACCTGTTGCCCACCCTGTCTATGCCCCTTATTATCTTACACACTTCTATCAAGTCAGAATCAGTGTCAAGTTTGCTGTTTTACAGCAGCAGTACATTATAATACATAACAATAAAACTCTAACCCTCCTTCACTCCCAAGTAAATAACCCAACTCGCACAACCTATCTTCATAATGCCTTAACCACAGACTCAACTGCAGGCAGGCTGCGCAGCAAATTCAGCAATTGCATTCATGAATATGCACGTATCAGCTAATTACTATTTCATTATGGCTGTGTTTAATTCCCATCTTTTCATTGTCAAGACTTGAGACAAGCACAACAACATTATGGTCATAAACAAGAGAAGTCCAATCACAAAGAAGGGTTTCAGCCTGAAACGTCAACTGTACTCTTTTTCTAGATGCTGCCTGGCCTGCTGAGGTCCTCCAGCATTTTGTGTGTGTTGCGATGTTACGCTGACTGCTTACATTCAGCCTGCCTGAGAAAGTGGATGATCGAGTCGTCATTTATTTTACATTTAGATATTCCTTTCAACCGCAGAGTTGGCGTTTAGTTTTCAGCTTGAGAGTTTCAGTTATCAGCCTTGTTTGGCCCAACATTGTTTTCTTTCCCCTTAAAATTCTGTTCACATTAAAGACTGCGAACTATTGATCCGTTTCAGTGTCTCATCCTCTCCGCATTTGGGCCATATCCAAACAAACCAACAGCAAGTCTCAATCACACAAACACAAACCCAACAGAGAGAGAATAGCTGAACTTGGCCCTCTGATTCATTGGTCAGATAGGGGACAAGCTGCAGGTGATTGGATCTGTTCTGGGTGAAGTTACTGGAGCAATGAGGCAGATAATCTCGTGCCGAAAAGCCCAGTCTCATCTGGAGGAACAGATACCATCCATCGCTGCAATGTTCAGCAGCATTCTGCAGATAATCAAAGTCAGGTGTCTGCAATTTCTGCCGCCATCCACAAGCTTATTACACAAGCTGGCAGCCATTAGCATACTCACCAATGCAATTCGGCAGACTCTGGCCCTGTGAGTCACACTCCCAGCATCTCGCAGGACCTCATTTTCTGCTGCCCTGACAACCCTTACCACCAATGCTCCCACTCCCGTGCCCGGATCAGAACTGACTCTTGCGCCCAGACCAGAATTGACTCCACCGTTCGGAGCACCACAGGCTCCTGCATCTGTACAAAAACCAAATATTACACCACCGGGCAGATACTCCAGTGATCCTGATGACTGCTCCAGTGACCTGGGCGATACAGGTGAGGGCTGCCCAACAGTCGGATCCAGACCCGGATGGAGACCTCCCAAACAGCTGTTTGTCCCTGCTACAGTGCGCTCCAAAGTGTTGTAATGGGGTCACTCCTCCCATCTGGCTGCCCACCTGGGAATTCAATGGACCCAGGAATCTATAAAGACTTGAGCAAAGCACAGCAATGTTATGTGCCCGCTTACATTCAGCCTTGTCTGAGAAAGTGGATTATCAAGTCAACTGAAGCTGGGGACAAGCAGTATTAATTTTGTACTTAAATATTCCTTTCAGACGCTGGGGTTAGCATCTAGTTTTCTGATATGAGAATTTTATTTAATGGCCCTGTTTGGCCAATCATCTACTGCTTCTTTTCCCCTTAAAATCCTGTTTGCATTTAAGTCTGCGAAGGGAGTGCTTGTGCATGAATTACAAAAGGTTGTTTGCAGGTGCAGCAGGCTATCAAGAAGGAAAATGGAATGTTATCTTTCATTTGCTAGAGGGACTGAATTCATGAGCAGGGAGGTTATGCTACAACTGTGCAGGGGTACTGGTTTGGCCGCACCTGGTGTACTGCGTGCAGTTCTGGTCTCCTTACTTGAGGAAGGATATATTGGCTTTGGAGGTGGCACAGAGAAAGTTCACCAGGTTGATTCTAGAGATGAGGGGGTTAGACTGTGAGGAGAGATTGAGTTGCCTGGGGCTGTACTCACTGGAATTCAGAAGAATGAGAGGAGATCTTATAGAAGCAAATAAAATTATGAAAAGGATAGATAAGATAGAGGCAGGACAGTTGTTTCCACTGGTAGGTGAGACTAGAAGTAGGGGATATAGCCTCAAGATTCGGAGGAGTAGATTTAGGATGGAGATGAGGAGAATCTGCTTTTCCAGAGATTGGTGAATCAGCGGAATTCTTTGGCCAATGAAGTAGTGGAGGCTACCTCAGTAAATATATTTAAGACAAGGTTGGATAGATTTTTGCATAGTAGGGGAATTAAGGGCTATGGGGAAAAGGCAAGTCAGTGGAGATGAGTTCATGGCCAGATTAGCCATGATCTTATTGAATGACGGAGCATGCTCGACAGGCCAGATGGCCTACTCTTGCTCCTATTTCTTAAGTTTTTTATGTTCTTATGACCTATTAACCCAGTTCAGTGTCTCTCTCTCTCTCTCCCCGCACTTGGGCCATATCCAAATGGCTGACACACAAAATACGCTTTCTAATCCTTTTACATCCTTCTTATAAGAAGGCAACCAGAAATGAACATAATACTCCAAGTGTGGTCTATCAGAGTATTATATATCTGAACATTACTTTGCAACTCTAGAACTCAATCTCCCAACTATTGAACTTACACTTCCAGTAAGATGGCAGGGCAGTGGGTCACAGCGGCCTCTCTAGGAACAAACTAAGGCGTAATTATTCATCCTTTCTCTCTTTTATGTTTGCAAGACACTGCTGGATATTTTGAACATCCAAGTGTTGCAGGTCTAGTTTTAACATCATGTGTTGCCCATCAGCAAGCTGCTCGATGGCAGTAGAGCTGGACTTGCTCTGTGCTGTGCTGCACCGCATCAGAGGCAGGATGCAGAGCTTGGATGTTTTTCTTATGATTGCAAGACCCCATTGGACATTGGTAACGTAGAACACTGGAAGTCTGGTTCACTGGTTCATTAGCGAGATCGATGGTAGGGGAGCTGTGGGCAGGGGAATTTGTGTAGCATTGATTGTTGCATGGACCAGGCAATCGTGCTGCGGTGTCTCCTGTTGCATCCACCCAGGGAAGTAGACGTCAGAGCCAGTGTGGGGGAAAACTAGAGTCCACAGTTGGTTGGGGGCTAGCCCATCATGTTGGTGCTGCTCTCCAGTGTTTGCTCAGTGGAAGACAATATGGATTGTGTCCATCTGCAGCTGACCCAGAGCCAGATGAGGAACTGTTGTGTACTTGTTCTTGAAGAAATGTGGCTCCAGGACTATATCCCATGCAGCATCAATCTAAAGGCCATGACACTCAGAGATGTGACTGTATTATTATTCCTTTTGGCAGTATGTTTTTCTGCTATCATTACTATATATGCTATATGTGCTGTGTGTGATAGTTGGTACTGTGTTTTGCATCTTGGTCCTGAAGGAACACGCTTTCACTTGGCTGCATTCATGTGCATGGCTGAATGACAATTAAACTTGAAGACCAAGATACTATATTCCTTCTCAACCACCCTATGAATTTGCATAGCAACTTTGAATTACTCCACTTTGCTAAGAATCCTCCCATTAGCCCTATACTCTGCCTTTAAGTTTGTCCTTCCAAAGTATATCACTCCACACCTTTGTGGATTGAACTAATAATTAGGTTTATAAAGATTTTAAAAAGACCTTTTCATTAAGATTGTGCCGGTTGCTTTCAAAATGATTGAAGGTAAGTTATTGAAGGAATGATTGGTGAAGAGGGACTTCAAGCTTTGAGTTTAAACAGGGTTTCAATCTAAAACCATATCCTGGCCGCCTCAGAGGCATTTTAGTATCTACAGTAAATATTCTGGAAAAAGTTATACTTTAACAATACAGGAGGCCTGTTAGTCCAATAGGTCAATGCTACCCTCCATACAAACAATCTCACGAGTCTGATTCCCTCTCTATTTATCTGCACAGCTGCTCAATGAGTGATGAGAGAGTTTGGGTTGGTGCCTGTGAAATGTTTATAACTCGAACAGTTTGCAAGTCAGAAAAGTGGCCGTGAACCGAACTCCAACATGGAAAAAGATGCCTGCAGCCCTTCAGCTGCAAATAAATCCATCCTACTGGTTTCCTAAATGCTTTTATACATGCAAAGGCTGCTAATTTATTGGCCGTTCGTTTCCTGAGGAGGCTCTGTTCCTCTACACTTATTCCTTCCAATACATGTCGATTAATAGTCTATTTATGTATTTTACCATTACCCTACTGTTGAAGCATGATTTACAGTATTGGATTAACCTATTAACATATCATTAATTTGTGAGAGGAAGCTGAAGTACTGATGCTGTTACCAGGCCAGGGTCAACCTGATTCACTGGGATTGTCTAGCAACAGCAGTAATGTTGTGCAAAATGAAACCCACAACGACATGGACCTCAATCCATAATGATCGCAGTTCTGAAATTCACATTGCTAAGTTTCAAAATAGAGCTTCAAATATATGTAATTCAATGCACCACAGAATAAAGATTCCAATAAATGCTAAGGAACGGGTCAACTCTGATCAACTGAGGAACTCAGCTAGTCAACTTAGTAAATTTTTTTTGCGTATATTGCTAATTTTTAGTTTACTTGTCTAAAACTTTGGAATACTAAAAATATTTTCCACATCCATGTTCAATAAGGATAGGAGTCACTTAGACCATAAGACATAGGAGCATAATTAGACCATTCTGCACATCTTGGCTGGTCAATTATCCCTCTCAAACCCATCCTCCTCCCTTCTCCCTGTAACCTTTGATGCCCTTACTGAACAAGTAACATTCAACCTACGTTTTAAATATCCCCAATGACTTGGCCTCAGCAGCTGTCTGTGGAAATGAATTACACAGAGACAATGCCTTCTGGATAAAGAAATTCCTCATCTCTATTCTAAAGGAATATCTTGGTATTCTGAGGCTGTGTCCTCTGATCTTAAACTACTGGAAAGATCCTCTCCATGTCCACTCTGTCTTCTAGGCCCTTCAATATTCAGCAAGTTTCAATGAGATCTCCATTCATTCTTCTAAGCTCCAGTATGTACAGGCCAAGAGCCATCAAATGCTTCTCATATGTTAACCCTTTCATCCCCGAGATCATTCTCATGAACCTTCTCTGGAACCCTCTCCAACTCCTGCACAGCATTTCTTAGATAAGAGACCCAAGGCTGCTCATAAAACTCCAAATGTGGTCTGACCAATGTGTTATGAAGCCCCAGCATTACATCATTGCTTTTATATTCTAGTCCTCCCTTATTACAGAAAATTGTGGTATCCTTCATTTTGTGTTTCAGTGTTCAATCCAACATGTGAACAGAAAAAATGAATCAAATTTGTTTCACAGACCAGATCTTAAATCAAAATGACTGGGTCCCACATAATCTACAAACCAGATGAGATGTTTATTGGGAATGGCAACTTGCTGCTTTATATAGAATCAACAAAAAACGTTAATTCTTTAATGTCACCAAAATATTACAGTGAAAGACATCCTAAAATAAGCCCCAGGAGTTTCAGACAGCTACACAGCAGCCAACACCATTAGAAAAGTAAAATCAATGTTAGTTCATCAAGCCAGTAATATGTCAGTAAAATTTCAAAACATTTTGTCATTCACCCCGGAAGATTATTCTTCATAAAGTTTGAAATCATGCTAAATGGAAGCCTAATCCATCACATTATTATGCAACATGTAAAAACAATAGATAATTAATGAATGAGGCTCTTTCATAACAATTAGACAAATTTTAAAAATCTGTGTTGGCAGGATTATATAGTGATTATAATTTTAATATAATTAGGACCCTCTGTGTGGAAGAAACTCATTTTAAACTTCATAATAGTGTTATTCCGAAATATATTCTAATCCAAAAAGACTGGTTGGAAAGTCAGCTTTGCATTTTGCTGAAATAATAGTCACTGAATTTCAGGTAAATTAGATAAGTTTTGTCACATGTTGCTAGGTACAATGTTACGAGAAATTGTTTTGCATGCCATCCGTTTCTACAACTGTTTGGGTTTTCTTTCATGTATACACATTCCCAAAAGGTCACCATTTACTCAATCTCATCAGACCTATGGCAGGTCTCAGAACAAACCTATTCCTCTACTTAAGTCCCTGTAAGGTATTTTTTCACACATTCTCATTAACAACACCCTGCTGATTCATCAGACAGCAGCACTGTGGAGGATAACAGTTAACTCTTTCTTGAACCATTTTAACCTATTCCTCTCTTTCCATGAGAGGAAACCCATGCCAGTCATAGTAAGAAAAGTCAAACTTCACACAGGCGACACCAGATGTCAGACTCAAACCAGGGTTGTTGGAACCATGCTGCCCTTACTGGATTATATCCTTCATACCTCATTCAAAAATAAGCAATGTCTCAAACCCTTGAAATACAACTTTGCTAACACATCTTTACAACAATAGGAAGCTACATTATTCAAGAGGTCTCTAAAATTTCCAATTGTTTTCACCCACTGTATTTTGCCTATCACCACAGTAGGTCTACAGTGGACATGATCTAATTGGCTCTTAACTCTCCATGGATCACCTGGACAATACAAATATCTTTGTCACGATGCTGTTTGTTGACCGCAGCTTAGCGTTTAACACTATCATTCCTACAGTTCTAATCAAAAAGCTCCGGAACTTGGGTCTCCCTCTGCAACTGGATCCTCGACTTCCTAACTGGAAGACCGCAATCTGTGTGGATCGGAAACAACATCTCCACCTCGCTGACAATTAACACTGGTGCACTTCAGGGATGTGTGCTTAGCCCACTGCTCTACTCTCCCTACACTCATGATTGTGTGGCTAGGCACAGCTCAAACACCATCCATAAATTTGTTAATGATACAACCATTGTTGGCAGAATTTCAGATGGTGACAAAAGGTGTACAGGAGTAAGATGTATCAGCTGGTTGAGTGGAGTTGCAGCAACAACCCTGCACTCAACACCAGTAAGAACAAAGAACTGATTGTGAACTTCAGAAAGGGTAAGACAAGGGAACACACACTAGTCCCCATAGAGGGATCAGACGTGGAAAGAGTGAGCAACTTCAAGTTCAGGGGTGTCAAGATCTCTGAGGATCTAACCTGGAGCCACATATCAATGCACCATCAAAGAAGGCACAGCTGCGGTTGTATTTCATTAAGAGTTTGAGAAAATTTGGTACGTCACCAAAAACTCTTGAAAATTTCTACAGATATACTGTGGAGAGCAATCTAACTGACTGTGTCACCATCTTATGGGTTGCTACTGCACAGAATCAAAGTAAGCTGCAGATAGTTGTAAACTGAGTCAACTCTATCATGAGCACAAGCCTCCATGGTACCTAGAACATCATCAAGAATGCCCCAGAAAGGTGGCATCCATCATTAAGGACCCACATCACCCAGGTCATGCCTTGTTCTCATTCTTACCATCAGGAAGGAAGTAAAGAAGTCTGAAGGCCCACACTCAACAATTCAGAAACATCTTCCCCTCTGCCATCGGATTTCTGAGTGGACATTGAATCCGTGAACACTACCTCACTGCTTTTTGATTTCTAGTTTTGCACTACTTATTTAATTTAATTTAATTTAACTATATGTGTGTGTATATATATATAGACAGTAACTCAGTTTTTTTCCTCTATTATTATGTATTGCATGTTCTGCTGCAGCAAAGTCAAAAAATTTTACAACACATGCCAATAATATTAAACCTGACTCTGATTCTGATTCTGAAACTGCTTCTCCTGAAATAATTGTGACTTTCTTCCAATTCTGAAAACAGAGTTGGCATTATTTGTCCAATAGTTGTCTCTTTCATCAATTTGTTGGTTGTATCAATACAACATCTCCCATCCAGGTTGGGAATGCTACCAGTCAGGTTACCCTGATGAAGCCAGTATTGCTTGATTGGAAGGTGACCCCATGTAGCATAGGTATAGTCACAACATCTTCATATAATTTGTGGAGTTTTCCAGGAAGTCATTAGTGGAACATTTAAATATTAATTTTTATCTGCTTTTTATTATGGAATTATCAATATTTTACAAATAATCTCATAAGGGAAATATTTCCAATTCACATTCAACATACATTGTAAAATAATTCTTCATGAAAATGTAATTGGTTTTGCCCTTTATATTTCCCATACAAATTTTCTTCTTTGTCACTTTTATCCAGGTGTTAGAAAATGATTTTTAAAAGTGAACAAAAGAACTTGAAATGCTGTAAAATGTCCAATAAAGTACACTTAATTTCTCCAAAAGTATATTGGATTTTTTCTGTATCTTTTACTCCTAGCTCTTTATTTTCTTAACTTGTCCATGGTTTGAATTGTTGCAGGCAAATCAATAAAGTAATCAATGGATGTAATTTCTAGTTATCTCCCATTTGCCATTGTCTCCCATATTAAATGACTGAGACAATAATCATTGCACCTAGTTTATAAAAATTTAATAAGTATGCAATCAATACATTCCACTTAATAATAATGAATTCTAAAAATCTACAAATCTATAAATCACACTACTTTCTTAGTTGTACAAAATGTTGGTTGTGTGTCCTTCCAGGTGAGAGAACACATTGCCTGCGTGTACATTGGGGTCATCTACTGTATTCACTGCTCCCGGTGCAGTCTCCTCTACAACATGGAGACCGGATGTAGATTGGGGGACCAGTTCAGAGTGCTCCTTTGCTCCACCTGACACAAAATGGTGGGGTTTTCTAGAGGCCACCCATTTCAATTCCACTTCCCCATTTCCATTCCAACATGTTGATCTATAGTCTCCTTTCCACTGCCACTATGAGGCGACACTCAGGCTAGAGGAGCAACACCTCGTATTCCATCTGGGTAGTCTCCAACCTGATGGCATGAACATTGAATTCTCTATCTTCCAGTAATTTCTCCCCCCCTTCCCCTTCACTCTTTTCCCATTCCCTACTCTATTACCCCTCTCATCCTTTTTCTTCTTCTCACCTATCCATCACCTTCTTACAAGAACATAAGAAATAGGAGCAGGAGTAGGCCATCTTGCCCATCGAGCCCGCTCCATCATTCAATAAGATCATGGCTGATCTGGCCATGGACTCATCTCCACCTATCTGCCTTTTCCCCATAATCCTTAATTTCCCTACTATGCAAAAAATTGATCTAACCTTGTCTTAAATATATTTAGTAAGGTAGCCACCACTGCTCCATTGGGCAGAGAATTCCACAGATTCTCTGGTCTCTGGGAAAAGCAGTTCCTCTTCACCTCCGTCTTAAATCTACTCCTGCAAATCTGGAGTTTATATCTCCTAGTTCTAGTTTGGAAACAACTTTCCTGCCTCTATCTTATCTATCACTTTCATAATTTTATATTTTTCTATAAGATCTCCTCTCATCTTCTGAATTCCAGTCCCAGGTAACTCAATCTTTCCTCACAGTCTAACCCCCTCATCTCTAGAATCAACATGGTGAACTTCCTCTGCACCGCCTCCAAAACTAGTTCATCCTCGAGATCTCTGAGGACCTAACCTGGTCCCAACATATCAATGCAATAATAAAGAAGGCAAGCCAGCGACTATACTTCAAAGATTTGGTATGTCAACCAAAACACTCAAAAACTTCATTAAATGTACTGTGGAGAGCATTCTGACAGGCTGCATCACTGTCTGGTATGGGGGGAGGCTACTGCATAGGACTGAAAGAAGCTGCAGAAGGTTGTAAATCTAGTCAGCTACATCTTGGGCACTAGCCTACAAAGTACCCAGGACATCTTCAAGGAGCAGTGTCTCAGAAAGGCAGCATCCATTATTAAGGACCCCCAGCACCCAGGGCATGCCCCTTTCTCATTATTACCATCAGGTAGGAGGTACAGAAGCCTGAAGGCACACACTCAGCTATTCAGGAATAGCTTGTTCCCCTCTCATACAATTCCTAAATGGGCATTGAACCTGTGAACACTACCTCAGTTTTTTAATATATAGTATTTCAGTTTTTGCATGATTTTTAATCTATTCAATATACGTATACTGTAATTTATTTATTTGTTTATTTATTATTTTATATTTTTTCTTATTCTTTTATATTATGTATTGCATTGAACTGCTGCCGCTAAGTTAACAAATTTCACGACACATGCGGGTGGTAATAAATCTGATTCTGATTCCTTCCTCAAGTAAGGAGACCAGAACTGCATGCAGTTCTCCAGGTACCCTGTTCAGTTGCAGCATAACCTCCCTGCTCTTAAATTCAATCCCTCTAGCAATGAAGGCGAACATCCCATTTGCCTTCTTGATAGCCTGCTGCACCTTCAAACCAACCATTGTGATACATACACAAGCACATCCAAGGCCCTCTGCACAGCAGCATGCTGCGATTTTTTGCCACTTAAGTAATAATAGGTGTCGTCAAAGAAACAACCTCTCCCTCAATGTCACAAAACAAGGGACTCGGGTTGAGGACTACAGGAGGAACGGAGACAGGCTAACCCCTATTGACATCAATGGATCTGGGGTTGAAGGGGTGAACAGCTTTAATTTCCTCAACATACACATCTCCGAGGACCTCACATGATCTGTACATACCAGCTGTGTGGTGATAAAAGCACAACAGTGCCTCTTTCACCTCACACAGTCGAAGAAGTTTGGTATGAGCCCCCAAATCCTAAGAACTTTCTGCAGGGGCACAATCGACAGCATCCTGACTGGCTGCATCACTGCCTGGTATGGGAACTGTACTTCCCTCAGTCACAGGATGCTGCAGAGAGTGGTGCGGACAGCTCAGCGCATCTGTAGGTGCGGACTTCCCGCTAATCAGAACATCTATAGAAACAGGTGCATAAAAAATGCCTGAAGGATCATTGGGGACCAAGTTACACCAACCACAAGCTGTTCAGTGGCTTACATCCAGGAAATGGTACCGCAGCATAAAAGCCAGGACAGCTTCTTCCACCAGGCCATCAGACTGATTAATTCACACTGATACAGTTGTATTGTTATGCTATATTGACTATCCTGGTTGTACATACTACTTATTACACATTACTATAAATTGCAAATTATACATTTAGATGGAGACAGAATGTAAAGATTTTTACTCTTCGTGTATGTGAAGGATGCAAGAAATAAGGTCAATTCAATTCAGTAATCTGCTCTTCCATTTTTCCTTCCAAAGTAGATGACCTCGCATTTACTAACATTGTATTCCATCTGCCAGACACTTGCCCATTCACTTAAGTTATCTACATCTCTTTAACAATTCTCCATATCTACTGCACAATTTGCTTTTCCACTCAATTTAGTGTCATCAGCAAACTTAGATATATTATACCCGGTCCCCTCTTCCAGATCATTAATGTATATCATAACCAGTTGCGGGCCCAGCACTGACCCCTGTGGCACACCACTCACCACTGATAGCCAACCAGAGTAACATCCATGTATCCCAACTCTCTGCTTTCTATTAGTTAACCAATTTTCTAACCATGCCAGTACATCACTCCCATCTTTATGCATCCTTATCTTGTGAGTAAGTCTTTTATGTGGCACCTTATTGAATGCTTTCTGGAAATCCAAGTAAATAATATCTATCTGTTCCCCTCTATCCACTGTGCTCATTATGTCCTCAAAGACTCCAGTAGGTTTGTCAAACAGGACCTGCCTTTGCCGCATTTCCCTGATGGATCTATTTCTTTCCAGATACCTCGCTCTTTCTTCTTTAATGATAGCTTCAAGCATTTTCCCAACTACAGATGTTAAACTAACTGGCCTATAGTTACCTGCCTTTTGCCTACATCCTTTTTTGAACAGTGACATGACATTCGCTGTCTTCCAATCTGCCGGGACCTGCCCAGATTCCAGAGAATTTTGGTAAGTTATCACCAAGGCCTCGACTATATCCTCTGCCATTTCTTTCAGTACCTTGCAATACATTCTATCAGGACCAGAAGACTTATCTATCTTCAGACACACAAGTTTGTTCAGTTCTACCTCTTTAGTGATAGCTATTGTATTGAGGTCCTCACCTCCCATCACATCCATGTGATGCTCCCCCTCTTCTTTCCTTCCTCTAGGATCTACTTTGCTCTCCTACCAGATTCCTTCTTCTTCAGCCCTTTATCCCTTCCACCTATCAACACCTAGCTTCTTACTTTATCACACCCCCCCCCACCACATATTTACCCACCTTCCCCCTCACCTGGTTTCACCTACCGCCTACCAACTCATACTACTTCGCCTCCTCCAACCTTCTTACTCTGGGTTCTTCCCCTTTCCTTTCCAGACCGAATGAAGGATCTCACCTGTTTATTCCCCTCCAGAGATACTAATTGACCTGTTGCATTCTTCCAGTATTTGTGTGCGTTGCTCAAGATTTCCAGCTTCTCCAGTTTTTTTTGTGTTATTGTTTCTGTGTGAGGAAGAGTTACGTGCAACAGAACATATATTTCATATATCAAACAGAGCTATTACTACATAGGTTAGTAGGCCAAGGAGATTAGCCAGGTACAATACATACATGCTTGAAGGTATATACTATACACTATATTCAGTACTTATTCAAACCAATCCAGAAAATTAACTTTTGTGATAATTGCACCAAAAGCAAAGTTCAAAGTTCGGAGTATGTTTATTATCAAAGTATATATACTAAACCTTGAGATTTGTCCTTACCCACCTTCCCCCTCACCTGGTTTCACCTATCACCTACCAGCTTGTATTCCTCCCCTCCCCCAACCTTCCTATTCAGGCAGCTACAAAACAAAGAACCCATTAAAAAAAACCCAGGCAATAAAGACCGTTAAAGGCTCAATGTGTGAAAGACAGAATAAATTGTACAATCAATAAAAAATGTAAACAAATAACACACATAGCATTAACTGCAGAATTCTGGAAAGTAACTCCACAGCCACGGAGCCAGTTCAGCGCTAAGGCGAATGAAGAGAGTTCAGGAGCCCAATAGCTGCAATAGTTCAGCACTGTGCGAGTGCCAATGGTTGCAGGCCATATCTGCCGGGTCAGTTCAGCCCTGAAGCACCTTGATCAAATCACGCAGATAGTAAAAACATGTAAACAAAAAGACATAAAAGCATGAACTGCAGAGACCTGGGAAGTGAGTCCACAGCTACAGCTGCAGAGCCCATTCTTGTGAGGTGACTGAAGCCCCTCCAGGAGCCCAATGGCTGCAGGGCAGCATCTGCTCCCGAACCCAGAGGCGTGGGACCCAAGGTTCCTGCAAGTCCCGCTCGACAGTAGTAGCAAGAAGGGAGGGAGACAGGACAAACACAGTAGCTGGCACTGGAATACCTGTTCGATTTCCGCTCTCATCCTCGACGATTTTATCTTGCTCCACACTTTAATTGACACAAAGTAATGGACCCAACGACAGGTTTGTGTTCTGCCAACAGGCATCAAGGCCGTGCCCACCACCAGCAATGGCCGCCCCAGGCATACCTACACTCGCGAGAGTCTACTCAGTCAATACTTAATAATATTTATCAAAAACAAAATATCTACCCAAGAAGGTAGTCCATTAGATCGTAAAAACCCGGAAGACAGCTTTGGAATCTACCTGCTGATCCCAAACATTGGTACTTCTCATGTTTCAAACACCAGTCAGATTCTTAAATCAGGCTATTTTCCAAGGTTCTTGAGTCAACTGTTTAATTCCACATTATCACTATTTCTTCCTTGACTGGTCATTTTATCTATTCATCAAATCACTTAGTCCTGAAGAAGGGTATCGGCCCAAAACATCAAATGTTTCTTTTTTTCCGTAGGTGCTGCCTGACCTGCTGAGTCCCTCTGGCATTTTGTGTGCGTGTTGCTTTGGACTTCCAGCATCTGCAGATTTTGTGTTTAAAATTTTAACCCTTCCTCCTCTATGTTTTAAGACTGTACGGTACTGTGTGAAAGTGTCAGGCACATATAGGTAGGGTGCTGAAGACTTTCGCACAGTATTGCATTGTTCTATTTGACTTATTTAGGGTGTTAAAGTTTCATCACCCACAGAAACTCAAACAGCATATATCTTGGTTATAATATCTTGGTTGATACAACCACGTAACATTCTGATATGTGCTATTCTAACAGCACTAAAGAAGCAGTGACATAAGAACTTAACGAGTTCACTAAACAGGCTATTATAAATAGCATTTGGACAATTTCAGCCTTAAGATAAGCATTCTGCTGTGAGTGTTAAGTGGCCACTAATAGAGCCACAAATTACTGGACTCCGGCATCATTTTACAAGCCTTGTTTTAAAGCAGCTTCTTATTACTTTGTTATTCTATTTGCTTGTTACGTCAGATGCTAACTGCTGTTGAATCAAATAATAGTCTAGATTATAATGAGGTTACAATGAGGCTGAAGCCTACTGGTGTTTACTGTGACAATATCCACCCATTTGGTAATGCACACATAACTAAATGTGGTAGTCCAGAACTGCTGTTAGATTGCTCGCTTTCCATTATGTTGAGCTGCTTTGATGCTTTTTGAGCTTTTCCAGTGCTGTCATTGATTAAAAATAAATTCAAGTATTTATAGCCACTGTCACTGTAAGATACCATGAAAATATTGCACTGATGCCTATGAATATTTAATGGTGAACTGTTACTATTTGACAGACTTATTGGTCCTATGAAAAAGATCTGCATTTTATACATAAGTTGCAAAGTAATAAATATTTATTTATAAATAAATGTATTTGATATTTCAGCTTCTGCCTTATTCTCACGTATATGCTTCAATCATTGCAAAGCACCCTGTAAAACGTTGCCAATATTGGCAAAGAAGTGTGCATTATTTCTTCCTGATTTGCCATCCTTGAGAATTCTTGGATTTCATTGGTTGTTCAACTAGCTCGATGGTAGCAAGGTTAGTGGAATCCATGGTTCCCTCTGAACAGCAAACTTCTTTTTCTTTTATTTACTTGCTCATAGCATCCATTCTGCTCAGAATTAGAGCAAGAATTAGGTTTAATATCACTGATATATGTCATGTGATTCCAAGGTTGTCAAGCTGAAGAGTGGTAGCGGGGTCAATCTCCCACTGCCTAAAAGTGCTCCTCATGGCATGCGCCTCAAATAGTCTCTGACAACCAAGTCCAACTCCTGGCCTTCTCATGTGGCTTAGCCTCTAAGCCCGGCGGAACTGTTTCTACTGACAGGAGAAGGGGTGAAGGCGGGTCCTGGCACCTTAAAACCAGTGCTTCGGGTAGATGGAGCTCGTCAGTATGGGAAGGCAGTCCATTTAAGAGAGGGAAAACTCTGATTTCAAACCTCTGCTACCTTCCGGCCATACCCACTCATGGGAAAGGCTTCGGGAGTAAACGCTGAGGACAAATCCGGAGCTGGAGTCCCTAAAACAGTCTGACCTTGCCTTCAACCTTGCTCTGGCAACTCCTGAGATGTCACTGGTGTCAAGCTGTATCGGCCTTGCCCTTCCCTTGGACAACATCGATGGCGTGGAGAGGGGAGACCTGTTGCTTGGGCAACTGCTGGTCTTCCATATAACCTTGCCCAGGCCTGTGCCCTGGAGAGGACACTCCAAAGTCTTTCCAGGTGCAGATCCTTGGTCTCATGAGACTAACAGATGCCATCAATGTGTCATGTAAAGCAGTACCATGCAATACACAAAAAACCTGTACGTTTTCAATAAGAAATATTTATTAAAAACAAATAAAATAAGTAGTGCAAAAAGAGAGAAAGAAATAGCGAGGTAGTGTTCATGGGTTGGTCATTGTCTGTTCAGAAATCTGATGGCAGAGAGGAAGAAGTTGTCCCAAAACGTTGAATGTGTGTCCGTAGGCTCCTGTACCCGCTTCCTGATGGCTGCAATGATAAGAGAATATGTCCTTTTGAAGATGTCCTTGATGCTGGGGAGGCTACTGTCTATGATGGAGCTGAACAAATTTGTAACCCTCTGCAATGTTTTTCCAACCCTGTGCAGTGGCTCCTCCACACCAGACAGTGATGCACCTGGTAGAATAGTACATCTGTGGACATTTGCCAGAGTCTTTGGTGACATACCAAATCTCTTCAGACTCCTAATAAAATATACCATTGCTGACTGAGAATGCCAACAAACTAAGGAGAAGATTGAGGGTGAACATTATTGGAAATGGAGAAGTCCATGGCACCAAAGATGACTAGACGCTGAATGAAAACAAAAGCAATCATCTTGTCACGGATTCCACAATTTAAGCAAAACAGCTAATGTCACAGTGCAAAGGGTCAGAAATGCAAGACCCAATCGTGAATCTACATATCGTGATCATAACATTGTAATTGGCCATTTTCTTTTAGTTACCAAACATCATACCTTGTTAGGAGAATGTATTTTTGGTTAACAATGTTATTACCATGAGTTCCTTCTGCAAACAGTCCTAAGTGGACGTTGAAGATGGCAGGCTATTAGTTTCAATATGAGACACTCCTAAAATTCTGACATATACAATTATTATCTATCCCAGTGATTAAAGTTTTACTGCCAATTACGCATGACCATGTTCCCCAATTGACATTTAGAGCATTTAGATGAGACAATAATTTTACGATATGGGTTACAAATCAGCTTTATATTTCTAACTTATTGGTTTTAGAGTCTCCTGGGAGTAGATAGTGTGCTTGTTACTCCTCCACCTATTAGGCCTGCACTTACCTGAAGCAAAACTTTTAGCAACAACTTTGGCCTGATTGGTGAAGCTCTGTGAAAGCTGAAGTGATCCAATTACAAAAAGCTGTGGCAGATTTCTAAGCCATGCTTATTGACTGTCTAAAGCAGTTTGTAAAAGGGCCTAAAAATCACAAATATTCAAAACCTACCAAAATAACTCACACTTAATTAGATTTTTCTGTAAACATTTTAACATATTTTCATTTTTTTAATTAAAGCACTCCATGTCGACAACTATTGAAAACACCTACAAACAATTAATATTTATTTCAGAAATAAAACATGATGTTTGTGTCTCTACATTGCAGGCATCTCTCTCTGATAAAGTTGCTGATCCTGTGCATGTGCAATGCAAAACACAAACTGCTGGAGGAACTCAAACAAGAGAAGACCTGCAGATGCTGGAAATCCAAGCAAAACGCACGAAGTGGTGAAGTAACTCAGCAGGCCAGAATCTTTGGAAAGGAGTTAAACTGTCAACGTTTCAGGCTGAAAAACGCTTCATCAGGACCGGAAAAATAGATTAAAAGTTAGAGCGACGAGCTGGAGGGAGGGGAGGAAGAAGTACAAGGTGGTAGGTGATAGGTGAAACAGGAAGGGAGGAGGGGTGAAGTAAAGAGCTGGGGAATGGGGAATCTGATAGGAGAGGGTAGAAGACCATGGAAGAAAGGGAAGGGGGAGGAACACCAGAGAGAGGTGATGGGTAGGTAAGGAGATGAGGTGAGAGAGGGAAATGGGGAATGGTGAAGGAGAGGTGAGGGGTGGGCAATTACTGGAAGTTCAAGAAATTGATGTCCATGCAATCAGGTTGGAGGCTACCCAGATGAAATATATGGTGTTGTTCCTCCAACCTGAGTATGGTCTCATCGCACTGCTTTTTTTTGGAGGAACTCAGCAGGTCAGACAGCATCTATGGAGGGGAATAATAGTTGTTCCTGGCCAAGACTCTTCATCGGGACTGGAAAGCAAAGGGGAAGAAGCTAGAATAAGAAGGTAGGTGGTCCAGGCAGATACTTCACAGTAACTAGAGGGAGGCCACAGGAATCTGCTAGACACCATGAAAAATCTACAGTGGGCAGTACGTAGAATAACAGCAGTGAGGGTTTCTGCAAGGGTTCTTTACAAACTTACAGGTGGATTACCAAAACCAAACCTTCTTTAATTATATAGAATATTGCTAACTATGCCAAGAACCCTTCAGTCCTCTGCAGCTTGGTGTAGAGCATTGATCTTTTAGGTTTCTCGAGCCCTAGTTACTGTTATCTTAACTAGAGATACTAAGCCTTTATGCTTTCGGTTTAATCTTGTGACTGACACAGCTTTTTCCTCATTCTTTGATTATTTAAAGAAGACTCTTGTTTAGTGCCTTAGCTGAAGAACTAGTAGGAGTTTAAAAGTCAGAAGAAGAAGGTGACCCTTTGCAGAATCATTGTGTTGGAGAGAATGATTCGCCTTCTGGTGTAGCTCTGTTGTTCCTTCGAGGCTCTGCTGGTATTCCTACATCTAACCTTTTGTTTCCGTCTCTTCATGAGGAACCTGCTGACATCAAGTTGTTGTCAGCACTTTGCATTACTGAGGCTGTCTTCCCCTGCACCTGGGTTGAGTCAGTGCCAGCAGCTGCCGTGACAGAGGGAGCCCGCCGTTCCTCTGCACTTGGATCCAGTCCTGGGAGTGCACACCATGACGGACTAGAGTCTGAAATTGTTGTTGAACGTACTCTTTATCCAATGTAGTTTTGACTTGGGAAGTTCATTTGAGATTCTGAGAAAAAGGAAGAAAAATTAACCTTGGTTACGATTGTTGAATATACATGAAGGTATTAGTTACCACTTTAATAGAATGTAGTTTTCTAGCTGAGTGGTTTTACTTTAAATGATTTGTATTTCTCCTAGGAGTGGGCTCAGCGGCCCAGGCATGTATATTGTTCCAAAGGCACCATGCCTCCCTCTTTCAAGAGTGTACGTGGCAATATTAATACACTTGGTCTGTACCCTTCACAGGATCACCCATTTCTTGAAGGCTTTACATTAATTCTGCAAATGACAAATAGTTTGGCCATTCTATATTTGAACATGCTACTGCAGTGTTCCCCTCTATTTCCACCTTTCTTAAAACCATAAATATTCAATGTTTCAATTACTTAGAGCAAGCCATCAGCAAGCTAAAGCAGACACATAGACTGCTGGTTCTTTGCCAACATTAAAAAGATAATTAAGGTGTTTGTGGTTTTCCCTGTTCTCTGAACTATTTTTATACTGCACTCTCTTTGCCAAACTGCCAACCTATTTTGTATGTAGAAGGCAGAACCTCCTTACTGGGGTATAATTCTATGAGCATGCAACATCTCAATTAAGGCAACAACACACACAAAATGCTGGTGGAACACAGCAGGCCAGGCAGCATCTATAGGAGAAGCACTGTCGACGTTTCGGGCCGAGACCCTTCGTCTGTGTTCCACCAGCATTTTGTGTGTGTTGTTGTTTGAATTTCCAGCATCTGCAGATTTCCTCGTGTTATCTCAATTAAGGGCTCATTATGATGTGTTGGCACTTTGAGCCACAGGGCATATTAGAGTTAAGGCCAGTTACATCTTTAACCCATGCTCATGCCATCATTAGACTATATCACTGAAATATTCAGAAATAGGAATGATGCAGCCTAAAGGAATAAAGACCAATTAAAACACCCTTGCCAGAATCAGTGATCTAACACACAACACGTTTAATGCTAAATATATCTAGTGTGATCAGTATGGGTACCCACTGACAGTGCTTCCTGAGCATTCCTTGGCACCAGGTGTTTGGAGTTCTATATTTAAACTTCAATTTACTCTTGAATTGTGAGCTGTTTTCCCAACCAACTCACGTCACCTACCATAGCTTTTTAGTCCGCACCAAACAAATAATTCACAAGCTGTTTTAACCTTTCATCTAGTGAGGGGAAAGACAAAATACTTCTTTTGATAAGGTGTGAAGGGGGAAAATCAGCTACAAATCCAATCCCAGGAAGAATATGAAAACAAATGATCTCAAAAACACAACCTAAGACAAGATGGTGCAATAGGCATCATACAAGACTGTGTTCCTATCTTTCAGTCATTCATACCTGATGCCTGAACAGAGCACTACATGAGGTTTATGCCTGGAATGGCTAGTTGTCTCGTTTCACAGAAATATTTTAATGGAAAGGCAACATACTTGGACAGACAGGCTTTAGATATGAATAATCAATCATGTAACACTAGAACCGTTTGGCTGTTTTATTTTTTTATAACTTCTCTATGCTTGTTATCACTCAGTCACACAGCTTTCTCCTCGACATTAAATCCCATTGCGCCACAACTTTATCCACACATCAAATTATTTATTTTGCCTGAACCAAGAGTAAAATTGTAAAGTAATACCTTGTCACTAGAGATTTTGTTTCATAAAAAATAGAATTTATTTGTAAAATGAAATAGTTGTATGGTAGTTCCAGAAAAAGTGTGCAAGGCACAGGAAAAAACGGAAGACATAACTGAGTTTGAAGAGGCTGGAAAACTTTTCCCTGATGAGAATGGTCAGTGGCAAATTCAGTGTCAAAGGATTAAAAGATAATGAATGTCAGTGTGAACCACACTGTAAAACTGAACAGGATTCAAATCATTAACTACAGAGAAAGAAAGGTTGTATCCTTCTCCAGCTTCTCATCAAATACAACCAATTTAATTAACAAAATATTTGAAGAGGTTAAATGTTCTACATTCTAAACTATTTCATTTAAATGACCCTTTGTTTCACTAGGACTAGTGTGCATTCTTGTACTTTTACTGACAGTTGAACAGTTCAGGACTTTTTTTCTTCACTTTTTTCCCCACGAAGAAGCAGTTGGAAAATGGTTGTGCTTGATCACTGTGATTTTAAAACAAAGAGAATTTGAAAGGATATAAAACTATGAGTAAGTTGTTGAAAAGCCAGATATTCACGCAATGATTGGAGTCTGATGGAGAAGTCATTTTCCCCTCTCAGTAACTCGGAATGAAGTTGCAAAGGACTTCACTGAGATAACATGGAAAGTAGAAGATGATGAGGAACAAATAAAAGGCTTCACTTAGGAATGCAATTAAGACATCCAGTGATAACAAATGATGTGGCATGTTCATTATTTTTTTTATCACAATGCAAAATTTGTCATATTGACTAAGATAGTTGTGGTAAACTATGTATACCTTTCTGGACATGCCCCTCTGCTGACTGCTCCTGTGGTTCCTCCCACAGACCCCTGTATAAAGGCGGTTGGAGGCACTGCACCTCCCTCAGTCTCCGAGATGCTGTGCTCTGTTTTGCTGCTAATAAAAGCCTATCATTTGCCTCCCGTCTCCGGGAGTTATTGATGGTGCATCAATTTTATTAGCAGCAATTTTAGAACATGGAGAGCATTTTATGACCCGACAGATTGGATATTGACCCTCAATCTCCGGAAGCCGGCATCGCTTTTGAACTCTGGCTTGCATGCTTCCAATCGTACCTGGAGGAGATTCGCGTGACCGAGCCTGCCACGATGCACAGAGTTCTCCTCTCCAGGGTCAGTCCACGGGTCTCCTCCCTGATCAGGGACCTGCCGACCTACCAAGGGGCACTGGACACCCTCAAAAGACAATACCTGCGGCCAGTGAACACCGTCTACGCAAGACATCGCTTAGCGACACGGCGGCAGCGGGCCAGAGAGTCGAGCGCTGAGTTTGTCCGGGCCCTACAGACACTCGTGCAGGCCTGCGACTGCAGGGGACTGACGGCGGAACAGCATGCGGAGCTGCTGGTACGAGACGCCTTTGTTACGGGGATCAGGTCAGTGTACATGCGCCAGCGGCTGCTGGAAAACGCCGATCTTACCTTACAGTCGGCAATCAAGCTGGCCAACACGCTGGAGGCCGCTCTGTACGATGCTGACGCTGTCCAGGCGCGTGATCTCCCACCGACCTCATGGACGCTGCAGACCCTGCAACCCGCCGGCAAATCGACCAAGGCTGCTGCCAGTTGCAAGTCCGCGCAGTGTTACTTCTGCAGACTCAAAAAGCACCCCCGAAAACGCTGCCCGGCCCAAGAAGTGACCTGCTCCACCTGTGGAAAGAAGGGCCACTTCGCCAAGGCCTGTAAGTCCAAACCATGAGCGGGGTCGAGCAGCGCCGCGTGCGAGGCATGGGGGTCGCCATCTTGGTCGCCGCCATCTTGCCTGTCCGCCTCGTGTGAGGCATGGGGGCTGCCATCTTGGTCACCGCCATCTTGCCTGCCCGCCGCGTGCAAGGCATGGGGCGGCCATCTTTGTCAGCGCCACCTCGCCCCGCCTCCGATCCACAGGTGCTTACCAGGCACCAAGACGACAATGCAACTCTGGCCTCCGTAACCCCCGGCCAAAGCGCTCCACACCAGCTCGCCAGGTCAATGATGGACATCCTGGTGGGGGGGCACAGGACTAGCTGCCTGTTTGACACGGGCAGCACTCAGAGTTTTATTCACCCGGACACAATGCAACGCTGCGGACTCGTGACACGGCCGGTAAGCCAGAAGGTCACCATGGCTTCTGGATCGCATTCCACAGACATCCGGAGGGGTTATGTAGCAACATTGATGGTGCAGGGCACAGAATAAAGGGACTTCGCGTTACTGGTCATGCCTCAACTGTGTGCCCCTGTGCTATTGGGGCTCGACTTCCAGAGCCACCTGAAAAGTGTGACAATGGAGTATGACGGGCCCCTCCCACCAATCACTGTCAGAAATCCTCAGTTTTGTGGAACTTCGTCATATACCCCGCTACTGACCACACACACACACTGACCCGCACATCCCACCCAACACCATGCCAACAGCCGTGCTACTGACACCACTTGCAGCCTCTCCACCCTCAAGATCTCTCTCCCACCGCTGTTCGCCAACCTGACCCCCGACGGTAAACCTGTGGCAACTAAAAGCAGGAGGTACAGCGCGGGGGACAGGGCCTTCATTAAGTTGGAGGTGCAGCAGCTGCTCAGGGAGGGGATCATTGAGCCAAGCACAAGTCCTTGGAGGGCCCAGGTGGTCGTTGTTCAGACCGGGCAGAAAAATAGGATGGTCGTGGACTATAGCCAGACCATCAATAGGTTCACGCAACTTGACACGTACCCCCACCCCGCATCACGGATATGGTCAATCAGATAGCTCAGTACAAGGTGTACTCGACAATAGATCTGAAATCCGCTTACCATCAGCTCCCCATCCGCCCGGAGGACCGCCCCTACACCGCCTTCGAGGCAGGCGGCAGGCTCTATCACTTCCTGCGCGTCCCCTTCGGTGTCACGAATGGTGTCTCTGTCTTCCAGAGGGAAATGGACCGGATGGTGGACCAGTGCCAACTGAAGGCCACGTTCCCATATCTGGATAACATCACCATCTGCAGTCACGACTGGCAGGATCACGACAATAACCTCTAACGATTTTTCCAAGCGGCCAAAGCTCTTAACCTCACCTATTACAGGGACAAGCGTGCGTTCAGAACCACCCGACTTGCTATCCTTGGGTATGTCATGGAGAACAGGGTCATTGGCCCTGACCCCGACCGTATGCGCCCCCTGTTAGAACTCCCTCTTCCCACCACCCTCAAAGCCCTCAGATGGTGCCTGGGCTTCTTTTCCTATTACGCCCAATGGGTCCCTCACTACGCAGACAAGGCCCGCCCCCTGGTCAAATCCACCGCATTTCCCCTCTCAGCCGAGGCCGGCACGGCCTTCAGCCGCATTAAAAGGGACATTGCCAAAGCAACGATGCATGCGGTGGACGAGACCATTCCCTTCCAAGTAGAGAGTGACGCCTCCGACTTCGCGCTGGCTGCTACCCTCAATCAGGCAGGAAGGCCAGTAGCATTCTTCTCTCTTACTCTTCAGGGCCCTGAAATTCGGCACTCCGCGGTGGAGAAAGAAGCCCAGGCCATAGTGGAAGCTATTAGGCACTCGAGGCACTATCTCGCCGGCAAAAGGTTCACCTTGCTGACCGACCAGCGCTCACTTGCATTCATGTTCAGCAACCAACAGCAGGGCAAAATCAAAAATGATAAAATTTTGAGATGGCGAATAGAACTCTTCACCTACAACTATGACATCCTGTACCGGCCTGGAAGGCTCAATGAGCCCCCTGATGCTCTATCCTGGGGAGTGTGTGCCAGCGCGCAGCTCGACCGGCTATATGCCCTCCATGCAGATCTTTGCCACCCGGGGGTCACCCGACTTTACCATTTCATGAAAGCCCGGAACCTGCCTTACTCCCTTGAGGAAATCAGGATGATGACCAGGGACTGTCAAGTCTGTGCTGAGTGCAAACCGCACTTCTACCGTCCTGACACGGCGCAACTTGTCAAGGCCACCTGCCCCTTTGAGCGACTGAGTGTCGACTTTAAAGGCCCCCTTCCCTCCACCGACTGCAATGTCTACTTTCTCAACATAATCGACGAGTACTTGCGGTTCCCCTTTGCCATCCCCTGCCCCGATACCACTGCCACGTCCGTCATAAAAGCCCTGCGCCAGCTCTTCACTCTGTTCGAATATCCCTGCTATATCCACAGTGACAGAGGGTTCTCGTTTATGAGTGACGAGCTACGCCAGTACCTGCTGGCTAGGGGCATTGCTACTAGTCGGACCACGAGTTATAATCCCCGGGGGAATGGACAGGTGGAGAGGGAGAATGCCACTGTGTGGAAGGCCACACTTTTAGCCCTTAGGTAAAAGGGATTGCCGGTCTCTCGCTGGCAGGAGGTCCTCCCCGAGGCAATCTACTCCATCCGCTCCCTGTTATGCTCGTCCACCAATGCCACCCCTCATGAGCGACTCTTTTCTTTTCCCAGGAAGTCTGCCACTGGGACCACCCTACCGGCTTGGCTGACGTCCCCAGGGCCAGTGCTGCTCCGGAAACATGCGAGGAGCAATAAATACTCCCCGATGGTTGAGAGGGTTCACCTACTTCATGCGAACCCCGAGTATGCCTACGTGGTCTTACCTGATGGGCGGGAGGACACGGTCTCCGTCTGCGACCTGGTGCCTGCAGGAGCACCAGACCCCTACTCCGCACACTCCATGGTGACTATGAACCCTGTACCCACCGAGGTCTATACCCACGAGACACCGTGCACGCCAAGCCCTACACAGACTCCTCACGACACTCCCATACCGGGCGCCACGCACACGCATGAGGGATTACTGACACCTAACGTGCTGGCACCTCAAGTCAGGCCGGAGCCAGCACAACCACCGTCTCCGGTGCAATCACCACCGGCACCTGTGCAATCACCACCGGTGCTACGTAGATCGCAGCGACAGACTCGACCGCCTGATCGACTTAACCTGTAAATATACTTGTAAGAAACTTCGCCCCCTGGGGACTCTCTTTTAAAACAAAGGTGGGGTGAATGTGGTAAACTGTGTATACCTGTCTGGACACACCCCTCTGCTGACTGCTCCTGTGGCTCCTCCCACAGACCCCTGTATAAAGGCGATTGGAGGCACTGCTGCCCCCCCCCCCCAGTCTCCGAGATGCTGTCCTCCGTTTTGCTGCTAATAAAAGCCTATCGTTTGCCTCCCGTCTCCGAGAGTTATTGATGGTGCATCAATAGTACTGTAGAGTTGTTCTGCATATTTACTTTATAATGAAATAAAACATCAGAACAATTTGTGCCCAAAATTAGATATGACATTCATCAGCCACTGAAAAACTACACACAAAGATGGGAAAACAACCAATGTGTGAAAGAAGGCAAATAGTGCAAATACAATAATTAAATATATAATGAGAACATGAGTTGTAGAGTCCTTGAAAGTGAGTCCATTGGTTGTGGGATCAGTTCAGTTTTGGGGTGAGTGAAGTTAACCACTCTGGTTTAGGAGCTTGATGGTTGAGGGGCAATACCTGTTCCCAAACATGGTGGTTTGGGACCTAAGGCTCCTGAACTTCTTTCTTGATGGCAACAGTGAGAACAGAGCATGACCTGGATGGTCATTGATAATAGATGCACTTTCCTGCTGCAATGCTCCTCGTAAATGTGCTCAATGTTGGGGACGGCTTTAGCTGTGACCCAGACTTGGCTGTGTACCACTTTTTGTCAACTTTTCCATTCTTGGGCATTGGTGCTTCTATGCCGGGCTGTGGTACAACTGGTCAGGATACTTTCCCACTGTGTATCTATAGAAGGTTGTCAAAGTTTTAGATAACCTGCCTATTCTGCTCTGTGTAAATGTGCTCCTTGTTGGGGAGTGCTTTACCAGTAATTGACTAGGCTGTATCCATGACTTTTTGTAAGCATTTCCATTCAAGGGCTTTGGTGTTTCCATACCAGGCAGTGACGTGAATCAGCTAATATATGCTGTTGTGCATTCTTTGTAATGTCACTTAGGTGCAGACCCCAGGACAGCTGATTATTGACTTCAGGAGGAAACCATAGAGCCAGTCTTCATGGGGAATTAGAGATGACAAGGGTCAGCTACTTTAAACTCCTCTGTGTCATCATTTCAGAGAACCTGTCCTGGGTCCAGCACATTAGTGCCATTATAAAGAAAGCACAGCAGAAACTCTACTGTATTTAGAAGTTTGTGAAAATTCAGCCTGTCATGTAAAGTTTTGACAAACTTCCGTAGATGTGTAGTGGAAAATATATTGACTGGTTGCATCCTGGCCTGGTATAGAAACAGCAATATCCTTGACTGGAAGTGCCTGCAAAAAGTACTGGATACAGCCCAGTCCATCACCGGTAAAGCTCTCCCCACCATTGAGCACATCTTTACAAAACACTGTTGCAGTAAAACAGCATCCATTATCAATTTCCCCCACCACCCAGGTCATACTCTCTTCTCGCTACTGCCATCAGGAAAAAGGTACAGAAGCCTCAGGGCCCACACTATCACTTCAGGAGCAGTTATTACCCCTCAGCCATCAGGCTCTTGAATCATAGTGGATAACTTAATTCAATGTCACTGCCCCCATCACTGAACTGTTCCCACAACCACTGGACCTATTTTCAAGGACTCTTTATTTCATGTTCTCAACATTTTTTGCTTATTTATTTAATATTATTTCTTTTTTTCATTCTTATTGTATTTGCACAGCTGTTGCCTTGTGCACATTGGTTGTTTGTTCTGCTGGGTGCGGTCTTTCATTGATTCTATTATGTTCCTTGAATTTACTGTGAATGCTCGCTAGAAAATGAATCTCGAGGTTGTATCTGGTGATATATATGTACTTTGATAGAGAATTTACTTTGAACTTTGAAGTTTGAACCTGCAATACAGATCTAAAATGATCTCATCTGCACGAAGGGTGGTTGCTGTGAATGCCCACAAAAAAATCAATCTTAGGATTATATATGAGGACATATATGTACTTTGGAGCTATGATAACACCAAGGAATTTAAAAGTTACTGACCAACTCCATATCTGATTCCCTGAGTGAAAGACACATATACAATAAAAGTCACAAGAGTATACCACTTGATTGGGAGATTGGGAGACTGCTTCGCCTAGCATCTACAGTCTGTCCACCAGAACAAGTGGGCTCTCTCAGTGGCCACCCATTTTAATTCCACTTCCCATTCCCATTCCGATATGTCCATCCATGGCCTCCTCCACTGTCAGGAGAAGGCCACATTCAAGTTGGAGGAACAACAACTTATATTTCGTTTGGGTAACCTCCAACCTAATGGCATAAACATTGATTTCTCAAGCTTCCAGTAATGCCTCCCCCACTCCACCATTTCTTATACCTTTGTCCTTCCCTCATGTTATCTCCTTGCCTGTCTATCACCTCCCTCTGTTGCTCTTCGCCACCCCTTTTCTCTTTCTTCCATTGCCTTCTGTCTCTTTCACCAATCATCTTCCTAGCTCTTTGCTTCATCCCTCTCCCGCCAAGTTTCACTTATTGCCTGGCATTTCTTCCGCCCCTCCTCCCACCTTTTAAATCTACTTCTCAGCTATTTTCCTCCAGTCCTGCTGAAGGGTTTCGGCCCAAAACATTGACTGTACTTTTTTCTATACATTTTGCCTGGCCTGCTGAGTACCACCAGCATTTTGTGTGTGTTGCTCGGATTTCCAGCATCTGCAGATTTCCTCTTGCTTGTGTAGAGGACTCCATTGCTGCACCACATCTTTCATTCAGTCGGAAAAAAAAGGCAATGCAAGTCAACTCCTATGAAACAAAAACGCTCTGATATTGAAAAAGTGATTGACTTCACCTACCTGAGTTGGTATCTGTGGAAGATCACTAACTTTAACACAGGCAATGATCATCATTGCTGATAAAATACTTTTACTGTAAAGTAATAAAATACATTAGACTTACTGTAGAATGACATAACAAAGTACCATGAGATGCTGCTGGGAATCTGAAAAATAAACAGAAAATGTATGAAGTACACAGCAGGTCAGGCAGCAAATTTGTAGAGAGACAGAAATCAAGTTAATGACACTCATTCAGATTGTGAGAGGTAATGCAGAGAAAGAGAAAGATGTTATGAGAGAACCAAGTGGACGGACTATGATAGTGTGAGAGGAAGGAAATATTAATCAACAAATGTGAAGTGATGCATTTTGGGAAACTAAAGCAGGTTAGCGCTTGCACATTACATGTCAGGCCCCAAGTGTTTGTTGTAGAAGAGAGACTAAGGGACAGAATAGTTCCCCTTCTCTGAGAATCGTCACCTTGTCATGGTGGAGAGGCTTGTGAGTTCCTGAGATCCAGAGAGCAATGCCATCTGGAGTTTAGCTCTTGGTAGGGTCACCCATGGTGGTAAGGTCAAGGGGAGTTCCCAGACAAAGAGCATTCCAACCAAGATCTCAATGGTAGAGTTGACTGAAGATAAAGATGCATCACAATGATAGTGAAGGCGGAGGAAGACTGCAGCAGTGAAAGGTCCCAGTCATCTTCCATTCCATGCCACTGGACCCTGACTGCGATCTTTCACGGACTGTATGGTGGCTGCCCGTACATCAGCCTCTGCATATTAAAAAATAAGTCATAGGCATAGGCATTCTCCATTAAGGGCAAAATATGTGGATCCCAGACTAGCTTTCCAAGCCATCTGAAGACCTATCAATAGACAAGCTCTTTGGAGAATATCACACTTGACTCAAGTGATTGCACTACTACTATATAGTTCCCAGAGCATGGAAACATAGGTAGACAACATTTTGAAGAAGGCTTGCCTTTGCTGGAGGAAGCAGTGAGGACAAGATTTGGGACATCATGTTACAGCTGTGCAGAGAGCACGCCTGGAATATTGTGTGCATTTCTGGCTGACGTCTCAAAGAAAGGATATAATTAAGTTAGAGAGCGTACAGGAAAGCTTCACAAGGATGTTGCTGGGTCTGCAGAGACTCAATAGGCTGGGACTGTTTTCCCTAGAATGAAGGAAGCAGAGGGTTGATTTTACAGAGGTTGATACAATGTAATCATGAGGGGTATATGTAAAGTGCACGGTCACAGTTTTTTTCCCAGGGTTGGAGAGTTTAACAATAAAGAGCATCAGTTTAAGTTGAGAGTGGAAAGATTTACTGGGGTCCTGAGGGTCCACACAGAGTTGATGGATTTATGGCATGAGCAAATCATAGAGGTGAGTACGGTAACAACATTTAGCAGACATTTGGACAAGTCCGTGGATGGGAAAGCTTGAGGGATGGGAGCCAAACGTACACAAATGAGGATAATTCAGGAGAACACCTTGGTCAGCATAGACAAGTTGGGCTGAAGGAAGTGTTTACATGCTGTATAATTCTATTAATATAAAAAGGACCAAAAATGCAAAGTGAAAAGGGGGTTAATATAAAATAGGACAATTTAAAAACACCAAATTCTCTCCTTAGTTAATATTTTATTATTCTTTACTGAGATACAGCGCAGAACAAGCCCTTCCAGACCCTTTGAGCCATACAGCACGTAATCCCCCAATTTAATCCCAGCCTAATCACTGGACAATTTACAATGACCGATTAACCTACCGGCATATGTCTTTGGACTGTGGGAGGAAACCAGAGCACCTGGAGGAAACCCACATGGTCACTAGGAAAACATACAAACACTTTACAGGTAGCGGCAAGAATTAAACCCGGGTCGTTAGTACTGTAACGTGCTGCGCTAACCTCTATGCTGCCATGCCACCCCAGTCTAAGCAAGCAAAAATAACTGGGATTTTATTTTATTTAAAGGAACACATGACCTTGATAAAGGATAATATCTCCATTTATAATTTAAACTAACTAAAAGCGAGCTTATACAGTAGATGAATAACTTGCCACTGAGGTTTTGTTTTATAAGCTTCTGTACTTCATGACCCTGCAGCACTCTACACTTTCCAACTGAGAGGGTAGCCAGCCAACCAATCTTCCCACAGCCCATTACTGCTGTTATGCTCGAGAAAGCTTGCCCTCCAATTTTCTTTCTCTTCTTCCCTGTGGGGATGAGTCTTCATTCAGTGGACTAGCAGCCTGGCTAAGATCAGAGAAATCAAATATACGAGCCAGCATTGCAGCACCCCATGCAAAGCACATTAGCAAACTAACGAGCTGCAACAGCCTACATCCCCAGTTCCTGGCATCATTTTGCAAAGCAAGAGATAAAGGAATGCTACACGTAAGTCATGTTGTCAAAGCATGCTGGAGAAATCAATACACAATCAAAGCTCTTGTTAATTATTCGATGGAGTCTCTTGTCATGGCATTTAATAAACAACACTCTCTTAGGTTATCAAAATCAATGCTTTTAGCTTGAAGATGACTCCAATTGTCCAAATGGGTTAGGTGGGTTGGAAATGGATCATTATTAGTTTATAGGCAATATGTTTTTAGATGCTGATGGCATTCAGAATAATTTTAAAGTTCAAAGTAAATTGAGATTGATTTTCTTGCAGGTATTTACAGGAAAATAAAGATATACAATAAAACTCTAAAACAAACACTTCTGAAAAACTCACACATTTATGCTCTTTCATGAAGTTTGAAGTTCATTGTAATTTTATTATCAAAATGTGTATATGCCACCATATTCTAATTTTGAGGTTCATTTTCTTGCAGGCATTCACAGAAAAACAAAGAAATGCAATTGAATCGATGAAAGACCTCACCAGCTTGAGCTTACAACCTGTGTGCAAAAGACAACAAATTGTAAGTACAAAAAGACAGCAAGAAAAGACTACAAGCAAGCGATTTCAAGCAATAGTTTTAAGCCTTAAGCTGCAGTTCTATAACAAAGACCCGAGGCCAACTCTGATGAAAATCACTTGCTTTTTTAAGTGTCCAATTGTCAGGCTACCATGGTAGTTTGATTGATGTGTTCATAAATACTCACAGAAAGCAAAATATATTAACATATTCCTGCATAATGATACAGACACATCCTCTGCACTTTTATTTTAAACAGAGTAACCCAGCTTACAAGTAAAAAATGCAGATTCCTGGCATCATATTTAAATAAAAATATAGGGCAAGCAAGGGCAGTGTGTAGTTAAACAAGAGCATTAATGCAATCATTCAGATATTATGAGGAACCTAGCATAGCAGAAGATATCTGCAGTTCTGCAAGCATCTGCTATCCATCCAGTCAGACTTTCAAATATACATGTTGTACATACAGTATATTGGGTGTTCATGATCTGAGGAAAGCCTGTACTGGTTGAAGTATACCGAGAAATGAATTACTACAAGCTTTTTGATTTCGCTTTGTACCAGAGGCTATCATTTTGTGGATAAAAGAGATCAGAATAAAAACAAAGTTAAAGATCAAGTAAATTGGCAGCATGATCCCAGGTACCTTGCTGTTAAATTCAACAGGACCTCAGGTTTTGTTCAGTCCCGTTGCTGTCTAGCACAAGTTCACAATGGGGTCTAGCCAGCTGGCTGGTAGGAAGATCTGCTGCACTGGCGAGCAGTCAGATACTGCTGGGAATGGTCCCCAGCAACTGCTCAGATGACTGTTCATGTTTGACCAGGAAAAAGGCCATTGGGAGATAAAGAGAGTGTTGGGAGAGGTGGAAGAAATCAGATTGCGTTGAGGAGAAATTGTGGAGGGTGGCGTGGGGGGATGAGTCATTTTTGCAAGATGCATATGACATTCTGGGCCACACAATGTTAAAATGGTTAATGCAACCTCGTTCTCATGCCTGTTTTGTTTGTAAGCTAACCAGTGAAGTACAAAGTATCCCAAGACTGGGATAAATAAATTTGTCTTGATCTATTGCATGGCTCAGGCTATGCACCATTTCATCTGCAGCACAAATTGACAGTTCGGATGCCTGTGAGAACTGATATGGTATGGCAGCTTCTCACAGCAACTGATGGTTGATAAAAGAATCTGTGGGAGGAGCTGACAGACAACTCCAGTTCACAGGCAAAAAAATATATTTTGGCAGCTTGATATTGCCCTTCACCTTGTCTCAGTCCACCGAGATGGAGATATCTACTTGTAACACTAAAAACTCATATTTATTTACACATATATGATTGTGTTACAGGTTACATTACTTGAGTTTTTCTTCTAGTGAGAATGCTGACAAAGTGCTGTACCTTTTGTTATTTTTATACACTTCATATGATTGTGAAATAGCTAACATTCAAGGTTAATTTTACATTAGTGTCTCTTTTAATAATTTGAGCTGTAATATGCAGCTTCAGTCACAAGAATTAAAATTATTTTTCAAATATAGGATGACAAAATAATCATAAAAAGAACACTGTGATCATGACAGTAAGAAAGCCTGATTTTAACCACAACACTAACTGCTGTGCTGATAATAACTCTGATATAAACACCAACGTCTGGAAAGAGAAGCCTCCGATATATAAAATAAACTATCTGAAAATCCCCACAAAGGTCATATCTGAAAGGTTGTCAAAAGAATTTAGGAAGACTAATGTTGAAAACAATCGGTCTATAATGGGTGGGATCATGGCAGAACATGGGTCTTGGGTCTCTGGCACTAAGTCTGGTTCTGAGACCCAGAAGGGGGAGAGGGAGAACAGGTGAGCTGTGGTGATAGGGGATTCAGTAGTTCAGGGAACAGAAAGGAGGTGCTGTGGATGAAAATGAGATTCCTGGATGGTATGGTGCCAGGATCGAGGACATCTCAGATTGAGTCCTCAACACTCTTAAGTGGGAGGGTGAACAGCCAGGGGCTGTGGTCCATGTTGGTACCAAAGATATAGATAGGAAGGGTGATGAGATGTTGCAAAGTGAGTACAGGGAGTTAGGTGCTAGGTTAAAGGACAAGACCTCCATGGTTGTGATCTTGGGATTGCTACCAGTGCCACATGCTTGTGAGGCCAAAAGTAGGAAGAGCATACATTTAACATGTGACTAAGGAGTTGGTATAGGAGGGAGGGCATCAGATTTTTTGATCATTGGGATTCTCGTCCGTGAAGGCAGGAACTTAAACAGAAGAGACAGTTTGCAGTTGGAAGGCATCCAAGCAGGAGGGTCTGTTGGTGTTGCATGGAGGTTTTAAACTAGAGTTTCAGTGAGATGGGAACCAGAGTGTCAGAACAGATCGTAGAGAGGTGTTGTAAGACTTCAGTCAAGGCCAGGAATCAAAAGGTTGAGCATAGTGCAACTAATATTCTGAGCTATGTATATTTCAATGCAAGAAGTACTGTAGAAAAGGTAGGTGAGCTCAGGGATTGGATCAACATGAGAAATTATGGTATTGCAGCCATTAGTGAGACTTGGTTGTGAGAAGGACAAGACTGGCAGCTCAATAATCTGGGGTTCTGTAGTTTTAGACACAACAGAGTGGGAGGGATTAGTGGGGGAGGAGTGGCATTACTAGTCAGGGAAAAGCTCATGGCAGTGCTCCGTCAGACAGACTGCAGAACTTTTCTAGTGTGGCTGTATGGGTGAAATTGAGGAACAAGAAAGGTATAACCACATTAATGGGGCTACACTATAGACCACACAACATTCCATGGGAGTCAGAGGAACAAATTTGTAGAGAGCTCTCTAACTGTAAAAGATTCCTTAACCAGTACTTAGAAGTCCCTACAAGAGAGCGTGTGATACTTGATCTGTTATTGGGGAATGAGACAGAGCAGGTGACAGAAGTTTGTGTAGGGGAATATTTTGCATCTAGTGATCATAATGCCATTAGTTTCAAAGTAATTATGGAGAAGGATAGATTTAGTCCACGGGATAAGATTCTAAATTCAAGACAGACCAGTTTTGATGGTATCACAAAGGTTCGGGCAAGTGTGGATTGGGACAGGCTGTATTCTGGAAAAGGTGTACTTGGTAAGTGTGAGGACATCAGAAGTGAAATTTTGAGAATACAAAGCTTGTGGGTGCCTGTCAGAATAAAAGGCAAATATAACAGTGTAGAGAACATTGATTTTCAAGCACTACTGAGAGGCTTCTTAAGAAAAAAGGGGGTGCATAGCAGGTACAGGCAGATAGGAACAAATGAGGTACTTATTGAGTATAAAAATGCATGTGAACACTTAAGAAGGAAATCAGTATCACTAAAAGAAGGCATGAGGTTGCTCTAGCAGACAAGGGTGGATAATCTCCAGTGCGTGACAAGGTCTTGCCTTGGACCTTATGGGAGGCAAATGCAGAAATTGCAGGGGCCCTAGCAGAGATATTTACAATAGACAATAGGTGCAGAAGTAGACCATTCAGCCCTTTAAGCCTGCACCGCCATTTTGAGATCATGGCTGATCATCATCTAACAATACCCGGTCCCTGCCTTGTCCCCATATCCCTTGATTCCCCTATCCATAAGATACCTATCTAGCTCCTTCTTGAAAGCATCCAGAGAATTGGCCTCCACTACCTTCTGAGGCAGTGCATTCCAGACCCCCACAACTCTCTGGGAGAAGAAGTTTTTCCTTAACTCTGTCCTAAATGACCTACCCCTTATTCTCAAACCATGCCATCTGGTACTGGACTCTCCCAGCATCTGGAACATATTTCCTGCCTCTATCTTGTCCAATCCCTTAATAATCTTATATGTTTCAATCAGATCTCCTCTCAATCTCCTTAATTCCAGCGTGTACAAGCCCAGTCTCTCTAACCTCTCTGTGTAAGACAGTCCAGACATCCCAGGAATTAACCTCATGAATCTACGCTGCACTTCCTCTACAGCCAGGATGTCCTTCCTTAACCCTGGAGACCAAAACTGTACACAATACTCCAGGTGTGGTCTCACCAGGGCTCTGTACAAATGCAAGAGAATTTCCTTGCTCTTGTACTCAATTCCCTTTGTAATAAAGGCCAACATTCCATTAGCCTTCTTCACTGCCTGCTGCACTTGCTCATTCACCTTCAGTGACTGATGAACAAGGACTCCTAGATCTGTATTTCTCCCTTACCTAACTCTACACCATTCAGATAATAATCTGCCTTTCTGTTCTTACTCCCAAAGTGGATAACCTCACACTTATTCACATTAAACGTCATCTGCCAAGTATCTGCCCACTCACCCAGCCTATCCAAGTCACCCTGAATTCTCCTAATATCCTCATCACATGTCACACTGCCACCCAGCTTAGTATCATCAGCAAATTTGCTGATGTTATTCTCAATGCCTTCATCCAAATCGTTGACGTAAATCGTAAACAGCTGTGGTCCCAATACCGAGCCCTGTGGCACCCCACTAGTCACCACCTGTCATTCCGAGAAACACCCATTCACTGCTACCCTTTGCTTTCTATCTGCCAACCAGTTTTCTATCCATGTCAATGTCTTCCCCCCGATGCCCTGAGCTTTGATTTTACCCACCAATCTCCTATGTGGGACCTTATCAAATGCCTTCTGAAAATCGAGGTACACTACATCCACTGGATCTCCCCCGTCTAACTTCCTGGTTACATCCTCGAAAAACTCCAACAGATTAGTCAAGCATGATTTACCCTTGGTAATTCCATGCTGGCTCGGCCCAATCCTATCACTGCTATCTAGATATGCCACTATTTCATCCTTAATAATGGACTCTAGCATCTTCCCCACCACTGATGTCAGGCTGACAAGTCGATAGTTCTCTGTTTTCTCCCTCCCTCCTTTCTTAAAAAGTGGGATAACATTAGCCATTCTCCAATCCTCAGGAACTGATCCTGAATCTAAGGAACATTGGAAAATGATTACCAATGCATCCGCAATTTCCAGGGCCACCTCCTTTAGTACCCTAGGATGCAGATCATCTGGACCTGGGGATTTGTCAGCCTTCAGTCCCATCAGGCTTCTCATCACCGTTTCCTTCCTAATGTCAATCTGTTTCATTTCCTCTGTTACCCTACGTCCTTGGCCCATCCATACATCTGGGAGATTGCTTGTGTCTTCCTTAGTGAAAACAGATCTAAAGTACTCATTAAATTCTTCTGCCATTTCTCTGTTTCCCATAACAATTTCACCCAATTCATTCTTCATTTAACTCATTCTTAGAGACAGGTGAGGTAATAGAAGATTGGAGGATAGCTAATGTTGCTCCACTGTTTAAGACCTTAGGACCTTAAGACATAGGAGCAGAATTAGGCCATCTGGCCCATCGAGTCTGCTCCGCCATTCAATCATTGCTGATCCTTTTTTAAAATTCCTCCACAATACCAGTTCCCAGCCTCCTCCCCGTAACCTTTGATGCCATGTTCAATCAAGAACCTATCAATCTCTGCCTCAAATACACCCAACAACCTGACCTCCACACATGGCAACAAATTCCACAAATTCACCACCCTTTGGGTGAAGGAATTTCTCTGCATCTCTGTTTTGAAATGGTTCCCCTCTACCCGAGGTTGTGTCCTCTTGTCCTAGTCTCTCCCACCATGGGAAACATCGTTTCCACATCTACTCTTTCAACATTCAAAAAATTTCAATGAGATCTCCAATCATCCTTCCAAATTCCAGCAAGTACAGACCCAGAGCCATCTCTGGGTATTGATAAGCCTTGATATTCCTCGTATGATAAGCCTTTCATTCCTGGAATCGTCATTGCGAACCTCCTCTGAACCCTCTCCAATGCCAGCACATCTTTCCTAAGGCCCAAAACTGTTCACAGTAGTCAAGGTGAGGACCCACCAGGCCTCAGCATCATATCTTTGCTCTTGTATTCTAGACCTCTTGAAATTAATGCTGACATGGTATTTGCCTTCCTCACCACCAACTCAACCTGCAAGTTAACCTTTAGGGTGTTCTGCACAAGGACTCACAAGTCCCATTGCATCTCAGATTTTTGGATTGTTTCCCCGTTTAGAAAATAGTCCACACATTTATTTCTACTACCAAAGTGCATGATCATGCATTTTCCAACATTGTATTTCATTTGCAACTTTCTTGCCCATTTACCTAATCTGTCTAAGATCTTCTGCATCCTACCTGTTTCCTCAACACTACCTGCCCCTGCACCAATCTTCATATCATCTAAAATCTTAGCAACAAAGCCATCTATTCCATCATCTAAATTGTTGATATACAGCATGAAAAGTAGCGGTCCCAACACCGACCCCTGCGGAACACCACTAGTCACTGGCAGCCAACCTTTTATTCCCACTCGCTGCCTCCTACTAATCAGCCAATGCTCTAACCATGTTAGTAACTTTCCTGTAATACCATGGGCTTTTAACTTGGTAAGCAGCCTCATGTGTGACACCTTGTCAAAGGCCTTCTGAAAGTCCAAGTATACAACATCCACTGCATCCCCTTTATCTATCCTACTTGTAATCTCCTCAAATAATTCCAACAGTTTCGTCAGGCAGGATTGTCCCTGAAGGAGAACCTGCTGACTTTGTACTATCTTGTCCTGTGTCACCAAGTTACTCCATCACCTCATCCTTAACAATTGACTCCAACATCTTCAGACCACTGAGGTCAGGCTAACTGTTCTATAATTTCCTTTCTGCCGCCTTCCTCCTTTTTTAAAGAGTGGAGTAACAGCTGCAATTTTCCAGTCCTTGGGCATCATGCCAGAGTCCAATGATTTTTGAAAGATCATTTCTAATGCCACCACAATCTCTAACGCTACCTCTTTCAGAAAACCTATGGTACATTTTATCTGGTCTGGGTACCTTTAGGTCTTTTAGCTTTTTGAACACATTCTCTCTTATACTAATAACTGCATTCACTTCTCTTCCTTCACACACTACAACATCAAGCATACTACTAGTGTCTTCCACAGTGGACTAATGCAAAATACTCATTTAGTTCATTAGCTATCTTCTTTTCCCCCGTAATTATTTCTTCTGCCTCATTTTCTACAGTCCTATGTCCATTCTAATTTTTCTTTTATTTTTAACATACTTGAAAAAACTTCTACTATTCACTTTGATATTATTTGCTAGCTTGCTTTCATATTTCATCTTTTCCCTTCTAATGATATTTTTACTTGCTCTCTGTAGGTTTTTAACTGCTTCCCAATCCTCTACGTTTCTACTAATTTTTACTTTGTTGTATGCCCTTAATTTTGCTTTTGCAATAGCTTCTACCTCCCTCGTCAGCCATGGTTGTACTATTTTATCATCTGCGTATTTTTTCATTTTTGGATTACGTATGTCCTGCACCTTCCTCATTTTCCCAGAAACATATGCCATTGCTGCTCTGCTGACATCCCTGCCAGCAGCTCCTTCCAATTTACTTTGGCCAACTCCTCTCTCATGCTGCTGTAATTTCCCTTACTCCACCGAAATACTGCTACATCAGACTTTACTTTCACTCTATCAAATTTCAATTTGAACTCAGTCATATTGTGATTACTGTTTCCTTAGGGTTCCTTTACCTTAAGCTCCCTAATCACCTTTGGTTCATTACGTAACACCCAATCAAGTATAGTTGATCCCCTAGTAGGCTCAATGACAAACTGCTCTAAAAAGCCATCTTCTAGGCTTTCAGCAAACTCTCTCTCTTGAAATTCATTACCAACCTGATTTTCCCAATCGACCTGCATGTAGAAATCTCCCATGACTACCATAATATTGCCCTTTTGACTCGCCTTTTCTATTTCTTGTTGTAACCTGTGGTCCACCTCCCAACCACCATTGGGAGGCCTGGATATAACTGCCATCAACGTCCTTTTACCCTTGCAGTTTCTTAACTCAACCCACAAGGATTCAACATCTTTTGATCCTATGTCACATCTTTCTACTGATTTGATGCCATTCTTTACTAGTAGAGCCATGCTTCCCCCTCTGCCTACCTTCCTATCCCTCCAGATGCCATACCTGGCAATCTGTAATATTGCAACAAGATCATCCACCTTATTTCTTATACTACACACATTTAGATACAACACCTTGAATACCATATTTGCTATCCTTCCTAATTCTACATCCCTAATGTTTTGATACTCAGCCTGTTGGCTGCAACTAAGTCCCATCACCTGCCTGCCCTTTCTGACAGTCTGACTGCATGTTATCTTTACTTTTTTACCATCTGTCCTATCCTGAGTCCCTTCACTCCGGTTCCCACCCCCCACCAAGTTAGTTTAAACCCTCCCCACCAGCTCTAACAAATCTGCCTGAGAAAATATTGGTCCCCCTCAGGTTCAGGTGCAACCCGTCAGTTTTGAATAGGTCAGACCCCCTCCCCATAGAGATCCCAATGACCCAAGAACCTGAAGCCCTGCCCCCTGCACCAGCTTCTCAGCCACGCGTTTATCTGCTAAATCATCCTGTTTCTACCCTCATTGGTGCACGGCACAGACAGTAATCCAGAAATTACTACCCAGGAGGTCCTGCTTCTCAGCTTTCTACCTAGCTCTCTAAATTCTCTTTTCAGGACCTCATTGCTTTTCCTTCCTATGTCATTGGTACCAATGTGTACCAAGAGATTTAGCTGCTCTCACTCCCTCCCCAAAATGTTGTGGACACGATCTGAGACAACGCTGACCCTGTCCCATTCACGTCCACAGAATCTCCTATCTGTTCCCCTCACTATCGAGTCCTCTATCACTACCACTTCCTTCTTCTCTCTCTTTCCCTTCTGCACTACGGACTCATGATCAGTGCCTGTAACCCGGCTGCCATGGCATTCTCCTGGGAGGTCATCCTGCACAAAAGTATCCAAAGCTGTATACTTGTTTTTTGAGGGGAATGGCCACAGGGGTGCTCTGCTCTAACTGCCTATTTCCATTTCTCCTGACAGTCACCCAGCTTCTCGCCTCCTGCGACTTCAGGATGACTACTTCCTTGTAGCTTTGATCGATGATCTCCTCACTCTCCCGTACAAGCTGAAGGTCATCCAGCTGCTGCTCCAGATCCCTAACACGGTCTTCAAGGAGCTGCAGCCGGATGCACTTCACGCAGATGTAGTTCCCTGTGAGACTGGGTCTCTTAGTTCTCCAACATCCGACATGAAGAGCATACACAGCCATTTAAATGGTACAGTAAGAGAGGGAAAAAAAAACAAAAAGGAAACCTTAACACACACAAAATGCTGGTGGAACACAGCAGGCCAGGCAGCATCTATAAGGAGAAGCACTGTCGACGTTTCGGGCCGAGACCCTTCGTCAGGACCAACAAACTGACTGACTGTCAGGACTGACGAAGGGTCTCGGCCCGAAACATCGACAGTGCTTCTCCTTATAGATGCTGCCTGGCCTGCTGTGTTCCACCAGCATTTTGTGTGTGTTGCTTGAATTTCCAGCATCTGCAAATTTCCTCATGTTTGCTTAGGAAACCTTAACAGTCACTTTACACATAGCCGATGCCTCTTCCAAGTCGAAGCCTCCTTTGAGCCAAAGCCTGTCGCTTCTATTCTCACTACTGACCTACTCCCAACAATGGCCGTTCTGCTTATCCCTTCTGTACTTTTTAGTTTGTAGAGCTCTGTTGATGCCACTGATAGACCACATACAATGGACAAATGTCCTCGAAGCTCTCTTTTTAAATAATTGCCACAGATCTGCGAGAAACACCTCTTCTTTGTAAAGGTTTGTTGGCATGGCTGATTGGCCTATACAAAGGCTCTAAAAATAAACCAGGAAATTTTGGCCAGTGAACCTGACATCATTTGTGGGAAATATATTGGAATTTATTCTGAGGAACTGGATTTACTAGTATTTTGATAAACAGGGATTAGGGATTGTCAGCATGGCATTGTGCATGGTAGGTCATGTCTAACCAATTTTATAGTGTTTTTCAAGGAAAGTTGATGAAGGCAAGGCAGTGGATGGTGCCTAGATGGACTTTAGCAAGTGATTTGCTAAGGGCCGATGGGAGGCTGGTCAGGAAGATTCAGTCACCTGGCATTCAAGATGAGGTAGTAAATCCGATTAGGTATTGGCTTTGTGGGAGAAGCCAGAGAGTGGTACTAAATGGTTGCCTCTCTGACTGGAGGCCTGTGACTAGTGGAGTGCTTCAGGACTGGTGCTAGGTCTATTGTTGTTTGTCATCTATATGAATGATCTGGATGATAATGTGGTTAATTGGATCAGTAAATTTTCAGATGGCACCAAGATTAGAGTTGTAGTAAGCATCAAGGAAGACTATCAGAGCTTGCAGCAGGATCTGGACCAGCAGGAAAAGTGAGATGAAAATTGGCAGATGGAATTTATGCAGCCAAATGCAAGATGTTGCACTTCAGTAGGACCAGCCAGGGTGGGTCTTACACAGTGAATGGTAGGGCACTGAGGAGTGTGGTAGGACAAAGGGATCTGGGAATACAGGTCCATAATTCATTGAAAGTGGCAACACAGGTAGATAGGGTCAAAAAGAAAGCTATTGTTACATTGGCCTCCATAAATCAAAGTGTTAAGTACAGGAGTTCAAATGTTATGTTAAAGTTCTATGACATTTATGATGCCTAATGTGTAGTATTGTGTGCAGTTTTCAGTCACCTACCTACAGGAAAGATGTCAATAATTTTGAAGAGTACAGATAAACTTTACAAGGATGTTGCTGGGACTTGAGGAGCTGGGTTATAGGGCCTGTTTCTGTGCTGTACTTTTCTGTGATTCTATGACTAATATGTGAAGGTGAAATCAGAAATAAAGAAATTTGATTAAGGTGAGACATTGATAAAGTCAGTATTTGTAGAAGAGAGGTACAGAGGGCAGGTAAGATAAAATAAGTAAACACAGAAAGTTCTAGCACACAGGCAGCAGTAGAACAGGGACTATGGAATGGAGTACACAAGGTCGGAGAAGTCTGTGTAAATCACCTTTAAAATTGGAATAATAGGTGAGCACAGGGCAAAAGAGCAGGGGATTTACCAGACCCAGGAACATTGAAAATACCTGGCGATGCGCGATCGGTATAAAGGAGGTGGAAAAGTGATCCTGTTGCAATGCACGTTTAGCGAGTCCATCAGAAAGTTTAGAAGAAAAAAAAGGGACAAAGAAGTTCAGGCTGTAAATATATGCTGGATATGGTCACCAAACACAATAGAAGTTGATGATTTATACACTACTGCAATAAAGGTGGATCCATGTTGTGAAAGGAAGGAAAGAAACGGAGAATGATGGTGCAAGGATCAGCCTGACGTATTCACTGTTCACATCCATGAAAGAAACATCTTCTTTATGTAGACTGTATCAGTAACATCACTTACCCTTTTTCCACTTGTATTAGATTATTTTTTTTACCTAATAGAATCAATATTTTATTAGTTCTTTCATTATTTCTAATGCTCATTATAACAGCATAATATAATATAATATTATCTTATCATTCAACTTTTTCTTATTTCCTTTCTTTCACTTAACATTATGTCCTTCTTCATCTGCTCCACAGCAATCATCTTCTGACTGGCTCACAACAGTTCTCTGATCTATAGCGTATCCTCATCTACTGCCAACATCTTAGCCGTGGGTATTTTTTGCTGCATGGTCTTTACTGACATGACTCACTAATTGTGAGTGTTCCTGAAGGCAGCTGTCATAAGACAATATTAATGATTCAGAAGGGCCCCACTTGGTTTGAAATGATTGAAATGCAGACATTTCAAATCTCAGACCAAAACTAATCTCACTGCTTATAAGGCGTTATGCAACATATGTACATTTTAAGGCTGAAATGCATAATCTAAAGAGGCAAAACCTTTATTTTAACTGTCAGTTTGAAAATATCTACAGTATAAGCCCTTGAGATGCTGCAGAAGCAAACTGAAGATTATGGTTACAGGCTCCCAGAGAAGCTCCCACACTAATTCTCAAAGTTACAATTTATTTGGAGCATGTAAAACTTGGGTTTGTATTAGCAGGGAAATTATTAGAGCTGCCATTTCATATGAGGATGATTATTGGAGAGAATTGATGCTCAGTCACAGGACGTTGCCAGTGTTATCCCAGAGAATGGTTCTATGGTGGACATGATGTAACAGAAAAAGCATTTTATAGAAATAAGAATGTCTATACCTTTACCCTTGTTGACTTCAACAGAAGTATGTCGAGCATGGGCTGCCACATGTTGATGATGCTATACAACATGTTGTGCACTATCAAGGTTGGATGAAATTCCAGGAGTTTTTTAAATTGCTATCAAAGTATATCATTGAAGTGATTTCAAATAAGTAATTATGGTAAGATGAAAATATTAGTAAGTATATTTAGGACCAATTTAAGTTCTGGGATAAATAACCTTCCCTTTCAGAGCTGCTTTCAACTACTTTAGAGCAAATAGCTAATCTGCTTGTCAGGCTGCAGTAAATGGAAAATGCTCTAATTGTGTGAAATACAGTATCTCAGAAAGGTCAGGTGCATTCAGAGATAATTCACAAGTGAAGGTAGTTCCAGATCTTTAAAGGTTAAATCTATCACTTTACATAGCTAATTGTTTCTAATATTCTAATTACTGGACAGAGGGAAATCAGATTTTCTTGCACCACGCAAGAGGTAGGAAATTCCATTTTGCTCCATGGACCCTCCAGCAAAACATGGCACATGGATGAAAGAAAAATGGAGGGTTATGGGGTAGTGTGGGTTTAGTACTTTTTTAAAGGATTATATGGGTCGGCACAACATGGAAGGCTGAAGGGCCTGTACTGCGCTGTAGTGTTTTATGGTTCTAAACACTATTCAGGTTAAACAAATGATTTTAAATCTTCAAAGAATGGAAAGTAGAGGAAAACAGGGTACAAATTGGTCCCCTTTTCTACCTCTTTTCAACATTCTCCTTGAGACAATGAACTAATGTGAGAATAAATCACCAAAGCAACTAGCTCCCAAGCGCCAGTCCAATACCTGTCTAGTATGTGGACCCATCATTTTCACAAAGGGATCAAGAAGGAAAGAGAAACATTACACAGAATAAAACAAGAAAACAGTACATTTCTACACAAATTTGATTAAATAGTTCCTAATACATATCTTGTCAAGGAAACTCAGCATGGATAGGCAGTGCAGAGTAGGATACAGAGCAGGATGCAATATAAAGTGTTATATTTCTTGCATTTTAACCCTTAGTGCACTGCTAGCTGATTTTGCTTGTACTGATATTTTTTTCATTACAATTGAAAAGCAATTTTGGCACAGAACTAAATAAGAATATGACAATAACTTGCCCTGAGCTCTGTAATGAGGCACAGAGATTATATTTACGCACTATTGTTCAAATGGCATGAGGATTATGACCATGAAGACAATTGGCTCATATGAATGCTAACTAGGGTGGATGTAGAACAGTGAAGACTTTGTAAGAAAAGTAACCAAAATAAATAACAATAAACAATAAAGTGCAAGCTAAAATAGTAAATTGCACATATTAAATCAAATGAAATAAGATCAAAGCCAAAGTCAAAGTACATTTATTACCAAAGTATGTATACTTTATATAACCTTGAGATTCATCTTCTTGCGGGCAGCTACAAAACGAAGAAGCTCTATAGAATCCATTAAAACACAAGACTGTCCAACACCCAATGTGCAGAGATAAATAAGAAAGAAAAAAAAGATGTGTAAACAATAAAAGTAAGCAAGTAGCATTCAGAACTAAAGTTTACAAAAGTGAGCTCACACTGTGACAGTTGCAGGCCACAGTTTGGTGCAGAGACGAGTAAACTCTGTGGAGCAGCAAGATGAACTGGCCTGTGCCTTGCCTCTGGCCCTGAAACCCTGTCCTTTTCAATCTATCCCAGATCTATTTAAATTGTCCAGACCTTGCTCCCTGACCCGGACCCGGACCCTGCCACTTCGATACGCTCTCGGGCCGGTGCCCTGCCACCTAAATTCGGCCTGTACCCAATTTTTCCAATTCAGCTCAGCGCTTAAATTGATCAAACCTCGGGTCTTGCCTCACATTCAGGCCCAGGTCCAGGCCCCACTGCCTTAACTCTGCATTACCTCTGCTCACCTCGCCTCAGTTCTGCTGAATCAAATTGCCTCCAAGTTTGCTCCAGGATTGGTGAAATATTGGCTCATTTCCCCGCTCTCCGACCACTTTGATTCAGCCTGTACATACCATGCCACAGATGTGACAATATTAAAGTGCTAAAGCTTCTTCATTTGTTTAACTTTAACATTTTAATTGTAGCAGGATTGATGAAGGTACAGTCAGCCCTCCTTATCTGCGAGGGATTGGTTCCGGGACCCCTCGCGGATACCAAAAAACGCAGATGCTCAAGTCCCTTATTCAACCTGTCTCAATGCGCTGGATCTTAGGACCCAGCGGAACCCCAGGCCTTATTTAACATGTCTCAGTGCGGTGGACATTAGGACCCGGCGGTGGAGTTCTGAATCCGCAGTGTTTCTGTTCATGAAAATAATCAAGATCACGATTGAAAATAAAGTGGAAATAAAGCGATTGGAAAGAGGTGAAATACCATCGGTCATTATAAAAGCGTTAGGCTACGTCGGTTAACAATTTTAAACGATAAAGTGAGAAAGGCCCTGCCCCGATGAAAGCTACAATTATTACTAAGCAACACAGTGGTTTAATTATTGGGTTTTGGGGTTTCGAGTTTCTGATCCTCCACATCAACCCGGCACAAATGGAGAGCGCACTCAATAGCGATCTGTCACTGGATCGAACTCGGGAACTTCCGTTCCTGAGTCCGGCGCTGAAACATACGTTTTTAAGTGTTTTATATGCATAGAAAGGTAAAATATATACTATATACTAAGACAAACATTTGACTAACTGACGCTAAATAATACTGGATGTACCTGTTCCGACTTACTTAGTAAGAGAACTTCCGATTTTCTTCGATCCCAATCCACCATAACCCACGCACGTCCTCCCATATACTTTAAATCATCTCTAGATTACTTATAATACCTAATACAATGTAAATGCTATGTAAAGTAGTTGTTATACCGCATTGTTCAGGGAATAATGACAAGAAAAAAAAGTCTGTACATGCCCGAACAACAAGCGCTGGAAGAGCATTTCCGGGTTTTCTCGATTCGTGGTTGGTTAATTTGCGGATACAGAGCTCGCGGATAAGGAGGGCCAACTGTACTCCTGATGTCTCAGTAACATTAATACTTTGGAGAGAATTTCCTAGTGTTCTGGTGTGTCTGGGGTACCTTGGGAAAATGGTTGACCCTGAGAAAATATTACTTTAGTTCAGAGGTTGATACTCTAATGTTCATTTACATATCTCATTTGTTATTTTGTCAAAAAATCATAGAGCAGAGAAACGGACTTTGCAGCTCACCAGTTCTGTGCCAGCTGTCAAATACCTATCCATACTGAACCCATTACCCAGTACTCAGTCCATTGCCATCTATGCCATGTAATTTCAAACGCTCTTCTAAACACTTCTCAAATGTTGGGAGTAATTCTGCCTCCACCATTCCCTCAGGCAAAGCATTCCAGATTTCAGCCAACTTCTGGCTGGAAAAAAATATCTTCCTTAACTCACTTCCAAATTTCTTACCCTTCACCTTAAACTTATTCCTTCTGCTTTCAGACACCTTGATTAAGGGAAATACTTTCTCACAGTTACCTTATCTATCCCCCTTATAATGTTGCCGGCCTCCCCCATTCCAAGCCCAGCCTACCCAATCTCTCCTCATAGTTGAAATGGTGCATTCCAGACAATGTCCTGGTCATCCTGCTCTGAATCCTCTCAAGTGTAATCATGTCATGTCCTGGTGTGGTGTCCAGCACAGCACACAATATTCTACCTATGGTGTAAATAATGATTTATAGCATTATATCACAATCTCCTAGCTCTTATATTCCACACTCAGCTAATGAATGCTAGTATCCTACATGCCTTTTTAATCACCCTAGCTCCCTGTGCTGCTGCGTTTAGAGATCCTTCCAAATGTATGCTTAGGTCCAACTATTCACTGCATTTGCTTGGATCCTACAGTTCATTGCACCAGTCCTACTTATATTATGTCATTTATAAAAAAATGCTTCACTTCACATTTTTCTGGATTAAGTTCCATTTGCTCTACCCATCTTACCAATTGATCAAAGTTGTTCTCTAGCCAAACTATTCTATCAACATTGCTAATAGTTGAGTTAGGTGAATGCCACTCAAAAGGACAATGAAGAGCTCTTCACTTCGTCCTACTCTTTCCCCAAGGACCTTCAAGATTTAACTAAAACATATTCAGAACAGAAATGGATAGAAAAGTTTGCAAGGGATATAAGCAAATGGGACTTGCTCAGGAAGGCACCTTGATCAACATAGATGAGTTGGGCTGAAGGGCCTGTTTCTATGCAGTACAACTCCTTGACTCTATGAAATAAACAATATACAGTATTTTCTTAAGATATTGGGGTAACTTGTTAGCGTACCAGTAGACATAGCACTATTACAGCACCAGCAATCAGGATTTAGTTCCCAGCACTGTCTGTAAGGAATTTGTGCATTCTCCCCGTGATCGCATGAGGTTTCATTGGGTGCTCCAGTTTCCTTCCACATTCCAATAACCATAAGACCATAACACATAGGAGCAGAATTAGGCCATTCATCCCATCGAGTCTGCGCCACCATTCCATCATGGCTGATCCCACTAACAGTGGCAGAGCATTCCACAGATCCACTATTCTTGAGCAAAAAATATTCCTCCTTACCTCGATTCTAAAGGGTCACCCCTCAATTTTGAGGCTATGCCTGGACATACCTACCATAGAAAACATCCTCTCCACATCCTCTTTATCCAGTCCTATCAACATTTGGTAGATTTCAATAAGATCCCCCTCCAATACAGGCTGAAAGCTGCCAAATGCTCCTCATATGTTAACCTCTTCATTCACAGAATCATCCTCATGAACCTCCTATGGACTCTCTCCAATGATAACACATTCTTTCTGAGACATGGGACCCAAAACTTTTGATAAGATTCCATGTGTAGCCTGACTAGTGTCTTATAAAGCCTCAGCATTGTCTCCTTGCATTTATGTTCTCCCCTTGAAATAAATGCCAACGTTGCATTTGTCTTCTTTATCACAGACTCAACCTGTAAATTAACCTGTGAGTCTTGAACAGGGACTCCTAAGTCCCTCTGCACCTCTTATGTTGAAACCTTCTCCCTATTTAGATAATAGTCCGCACTATTGTTCCTTTTACCAAATGTATTATTATATATTTCCTAACACTGTATTCCATCTGCCACGTTTTTGCCCATTCTTCCAATTTGTCTAAGTCCTGCTGCAATCACATTGCTTCCTCAGCACTACCTACCCCTCCACTTATCTTTGTATCATCTGCAAATTTTGCCAGAAAACCATCAATTCCATTATCCAAATCACTGACAAACAATGTGAAAAGTAGCGGTCCCAATACTGACCCCTGAGGAACACCACTAGTCACTGACAGCCAACCAGAAAAGACCCCCTTCATTGCCACTGCCTGTCAGCCATTCCAGTATCCATGCCAGTATCTTTCCTATAATGCCTTGGGAGTTTACGATGTATGAGTTAGTAGGTTAATGGGTGACATGGGTTAATTGGATGATGTGTACTCGATGGTCCATAATGGCCTCTTACTGTGTTGTATCTCTAAATAAATAAAAGTAAATAAAATAGTGAAATAGATTGTTTTCTAACTCTAGTCATAAGAAGGATGCAGCATTACTCTCTGCATGTAATAGCAGACCTGCTTTTATAGCAGAGGGGTTAACCTGCCATATTCTGCAGTCAATACCGTCTGCAGAGTCAACAGTCAATATTGCATATATTGATGGCATTGTATATGGTAAGGTTGATGCTAATTGAGTATCCTTGAACTATTCAGGTTCCTGTTAGCCTTATTGCTGTGCCCTGATCAGCAGGAAGATTCCTCCTCACTCTTGCTGACCTGCGTAGGAGGACAAGTCTGTTATCAGGGGAGTTCACAGTGTTCTCTCAATCTGATCATCCAGAATGTCAAAGCAGGACAAGGAGACTGTACTTCTAAATTACAGCCTTACGCCTCCATAAGCTAAAAGTAAACATACATGAGAGATGTTCCCACGGTGCGAATGAGCTGTATTGCCACTCACATCCCCTTCAAAAATGAATAACTCCGCTATTTCTGGCAGGTAGTTTTTAAATCCAAATACAATTCAAAGTACTCTTCATTTAAAGTCATTTGGTTTGAATCATGTGTTAATTTAATTTAAAAGCACACAAAACAAATTCTTCTAATTTATTGTCAAGATAAAGAGATTTAAAGAGACCTTTTGCATTCCCAGGATATCCCTTTAGAACTAATGGATTGTGGTATTGAATTGTAATGGTTTGTGCTCTGTGTTTAAACACTGTGATCCACTGTATGTATGACCATAAGTTGAATGAACAGCATAAATTGAATGACCAGTCAATGTTTTTTGATGGAGATGTAAGGAAATAAATACTGATCGGAAAACTGGAGAAGAAACCTTCCATTTTTTAGGAAGATACCATGGAAACAAGAGTTAGGGTCAAAGGTTGTTACCTCTGCTGATGCAAAAGTTCATTGGAACTGAACTAATATTGCATTTGAGGTAAATGGATCATTTAGTCAAGAGGAAGAAGGAAGCATGCATAAGGCTCAGGAAACAAGACAGGGCTGTTGAGAATTATAAGGTAGCCAAGAAGAAATTTAAGAAGAGACATGCCTTGGTGAGTAGGATTAATGAAAACCCCAAGGCAATCTACATGTGCTTGAGGAACAGTAATTCTGTTTCTCTCCACAGATGCTGTAGGGTAACGTAATTAGTGGAAATGTACACAATTCACAACCTCCGGCATTGAGTTGAGGTTTAATTTAAGACGCTGGTCTTACGCAATGACATATTATGTGAAGTTCTGTTACCATGCTTCATGTTCAGTTTTTTAATTACAATAAATGAGTGCGTTTTTTCTTAAACATAAAAGTGCCTCATGTTGTTTCACTTGTGAAATTCTGTCTTGGGTGACTCGGATGCTGTAGGACAATTCCAGAGTTATTGAACATGTCAGCCAATGCAGTCGATTTGAAACTGCAGGAGTTTTGGGTGTAACAGTGCTGTTGTTTAGTTTGTACAAGTTGAGGCCCAAATTGCCTGCAGACGGTACCAGACTTTTTAATGAAGTAACGTTGCTCAGTAATTCCATGGCTGCGAGAGTGGTGAGTCTACTAGAACACCTGCCTGAACCACGATAAATAGCAGTCGCTGAAAATTCACCTTATACAGATATTTAGACTAGCAGAGTCTGAGCGTGCTGAAAAGTTGCTCTTTTTGCCAGCCTTGGTGACACTAAGCTGTCAGAGTTAATGGACCACATGCTGTCTCTCTTGGGAAATCACCATCCTTGCTTTATTTTTAAAGAACTCTTCATGTGCCAAATGCCTGATCAAGTTCACAGAGCCCTCGCTAATGCATCCATGATGGAGTATAGGCAGCTTGCTAAAATGGCTGATAGTCGACACTCAGCCAGGCAGCAGTGCATAATTCCTCTTCATTTCTTGCCTCAGTAAGCCCGGTCAGCAAGGCCTTCAACATAAGCTTGTGAAGCAGACTACTAACATAACAGATGACGCTGGGTCTGTGTTTTTACCATGCTCACCTTGGAACGAATGCAAGGAAGTATTAGCACTAGTTAGCGCTTTGGAACGTCAGAGGTCTGTGAATAGCGTGGGTTCCAGCTGCCAGAAATATCTACTGTTCATTTTGTGAGACCCCTTCCTGTGTGACATGGGTGCTCAAGTGAGTGGGCTGCCGGCATCATCTATTGACGAGAAGGCAAAGAGCGATGAAACCTCGCCGGAGTCCGCCAATGGCAGCAGGATCCAAATTTATGGGACACGAAGGGAGATGCTCTGCTTCAGTGGTCGACATTATACATGAGAATTTGTCCTAGCTGAAGTGGCAAAGCCTCTGCTCGGTGCAGACTTCTTGTGTGCCCAAGGACCATTAGTCAATCTTAAGAACTGCTGGCTTCTGGATGTCAAGGACTTTGGGTTGTTACCCTGCTCCCCCAGTAAGTTCCCAATAATAACTCTGTCAAGCACATGCACCACCACATGTGAGTTTAACTGAATGCTGGGCAAAATCGAAAACCTCACCAAGCTTTCATTCTCCACTACAGTCACAAAACATGGGGGTGGAGCACCACATCTCCACAACTGACTTGCCAGTCCATGTCTGCGTGTGTAGACTGGACCCAAAAGCTGGCAATCACGAAGGTTGAGTTTGCCAACACGGAAAGACTCAGCATTAAATGCCAGTCGAATAGCCTCTGAGCTGTACCCCTCCACAGGGTCCCTAAGTCAGATGGTGATTGCCGCCCCTGTGGCAATTACTGACACCGCAACAAGATCACCACTCCTGATCCCAGTCCCACACATCTAAGACTATTCAACATGTTTGGGTAGAAAGTTAATTTTTTCCAAAGTCGATTTAATTAGGGGCCACCATCAGGTACCTGTCTGCCCGGAGGACAGTCCCCAAACAGCTGTGATAACTTGTTTGGTTTCTGTGCATGCTGTTTGGGCTGAAAAATGCAGCACAGACTTTCCAACAGCTGATGGACTGCTTATTAAAAGACTTAGATCTTCTTTTAATTTCCCTGGATGACATACTTGTTGCCAGTGCGTCGGAATCCAAACAGGTATCTCATCTCTGCATACTTCACGAGCACTTAAGCCAACACCGCTTGATTATTAACCCTGCTAAATGAGTTTGGGTTGTCAACCGTTGACTTTCTTGGCTTTCACATCTCTGCAGAAAATATGAAACCCTTCCCATTAAAGGTAGCCGCTATTATGGATTTCCCACTGCACCGCACCACTAAAAAACTACTGGAGTTTTTAGGCCTGGTGAATTTCTATCACTGCTTCATTCCACAAGCTGGTGAACTTATGCTCCCCCTGTAGAGTGTGTGTAAAGGCAATACCCCTAATCATGTGTTTGGTCAGCAGACATGACCAGTGCATTTGATGCCAAACAAGCACTTTCTAATGCAACCCTACTAGCACACCCACTCCCCAATGCACTATTACTACTGACGCCTCAGACTATGCTGTGGCGCTGAGGAGGAACAGTTAGTTGAAGACGTGTGGCAACCCCTCACCTTCTTCCAGCAGCAGCTCCACCCCCTGAAAGGAAGTACAGCACGTTTGACTGTGAGATTCTTGGTCTCTATCTGGCTGTCTGCCATTTTCATTTTCTTCTAGAGGGTCACCATTTCACAGCATTCATTGACCACAAACCCCTTGTGCACACAATGGCCAAAATACCAGACCATTGGCCTGTACAGCAGCAATGCAACCTGGCCTACATACTTGAGTTCACAAATGATATACAACATACCAAAAGGAAAAATAATGCTGTGACTGATTGCCTCTCATGGCCAACCATTGAGGCCATACACATAGGGGTTGACTATGCCCTCATAGCAGCTGACCAAGCTACAGACTCAGAGGTTACTGAACAGCAGTCACGGGCCTGCGGTTGGTTGACATTAAGTTCAGGGAAGCTGGGATTTCTCTCCTTTGTGACATCTCAACCTGTCACACTCGCCCCATAGTGCCTGTAGACAGGAGGCGGACTGTTTTGAACTCTATACACAGCCTCCTGTAAACAGGCAGGAAGGCCTCACAGAAACTGGTTGCACTAAAATTTGTGTGGAATGGCCTTGGAAATTATGTGAGTGATTGGACTGCAGTCTGTGCAGAGTGCCAGTGGGCAAAAATTAACCACCATGTTCAGACACCATCGGCATCTTTTGAAGTCCCTGAGCGATGGTTTGGCCATGTCAATATAGACCTTCTTGGTCCTCTTTCCCTCCTGTGCTTTCATGCACCTCCTTACCAGGGTGGATCATACCACCAGGTGCCATAGTTCATCCCTCTAGCATCAATGATGGCCACAAACATGGTTTAGGTGTTCATCAGCACCTACGTTGATCAGTTTGGAACCCTAATTGGTATTTCCTCTGACCATTGTCCCCAATTCATTTCAGGCCTCTTGGCTGTGATGGCCTAGAACCTCACTTTAAACTATATCACCTGCAGTCCAATGGCCCATGCGAGCAGTTTCACCACTCCTTAAAAGCTGCTCTTAGGTCTTCCCTGATTGATGAACACTGGCATGATCGTCTCCTGTGGGTCCTGCTGGGATTCAGAACAGCACCAGAAGAGGAGCTGAAGTCATCCACGGCTGAATTGGTATATGAGCAACCAGATAATTTTATTCTTGACACCACAATTGCCTGGTTGGCCTCTCAACAGCATTCCACCCTCCTCAGTAAATTCAATTACTTTGCACTTCTTCCTTCTTATCATGGCGTACAGCACTCTTGGGTTCCTGTTGACCTACATTCTGCCTTTTTTTGATTCTGTGTGCCATGATGCACATTAACATTCCCTTAGGTTTTGGAACAGAGAGAAAAGACTTTCATCATAGGAGAATGCCTGAATGTATTTCGGTAGATCGCCTTAAACTGTCCCTCCAAGTTTTGGAGGATTCTGTTGCCATGCCCCTGCCATCACGACATGACCATCAGCAGCGTGTTAACACATCTCTGGATGAGTCAGAGGTACCTGCTGTTCCTCCACCGATGGAACATAGGACCCAAGCTCCAGATAGGCTCACATTGAGGTTTTAGGGAATTCTGGGGGTGGCCTGTGTAGGGTAAAATAGTCGGTGGAAATGTACATAATTCATAACCACTGACATGGAGTTGGGGTTCACTTTAAGAGACTGGTCTTATGTGGTGACGTATTACATAAAGTTCTGGTACCGTGCTTCATGACTGTTTTGAGGTTCAATAAATGAGTTGCTATGGTTCTTCTGAAACATAAAATGCCTCACGTTGTTTTATTCACGAGAACCTACCACCCAGAGTGAAGTGGACTCTGAAGAGCTCGATAGCAAAAGCAGAGGGATGAATTTGGGATTATTTCAGGTCAGTGGTCTGGACCGTGTTCAAGGATTTGCAGTGGGAGTGGCCCTAACTGAATAAGTCGCAGTCTTCACCAATTTCATAAGGACATGCATGGACAAGTGTGTACACATAAAAATATTTTACGTCTTCCCCAATCAGAAGCTGTGGATGAAAAAGGAAAATCGTAATTTCCTGAGGGCTAGGTCTTAGGATTTTATTGACCGGCAACCTAAAGCTATGTAAGAAGTCCAGATACAACCGCTGGAAGGCCTTTGCATGGTCAAAGAGGCAATTTCAGACTAAACCGCAATCACAGGTGTGTGTTGCATGCTCTACAGCTCTCATTTTTGCAGTTTGAGGCTCCCATCTGTTTAAAAATGCATCTATTGTGCCCAAAAAGAGCATGGTGATCTTCCTTAGTGACTATCATCAGACAGCAACCATAATGAAGTGCTTCAAGATGTTAGTTATGGTGTGAATCAACTACGACTGCAAAGATGACTTGGATCGTTCTAGTTTACCTACATGGCCAACAGCAGAAGCACATTTTCTGGTTCTTTCACTCTGATCTGGAACATCTGGGCAACAGAAACCTGTATGTCAGGCTGCTCTTCTTCATCCACTCAGTGTTCAACACAATCATGAGTCAAAACTCATCAGCAAATTTCCAGACCAGGGCCTCTGTACTTGCCTCTGCAACTTGATACTCGATTTCCTCATATGCAGACCTCAGTCAGTCAAGACTGGTTAACAACATCTCCTCACTAATCATCAACACAGGTACACCTCAGAGCTGCGTGCTTCATACCCCCCACCCCTGCTCTCCTCTCTAAACAGATCTGACTACATTGCTAAGCGCAGCTCCAATGCCATCTTCAAATTTGGTGGTAACATTAGACAAATCACAGTTGCCGATGAACCATAGGTTGAGCGGTGTCGCAAAACCAACCTCTCACTCAATGTCAGCAAAACTAAAGATTTGATTATTGATTTTAGCAAGAGGGAGGAGGTAAACATGTACCAGTCTACACTGGGGGATTTATGGTGGAGAGAGCTGACAACTTTAATTTCCTGGACTTGCCTGACCTAAAGACATATGTGCAATCATAAACAAAGCATACTGGAGTGTTTACATTCATAGGAGGTTAAGAAATACAGCATGCCACTGAACACTAACAAACTTCTGCAAATGTACTGCTGAAAATATCCTGACAAGTTGATCGAGATTTGGAACTGGAATTGGAATGTTCCAGGTGTAAGAAGGTGCGGAGTAGTAGACTCTGCTTAATATGGCTCAGGGTTGTATGTGGTGACATGCATGGACTCTGATGATAAGTTTTACTTTGAACTTTGAAACATCTTTCTCTCCCATCAGTAGTATCTACAGGAGATGGAAGAAATCCCCATTATCTAGGGCGTGCCTTATTTCACAGTTATCATCAGGTAGGAGTCACAGAAGCCTGAAAGTTCCACAGCTCAAGAACAGGTACATCCCTTCCCTTGAACACAAACCACTACATTTTAACAAACAATGACCACTTTGACAACTTTGCATTACCATGTGATTTTTTTGTTCTAATTGTGATTTTTCTTGTAAAAATTGTGAATAATTTACTTTTTCAACGCTGTTTATATGATCCTGTGTCCCTTGTGGTGCCACTGCAAGTAAAATTTTCAATGCACCTGTGCATACATGTACTTGTGCATATGAGAATAAACTCGACTTTGTCTGTGATTGTTGTGTAATTTCAGTATTTCAAGTTATATTTCAAATCTGATTCAAAGTCCCTGCACTAATAGTTTGTCCTAGGATAAGCATTGGTGTCTTGCATGGTTTGGCATTTGCCTTGTACAGAATTCGGCAGAAAGCTGTTACTGTGTTGAACAAGAACAATTTTAAATTCTTAAGCATTTTTAAATCTTCTGTTAACTATTCTCCTTAATAATCCATTTTCTGGAATGAGTTCAGTAAATGAACTTCATGATGATCTTCTAGCCCTTTCCACCTCCCTTCTACGATTGGTTACTCATCTGACTTTTGCTAAAATCTTCAAGAACACGTTTTTTTTAGTCCTGCTCACCATATTGATCACAACAAAACTGCATGTTGCTGTAACTGAACCAGACAAACTAACTTCCCTCATTCACGTTGAATACTCCGTTTCATTCATCAGCTCTCCATTGAAGGACATGCCCCCTCTCTAAATGCTATGACAGGGTTAAATTGAGTCTGCAGCGCAATGGTACTAAGTCTCAATGTGCGTGTGTGTTTGTGTATGTGTCTGCACCTCAATGGATCTCCAGTGGAAAGGTCTGCAGGCATTTGGTCCTCACTTAGTCATTACACGGGCCTGTATATTTATTGAAGTATATACATCTTTTCTGGCGATACCCTGAAAGGAATTGCTGACAACTTTTCCCCATTCCTTGGGTCTCCCTCTCCTTGTGTGTCTGAATGGGTTTGTTAACAGCATAATCCTGCCCATCTACATCATCTTTCTTAATAACTACGATGCGCAGAAGGACTCTGGTAAGCTTTCTCGTCCATCAGCTCTGACTCACAGCTTATACTAGGGAAGCCCAATTGGAGGTCTTATTAAGATGTTCTAGTCTACCTGACAGTGAGTAACTATACCTGTAACAGCGTGGCCTGAAAGGAATCATTACTAAGCTGTCATTATCATCTATCTATCTGTATGTCAATGGCTAGAATTTTGGATGACAGTGAAATCTTACAGTAGAAAGAACAGTTACATTGTTTCCTGAAATTACTTCCCAGCAGAATAGCTGATCTTCCACTTAGGCATTCTGCCAGAGATATTAGAGTATTTCACATACAGAATATAATCTCAAAGCAAGAGAAAACTATCTAACTCAGAAGTGTGAAATCAAAAATAACATGTCTTTCAGTGAACCCTGGATCCATAATAAAGGTAGTTCTCTAGTCATATACATGAGTCAGAGCTGTTTATATTTTTTTCATTTGAGGAGTTAGTTTATATGCTTATTCCAGCTGCTTTGATTCTTAAAAGGATGCAAAGTCAGGTGCAGACTTATGACTGCACACAGAATAAGTAGAATCAGAAAAGATACAGTCATAGAGCCATAGAGCTCTACAGCACAGAAACAGGCCCTTTGGCCCATCTAGTCCTTGCCAATCTATCACCCTGCTTAGTCCCACTGACCCACAGCTGGACCATAGCCCTCTATTCGCCTCTCTTCCATATACGTATCCAAACTTCTCTTATATGTTGCAATATGAAACAATAGATAGAAAGCTGGTTGCAGTCAAGAACATAAAAACCGGGAGCAATTAGGAAGTGTTATTCTGTAAGTATTGATTCTAGGACCGCCATGATTCACAATTTATGTAAATGAGGTGAGGGTATTGTAAAGTTGTCAATCAATGGAGATAATCTCACAGGATAATGTTGTCCATTGTACTCCACCTCTTAAATGTAGCTCTTTTGGCTTCTGCTTAGCCAGCTTTAGATAGCCAAGTGTTATAGCATTGATTATACTCCACAACTATACTGTAATGCACACTAACGAGAATGGTCACCCTGCATCTGTAAGATGGTCTAAAATAGCACCACCGACCAATGTGACTAATGACAACATACTGCAGACAGTCACAAAACTGCTTCTTCTTTTAAGTATACTTCTACTACGAACCTGAGTGTGATTGGAGTCTGTAATTTACATTTTGATCATGTGTTTTTGAGCCAACTGGCACTTCTGCTGTCTCTGAGGGAAATCGGCATGGTTGAGAGTGAGGTTGGGAACGGAGTGTGTGGCCTAATGGCAGAATGCGAGCCCATGACCGGCACCAAATCTCGACCAATTTGCCAACCAAGATTGAAATCAATGATGACGAGAGCAGAACATGAGGGGGTGTTCAGTGCCGTCTACCTGTGTTTGACCAGGCTCCCTCTCCCTCTTGCTCGCTGCTGCCAGAGGAAGTACAGGAGTCTTGGGTCTTAGGCAAGGTTTGATCAGTGTGGTGTGTGGATTGGACTAGATTTCAGAAGACTCTGCAGCTCATGTTATATATGTGTCTGGTTTTTGTTTACTCTTTTTTTATTACCATTTTGCACAATTTTGATTGGGGTGGATTGGCTTTGTGGCCTGCAGTCAATGAACAACACAGCACTAAATTGAATTGAACTGAACTAAACCAAACATTCCTAGACTGTTTCAAAGATTCTGCAGTTTGATGTTTAATATTCTGTGTGTTATTTGCTCATTTTTTGCCATTCTGTGTGATTCGTTTCTTTTTTTGTGCATTGTGTGTTTGATATTTCTTTGAACGTGTTCCATGCCGTTTCTTTCCTTCATGGCTGTCTGCAGGAAGACAAATCTTAGGGTTGCATACTGCATATATGCTCTGATACTAAATGTACGTTGAATCTTTGAATCAGAGCATAATTTCAAAAAATGCCAACTGCACCAAATTGCAGGAAGGGGTAATAGAATGGAAGATGATAACATAGTTGACAAAAATTTGAATGGACTATGGTCGAATAATGGCAAAGTATGCTTCCTGTAATGTAATGGACATTCACTGGAAGAATAAGGAGGCAGGGATTTAGAATGATTAGGGGTGCAGGTTCAGCCTAGAGTCAGAAGTAGTAACTCAGGTTAATATCCATAGAAAGAATGCAAACAAAGCACTGGAGTACTTTTCTAGAAAGAAAAGAAGACAAGTTGTATTAAATCCTTGGATGTTGATAGTGCTCTGAAGCACTGATGGACTGATACCGGAACCCATCAGAGACGATTGAACAGTCTGGAGACAAAAAACAGATGGGTCACCTGATAGAGAGACATAAGGTAAACAAAGAGTCTGATAGTGTAGATTTAAGGGACTTGATTCCACTTTTGGGGAGTTTAGAAACAAAAACGTAAGAACATAGCAACACTGGAGCAGGTGTAAGCTACCTCATCCCATTAGCCTGTCCCACCATCCTACAGGACCATAGCTGATCTACCCCAGGCTTCAACTCCTCATCTGCGCAGATTTCCCAAAGCTCATAATTGCCTAATCCTGCATACATTTATCCACTGATTATCTCCAATGAGCAAATGATTGATTATCTTTACAAACCTCAGTGGCAGAAAATGCACAAATTTCAGGAAATATCTATCTGGGGTCGAGAAATATGGATGATCATTTAAATCTAATAGGACTTATGGCTAATTTATATTAAAGTTGAGTCTAAAACTAGAATATTCATCATGTAGTCTATTATTTAGATGCTTCCATCACTTATTGAGGAGATTTGGCATGTCACCAAAGGTTCTGGCAAATTTCTACAGATGTAGAGTGGAGAACATTCTGACTGGTTGCATCACAGTCTGGCATGCAAGCTCCAATCCACAGGATCGCAGGCTCAGCCAGCTCCATCACTAGCTCAACCATTTCCACCACTGAGGACATCTTCAAGCGCTGATATTTCAAGAAGTTGTCATCTATCATTAAGGACTCTCACCATCTGAGACATGCCCTCTTTTCATTACTACCATCAGGGAGGAGGTACAGGAGCCTGAAGACCCTCACATTATACTTTAGGAGCAGCTTCTTCCCCTCAGCTGTTTGATTTCTGAATAGTCCATGAACCCATTAATACTAGTTCATTATTTCTCTTTTGCACTATTCATGTATTACTTATTTTTATTGTAACTTATAGTCATTTTATGTAATGCATTGTATTGCTGCCACAAAACAAATTTCACAACGTATGTCAGTAAATAAACCTGATTCTGATTACCAGTAAGTAATTTCAAGTGTTAGTGTTTTTCCCCAATATCCATTTCTTTATACCAGTATCTAATTAGGTGCTAGCCCAGAGTTTGTTTACGGAACTAGGACACTGTGGAGGTTCTGGCACAGGCAAACATGAAGCAGGCACGAGAATTTCTAGAAGTGTGATTCTCTTCTGATAACTCCGTAAACAAACATATCGAAATAGACACCATCTATGAACCCCTAAGAGCCAAAGAAATACAAGCCAATAGAGTTTAAAGGCCAACTGAAGGAGTAACCAATCAGCACCGAGCAAGTGAATAGGGGCCTATATAAATGCAAGACTCCTAGAGATAAGCAACGGCAAATGCGCACTGAGGATGTCACCTCAACTGGTGATGAAACGTCTGCAAGCCAGCTGCCAAGCTTGGTGAATACCATAACATGGAACTCTGTGAAAACATCTACTTGGGCTGTCCACTACTGGGCCAGGCGTATTGGTAAGAAAGGAAGATCAGTGCAGCCAAGTAAAGAGGTGAAGAGGCAGCATCTCCCTTCAAATACAACAGGACATGATGAAGGAGACAGTGGGATCTGTTAATGCATGGAACAGATTCTACAATTACAGGCAATGGCTTGTAATTACCTGAGGTCCAGGATACAGCACTGAGACCCACATCTCAGAAAGGAATGGCTTCATCACATCAGTCATAGACTCAGAACTTAGAAAGAGTCTATTGAGCCCCCTTCCAGCATCTTCTACAGAACTGGCCAAGAGTCTTAGACACATATACAGTATATAGCTAGTGTGCTAAGACCTATCCAAAGTACTGTATTCCTCAATGTGGAGTGGAGTGCGAGTTTGTAAATCTGACAGGAGCAAAGGATATTGGAGTGGTGAGGGTGGAGTGCCAGGGGGCAGGCAGCAGAGATGGCATGCCAGGGGCAGGGGGTAGTGTGGGTGCCCTGAGATGTGAGGCAAGGTAATTTGATTCTAAATAATTGAGTTATTGACAAAATGCCTCTCCAGTGCTTCACAATCCCTGCCCTTTCCAGTTCCCTTTTCCCAACATGATTTCCCTCTCCCTGTCCCCTTCCCATTCTCTGTACTCAGTAAATGCCCATATCAGAATCAGGTTCACATACAGTGCTATCAAAAGTATTTAACCCCCTTGGAAGTTTTCATGCTTTGTTTTACAACATTGAATTACAGTGGATTTAATTTGGTTTTTTTCACACTGATCAACAGAAAAAGACTCTTTCATGTCAAGTTGAAAACAGATCTCTACAAAGTGATGTGAATTAATTACAAAAATAAAACACAAAATAATTGATTGCATAAGAATTCATCCCCCTTTAATATGAAACACTAAATCATCACTGGTATAGCCAATTGGTTTTAGAAGTCATGTAATTAGTTAATTAGAGATTACTAGTGCACAGTCAAGGTGTTCAAATTGATTGTAGTAAAAATACACCTGTATCTGAAAGGTCCAACTGCTGGTGAGTCAGTATCCTGGCAAAAACTACACCATGAAGACAAAAGAACATTCCAAGCAACTCCTCAAAAAGGTTACTGAAAAGCACAAGTCAGAAGATGGAGACAAGAAAATTTCCAAGTCACTGAATATCCCTTGGAGTACAGTTCAGTCAATTATCAAGAAATTGAAAGACTATGGCATAGCTGTAAGTCTGCCTAGAGCAGGCCATCCTCAAAAACTGAGAGATTCTGCAAGAATGGGACTTGCAAGGAAAGCCGTAAAGAGACCTACGATAACTCTAAAGGAGTTACAAGCTTCAGCAGCTGAGATGGGAGAAACAGCATATACAACAACTATTACACAGGTGCTTCACCCGTCGCAGTTTTATGGGAAAGTGGCAAAGAGAAAGCCAATGTTGAAAAAAAACTGTGCTCAATTCTGGTCGCCTCACTACAGGAAGGATGTGGAAACCATAGAAAGGGTGCAGAGGAGACTTACAAGGATGCTGCTTGGATTGGGGAGCATAGGTTAAGTGAAGTCGGCCTTTTCTCCTTGGTGTGACAGAGGATAAAAGGTGACCTGATAGAGATGTACAAGATAATGAGAGGCATTGATCATATGGATAGTCAAAGGCTTTTTTCTAGGGCTAGAATGGCTAGCACGAAAGTGCACAGTTTTAAGGTGCTTGGAAGTAGGTACAAAGGAGTTGTTGGGGTAGGTTTTTCACGCAGAGAGTGGTGAGTGTGTGGAATGGGCTGCCAGCGACGGTGGTGGAAGCAGATACGATAGGATCTTTTAAGAGACTCCTGGATAAGTACATGGAGCTTAGAAGGGCTATGGATAAGCCTAGGTAGTTCTAAGCTAAGGACATGTTTGGCACAGCTTTGTGAGCTGAAGGGCCTATATTGTGCTGTAGGTTTTCTATGTGTCTATGAAATTTCGGCTTGAGTGTGCGAGCAGGCATGTGGGAGACTCTGAAGTCAGCTGGAAGAAGGTTCTATGGTCTGATGAAACCAAAATTGAGCTTCTTAGCCGTTAGACTAAATGCTATGTTTGGTGTAAGCCAAACACCGCACATCATCAAAAACACACCATCCCTACCGTGAAGCATGGTGGTGGCTGCAGCAGGCCCTGGAAGGCTGGTGAAGGTAGAGGGTAAAATGAATGCAGTAAAATACAGGGAAACTTGGAGGAAAACCTGACGCAGTCTGCAAGAGAACTGCAACTTGGGAGAAGAGTTCTTTTCCAGCAAGACAATGACCCCAAGGATTAAGCCAAAGCTGCACAGGAATGGCTTAAAAACAACAGTTAATTTCCTGGAGTGGCTAAGTCAGAGCCCAGACCTCAATCCAATTGAGAATTTGCGGCTGGACTTGAAAGAGTTGTTTATTCACGATCCCCATGCAATCTGACAAAGCTTGAGCAGTTTTGTAAAGAAGAATGGGGAAAAATTGCATTGTCCAGATCTTCAAAGATGATAGAGCCCCATCCACACAGACTTGAGACTGTAATTGCTGCTGAAAGTGCACCTACTAAATACTGACTTGAAGTGGGTGAGTAATTAATTCAATCAATTATTTTGTGTTTAATAATTGTAATAAATTTAGTTCAATTTGTAGAAATTTTGTTTTCACTTTGATATGAAAGAATCTTTTCTGCTGATCAGTGTCAAAAAACCCAAATTAAATCCATTGTGATTTAATGTTGTAAAACAAAAAAAATCATGAAAACTTCCAAGGGGGTGAACTTATAGACACTATATGTCGTGATATTTGCTTTTTTTATGGCAGCAATGTAGTTACTATGGTACTGTGCAAAGCACCCTAGCTACATGTTTGTGCCTAAGACTTTTGCAGAGTTCTGTGAGCCTCAGTAATTCAAATGCTTATGTCGACCCTTCTTAAATGCTGTTGGAAAATCTGCATCCAACACTCTCTCAGGCATTGCATTCAGAATCAGAACCAGGTTTATTATCACCGGCATGTGACATGAAATTTGTTAACTTAGCAGCAGCAGTTCAATGCAATACATAATCTAGCAGAGAGAGAGAAAAAAATAATTAAAATAAAACATAATAATAAATAAACAAGTAAATCAATTACATACATTGCATAGATTATTTTAATATGTGCAAAAACAGAAATACTGTATATTGAAAGAAGTGAGCTCATGTCCAAAGCTTCAATGTTCATTTAGGAATTGGATGGCAGAGAGGAAGAAGCTGTTCCTGAATCGCTGAGTGTGTGCCTTCAGGCTTCTTTATCTCCTACCTGATGGTAACAGTGAGAAAAGGGTATGTCCTGGGTGCAGGGGGCTTTAATAATGGATGCTGCCTTTCTGAGACACCGCTTCCTAACGATGTCCTGGGTACCTTGCTGTCTAGTACCCAAGATGGAGCTGACTAGATTTACAACCTTCTGCAGCTTCTTTCGGTCCTGTGCAGTAGCCCCTCCATACCAGACAGTGATGCAGCCTGTCAGAATGCTCTCCACGGTACAACTATAGAAGTTTTTGAGTGCATTTGTTGACATGCCAAATAGCTTCAAACTCTTAATAAAGTATAACCCCTGTCTTTCCTTCTTTATGACTACATCAATATGTTGGGACCAGGTTAAATCCAGCTTGTTTGTACGTGTTGATTTGACACCCAGGAACTTGAAGCTGCTCACTCTCTGCATTTCTGATCCCTCTATGAGGATTGGTATGTGTCCTTCACCTTACCCTTCCTGAAGTCCACAATCAACTCTTTTGTCTTACTGACGTTGAGTGCCAGGTTGCTGCTACAGCACCATTTCCACGAGTTGGCGTATACACCCTGTACACCCTCTCCTGTACACCCTCTCATCACCACCTGAGATTCTACCAACAATGGTCCAGATAATCATTACTCTCTGAGTGGAAAAAGCTCCCCCTAGTCCCTTTGAATTCTCTTACCCTCGATCTATGTCCTCAAGTTTTATCTGTCTCTGATACAGGGTAAATTTTTCTGCAAACTACCTTATCTATACACCATGTCATTTCATATATTTAATCATAACCCCTCTTAAATGTTTCAAGGAAAACAGATCTAGCCTCCTCAGTCTCTCCTCATAACTGAGGTGCTCCATCCTGAGTAGCATCCAGTGAGACTCTTCAACACCCTTTCCAGTGCCATCACATGATTCCTGCAATGTGGTGACCAGCTGAGCTCCAACAAATATTTTATAAAGTTGGAGTGGAACCTCTCTCTTCTCGGATTTCAACCCGGGAAAGTGTGAAGTGATTCACTTTGAATGGTCAAATTTGAAGACCGAACACAGGGTTAATGGCAGGATTCTTAGCAAAGTGGAGTTATTGAGGGATTGTGGGGTCTCTGACCATAGATACCTCAAGTTGATCGGGTTGTTAAGAAGGTTTATGGTGTGTTAGCCTTCATTAATCAGAGGATTGAGTTCAACTCTGGCAAGACCACACCTAGAATATAGTGTTCAATTCTGGCTGCCTAATTATATGAAGGATGTGGAAGCTTTAGAGAGGCTGCAGAGGAGATCTCCCACGATGCTGCCTGGATTTAAAGAGTATGACCAATGAAGGTGGGTGAAGTGAAGTAAGATGAGAGGTGACTTGATAGAGGTGTACAAGATGATAAGAGGCAATCTGAGTGGATAGCCAGAGACCTTATCCGAAAGGAGAAGGGGCATAATTTTAAAGTGATTGGATGAAAATACAAGGGAAAGGTTAGAGGAAATTTTGTTTTTTTTTTAAAACAGAGTGGTGGGTGCATGGAAGGTCCTGCCAGGTGTGGTGGTAGAGGCAAATTCATTAGGGGCATTTAAGAAATTCTTAGTTAGACACATGGATGACAGAAAAGTGGAGGACTATGTAGTAGGGAAGGGTTAGATTGGCCTTAACATTTATCACAACATCTGGAGCAGAAGGGCCTGTACTGTGCTGAAGTGCTCAGTGTTTTATGGTATTACATTCTCCAGCTAATGGAGGCTGATATTCCATATCTTTTCTTAACAATGTTATCGATATGTTTTGCCACCTTGAAGGATCTTTGGACTCGCAAAGCCTTGCCAGGCAGCCTCTGTATGTCTCCCTGATGGGTGAATTCACACTGAGCTTCAGAGCAATATTTCATTGCCTCAGGAGCTTCATTGAAGTATAAAATGTTTGCCAGAATCACAGCAGAGTAGTGTGTAACAGCAGGGAGAAAGGCAGGTGTTTGAGACTGTTTCATGACACAGCATGACTGTTCATAACACATTTCTATATATATAGTGCTATAATGGTCCCACTAGTACGCTCATTCCTGGGAATACAGCCTCGGCATTAAGCAAGGTTCAATTCAATACATAGCAGCATAACATAACATTAATTCTTCAAAGCATTCCAACAGATTTGACTTGCCTGACAAGTCTGATAGAATTCTTTTAAGAAATAACAGGCAGAATAGGTGAAGGAGAGTCAGATGTATACATGGATTTTCAGAAGGCCTTTGACAAGGTGCCTCACATGAGGCTGCTAAACAAGTGAAGTACCCATGGTATTACAGCAAATCTACTGACATGGGAGAAGATTGGCTGCCTGGCAGGAGGCAAAGAGTGTCTTTACTGGTCGGTTGTCAGTGACTAGTGGTGATCTGCAGGAGTCAGTGTTAGGACCACTAACATATCATGTAAAAAGTAATGATTCAGATGACAGAATTGAGGGTTTCTTTGGCTGAGTTTTCAGATGATACAAAGATAGATGGAGGAGAAGCCTCGAAATCTGTCCTGTAATGGGGTGACAAAAATAGAATGCAATACTCCTGCTGCCACAAAGCTCTTCAACTCTTGAACTCAATTCCTTGACTAATAAAGGCAAGCATCCTACTTTTATCATCTTTTCAACCTGTGTAGTCACCTTCAGGGACCTTAGCCCACAAGATCCCTATGCACGTTAATATGTTTTAGGTCATACCATTACATATTTGTGTCCTTCCTGAGGTGCAACACCTCACATTTGGCAGGGTTAAACAACATCTACAACTGGTCTTTATCCTTCTATATCAGTCTACACCATCCACAACACAATCAATGTTCATATTGTATACGTACTTGCTAATCTAGCCATCTATGTTTTCATCCAACTCATTTGTATCTATCACAAATAGCAGAGGTCCACGTACAGATCCCTGCAGAGCACCACTAGTCACTGACCTCCAGCCACAGTAAGACCTATCGACAACTAAGCTCTGTCTTCTAGAAGCAAGTAAATTCTGAATCTAAATGACCCATACACTGTGGATCCTATGCATCTTAATCTGGATGAGTCCTCCATAAGGGACCTTGTAAAGCTCTTCTAAAATCCACGTAAACAAGATCCACAGTTATACCTTCATCAGTCACACGCATCATCTCCTCACAAAACCTTATGTTAATTAAACACAATTTGCCTTGCATAAAGCTGTACAGTTTAGCCCAAATTAGGCCTTGGTTTTCCAAATGCTCATAAATCTTATCCCCAAGAATCTTTTCCAGTAACTTCCCAACCACTGATGTGAGATTCACCAATATATAATATCCAGGATTATCCCTATTTCCATTCACGAATAATAGAACAACATTAGCTATTCGTCAGACTTCCAGGACTTCATCTGTGGCTAGTGAGGACATGAATATATTAGCCAAGGCCCCATCAATCTCACCTGTTGCCTATCTCAGAAACTTTGGGTATATGCCATAGGTCCTGGGAACTTATCCACCTTAATGCTCTTTAAGTGACCCAAAACTACCTCCTTCTTTATCTGGAAATGCCTTGGCAAATTAATATACTTCATTCTGTACTCCTGAACTACTTTTGATAAATATTGATGCAAAGTGTTCATTAGAGCTTCACCTGAATCCTCAGACTGTTTGCTCCTTTATCTTTGAGTAGTCCCACCCACTTCCTAGTTCTTGCTCTTGACGTCTGTATCAAATGCCTTGGGATTTTCTTTAATCCAGCTTGTCATGTACTTTTCATGGCCTTTCCAGGCTTTCCTTATTCTGTTCTTGAGTATTTTTCTGGCTTCTTTATAATCCTCAAGGGCTCCGTTTGAATATTAGCTTCATTATGAAGAAGATCCATTGAATACAACAGCCTGAGCAAAGCAGGGCTTATCATCATTTCTGAAATTCTAATTTTTAAAATATAGCATTATTACCAGTTATTTTCTGTGTATATTTAGATGCATCATTGGATATCATTAAGAAAACCCATATAAATATCTCTATGGAATATTATATGAAACAGTATTTAAAGAGAATTCACTCAGTGTGAACAGCCAAGCATAGGAATAGGAAAAGGCTAATTATTTGAACAGCAAACACAAAATGCTGAAAGAACTCAGCTGGAGATTTCCAGCATCTGCAGAATTTCTTGTGTTTAGGTTATTTATTTAAGTTATTGTTCAGGATGTGGATATTGCTGATAAGGTCAGTATTTAAAGATAATCCTTTAGTGTCCTTGTGTTACTTTCTTGAATCTCTGCAATCTCTAAATCCTTTTGTCCAATGCATTTAGTTAAATAGGGAGTTTCAGAAATGAGACCCAGCAGCAATGAAAGACCTGCAATATGCTTCCAAATCAGGGTTTGAAGAGGAATCTGCAGGCGGTGGTGTCCCATGTGCCTGCAGCTGCATACTACAAAAATCACAATCCTGACATGCTGTTTCAACAGTGGATAAGTATTGGGAAATCTGAAGGTTAGTCACTTGCCAGAGCCTACCCAGCCCTACCCTCCCCTTATGGCCTATGTTATCTCTGGGATGGATCCAGCTGAGTTTGTGGTGAATGTAATGACCCTAGAGTGTTGAAGTTGAATGAATGGATTAAAGATAGAAGTACTATTGAAAAGTTAAGGTAATTGGTTATAATCTCATCATTGTCACTTTCTCATACTTTAATAGCACAAATCTCTCTTACAGCTTTTCCATCCCTGCTCATGTGTTATATTCAAGTTCATGTGTTATATTCAAGACTAAGGGGCTTTAATCAGATCTGTTGGCCATTGCTTAGCTCTGTCCACTGCATATTGTCTCTGTGGTTTAGCAATGGTCGTCCTGCGTTGCGGTTTCAGCAAGGTTATTCTTAGGAATTCCAACCATGAGAAAATCTGCAGATGCTGGAAATCCGACCAATGCAAAAAATATTGGAGGAACTCAGCAGGCCTGGAAGCATCTGAAGAAAAGAGTAAACAGTCAATGTTTCGGGCCGAAAGCCTTCATCAGGTCAGGTGAAGAGTCTCGGCCCAGAATGTTGACTGTTTACACTTTTCCATAGATGCTGTCTATCCTGCTGAGTTCCTCCAATATTTTGTGTGTTGCTTATTTTTTAGGAATGCTTGATGCTACCTCTACATCATGTGCAAACATCTATGGATGTGTGGCATCGGTGAAGCTCAGCAACTACTTATCAAAGCCAACAAATCAAAGGAAACGACTGGATACTTTATTGAGAACACCTTTTCTGGTAAACAATCAACACAAACAATAGTCTGTAACTTCCCTTTGGACTTGGAGTCGATTTGATGTGGCAGAACCTGGGCAAGGCAGTCGGGGTGAGTGGAGGTGAGGGAGCGGGCCTGTCACCGAGAGCCAGGGAGGACCCATGATTCAATCGATTTAAGCACCAAGCTGAGTTGAAAATGTCAGGTATGGGCCAAGTCAAGGTGGTAGGCTCCAGGTCCCAGGGCGTATTGAAGCAACAGACTCCCATGTTTAGATGGTGATTTAAGCGCCAGGCCAGATTGAAAAGATCAGGGTGTAGGGGCCAGAAGAAAGGGACAGACCAGGTTGGCTCACTGCTCCATGATGTTTACTTTGCTCTGCACTGTCAGAACTCTTTTTCATGGATATTAGTTCTGAACACTATTTGCTTACTTTTATTGTTTGGAGGACTTGTTTTTTTCTCTGCGAACATCTTTTTTCGAAAGGGTTCACTTGGATTTCTTAGTTTTCTGGCTGCTTGTGAGGATACAAATCTCAAGATTATATAATGTATGCATACTTTGATAACAAATGAACTTTGTGAGCAGGCTGATGCTTTAGGTTGGATCAGAAGGGGAGAGTGAGGCCATGTGTATATGGCTGGTTTAGCATATCAAGTTTATTGTCATAGGCACAAGAATATGTATACAATGAAACTCTTAACTCACAGCAGCATCTCTGGAACTTTACAACATATAAGCAGCATTCACAAGAAAAACATAATTTGTACACAATTATTACAAGTAAGAACACAGTCGGAATAACAAGAACGTCCATTGTAGTGCAAAATGATGAAAGTACTCAGTTTGGCTAAACTGAGACCATGATTAGGGCTGTGCCGGTTGGTTCAAGAACCAAATGTTTGAAGAGATATAATGTCTTTATTGTGCTGTGAAGCACACTATCATGTTAGACCACCCATTAAACATGATAACAATTATATTAAAAACTGATAACGTTGGACATCTGTAACAAAGATAGAAAATGGTCAAATCGTTCAGCATCTGTGAAGAGAGAAAGATTCAGAGCTAATCTGTTAGGTTGAACACCTCCTTTGACAAATAGCCTTTATTAAATGTGGTGATTGTACCTCACAGCACAAAAGAGGGGTTCTTTGACATAAACATGGAGCTTTGCCTCTGCGGGAACTGCATGATAATTGCTTCCGCTAGTGCTTTCGTGAACAGGTGCATCTGCTACGGGTTGACTGGTGAGGATGAAGTCAAGTTTGTCTGTGGTGATGCTAGCAAACTACTTTTGGTAATGGATAGTAATTTCTCCTTCACAAAGTATGTTCTGTGCCCTTGTCGCTTTGTGTTTCTTCCAGCTGTTGTTCAACCTGGAGGAATACTGAATTATCATCTGAGGGAGAATGGTAGGTGGCAATTACAAGAATCATGCTTGTGAACATTGCCCATGTTTGACCTGATGTCACGAGACATCACTGGGTCTGAAGAAGATACTAAGGACTTCCAGACCCATTCCCAACAAACTCTGGTAGTAGTAGTGTGATCACTCGAGTTGACCATGATGTTCTCTTAAGGGGTTGTCTATTGGTGGATCCACGGGTGGCTGTACAGGCCAGTCTGGGATCTGCATATTCTGATGCAGTGTGGGAAAGATTAAAAATGGCGGCTGTGGTTGGTTGTTGAATGTTGGAGTTTCTCTTTCCAGCTGATCCTCAAAATCTATGTAAGGTTCTTGGGTGATATTGTTCCAGGGCTTTCAGGTGTCTACTGTAGGTGGTCTATGATTCAGATTCATACAAAAGTAGGAAGGACATTTGCTCTATTGACCACAAGTTTTGTTTGGAGCTGTAAGTCATGGTCTTCAAAGACTCTTCATTATTCTTGCATTGCCTCTTCTACCACTACTCAACTAATGGTTAATTTGAGTCAATGTCGGCTTTTGAGCAACAAATGCTGCCAAGATAGGGAAAATGGTCTACATTTTCAAGGGCAATATCGTCAAATTATATGAATGGCCAGATAAATGGCTGATTGAGTGCTGACAAATATAAGACCTGAGTCTTTTTCTAATATTCAAAACAAGACTTAGGACTCCATATACCTTGACAAAGGCACTCAGGATCCATTGGGGATCTTCTTCAGAATGTGCTGCAATGGCATTGTGTTCTGCATACTGAAGCTCCAGGATATGGTGGTGCTAATATTGTTCTTGGCCTTGAACTGGTTGAGGTCGAAAAGCCTGTTGTCCATTCTATACATGATTGGGATTCTCTATGACAGATCTTGGCCAGTGAGGTGAAGGATAAGACCATAACAAATAGGAGCAGAATAAGGCCATTTGGCCCATCGAGTCTGCCCAGCCATTTAATCATGGCTGATCCTTTTTCCCCTTCCTCAGCCCCACGTCCTAGCCTTTGCCCTGTAACCTTTGATGCCATGTCCAGTCAAGAACTGCCTTAACTACATCCAACGGCTGAGCCTCCACAGCTGCCTGTGGTAATAAATTCCAGAAATTCACCACCCTCTGGCTAAAGAAATGTTCAGATCAGTTCAGTTTCAGTTTATTGTCATTTAGAAACCACAAATACAATGCAGTTAAAAAATGAGACAACATTCTCAGAATGATATCACAAAAGCACATGACAAAACAGACTACGTATCCCTATCTCTGTTTTAAATGGACGCCCCTTTATCCTGAGGCTGTGCCCTCTTGTCTTAGACTCCTTTACCATGGGAAAAATCTTTTCCACATTTACACTGTCTAGGTCATTCAACATTCAATAGGTTTCAATGAGATCCTCCCTTCATATTTCTAAACTCCAGCAAGTACAGACCCAGAGCCATCAAACATTCCTCAAATGATAACCCTTTTATTCCCAGAATCATCCTTGTGACTCTCCTCTGAACATTCTCAAATGCCAGCACATCTTTTCTTTGATGAGGCACCCAAAACTGTTCACAATACTCAAGGAGAGGGCTCGCCAGTGCCTCAGTATCACATCCCTGTTCTTGTATTCAAGACCTTTTGAAATTAATGCTAACAATGCATTTGACTTCCTCACCACCGACTATACCTGCAAGTTGACCTTTCTGCATAAGGACTCCCAAGTCCCTTTGCATCTCAGAGTTTTGGATTATTCCCTTTTAGAAAATAGTCTGCATGAAAGTACATGGCCATGTTTTTTCCAACATTGTATTTCATTTGCTACTCCCTTGCCCATTCTCCTAACCTAAGTCCTTCTGCAGCCTGCCTGTTCCCTCAATCCTACCTGCTCCTCCACTAACCTTTATCTGCAAACTTGGCAACAGAGCCATCTATTCCACCATCAAATAAATCATTGATATACAGCATAAAAAAAGCAGTCTCAATACTGACCCCTGCAGAACACCACTAGTTACTGGCAGCCAACCAAAAAAGGATCCTTTTATTCCCACTTGCTGCCTCCTACCAATCAGCCAATGTTCTTACCATGCCAGTAATTTCCCTGTAATGCCATGGACTCTTAACTTGGTAAACAGCCTCATGTGGCACCTTATCAAGGGCCTTCTGAAAGTCTAAATATACAACATCCACTACATCCACTTTGTCTATCCTATGTGTGATCTCCTCAAAGAATTCCAACAGGTTTGTCAGGCAAGATTTTCCTTTAAGGAAACCATGCTGATTTTGTCATATCTTGTTTTGTGTCACCAAGTACTCAATTAAAAGTTGACTCCAACATCTTCCAAACTGGTCTATGACTTCCTTTCTGCTCCCTTTCTCCTTTCTTGAAGACATTTGCAATTTTCCAGTCTGCTGGCACCATGTCAGAGTCCAATAATTTTTGAAAGATCATTACTAATTCCTCCACAATCTCTACTGTTACCTCTTTCAGAACCCTAGGGTGCAGTTCATCAGGTCTGGGTGACTTGTTTACCTTTAGGTCTTTTAGTTATTTGAGCACCTTAACTCAACCCACAAGGATTCAACATCTTCCACTCCTATGTCACATCTTTCTAATGATTTTTTGCCATTCTGTACCAGCAGAGCCCCACCATCTCCTCTGTCGATTTTCCTATTCCTCCAATACAACGTGTAATCATGGATGGCATCATGGACCTCCTTCACACTGGGAGGTTCTCTCGTGTCTTTTTTCACAGGTCTCTACAGGACTTGCTTAGTAACCTCTAGTCCAGCAGTGCTGTCACAGATAAGTTCTTGAAAACACTCTCTCCATCGATCATTGTTATCCTTCTGATCCTTTAGCAAGTTCTTCCCATCCTCTGAGCATTGGGGGGGGGGGGGGGTGTTAATCCAAAGTAACTTGGACCACAGACAACTTTAGTGGCACTGAAGGAGCTTCTTGTATCACCAGAGTCTGCCATTCTCTGGGTTTCCAAAGCTTTCTGAGTCCACCAAGAAATTTTTAGCTCTCTCACCCTGCACTGTATGTTTGTCATGGCTCTGAAGTAAGTTTCTCTTTTGGCTTTATGGTCTATTTCATTCCACCAGGCACAAAAGGCTTTCTTTTTCTTGGAGATGAGTTGTCCTATCTCCAGGCTGTTATCATCAAACCAATCCAGATGTTTTCTGGACGTACCAATGGATGTTTTTGGAGGTATCAAGGATGGTGGATCTAAGTAGACAACAGTGTTCTTTGATATCCTTCAAGTATTCCTCTTGGACATTTTCACCAAATGGAGGCCTGAAGATACTGTTGGAAGGCAGTGTCAAGCAGGCTCTCAAGTGTTCTTATAAACCCTCCTCTTTTTCCATAAGTTTGATGGGCATGTGGAGCGGATCAGGTGATATTCTGTCCAGCAGTCATCTATGCCAATCATGGCCCTTGTGATATTCACAGCATGGCAATCCCTAGCTTGGACAATGACATAGTCAATGAGAAGCCACTGTTTATTTCCGGGGGGGGGGGGGGGCCAGGGTGTCTTGAATTTGTTTTTCTGGTGGAAGAGGGTTTTCGTTTGTGAAGATAAGATTGTGCAGGGCACATATGGTGACAAGTAGTACTTCATTTGATTTGATGTCGCCAATGCCTTCCTTACTGACCCTGGCATTGAAGTCCCCTACAAGAATTAGCTTGTAATCCTTTGGGATGCTTGATGGTGTCACATCTAGCCAAGTGAAGAGGGCTTCTCTTCCATACTTGTGTGAGCCCAGTGTTGGTGCATAAGCACTCTTGATGGTTGCCATCTGGTTGTTGGCAAGCACCAAACAGACCATCGCAGTTGTTCACGGTAAGTTGAGAAAGCTGACTGACAAGCTGGTTCTTTATATTAAACCCAACACCATGGATCCTGGGCTCATCAACTGCCTCCCATTTCCAAAAGAACGTGTAACCATCCTTCTCTGCCCTCAATTGCTCTTCATCTGGCAGATGGGTTTCAGAAAGATCTGCTAGGTCAGTCCGGCATCTCCGCAGTTGTCTGGTGATGATCGCACGTTTCATCTCTGGTCCATCACTGGTCGTACTATCTGAGTGCACGTATGCCAGGTTCCAAAGATCACATTTCTCTGTTTCTGACTGCATATGGTGATCTCTTTGGCTGCGGTAATCCAGGCAAGGGGTTTTGAGAGAGGCTATTTTGAGGGCACCTTTTCCAGACCCTTCCCCAAATGTGGTGAGCAAAGCGGAAACTAAATGGGGCTGCTCGGTCTTGAGAGCATCTTCTGAAATGCTCTTTCTGCTTCAGTCCAAGAGCCCAGCAACTGAATCAAACACCAAAAATGTGCCAGCTTCCAATTCTACCCCTTTGCCATTTCCCTATTGCCACAGAACTTAATATTTGATGTTAGGGTGGATTCCCTTAATAGAGAATGCCTGTGCATGATTTTTTTTTAACATGGAGAGGCTGATGCACTGGCGGCAACCACACAGTCAGTGACAGATCGGAGTCAGGGTCCAGGGTGCAGCCTTCCTCTGTCTTCACTGCCATTGTGATGCATCATCATCGTCTGCCAACTCCACTGCTGAGGTCTTGGTTGGATCACTCTTTATCTGCAGCCACTCCTTTGACCTTATCACCACGTGATCCTCCCAGGAGCTAAACTCCAGACACATTCACTCTCAGGATGTCAGGAACTCTCACACCTCTTCACCATGACAAGGTGACTATCCTCCGAGAAGAGCTGTAAACTGTATACCTAAACCTCAGGTAGAATTTCATTGCAGGCGTATTTTAATTAATTCATTTTGATATTGATACAGCCAATATTTATTGCCCTTTCTTAACTGGATTTTGAAAAGACAGTGGCAAGCAGCCTTATGAAATTGCTTTAGTTTCGTTGTCCAGTTCAAGGCATTTTCATAATACAGTTGTGTAGGGAGTTCCTGTGTTCTGAGATGTTTGATTGCTTGGTAATCGGGTTGGACATTTCTCCCATATTTGTCTTGATGCCATGAAATCTTGAAGCAATATTGATGACTTACTGATCTATTCTATGCAAACAATATACCAATACCTCTGGCTGGTCTGCTATGTTGGTAGGACAGGACATTGGCAGAGATATTTTTGAGAATGGCACTGCAAGAGTTGACTGACCTGGGAGCAACTTGACCATGTTTGAATTAGGCGCCTGAGTCTGAGAGGTGGCACATTAAGTTGTATCAACTGTCTGTTTTAATAGTTATGATATACTGGGTGAATTTCCAGGTTGCTTCAGGAGGTTTAAAGTGGCTGATAGTGAGCAAGGATGATGTATCTCCTTTTTTGATATGCATTGCTCAAACAATTAATTGTCCAAAATACATTGCCCAAGCAATTAAATAACAAACCAGTAAAATCATTGATGCTTGTTGTGATGCAAGGAAAAAATTTAATTCCAGGCTTAATTATTCACTTGGATTTAAATTTCATACTTCCACAATAGGATTGGAACTCAAACCTTCACATACTACTATAATAAATTGAACACAACCTAACCACACTGTTCTTAATATATCTTTGACAAGCAAAATGATATAAAACTCTGAAAGGAAATAACTAGCTATGTTCTGTTTCTGCTGTTATTAGCAAAGGAGATTTTAGTCTATGCATTAAGATGTATCTTAACTTCTTGCTTGGCCTGCACTCAAAAAATATTTTGCAGAAGTCCGTCAGTACTTGATTTTAACATTTGAATGTTTTTGCTAAAGGAACTAAGATGAGAAGAAGAAGATGAGGGTCTGATTCATTACAACATTCTGTGCCATCTGCCATAACGACTAGTTTTGTTGCTTTATCTATTGTTCAACACGTACCAAAGACATGCTCTGAAAAATTCAACTGCACTTGTTCTATTGGTAAAGAAGTTCTAGAAACCAAGCCGAGGTTCACAAGACTATGATGCAAGAGTTGCAAAGTGGGGTTAAGCTATTTAGCTGTGCTTCAGCTGGCCGAATGTTCTCCTATGATTCCCACCTAACTGCCTGGAGCTAGAAATATGTCGTCTTGTTCTAAACTTCCTCACCAGGTTATTTATTTCTATCATCTGCATTCAGTCTTAAAAATCACAGTCAATCCACTCCACATCTGCTGTTTATACTGCTGCTGATGGAACCTTAATCTGTGTGGCTTCTTCTCATGAGTTAACCCAGGGGCTTTGACAAAATTCAGGTAATCTTCTTACCGCACCATTGCATTCTTTTTAAGGTGCAGTATGTGAAAATATGCACCAAACACCAAATGTGGTTTAAGCACAGCAAAAAAGAGAAAATCTGCAGATGCTGGAAATCCAAGCAACACACACAAACTGCTGGAGGATCACAGCAGGCCCGGCAGCATCTATGGAAGAGGGTACAGTTGACATCAGTCCACAGCTTTGTGTTGCTGTAGCAAAATTGCACCCCCTATATATTGTATCAATCCACTTGGAAAACATGTAACCGTCATTACTCATCTAATTTTTTTCGGTACCTGATAATTACACCTTTACTTCCTATGCAGCTGGACACCTAGATCTCTTTGAACCTCCACAATTCACAGCTTTTGCTATTTGAATAATGACCATCCTATTTTTTTTGGTACAAATTAGACAGCTTCAGACTTATTTATGTTGAAATCCATCTGTCAACATTTAGTCCACTCACTTAATCTATCAATGTCTCTTTGTAATTTTATGCAGAAGATACAGCATTGCTCACTGCCAGCAATATGTTTAATTTAGCTAGTATTCTACACGTATTCATTCTGTAACTGTTCTTTTGAAAATGACGGCTATTAATTTTTAGTCAATCAACTCGGCTTCCTTTCTTGTGAAATCATCTGAGAAACATCAGCTATTGGTTCCCTGCCAAAAATATAATAGACTGCAATGTGGATATGCTGGGATATTTAATTTGCTGTTTGTAGTCCTGCTACCAATGATCAGTTTGCTCAGTTTATGCCTTCTTTACGAAGTGACCATGTCGTGGGAATGCCTGATGGTCATACTGCCAAATGAACCGATACAAAATAAGATAAAAGAATCAGTGGGCAAGATGAAGAGACATTTTCACACATCCATGGAATGCACTGCCTGAGATAGCATTTCCTCTCGTGACGAAATGATGGCTTGTGAGTTCCTGACAACCCAACGGCGATGACGTCTGAAGTTTAGACATCTGGCACTAAGCTCCCGGTAAGGTCACCCTTAGCACTAAGGTCAAAGGGGAAGTTCCAGAAAAAGAGCGATCCAAATGGTTGTGAAAGGTCCCCAGTAATCTTGCATTCCATACTACTGGACACTGACCCCAGTCTGCCAAGGACCATGAGGTGGCTTCCTATGCATCAGCCTCTCCATGTTAAACAAAGTCATGCACAGGGGTTCTCCATTAAGGGAATCCACTCCAGCATCCTAGTGTAACATGCTGTAAGGGTTCACTGCTGATGTAATGGTTTCTCTGTAGCAGCAATGTTTGGGTTATGACTAGAGATAACGGGGTCTTTGGAATGTGCGCCATCCAATGAGAGGCATGTTGTTCTTTCTTGTGGGTCTGAGAGAAGGGATGTTGGCAGTCTTTCGTCGGCGAGAGATGAAGGGAGTAGACCGCCGGACAGAGTGGACTTGGAGCGAGAGTCCGCAATGCTCAGAGGAGGTCAATGGGGAACAAATGGACGGAGCAATGAGCTCCAATGTGCGCATTAGACTGTTTCATGTGAATGGGACCTTTTTCTTTTTTGTTTCTTTACTAACCTATAGTCAAATTAATAATTATAAAGCTCAATCGTTTAATCGCATATTGTGTACTGTTTGTTATTTTGTGGTACTGATTTGTAACAGGGAAGCACATCACGCAGCATCCACCCAAACAAGATTCCTCAAGTTCGGCCGGGCTGGAGGCTGTCTTCCCCTAGATTAAGCCGCTAGCTGAACCTGAGGGTGACACTAGTTATATGGATCCTGGATTAGTCTCTGTGACCACCTGAGCACCTGCCAATAAACAAACCATTTGCAGTTCATCGTGCTTCACGCAAATTATTATACTACTGGTTGTAAATTTACAAAAGAGAATTGAATAGATGCTTAAATGCAGAAGTTTGCAGGGCAGTGGGATTAATTGTCTGGGTCTTTCAATGTGTGGACCAAATAGCCCCTTACCACACTGTTCCATTCTATGAATACTCATTTCAGTGAGGGATGCTGTGACTGATAGCACCAAAGAAGAGAAACCGTTAAAAATCAAAATGATTGTAGACTGCAAACCTGGCAACATTTTATCAATTTGCAGGGAATGCTCAAACAACAGTGCTAACCATAAACCCTTCAACATGTCACTAGAATTCACTTACAGCATGCCAACATGAGAATCTGCCAGCTCACCCTACAATCTGTCGGTGCACTGAATATGATCATAACAATCCTAATGGGGACTTAGCAAAGGAGCAAAAAGTGACTTTATAATAAGGCTAATTTTTGTCCCAATAAATGGTCTGATTAAATGCTGAAAATAAATTTCCAAAATAATTTTGCACAAGTTGTGTTCTGAAAGGATTAGTTCATTTTAAAATCACATTTTTATTTCAAAGCCAGTTATGCCAATGCATTACATATAATTTCTCCTTTCTTAATGTGCCAATAGGATTAAAATTATATTGGTTTACAGTCATCAGGGGTTTCTTTCTGCAATTATATGATACAATCAAACATTTAATTTCCAACTCCTGTGAACCATTGTTTGTGCATTTGCCTTTCTCTTGTCCTCAAATATTAATTGAATTAAGACACTGTTCTATTCAGGAAAGTACAGTTAGACAATTTCACAATGACACAGAATATTTTGTTACAGAGGGAAGCAGAACTTTAAAAGATATTCAGCTGTGTGTGTTTACTGGGTTTAATTATTGCTTACCATATGTTCAGCACAGATAGCAAAAAGGTGAGACTTTTCAATAGATCAACTCTGAGACCTCAAAGGTCTTTCCTTTAGGAGATTAAGTGCTTCATCATTGCAAACAGGGATCTCCTAAGGTTGCAAATTAATTAATTTATATTGTGTAACTGAAAATTTCAGTTTTCATCTTTTGACAAGACAAAGAACTTTGAGACTGCATATACTAAAATTTTATCTTTAATTAGCAACTAGCACACTGGATGTGGCTAATGCTATGTTGAAAGAGAATGGTATTTTGTTAATGTTCTAGTTCAATCATTGTGATGTCTCTGTAATGCTTATAAGTTGCCAATTCTGTGTTGTGTCTGGTGACTTTGATTCTCCTTTTTCTGTGGCTGTGCTAATAATCATCACCACAAAATGCTCTCTTTTGGAATAGAGGAACTGAGAGGTGATTAAAGCACGAGAGTGTGTAAACCAGAGCAGGCAACCATCCAGCTTCATGAATGTAAGGCAATACAATGAATTCCGGAGTTAAACTACAGAGTTTGTTTTGTGGCACACTGCAGTATTATGCTAGTGGTGACTGACCCTATTAAAAACAAGTTTCAGATGGATTGGTAGGTGTTTGCTTCTCATAGGTGGGCTTATAAACTCAAGGCTATTGTGGAACTAACAAAAGTGACTGCCTAACTGGATTATACCACCTTAAAGTTTTCTTATTCAAAAGAATTTTCTGTTTTCACATTTGTAAGTCTATACAAACAGCTCTTACAGCAGTAGTCAATGGACTAATTAATCTTTACTTATAATGTCTACAGATCCAACAATACCAGGGTTAACCATTTCAAAATAGATCTTTTCAGTGAATATTTATTAATTTTTGGTCGTGCGTATTCATGGTTCTCTGAAGACCAAGGAAGATGGAAGAGTGCAGCACAGGAATCTGCAATTCAGTCCAGGATATCTATGCTGACAAAGATGCAAAACTAAACTAAAGGCCCATCAAGTCTGTTTCACTATTTCATCATGGCTGATGTATATCCCTCTCAGCCCCAATCTCCTGCCTTCTCCCCTTAACCCTTCATGCCTTGACTAATCAAAAACTATCAACCTCAGACTTAAACACACCCAAAGAGTCGGCAACCACAGCCACCTGTGGCAAGGAATTTCGCAGATTCACCACTTTCTGTATGAAGAGATCACTTCTCATCTCCCTTGTAAATAGACATCCCTCTGCCCTAAGGCTGTGTCCTCTGTTCTTAGACTTCCCCACCATAGGAAACACTCTCCACATCTACTCTGTTGAGGCTTTTTAACATTTGATAGGTTTCAATGAGATTCCCCACCTCATTCTTCTGAATTTCAGTGAATACAGGCCTAGACCCATCAAATGCTCCTCATATTTGCTGCACAAATCACTCTCTCACCTAGAGGGGGTCAGTTGTGCTGTGAGGATTACATTCCTTGACTTCTCTAGTGCCTTTAACACCATCCAGCCCAAGATCTTAAGGCACAAACTAACGGAGATGGGAGTAGACTCTCACATGGTGGATTGGATAGTGGACTACTTGACAGATAGACCTCAGTATGTGCGGTTGGGAGACTGTAGGTCTGACACGGTGGTCAGCAGCACAGGGGCGCCGCAGGGAACCGTACTCTCTCCGGTCCTGTTCACCCTGTACACATCAGACTTCCAATATAACTCGGAGTCCTGCCATGTGCAGAAGTTCGCTGACGACACGGCCATAGTGGGGTGTGTCAGGAATGGACAGGAGGAGGAGTATAGGAAACTGATACAGGACTTTGTGATATGGTGCAACTCAAACTACCTGCGTCTCAATATCACCAAGACCAAGGAGATGGTGGTGGACTTTAGGAGATCTAGGCCTCATATGGAGCCAGTGATCATTAATGGAGAATGTGTGGAGCAGGTTAAGACCTACAAGTATCTGGGAGTACAGTTAGACGAGAAGCTTGACTGGACTGCCAACACAGATGCCTTGTGCAGGAAGGCACAGAGTCGACTGTACTTCCTAAGAAGGTTGGCGTCATTCAATGTCTGTAGTGAGATGCTGAAGATGTTCTATAGGTCAGTTGTGGAGAGCGCCCTCTTCTTTGTGGTGGCGTGTTGGGGAGGAAGCATTAAGAAGAGGGACGCCTCACGTCTTAATAAGCTGGTAAGGAAGGCGGGCTCTGTCGTGGGCAAAGTACTGGAGAGTTTAACATCGGTAGCTGAGCGAAGGGTGCTGAGTAGGCTACGGTCAATTATGGATAACTCTGAACATCCTCTAGTTAGCACCATCCAGAGACAGAGAAGCAGTTTCAGCGACAGGTTACTATCGATGCAATGCTCCTCAGACAGGATGAAGAGGTCAATACTCCCCAATGCCATTAGGCTTTACAATTCTACCGCCAGGACTTAAGAACTTTTTAAAAGCTATTATTAATGCTTTTTGAGATAGTGATTTAGATGTATATCATATTTTTTTTACTGAGTTAAGTATTGTATGTAATTAGTTTTGCTACAACAAGTGTATGGGACATTGGAAAAAAGTTGAATTTCCCCATGGGGATGAATAAAGTATCTATCTATCTATCTATCTATACGGTAAGCCTTTGAATCCAGAATCATTTCTGTGAACCTCCTTTAAACACTCTCCAACATCAGCTCCTCCTTTCCAAGTTAAGCAGCCCAGAACTGCTCATAATGCTCCAAGTGAGGCCAGTGCTTTATAGAGTTTCAACATTACATCCTTGCTTTTAAATTCTAGTCCTCTTGAAATGAATGCTAACATCGCATTTGCCTTCCTCACCACAGACTCAGCCTGCAAATTAACCTTTAGGGAAACCTGCACAAAGACTCCCAAGTACTTATGCACATCAGATTTTTGAATTTTCTTTCCATTTAGAAAGTAGGCTACATTTTTTATTTCTTCTACCAATGTGCATGATCATACACTCTCTGATACTCTATTCTATTTGCCATTTCTTTTCCATTCTCTTAATCTGTTTAAGTCCTTCTGTAGCCTCTCTGCTTCCTCAGCACGACCTCCCCCTCCACCTATCTACATATAATCCACAAATTTGACCATAAAGCTATCAATTCTTTCATCCAAATCATTGACATATAATAGAAAAAGAAGCGGTCCCAGCAGAGACCCCATGGAACACCACTAGTCACCGGCAGTCAACCAGAAAAGCATGCCTTTATTCCCTCCTGCCAATCAGCCGTTGTTCTATCCACGCTAATATCCTTTCTGTAATCCCATAGGCTCTTGACTTGTTAAGCAAACTCATGTATGGCACCTTGTCATACATTGGTAGCTTTCTGAAAATCCACCAATTCTCCTTTGTCTATCTTGATTGTTATTTCTTCAACGAAATCCAACAGATTTGTCAGGCAAGATCTCCCCTTAAGGAAACTATGCTGGCTCAGCCAATTTTATCATTCACTACTCTTTGGCTAAAAAATTCCACCTTATCTCTGCTCTAAAATGTCAGCCCTCAGTTTTGAGGCTGTGCCCTCTTGTTCTGGTTACCCCCACCACAGGAAATATCCTCTCCACATCCACCCTGTCTAGTCCTTTCAACATTTGGAAGGTTTCAACAAGATCCCCCTACATTCTTCTAAATTCCAGTGAGTACAGGACCAAAGCTGCCAAATGCTCCTCATATACTAACCCCTTCATTCCCAGAATTATCCTCATGAACCTCCTCCAGACTCTCTCCAATAACAACACATCCTTTCTGAGATATGGGGCCCAAAACTGTGCACAATATACCAAGTGCAACCTGACTAGTTTCTTATAAAGCCTCAGCATTAACTGTTTGCATTTATATTTTATTCCCCTTGAAATAAATTCCAACATTGAATTTGTCTTCTTTACCACAGACTCAACCTGTAAATTAGCCTTCTGTGAGTCTTGCACAAGGACATCTGATCCCTTTTTCACTTCTGATGTTTGAAGTTTCTCCCCATTTGAATAGTTTGCACTTCTGTTCTTTTTACCAAAATGCATTATCATACATTTTCCAGCATTGTATTCCATCTGTCACTTTATTGCCCATTCTTCAAATTTGTCCAAGTCCTGCTGCAAACACATTGCTTCCTCTAAACTACCTATCCCTTTACCTGTCTTTGTATCATCAGAAAACTTTACCACAAAGCCATCAATTCTATTATCTAAATCATTGACAAACAATGTGAAAAGTAGGGGTCCCAATACTGACCCCTGAGGAACACCACTAGTCACTGACAGCCAACCAAAAAAGGCCCACTTTATTTCCATTCACTGCCTCCTGCCTGTCAGCCATTCCCCTATTATGCCAGTATATTTTCTGTAACATCATAGGATTTTATCTTGTTAAGCAGCCTCATGCGATGCATCTTATCAAAAGTCTTCAGAAAATCTATGTAACTGATAACAACTGCCTCTCCTTTGTCCACACTGCTTCTTACTTCTTTGAAGAATTCTAACATATTTGTCAGGCAAAATTTCTCTTTGACCTTTTTTTATCATTAGTCTCCAAGAATCCCACAGCTTCATCCTTAATAATGGACTCTAGCATTTTCCTAACCACTGAGGTTAAGCTAAGCGATTTATAATTTCCTCTCTTTTGTCTTCCTCTCTTCTTAAGAGTGGAGTGACATTTGCAATTTTCCAGTTCTCCTGGACCATGCCAGAATCAAGTGATTCTTGAAACACCATGACCAATGCATCCATTTTCTCTTCAGCAACCTCCCTCAGGATGCTGGGATGTAGTCCATCTGGTCCAGGTGACTTATCCACCTTAGACCTTTGAGTTTGCATAGCACTTTTTCCTTTGTAATAGCAATGCCACTCACTCCTGCTCTCTGACACTCGTGGACCTCTGGCATACAGCTAGTGTCTTCCACAGTAAAGACTGAAGGAAAGTACATATTAACTTCATCTGCCATTTTTTTTCTTCCCCATTACTACTCACCAGCATCATTTTCTATTGATCCAATATGAACTCTCAGCTCCATTTTATTCTTTATATAACTGAAAAAAAAACTTTTAGTAACCTGTTTTATATTATTGGCTAGTTTGCCCTCCAACTTCATCTTGTCCCTTCTTATTGCTTTTTTAGTTGATTTTTGTTGGATTTTAAAAAACTACCCAGTCATCCAATGTCCCAATCACTTTTGCTTCTTTGTATGCCATTTCCTTGGCTTTTATACTGTTCTTAATTTCCCTTGTCAGCCACAGTTGCCTAGCCCCGCCATTTGAGAATTACTTCCGTGGGAGATGCCTATCTTGTACCTTGTGAACTATTCCCAGAAACTTCAGCCACTTCTGTACTGCCATCATGCCTGCCAGTATCCCCTTCAAATCCAGCGGGCAAGCTGCACTCTCATGCCTCCGTAATTCCCTTTATTCCATTGCAATAATGATACATGTGACTTGTGCTTCTCTCTCTCAAATTGCAGTATGAATTCAATCATATGGTATGGTGTGCTGGCATTCATCAACCATGGGATTGAGTTCAAGAGCCATGAAGTAATGTTACAAATATATAAGACCTTCGTCAGACCCCACTTGGAGTACTGTGTTCAGTTCTGGTCACCTCACTACAGGAAGAATGTGTACACTATAGAAAGAGTGCAGAGGAGATTTAGAAGGATGTTTCTGGATTGGAGAGCATGCCTTATGTTGCTTATGAGTGAACTTAGCCTTTTCTCCTTGGAGTGACGGGAGATGAGAGATGAGCTGATAGAGGGGTATAAGATGATGAGAGGCCTTGATCGTGTGGATAGCCAAAGGCTTTTTCACAGGGCTGAAATGGCTATCATGAGGGTCATAGTTTTAAGGTGCTTGGAAGTAGGTACACAGGGGATGTCAGGGGTAAGTCTTTCACACGGAGAGTGGTGTGTGTCTGGAATGTACTGCAGGTGACAGTGGTGGAGGTGGATAAAATAGGGTCTTTTAAGGCACTTAGGAAAATAGAGAGCTATGTGGCAGTTCCTGGAGTAGGTTACATGGTTGGAACAAGATTGTGGGCCGAAGGACTTGTAATGTGCTGTAGATTTCTAATTCTATAATGATCACTGCACCCTAAGGATTCCTTTACATTAAGCTCCCTAATAAGATCTGGGTTCTTACACAACACCCAATATAAGGAAGCCTTTCCCCGAGTAGGCTCGAGCAGAAGCTGCTCTGAAAAAAAAAATCTCATAAGCATTCAACAAGTTCCCTCTCTTGCAATCCGGTGCCAGCCTGATTTTCCAATTCCCTTGCATATTGAAGTACCCCATTGCAAGTGTGTCATTACCCTTATTACATGCCCTTTCTAGCTCCCTTTGCAATCTCAACCCCACATCTTGGCTACTATTTGGAGGCCTATATACGATTCCCAGAATGTTTTTTTTCACCCTTGCAGTTTCTTAACTCCACCCACAAAGATTCAACTTTCTCTGATTCTATGTTACCTCTTTCTAAATGTAATTCCATCTCTTACCGATAGAGCCACACCATCTCCTATGCCTTCCTGGTTGTCTCTTTGATAAAGTATATCTTTTGTTTTAAACTCCTAACTATGACCTTCTTTCAGCCATGACTCAGTGATGTCCACAAGGTTGTACTGATCAATCTCTAGTTGCGTCACGAGTTTGTCCACCTTATTCCGAATGTGACATGCATTTAAATACAGCACCTTCAGTCCTGCGTTCTATGCCCTTATGAATTTTGCCTCTGTGGTACAACTTAACTGTTTGCTCTGTCTGCAGTTGTACCCAGTCATTGCCTTGTCCTTCCTTACATTTATATTACCTATTATTGCATCATCTACTTGTAAACCTGCTGGCTTCTGCTCAGCTCCATCATACTAGTTCCCATTCCCTGCCATATTAGCTTAAACCACTCCCAACAGCTCTAGTAAACTTGCCCACAAGGATATACATCTCCCTCGGATTCAAGTGCAACCCTTCCCTTTTGTACAGGTCATACCCGCCCAGAAGTCCCAATGATCCGGCAATCTGAATCCCTGCCCCCTGCTCCAATACTTCAGCCACGCATTTATCTGCCACCTCATTCTATTCCTATCCTCAATGTCACGTGACACAGGCAGCAAACCTTGAAGTCCTGCTCCTCAGCTTCCTTCTTAACTCCCTGATTTCTGTTTTAAGGACCTCCTCCCTTTTTCTGCCTATGTTGTTGGTAATATGTACCACGACTTCTGGCCACTAACCCTCCCTTTTCAGGATATCATGGACACATTCAGAAACATTGTGGACCCTGGCACCTGGGAGGCAAACTACCATCCATGTTCCCTTTTCACGTCCACAGAATCGCCTATCTCTCCGCTAACTTTTGAGTCCCCTACTACTGCTGCCATTCTCTTCAGTTATTTAACCATCTGAACTGCAGGGCCAGACTCAGTGCCAGGGGCCCGTAAGCTGTTGCTCCCTCCAGGTCGCTCCAGTACTTGAAATGGAGTACTTATTGTTGAGAGGGACAGCCACGGGAGTGCTCTCCACTTTCTGATGTTCTCCCTTCCTTCTCCTGACAGTCGCTCATTTATCTATCTCTTGTAGCCTTGGGGTGACTACCTCCCTGTAGCTCCTGTCTATCACTGCTGCACTTTCCATTACAAGCTGAAGGTCATCTAGTTGCAGCTCCAGTTCCCTGACACGGTGTTCTAAGGAGCTGCATCTTGATGCACCTGGTGCAGATGTGGCCATCAGGGAGGCTGGAAGTCTCCCAGAAACCTCACGTCTGACACTCAGAACAGAACACTGGCTTGCAGACATATCCCCTATTCTCTCAAGAGCTAATTCATAAAAAAAGAAATAAGAGATAGGGAATGAACTTTCCTACTTACCTTGCCTCTGCCTGTCCTCACCAAAGTCCTGTTGAGCCAAACCCTTACTATTCTGACTCGGACCACTCTGATGACCGCTCCACTAAGTGGTACCCCGCTTTTATAAGACTGGGTTTTTAAAGCTCTTCACCAGACCAGTGCGGGAATATTTCTGTTGCATCTGCGTAGTACTGCAGTCAATGACTCGCATCGGAAAAACTTCCTCCTTTTTAAAACTCTTCACCGGACCTGCGTGGAATGTTTCTGTTGATCTGTGCAGTACTCCAATCAAAGTTGATTTTTTTAATCGTACTTTCTAATTAATTTCTCCACATGTTCATCCTTTAAGTATCAGAGTCCAATTGTTTTTCCCTCAATCACCAAGAGCCAACCTAATTCCGCCCAATCAATTCTCAGGAAAATAGTCAGCCCACTCAGGTTACAGAGAAAGTGAAGTCAATGTAACACACCTCAATCAGAGTTAAACTCGTCCAAGAATCAAACTGATACAAAAGTATCGTCTTAAATTCTGATAAGAGCATTTCAATCAAGTTCTGAGGAAAATAAAATGGTATAGATGGTTTCTGTGCAAATTAATAGGCTTGTATTACGCAGTTTATAATAGATTGTTTGCCAATCTTATTCTCTTCAAGAAATTATTGTCTGATCTGCCTGACCTGCAATCCTTCGTATTTCTGTCATTGCTGGGCTTGTAAGAAACTCTATAGTATATATTCACATTGCACATACATCAGTTACCAGAACTCATAAAGAAAATAAAACTTGGGATGCACAGGAACTCCATGGCAACTTCAATGTTAAAACTTCTTAATTCAACGGTTACTCCTTTATTGAGCCTGTAAATGAAAATGTTCCCTAGGCACCTCCACAGGAAGACATGGATTCCAAAATTAAGCAGACCTCTGTTCACCTGCACATTATGGCATTCTTGGTCATTAAGAGGAACATCTGTTAGTCCCACACAGGAACCCTGTTCAAGTTCCCACTTTCTGGTATCACAAAGTGCTTACACATCTGGTGAAGTAAAATGCTCTGGTCTGTCTTTCCAGTTTATGAGTGCACAGTTGTTGCTCGGTGATGACTTCTTGGTGTTAAATAAACCAAAAACAAGCAGCTAAATACTTCATTAATTAAACCTTTCTGATAAATGATCACTGCAAGCAATAGCCTGTAACTTCCCTGTCAGAGTTGTGCTTTTGAACCGCCTGTCTGATCTGCCATTTTTGCAGAGTGAACTGAAGTCTCAAAGGTGCAGGACTGTTGTGGTGTGGCTTATATAGTCTAAATCAAGGTGGCAGAGTCTGGGCTGGAGAGTGGAGAATTAGCCAATGTATGCCCATTGCTACAGCAGACTGGGAGACAAATCGATGTGGCAGAACCGAGGTGAGCAGAGGGTAGGCAGAGCTGAGGTGGAGCGGGGCTCAAGGGCAAGGGAAGACCTCAGGTTTGATTAGGTGCCGAGCAGAATTGGAAAGGTCAGATACATGCCAAATCTAGGTGGTGGAGGTTGGGCCCTAGGGTGTACTGAAGCCGCAGGGCTGGGTCCAAGAACAAGGAATGACCCAAGGTTTGGATGATTTAAGCACTGGGCCAGATTGAAAAGGGCAGGCTATTGGGGCTGGAAACAAGTTCAGCTCTCTGCTCCATGAGGTTTACTCGTCTTTGCACTGAACTGAGGCTGTGGCCTGCATCTAATTGCTTCTGAATGGGCTGTGGACTCACTTCTATGAACTGCGGTTCTAAATGCCACTTGCTTGCTTTTATTGTTCACACAATTTGTTGTCATTCCTCTCTGCACATTGGGTGTTTGGTGGTCTGCTTTTGTCTTAATGGGTTCTACTTGGGTTTCTTTGTATTGTGACAAATCTCAAAATTGTATGAAGTATACATACTCTAAGATATGTACTTAAGATAGCAGGCCTCATTATCTTATACATTTCTTCTAGACTTTGATAATACACATCCCTTATAACTGCAAAGCATTCAATTAAGGACATTAACAAAGAAACTGAGCTCCCCATAACATTTGTTGAGCTAGGGTCCTGCATCAATATGCATGATAGATTAAATTAATGGGATGGGGTATCCGAGCAAACATTGCCTAAGGTCATAATTCACTGTGTCTGTCCAACTGCTGCTGGTGCATTAGAAAATTGAATTTCTAGGCCTTCCATTTCTGTCTTTGCCACTTGGTGTCTAACTCAAGTTGACTTGGTGGAAGAAGTTCAAATAATTGTTTAAGTGTTGCATGCTGGGTTTTGCTGTTGATGTACTTGTAAATGTCACCCATCTTGCAGCATAGTTGTACAGCCACTTACCAAAGCTCTGCTTATGCTACCAGCTACAGAACATCATCCAGCATAGCTCAGTTCTTCAGGTTCTTGAGACCTTCAGGAGTAATGTTCCAGCAACAAAATCTTCTCCATCAGGTTTAAGTTATTTGTGGTACATGAGAGGTTTATAACCATTCATACTTATCCAAATGGCTCCCTCTTTATCTTCTACCCTTTACCTTAAGGTAGATGACAGATTAACACAGAAACAAGAAACATTGTATGTTCTGAATTACCAGTGGGTCAAATACATTTGGGTTTCCATATTCTTCTTCAGTGACCTGCAGAGAAGTAATACAGGAAAAGATTTCAGACCTACAGACTTTCACGTGGATGCCAACACTAGAAGTGCTTCAGGGATTTAATGAGATACATTGCAGACAGCGCACAAAAGGTGAGAAAGAAGAAGAGGGATGTTCTTCATGAACTAGCGATTAACATATGTTTCTCCATCAGTAACATTCTCTAAAGGCGCTCTCACTAAAATTTAACCATTCTTCATACAAGAGAAGTGTTGCAGTTTACAAGAGCACACATCATTAATCTTTCCATCTCCCCTTCTCTCACTCTCTGTCTCTGGTGTGATCAGATTTTCATTTTTTTGAAGATGAATGCAAAACTGAAAATTACTCTTCCTTACCATGAAATTAAGTAAACGTTCTTTATCAACACAGAAGTCTGAACTCTGATAGAAACCCTTCACCCTCTTAGATCGACACTATTCCCCTCTGAACAGATGTTTTCTGACTTGCTTAGTATTTCCAGCATTTTCTGTATTTGTGCTTTGTGTCTGTCTAGATACTGGGTAGAGATTTGCTTATTTAACCAATTAGATATCAGGAAGGGAGATCAACTTACTTGGCAAATAAGCTAAATTCAGTGCATTCTTGGAAGATATTGATGGCTTCTTATTACTTTGTATTCCTGGTAAGGTCATTACCTCCTGCTGATACAGCCAAGCTCCAGAGGTTAATTGAATGTGCATCCACTATTCTTTGAGTTTTCTCCTGTTGCTCTTGACATCTCTTAGCTGCAGCAATGCATGGAATTGCAGATGATCATCTCACATTACTGTAGATCTTTCAGTTATATATTCATCACCTCATCCTTAGACCTCTTGTACACCTGGCTGTAGTTCTTAAAAATAGTTCTTGCTTTGTTAAAACCAGGCATTAATCTTCATAGTGACTCTTTTTAAGTTGTTCTAGACTCTAAAATGCTTTGTTTCCTCCCTCACTTGGAGAGAGGATAGGTAAGAGTACCTTGTAAACTGAAATCATTTAAGTCAGGATCACCCCTATGATTAACCCATTATCTGTTTCAAGGGAATGCTTAGATTGATCTTACAGTAGGTTAAAAGGTTGGAGCCACATTGTGGGCCAAAGGGCGTGTACTGTGCTGTAATGTTCTATATTCTCTAAATCTCTTTGCAAGAATAACCGTGTTGCCTCTCAACAGATTTGTTCCAGATGGGTGTTTGCTGCTGCAGGAAGAGACCATATTGCACTTCTAACCTGCTTAAGTGATCTGATAAAATGGAAAGATATAATTATGCAAACACGAGGAAATCTGCAGATGCTGGAAATTCAAACAACAGCACACACAAAATGCTGGTGGAACACAGCAGGCCAGGCAGCATCTATAGGGAGAAGCGCTGTCAACGTTTCGGGCCGAGACCCTTCGTCAGGATATAATTATGAACTGTTTTCTGAAAGGACTTGAGAGATTTGCAAGGTACTTCTTGTCTGTTTGTAGAAGAGAACCACCTCTGCAATAAATGTTGTAAAAGTGTAGCATCCATTTCAGTACTGTTACTTTCCTCGGAGTGGGGGCGGAAGAGGGAGTGAGAGAAGGGCGGGTCAGTGTGTCTCAGATATTGGAGCAAGACAGATATCTTCACAACAAGGAAGAACTTTGAACAGAATGCATACAGACTGCCTGCAGTATAGTGTTCATTACTCTCCACAGCCACTATTTTGCCATTGCAGGTTTAAGTGCTCTAGTCTGGCATTTTGTAGTCCAGCAACTCCCACAATCCGTCATGCTTTGAATCCGGCATCAATGATTTGCAGACCAACCATCTGGGTGACTGTACCAGCATTTTTATGAGGGTTTTTCTTTTTCTGAATTAGCAGATTTTGAGATAAGCAATAAAAACTTGCTCTTAACAAATTGAAGTGAGTAAATAAATATAACATAGAACATAGAACAATACAGCTCAGTACAGGCCCTTTGGCCCACAATGTTGTGCCGACCCTTAAACCCTGCCTCCCATATAAGCCCCCACCTTAAATTCCTCCATATACCTGTTAGTAGTCTTTTAAATTTCACTAGTGTATCTGCCTCCACCACTGACTCAGGCAGTGCATTCCACGCACCAACCACTCTCTGAGTGAAAAACCTTCCTCTACTATAACCCTTGAACTTCCTTCCCCTTACCTTAAAGCCATGTCCTCTTGTATTGAGCAGTGGTGCCCTGGGGAAGAGGCGCTGGCTGTCCACTCTATCTATTTCTCTTAATATCTTGTATACCTCTGTCATGTCTCCTCTCATCCTCCTTCTCTCCAGAAAGTAAAGCCCTAGCTCCCTTAATCTCTGATCAAAGAACTGAGTAAGTTTACTGTGGTCAATGTCCACAGGCAGTTCCACAGTGGTGGTGTAGTGGTTAGCACAATGCTTTACAGGAGTTCAAATCCTGCCTCTGCCTGTGAGGTGTTTGTGTGTTCTCCGCGTGGCTGTGTGGGTTTCCTCCAGGTGCTCCAGGGTATCCCATAGTCCTAAGATGTACCCAGCTGGTAGGTTAACTAGTCATTGTAAATTTTCCTGTGGTTAGGCTAGGGTTAAATAGAGGAAGTGCTGGATGGCACAGCTTGAAGGGGCTATTCCACCCTATATCTCAATAAATAAAATATGAGGGGCGAGGGGTGATTGATAAGTTTGTGGCCTAAGGTAGAAGGAGCTGAGTTCTACATCTGTCGTTACATGCACATGCAGATCAACTCTTTGAGTGATTATGCAGAAAGTTTAAAGTTAATAGCTCTTCAGTTAATAACTCATCGGGATGATTGATAAGTTTGTGGCTTAAGGTAGAAGGAGATGAGTTATTAACTTCAAACTCTCTGCACAATAACTCAAAGAGCTGAATTGCATGTGGATGTAACGAGAGCTGTGTAACTCATGTCCTGCCACCTTAGGCCACGAGCTTATCAATCACCCCTCGTAATTAAATAAATCAAACTTCTACACTTATCTGACGATGACTACTGAACCTGTTTTGCATTCTAAGATGAAGATGATCTTTCTGCTTGTCAAGATACCATACATCCACAGAGTCTCGTGATAGCATCTCATCCAAAATATGGCACCATCAACATTGTCTCAGTTCTGTATCAATGAGTGACAATTAAGGGATTTCCTTTGGAATCTGACAAGACCAATCTCTTTTGTTGATGCGTGCAGCTGCTTGCTCAAAGCGAGAGGCCATTCAAGGGATATACAGTTTAAGTCTAAGGGGTTAAGCATATATTTACGTTGGGGGTTCTTGCAGTCATTTCTAGTCCAGCATTTTCTGTAGCCTAGTATTGGTCAAGTCTCAAAGACATCAGACTAGAAAGTTTAAATCTGTTTTGATTTCTAAAGGAAGGACAAATGATCTTCCATTTAACTCATTTAGTTAAATCATTGTATTGTAGAAAGATTTCACACCCAGAGCCAAAGATGGAATGATCACTGTACAAGAAAAAAGTAAGAAAGGAAGAAGTGCATTTATATATCAACTCTTACAGCCCTTTCAGAATATTCCTAATTACTTTAAATTTAATAATCATCTTCTGAAGAGAAAACACTATTTTATTCCAAGAAACACAGCAGTCAAAATTTCCACAACAAGCTCGCACGAGCACTAATCTGATAATGACCATTAAACGTGTTTGCCAATCTAAGATGAAGATAATCTTTCTGTTCTTTGAGAGACCATGTGACCTTTTATGTCCACGTAAGAGGGCCAACAGAGACTCGTGTTAACAACTCAACCAAAATATGGAATCATTAATAGGGTATCACTTCTCCATTGGAATGTTAAGCAGTATTCTGTGGTCAAGTCTCTCCAAAACAGGACCTGAGCCAACTGCCTCCAGCAGAGACCCAGAAATACAATGGCCAATACTTTGAAAGGTAAGTGTGAACAGAATTCACAGACAGAGTGTTTATTATGGGGTAAAAAATACAATTCATAAGGAAGAATAGTCAGCAGATAGACCACCCTGTAGACTGGCACCAGTCTGACTTAAAATAGAAAGAAAGAATGGGATCCAAAAGCAGGCTTTAATGTGGTCTGAAAACTGTCTTGCTGATAATGGGATGGGAATAGGTCATTGGAATCTAGAGATACAACTCACAATGTATATACCTTCAAATTCAAATTTGCAAGGCAGAAAAAAATAAATAGAAATTCCCTGGGCCAGGAAAGAAAGAAGAAAAGAAGGAAAGAAAGAAAGAAAGAAAGAAAGAAAGAAAGAAAGAAACCGCACGGAATCTGCCTTTCTGGCCCTTTGAGCCGTACCACCCAGCAACCCCTGATTGAAACCTAGACTAATCATGGAACTGTTTACGATAGCCAATTAACCTAAATCCCATATGAGTTTGCTAGACTTCATGCTTTTAAGAACATCCTTTGGTGGTAGTAGAACTATGAGGAGGTCTATGGAGATAGACCTGGAGAAAAAGGGTGACCCAGTGGTGATGCTGCCAGCTGGAAAGGGGTGGTAAAGACTAGTATAGCAAAGGGAGAAGTAAATAGGAAGAAAGAAAAAGGGGGAAAAAACCATTAAAATCAACAATATATGTAATCAGCCATATTTTGCCTTGTTTCTCATATTCATTTCCCTCACCACACCTACATCTACCTCTTTTACTGTTTACTGATGTTGCTAATTTTATAATACGACTTTATCATGGATAAATTACATCATTACAGTACTAACAGCCTCCACGTAAACCTTTCAGCTGCTGTGGCATGGGGTTGGGCAGCTTTCTCCAGCCAGCAGTAAACTCATTTCGGATGCCCAGTGTGATCGGAAGCAAACACTGGCATGAACACTGCACACAAACGTTATTTGCCATGGTCTGATAACCCATTGAAAACATCAGGATGAGATCAATTCTTCCTGCATGTGCTTGTTATCTGCAATTATTAATTTAAAAATCTGATTCACCAATTATCACGTTTCCTTATCATGCGTTTTCTAGTCTTCCCACTTCAAGGTGCTGTTTTTACAGTTTCAAAAACATTCTAAAAAACTCAAAGCTCTTCATCCTGTGAGTTCACTGGTTCTTGTTATCTTATTTAGGTATTTGTTAAATTTTACCCATCTCTACCATTTCAAATTCAGTTCCCCCCCCCCCCCCCCCCACCAAGTGTGAAGATGAACTAAGCAGAAGTGTTTGGGCTGAACATTTATTTTTTTCCTTATGTGCAAGAAACAGTGACCCAGAATTTCGAATGCATTGTAGTGTTTGTCTCCGTGCTGTGAAAGTACAAATCACTCCTTTCCCCAGTGTGAAATATAATGGCAATTTCAAGGTCATTTTACATCCAGGAATTTGATCAGGCACTTTCATGCATTGGTCTCTTCTCGTACTGATTTAATGATCCCTGTCACATGCGGTGATGATGGGGTCGCTGAACAATGCTCTACTAGGATCATACCATCCTTCCGACTGCCTGCAATTGGACACTCCCAAGCCAACATGACCTCTCCAGTACAACACCAATCATGAATGCCTGCTATCATCCCACCGTAGGGTAATGTAATGGGTGCCAGATGATCTATATTGTTCAGAATAGAGAGTATTCTACACCGTCATTGAGTTGTTGTGTTCACTTTAAAAGACAGGGTCTGACGTAATAACATCAGTGTAAGGTGGCCACTTTTGATTTGTTCATAATGGAACTAAAAGGCTGCGGCTTTTGTTAAATGCATAAAATGACCTTGGCATGGTTTAGTCGCAAAATCCCACGTTGGCGACCCCGACACTCTCAGGCGATTCCTGAGTAACTCAATGAAAGTTCAACCAATGCAGTCCCTTTAAAGCTGCCGGGTAGTTTGCGTAGGTGAAAGCCCAGTTTGTGCTGCAAGAAATCACGGCAGACAATACCAAATTTTACTATGTCGTAGCTCCATTTAGTATTTCCACTGCAGCCAGAGTGGTGAGTCAACTAGATGAGCTGTCTGCACATGATAAATAGGAGTGGGCCGAACGGTTGATCCCCTTTCCTGGCTTTGGATGATGCTAGGCCTTCAGAACGACTGGACCACGTGTTATCTCTCCTTTGTAATCATCACCCTTGTTTTATTTTTTTAAGAGCTCTTTATGCAACAAGTGCCTGATCAAGGTTGCGCAGCCCTTGCTGCTGTACCCATGAGGGACTATAAGGAGCTTGCTAGAATGGCCAATAGTCCCACTCAGCCAGGCAGAGATTCATCTTTCACTCTCCCTTCTCTGTCTCAATAAGGCCTGTCAGCAGAGCCTCCAGTAGACTCATGCCCGCAGCTTTGAAGCAAACGACATTGGGCCTACATTTTTACGGCACATACTTCCGCACAAGCGGCAAGATGCGCTGACCGCCATGCAGCTTCGACAGTGCCAGCGCATCAGGACATCAGAGATCCGTGAACACCATGAGTTCCAGCTGCAGGATCATCTATTGTTCATTATGGAAACCTTTCAGGTCAACGCTTCCCGTGTGACACGGGCACTCAAATGAGTGTGCTGTCAGCATCGCCAATTGAGTATAAAATAGAAAGCGATGGACCCTCGCTGGAGGCCACCAGTGGCAGCTGGATCCGGATCTGTGGGACACCATGCATGATGCTGTGCTTCAGTAGACCACGTACACGTGGGGCTTTGTCTTGGTTAAAGTTGCTAGACCTTTGCTCGTCACAAATTTCCTCAGCACAAAGGACTTCTATTAGATTTTAAGAACTGTCGGTTGTGGACACAAAGGTTATTATCCTATATCCCCAGTAAATTCCCCATGACAACTGTCTAGAGCATGCACCACCACATGTGAATTCACTCACATGCTGGGCGTATTCCCAAACTTTACCAAGCCCACATTTTCCATTTTGTCACAAAGCGTGGGGTGGAGCACCACTTTCCGTAACTGGCTCCCCGGTCCTCGCCCGTGCACATGGACTGGATGCAAAAACTGACCAGCATTTAGGCTGACATGGAAATGCTTGGCTTTGTATGCAGGTCAAATAGCCCCTGGGCTTTACCAAGATAAGATGGTTGCTGTCCATGTGGCAATTACTGCCACCCTAATGAGACTACCAACCCAATCGTAACCTCATATTCAAGACTTTTTGGCATATTTAGCCAGAAAGATCATTTTTCTTAATTGGACTTAGTCAGGAGCTACCATCAGAAGCCTGTGGGCACTGAAGAAATTCCAAGACCGCTGTTGTAACCCCGTTTGGCCTATTTGAGTTTCTGTCTGGGCTGAAAAATGCTGCACAGATTTTTCAGTGACTAATGGACTCTGTTAAAAGACTTAGATTTTTCTTCACGTTTACGCGAACAATATGCTTGTCGGCAGTGCATCCAAAGCAGGACTTTTATTACATCTTTGCATACTTCTCAAGTATTTTTCAAGCTGATGGCTAACCCCTCTAAATGCCGGTTCAGGTTGTCTACTATTGACTTTCTTGGCCACCAGAAGGTTTGACACCCCTGCTATCAAAAGTTGCTGTTATTATGGACATTCCACTGGCCCACATTGCCAAAGCACTGCAAGAGCTTTCAGTTAGGTATGGTGAATTTCTATCACAAGCTGCTGAACCTGTGCTCCCCTCTTATAGTGCCCTTAAAGGCAGTGCTCCTAATTGCATACTTGAATGGTCAGCAGACATGACCAGGGCATTTGATGACACCAAACAAGCGCTTCCGAGTGCAACCCTACTGCTGCACCCACTCCCCAATGCACCGAAAGCCATCACTACTGACACCTCAGACAGTGGGCGCTGTGCTCAAACGGTTGGGAGTGTGAGGGAGCCACATGCCCTCTTCAGCAGGCAGCTCCACCACGGACGAGAGGAACTACTGCATATCAGACCGTAAGATTCGCGGTCTCTGTCTGGCCATTGGTCACTTTCATTTCTGCCGGAGGGTCGCATTTCATAGTGTTGATTGAACACACCTCCCCCCTGCCATCCACACAATGGCCAAAGCATCGGGGCCCTGGTCTGCATGGCAACACTGTTACCCGGCCTACATTTCAGAATTCACAACTGACAGTACATTGAAGGGAAAATAATGCTGTGGTCAACTGCCTCTCATGGCCTGCCATCAACATCAACCCAATGTGTATGGCAATGCCAGCAGGGTAGCTGACCAAGCTACCTATCCAGAGGTCCAGGCTTAGGGGACAACAGTCACAGGCTGTGGTTGGCTGATGTTAAGTTCAGGGACGCAGGAGTTTCCCTCCTATGCAACGTCTCAGCTGGTCGTCCTTGCCCTGCAAACTGGAGGCGTACTGCTTTTAACTCCATCCACAGCCTCTCGTGTCCGGGTGGAAGACTTCATGAAACTGGTTGCTTTAACTCTTGTGTGGCACGGTCTTAAGAAGGTCGTGCGAGACTGTAGTCCGGCCTGTGTTGTGTGTCAGCAGGCAAAAACGAACCGTTACCTTCGGGCAACTTGGGGACCTTACGAGGTCACGGAGTGATGCTTTGACTACATCAATGTGGGCCTGGTTGTTCCTCTCCCACCTCCCACCATTTCCTGCATCTCCTTACCATGGTGTACCATGCCGTCATGTGGCCAGAGGTTGTCCATCCAGTGTTGATGAGGGCTATGGCGTGGATCGGGCATTCATCAGCACCTGGATCGCTCAGTTTGGCACCCCATTTGATATCTCTTCCGACCACAGCTCACAATTCATGTCATCCCTGTGGACCGCAACCTCTGTGTTAAATTGCATCAGACCACAGTGTATCACCTACATCCAATCGCCTGTGTGCGCGGTTTCACCGTTCCGTAAAGGCTACTCCAAGGATGTTCCTGATGGATGGATGTTGGCACAATTGTCTCCTGTGAGTCCTACTGGGGCTCAGATCACACAGCTGAATCTCTGAGACTTCTGGTTGGTGGCTAATGAAACAAGGAAAACCACTAAGTACTTAGTTAATCATATTTTTTTTCTGGCAAATGATCATCTCAAGTAATAGTCTGTAACTTCCCTTTCGCCTTGGAGTCAATTTGATGTGGCAGAACCGAGGCGGTGCAGTGGGCCTGTTGCCGAGAGCAAGGAGGACCCGAGGTTCGATTGATTTAATTTAAATGCCAAATCAAAAAGATTGGGTACAGGCCAAATTGAGGCGGCGAGGACCAGGTGCCAGTGTTGGGGCCCAAGGCGTGGGATGAATCAGTTTAGATTGCTGCTCCACAGTGTTTATTAGGCTCTGCACTAAACTATGGGTCTTGGACTCTCTTTGTGGACTTCAGTTCAGAAAGCCGTTTGACTGCAGTTGCTGATTGTATGATTATCTTCTTTTCTTTCAGCACAGTGAGTGTTCGAAGGTCTTCTATTTTTTGGGGTTCCTTTGGGTTTCTTTGTTTTGTGACTGTCTGGAAGGAGATGAATCTCAATGGCTCTCCACACGGCTTTAGACCATCGAGACAACACAAACACTTATAGAAACAGAAAACCTACAGCACAATACAGGCCCTTTGGCCCACAAAGTTGTGCCAAACATGTCCCAACTTTAGAAATTACTAGGCTTACCCATAGCCCTCTATTTTTCTAAGATTATTGTACCTATCCTAAAGTCTCTTAAAAGACCCTATCGTATCCGCCTCCACCACCGTTGCTGGCAGCCCATTCCATGCACTCACCACTCTCTGAGTAAAAAACTTACCCCTGACATCTCCTCTGTACCTACTCCCTAGCACCTTAAACCTGTGTCCTCTTGTGGCAACCATTTCAGCCCTGGGAAAAAGCCTCAGACTATCCACACAATCAATGCCTTTCATCATCTTATACACCTCTATCAAGTCATCCCTCATCCTCCGTCGCTCCAGGGAGAAAAGGATGATGTCAGGATTCTGACTTACGTCAGGATGCTGTTCATTAACCATAGCTCAGCATTTAATACCATCATTCCCACAATCCTGATTGATAAGTTACAGAACCTGGGCCTCTGTACCTCCCTCTGTAATTAGATCCTCAACTTCCTAACCAGAAGACCACCATCTGTGCAGATTGGTGATAACATATCCTCCTCACTGTCAATCAACACTGGCGCACCTCAGGTGTGTGCTTAGCCCACTGCTTTACTCTCTCTCTCTACCCATGATTGTGTGGCTAGGCATAGTTCAAATACCATCTAAAAATTTGCTGATGATACGACCATTGTTGCTAGAATCTCAGGTGGTGACGAGAGGGCGTAAGGGAGTGAGATATGCCAACTAGTGGAGTGGTATCACAGCAACAACCTGGCACTGAACGTCATTAAGACGAAAAAGCTGATTGTGGACGTCAGCAAGGGTAAGATGAAGGAACACATACCAATCCTCATAGAGGGATCAGAAAAGGAGAGGGTGAGCAGTTTCAAGTTCCTGGGTGTCAAGATCTCGGAGGATCTAAACTGGTCCCAACATATCGAAATAGTTATAAAGAAGGCAAGACAGTGGCTTTTCTTCATTAGGAGTTTGAAGAGATTTAGCACATCAACAAATACCCTCAAAAACTTCTACAGATGTACCGTGGACCGCATTCTGAAAGGTTGCATCACGGTCTGTTATGGGATGGGAGGTGGGGGAGGCTACTGCACAGGACCGAAAGAAGCTGCAGAGGGTTGTAAATCTAGTTGGCTCCATCTTGGGTACTAGCCTACGAAGTACCCAGGACATCCACAGGGAGCGGTGTCTCAGAAAGGCAGCGTCCAATATTAAAGACCTCCAGCAAAAGGGCATGCCCTTTTCTCACCGTTACCACCAGGTAAGAGGTACGGAAGCCTGAAAACACACACTGAGCGATTCAGGGACAGCTTCTTCCCCTCTCCCATCCGGTTCCCAAATGGGCAATGAACCCTTGGACATTACCTCAGCTTTTTTTAATATACAGTATTTCTGTTTTTTGTTCGTTTTTAAATCTATTCAATATACATAAACTGTAATTGATTTACTTATTTTTATTTTTATTTTCTTCCATATTATGTATTGCATTGAACTGCTGCTGCTAAGTTAACAAATTTCACGTCACATGCCGGTGATAATAAACCTAATTCTGAAATCTCAAGATTGTATAATGTATACATACTTTGAACTCCAGGATAGCTCCAAAAGCAGACCTGCAGTCCTCTGCAGCTGTGTTGGTGTAGGGGCAGCCTCTATGGATTCTAGGTGATTTTATTCATAACACCAGGACCACCTTGTCAGTGTCTCAGCATTCCACCGTCCTCTGTAAACTCAATCCTTATTCCTACCTCCCATCTTGTCGTACAGCACTCTTGGGTTCCAGTTGACCTACACTCTACCTCATTTGTTTTTGTTGCCATAATACTCCCCTTTAGCCCTCATTCCATTTTGGACTGGAGTGGACAGATGTTTATAGTAGGTAGGAGGGGTAAACCTGAAAGTATTTCTGTAGATTGCCTTAACCAATCCACCAAGACCTGGATGGATCTGCTGTCATACCCCTACATCACAATATGACCATGTGCCTGTCAGCACACCTCCAGACAAGTAACCTGTTGTTACTCCAAACAAGTCACATAGGACCCGAGCCAGTACAAGCACCACACAGACTCACAATGCCAGTTTGGGTGAATTCTTTAGGGGGGGACGGGGATTGGTGCTGTGTAGAGTTATGTAATGGGTGACAAATTACACATTGTTCAGAACAGAGACTGTTCTACGTAATTCACAAACACCACCATTGAGCTGTTGTGTTCACTTTAAGAGACGGTGTCTGACGTAATAATGTCAGTGTGAGGCGACTGCTTTTGGTTTGTTTGTCATGGAAGTAAAAGGCTATGGCTTTTGTTAAACACATAAAATGACTCTCATATGTTTTATTCGCAAAATCCTACACCACCAATGCATTGCATTGACCACACCTACTTCTGGCCAAATAGTCACCTCAGACACAATGCCCACCCTCTGCCTTAATCTGACTCCTTTCAACCTTGATCCACATACCCCATCAAAATGGTGTCCCTTATAAAGTGGTCACCTCCATCCAAACATCTGGTCTCATTTCCATATTCCATTCACATTATTACAACTAGAACCAGAACTGCCTATCCATTCTGCCGAAAATCCCCCCTACAACCATACAGCAGGGTAAAGAGATGCAATCAGTTGACAATGAAGGAGTAATAATATGTATCAAATCCCGTGACTGTACGTGATTTGGAGAAAGGTGAGTGCTGATATTCTGATAACAACGGCCCTTCATTAAGGGAACAATTGTGATGATTTCCTAAAGGGGAAAGAAAAGATTGAGTTGTGTAGGGATTTAAATAGAAATTTTCAGAGCACAAATTCTTAGAAGTTTACAAGGCAGGGGTAGATTTCATAAACACAGAGGACTGACCGTAGAAAGACCTATAAAGAAGGAAGAGGAGTTAAAGCTAATCAAGGCATTACCTAACCTCACGCCCAGGGACAATAAGTTAATTGAACTGGGTGAGCATTAGGACAGGGGCATCAAAGTTTAGAAAATAAAATGTTCTCACAATTTTCAATGTATTTTACTGACTTGCGGGTGACTCTTTGGAAGCGTAAAGGATTAGTGACATTGAAAACGGTACCACAGTTAGGTTAATGGAATCTGCGGCTCCAGTAATTGGCTTAATTGGTGCATTTCCTTCACTGGCACCAACCTTTTATTTCTCTATTATAAGTCAAATCAGAATTTAATGTAAAAATTACACAAGAAAACAAACACCAAGAACAGAATTTTCTGAAAGACGCTAAGATAATAAAAAATTAATGATCAGCCAGCCCCATCACAGCCAGCATCGAGGACATCTTCAGGAGGTGCTGCCTCAAGAAGGCAGCAGCCATCAATAAGAATTCTCATCACCATCAGGGAGCCAAAAGATCCCCACTCAATGATTCCAAAACAACTTCTTCCCCTCTGCCATCAGTTTTCTGAACAGTCCCTGAACACTACCTCATTATTCCTAGTTTTTATGCACTAGTTATTTACTTTTGTAGTTTATAGTCAATTTGTGTTTTTACACAATGCTGCTCTTTCAAAACAACAAACTTCGATCATGTAAGACAGTGATAATGCACCTGATTCTGAAAATGATCAACACTCAGTATATTAGATTTTAATGTAAATCATTGTTTACTCAATGAATGTGCTTATTCAACGTGACAATTAAGAAACAAATCCCTGAGAATTATTTAAACATCAGGGACCTATTTGTGTCTACTCAATATAACCAATTGGCATTATACTGAGGTTACTGCAAATATGGATCAGAAAGAACGGCATCCTCTGAGAATTGAAAAACTTTAATGCACCATCACCACGAGCTTGTTCAATTGACATTCTGGTGGTTGAGGAAGATGGACGGCTAAAAGATGAGCAATGTACTTACAATAGAAGAGAAAGAAGTGCTCTCTAGAAGTTTTATAAGTTCCCTGTATTCAGTAATCAATGCAGGTGATGAACAGTCATCTGGCAGAAATTAAGAGTAATTGCCTGCAATGGATTAGACTGTAAAGTTGTGCAATATTTAGAATACTCCACTGCAAGAAGAGGTTTCAGTCTCCAAAATACTTGCCTTGCAATTATATTTTTCAGTTGTTCAATAAGGCTCTAAACCAACCAAGATCATAATATCAAAAATCCCCTAGTTTCACCCGGGAGAAGTAGATAGAATAATTGAAAAATAAAATTTTTAATACGTAAATATAAAATAAATGTAATTAAATTGTCCTAATAATTCAACAAATAACTTAAAGCATCAAAGAAAGAGCTAAGTAAACAGAATTTCCATGGGGAACAGGACCTCATTCAAACAAATGGCGCACTGACATTTCCTGCATAAACATAATGGTGAGGGTAGTGATATGCACAGATCATATACCTTTATTTTCAGGGCAGGGCATGCCCTGCAATTGGTGAGTTGGATTGGATCTTAAGCCCAATAGTGAAGATGGATGCAAAACATATTGATTACCCATCGCTCCTAAATACAGATAACTAGCACACTCATCTTGTGGCATCCCAGTCAATGTGTTTAGCCTCAATTCGTACTTTTACCACGTTTAGAAATTTGGTCCCAGGAACAAATAGGCTGCTAGTCTAGACCTAGAAGATCAAGTTTCTCATGCAGCAAAATAACCAAGCAGAAAGGAATAGGTTTTCTCTAAAAAGTAATGAATCTGCTTTAAGTAATGTGTGAGTGAGCTGTCAAACTAGAGGTTTTGCTGTTGTAATGGGTGCACAGAATGTGTTGACCTGTGAGTAGTAACTTTAAGAAAACCAAACTGGTGCCTGAAGAATCCTGAAAATCTCCAACCCTATTCTTTAAACAGAAATATTCAGCAACTGATATCTCCATCGTCACTGAGATAAAAAAACACAGTGACTGTCTGTAGAGTTTCCTTTAGCTACAAACAACAACTTACTGGAAGCTAAAATATACCAACAAATTAGAGTCACACAATTTTATTAATGTTCCTTTATCATTTGGAAAGGACCTTATCAAAACACATTGCAGGTATACCATCACCATATGGACTACAGCACATCACAAAGGTGCCTCACATCCTCTTTTTTAAGAGTTAAGGAATCTAGTCAGAAAATGCTGAGTCCCCTCACTAGATAATGAGGGGATTTATAATTACTTATTATTGACTCCAGGAAAGCCTAAAATACTTGGCTGTTGTCATTGTTTAAAATGCTGCAAATTATGACTTGATAATCTTTTTTTAATGATATTGTTTGACCGTAAGACCACAGAGAATTTTAAAATGATACTTTGGCAAGTCCACCCCAGAGGGCAGATAAGGCCTTGTTTTCAAGTTTCGTCCAAAAGATGGCCAGTCCATTTTCAGCAATGGGCATACAGTATATGTGCATAAATTCAAGTAATGCATCTCCCACTGCTAAATTGTGGAGAATCAGTGAAATTACATCTACCTGTTGTGGCGGTAGGCAAATTGCAGGAGGTCCAGGTGATGCTGAGACAGCAGTTAATCCTAGCCATTATCAACCTCTTAATGTACTTCTTTAGATGTGAGTGTTATTTGGTGATAATCGTTGAGGCAGCTTGCCTCAGTTTGAAACTCACCTTCAAAGATGAAGGATTTAAATTCAAATAATTAATTAAATCCTTTGGGAAAGACAGTTAGCCTCATCTACCAGAATTGCTGGAAAACAAAATCTGACGCATTAATGACCTTCAAAGAAGGTTTTTAGCAGTGTAAAAAATGGCACTTTGTTTGGCTGATACTAATACCAAATCCAGCAGATTAGCCAGAGTGGTTGGCATTTAAATGTCTTCTCAGCATATTTGATAGACAGACAGCAATTATTGCTGTTACCTATGGCATTCACATCCTATGAACCCTTACATTAAAAAGGTGTATAAAAATGAGGTCTGCGGAATAATGATCCGGACATCTTTATGTTTATCCAGTGACTTAAACACTGTGCTAACTTATGGTCCACCAGTTTGCTCCTTCAGCTGTTAAACAAAAGATGTGTTGTTGAGTTACACTTCCTCCATCCTGAAAGGATTTAGCCAAGGGTTTCAATTCTTGAACTTCAAAGTAAAATGCTTCTGGTATGTTTAACCTTTACTAATTCCTCCATGTTAAAAAAAACTTTTCATTTTTCTCTTTGAACTAAGATAAAAGACGTGTTTATAAAAAGAACGAATGACTAGCATGTATATGGTGACCTTCAAAATCCTTACACTGTCTAAGGGACTTTACGGACGATGAAGTGTGTTTTTTTTAAGTGTGGCAAAGAAACAAGTAATAGAGAGAAATGGTATCTTATTCACAATCCGAAAATTGCTTTTTTAAATAATTGAACCCATTACCAAAAATTACAAAACACATTTTCCTATTCTGCACAATTTATTCAGCTAAATATTAAGTTGCCCTTTGCAATCAAGGACTTTTGAATACATTTCCCAACATTACTGTTTACCTTATTGCTCTGGACAACTGTTCTAAAATATTTTTCCCCCAAATAATTACCTATATGTTTGTATGAATAGCTTCATATTTCATTCAATGCCTTGCAAGCAGTTGTTCTTCTCAAAATCGTATTCAAATCATTCATCCTCTCTGCTCATAAATCAACACAAAATTCACACCTCTGAATGCTCTGCATTTTCCTGTCATGAAGGTAAACAAGATTTGGTCATTAAACCCAGCAATGTGGTCTCTAGCACCCATCTTGTTCAAGGGCTTGAAGCTGAATTTCATTGTTATGTTTATTATAAGGATTAAGAAACAAGAAATACGTGCAATGCTAAAAAAAGAGCTTTTTTTGTTATGTCTCACTTTGAAATTCTATGTAAAGGTTGTGTTTGTGAACAAGCTGTGATATGCCTCCAGCCATCTGCACAGACTGTACGATTGACACAAAGGTCTGGATTGTCCTGTTTGCAAGAAACCTATTTCCAACCTTCATTCACATTTTTTATTTATAATTAGAAATATCAGAATTGTGGCAATATTAAAATGCTTCAAGTTCAATGGCCTGAGGCATTGTAGTCTTCACGTTAGTTTATTTACTCACACAAATAAAATAAAAATGTATGAACACCACTTCGTAAATCTGACCTCCAAGAGGACCGTGCCGTGATTTGGAGGGTCGCAGGCCTCAGTGACCTGCAGAGTTACGTTGGCTGTAGTCAGGGCTTTATGCTCTGGCTCTTGGGTGGGTCACACGTGCCAAACTGGTCAAAGGACAGAGGCCAGACTAAGAGTGGTCCACTGGTCCTCCAGGTTCAGGGGTTCAGCTCAGGACTAACAACCCTGACTGGTCAAACAAAATTGTAATGGAAGCAACAATGAAGCGTTCTTCTAAATCTGAGTGTGATGGCATTCTTGAGTCTCTACCTGGGATTGGCATGACTGACAGTAGTGATGTGATGAAAGAAGCTCTGAACACCACCAGAGAAGGAGGACCTTCACTGCTGCCTTAAACTCCAGCTGCATAACGAGCAGTAACAGTAAATCTGATATTTAAAGATGGTATGTTAATATGACAGCTGAAGTATAGTACAAATAAATATCTCAGGTAAATAGGAGACTAAATTAAAAGTGTACTCATTTCCTGTGCGATGTGTTCTGGAAACTGACCCATTCAAACTTGGAAGAAATGAAGTAAAGTTTATCTGAATTACATCAAATACTGGCAATTTTCTGAAGTCAGAAAGTGAAGACAAGGACAACATAAATTCCATTGAGAAGATTAAAGAAGCTTAAAAAGCCTGTGAATAGTTAATCTATAAACAACTTGAACAAATGGTAGCTACCCACGCAAAATGCTGAAGGAACTCAGCAGGTCTAGCAGCATCTGTGGAGAGAAATAAAGAGTTGACATTTTGATCTGAGACACTTCATCAGGACTCTCTATAAATGCTGCTTAACCTGCTGAGTTCCTCTAGCTTTTTGTGTGGATTTCTCTGGACCTCCAGCATCAGCAGAATCTCTTGTGTTTATGAATGACAGTTATGTATTATAAATATACAGAAAATATGAAAACTAATATGCATGTTCTAGCACCTCTACCTATTTCTTAATGCTTCTTTCTACGCATTACATTGCTCAAGGTCAAATATAGAACAATAATGCATGCATACACTAGGGCTCTAATCAGGAGCAATATAAAAACTGCTGGAGGAACTCAGTGGATTAGGCAGCATCTGTGGAGGCAGTGGGATAGTCTGCATCAAGGTTCAATCCAAAATGCCAACCATCCCTTTCTATACTGTGTGACCCTCGGAGTCCCTCAACAGTTTGTTTTCTTTGTGCTTCAGGTTCCATCATCTACCATCCCTTGTGTTTCCAGAGCTCAGATCAGAATAGTTTCCCCTTCCCTGACACTGAGAAGGAAGAAGAGAGGATCCAGAGAAACATTGTCTTATTTGATGGTATAGAGTTAAATGTCTTAAATGTATATAGTTAAATGACAATAAACCTGACTTGACTTCATCCTTTGTATTTATTTTGTTGCATACATCGAAACTCTAACTGAACTCAAAGGTAAATTATTTCTGTGAAATGCATTAGGAATAACAACATGGACAAAATTTCAGCTTGTACATCCCCACTGTTCAGACCTAAAGCCTCAGCTTTGCAGTTGCACTGGAATTCATAGCAATTGGAGCTGTCTCATGCTGTTAGAACCATTCCAGCTTCTCTATCTCTAATAAACAACCATCAGATATAACACTTAAGCAAGCACGCTAAGGACAGACAAGTTCATAACTCAGACAGGCAGTTTATGCTAAAATGCTGCTTGGAAAGTAATTTGTAAAGATTGCTATAAATGTCCAAAACTACTACATCAAGCTAAGCACAAAACAGGGAGAGGAAGACTCATAAACAAAAGATGAAAAAGAAGCAGTTTGTCACAGACTGCGGAGTTAAAAATGGCCACGCTCAGACTAATTTGTATAGATTGTTGAAACATCTGGTTTTGTGTATCATGGATGAGAGATTGATGATTTCCACACACGAGAAGCGAATGATCTGTGAGAGGTATTGACCGCTGTATTGTATAGCTGTCAGTGTCGTCGCAGTGCTTGTCAGTAGAATAGCGTTTCCAGTTAGAATTCATTTGGTGAGGTGCTGTCAACGCAGGCCAGAACAAATGCCCCAAATAAAAGCAATGCTCCTGTTTTCAACAGGCATCCCATCTGGTTACAAACTGAATAAACTTTATGATGATATTTGTGAGGCTTTCCAGAAGAAATGTAATTAATTCATTTTGTTTCCCCTTCTCCCACCTCTGAAAAGTCTACCTGTTTCACTATCACGTAGGTGACAGGAAATTTTGGGAGGGGAAGGACTTTCACAAATCATACCTTCTATGCTATATATATTTCCAACATACACTCAGTGGCCTCTTTATCAGGTATCTCATGTAATAAAGTGGCGACTGAGTGTACGTTTGTGGCATTTGTCTGCTGTAGCACATCCACTTCATGGTTCGACGTGTTGTGCATTCAGAGATGCCTTTCTGCACAGAACTGTTGTAAAGCATGGTTATTTGATACAGTCACCTTCCTGTCAGCTTGAACCAGTCTGGCCATTCTCCTCTGACATCGCTCATTAACAAGCCATTTTGGCCCTCAGAAATACCACTCACTGGACTTTTTTTTTTGTTTTTCACACCTTTCTCTGTAAACTCTGGGGACTGTTATGCATGAAAATCTCAGGGGATCAGCAGTTTCTGAGATACTCAAACCACCCCGCAACCATTTCATGGACTAAGTCACTTAGATCACATTTCTTCCCCGCTCTTATGTTTGGTCTGAACAACATCTGAACCTCTTGACCACATCTGCATGCTTTTATGCACTGAGTTTCTGCCACATGATTGGCTGATTAGATACTCGCATTAATGAACGGGTGTACACATGTACCTAATAAAGTGGCCACTGAGTGTATGTGTACACATAGCAACAAACAACATAGCGGGTCCTGAGGGGTCCCTTTATACCTATCCTTTCAGTGTTTCAAATATCATGCTCCTTTGCAACTAGAGTAATGGTACTGGGGTTGCTGACTGCAACGTTCTCACCTCAAACATAGATTTTAAGCCCTATCTGACATAAATAGCAGCAGATAACTTCACCATAGGTGGTTACACACTTATTATGCAAACAATCTGAGTTCCCAGAATCCCATAGTTTAAAGCTGTGAAGCTGACTCTTTGAGCACACAAAACTTCCAGCTATTAAGAGGCCATCTATATCATGTGCTAAGTGATAGCATTAATCTGGTCTACATACTTTCTTGAACTAAGTAACATAGCCAGCATTGTCTGGTTTGAAACAGGTCTATTAACATAACCCCATTGTCTTAAACTGCATCTCTTGAGTAGTCAGCCCAAGTGTTGTGGGACTGTGTTCTATATACAGTGCTGTTTGTTTGCAAAACTATCCTTTTAACATCAGACTACTTATTGCTTGCCACTTACATTAAGAACTGAAACCAGCTTCCACTTACAACAAGTAGGTAAATAAAGGATATTAGTTGGAAGTTTAACTTATTCAAACAACTCTTTGATCTCTAGAGGTTTCAGCTGCTGTGCTAGAAAACCGAGCTTGAAAAAAAGCAAAGGTTCCCTAGCCTTGTACGGTGACTATCCATCACAATAGTTTTTGCAGGCTTTGAAATATGTGATTACATAATGATGATCAGAGGAAGAGTAAATTTCTTTTTATATTGCTTTGTTTATTCCTCATCAATAAACAACTTTAGTGAGTGGTTAACTGAATATAAATGAAAGAATAAATCAAATTACAGTTTAAGACTACAATTTAAAAGTAGTCAACATTTTGATTGAAGCTCAGCATTAACATGGCGATCTTTATTATTGTGAAATGCTACAGAAAATTAAAAAAGGGATTTATTCATGTTTCCCTTTGTGTGATTTAACTTCAAGAATGCTTTGATAAAGAGGTGGAAGAATAGACTAACTCATTGATCACCAAACTTCCCCCAGCTTCCCATTCCACCAAACAAGTCAATTGCACGTGCAAAAAGCTGAGACCAGGCCTTTATCTACCATAAGTCCACAAGATATAGGAGCAGAATTAGACCATTTGGCCCACTGAGTTGGTTACAGCAGTCCATCATGGCTGATATATTATCCCTGTCAACCACATTCTCCTGCTTTCTCCCCATAATCTTTGACAACCTTACTAATCAAGAACCTATCAACCTCTGTTTTAAATATACCCAATGTGACTTGGTCTCCACAGCTTTCTGTGGCAATGAATTCCACAGATTTGCCACCATCTAGCTAAAGGTATTCCTCCTTATTAGTTGAACTATAGAATATAAATCAAATTGTATGTGTGGTAATGTTGAGTATCACTGCCTAACAACATAACCTAACAGTTATAATATTATTAACACAATTAAAGACTCTAAGCAGCATCACAAAATTAGATTTGAAGCTAGGTCACATTCTGACAAGTGTTCAAAAGCTTGGCCAGATTGATTTCCAAGTACTACTTAAGGAAGAAATTGCATAGAAGTAGTGAGATTTAAGGAAAGAATTTCAGAGCTGAGAACCTTGTAATGTCCTCCAGCAACATAAGTCCCTAATTTGACTGTACGTTTCCATTGCAGGCACATACCCAATTTTGATTCCTCCACTGTAAGTAATACCATCAGCTGTCTACACTCTATTCTCCGGTCTTCCCTCCTTGACTTTCTTTTGATTAAAATGATCTTTAAAACTTTGGACTGCTGGGCTCAAATCGTGATTTAAAAGTGACCAATTGTACATTAGTGATTAATCATTTCCTCAAGACCGAAGCACTAATGAGTCCCAACACCAGAGGAACATTTCCACACTTTGATAAACACAGGAGGAAGGTGAAAAAGTATTAAATATAAACTGAAGTTTAATATCTCATAATCTTCCAGTAATCTGTTTGGTTTTTCATTTGTCTATGCTCAGAGTGCAAATAAGTTTTTTAATAAATTGGAATAAAGAGTGTTTGTCAGATTCAATAATCTGGATTTAAGACTGTATATTCCTTCTTTATCTAGTTAGCCTTTTACTGCAACCAACAACTTTGAAATAGAGCTAATAAATCAAAATAAGCTCATGTTTCAAGAAAAACTTTGGAAGTTAGTTCAGTATTGCAAATGCTAGTTGAATATTTTTTGTACTTTGTCACTTTGTTATTTTCCTTTCCAGTTACATCTTGCACAGTCTGGATCTGACTGCATGTTGCAAGATTCTCCATCTGCAGTCTGCTCAATAGTAAGTGGAGACTTTAAATGCATCTTAGAAAACAACATTAGCATGCAAAACATCTGTGGAGGGTCTATCCAATGTTAGATAGCTTTAAACGCATAAGTTATGAAAGATGCTGGAAGACTGACTATCTTTTAATATCAATCTGTCATATAATACCATGATTAGAAAATGTCTTTGAGGGTGGATGTTTGAAAGATATTACTCATCTCACCTCTTCAGATCTTTCTTTTCTTGTAAGTTATAGCTAAATGACATATAGATAATAGCTGCGATGAGCTCAGAATATCAGCTAACCCTCGGAGGATAGCAGCAGCATTTGTCACCAAAGTATGGCACTAATTTGTCAATTTCCATGGCAAATGTTCACAAGTTAAATAAATAGCTGCAGTTCTGGAAGGTGGTTATACAGTAATCACCATTAGCAATCCACACACATCTTTTTTCTTGTACAATTCACAAGAGCAATAAAGCATCTGTGTGAAAGGAGCTGAATAGTCCAAGGTTGCATTTGCTGTTAGTTAATTTTAAAATATGACACAGATGAAAGTGCTTAAGAGACAACATATCACTTCAACAGGAACTCAATCTTTAGAGATCCAGTGCGGCATTTTTTTTTACAATCATTCCTGGAACAGAGTCTTTCTATAATTGAGGATTAGTACTTCAGCTAAAAAAACAGAGCACAATTGAATTCTGGTTCTAGAGGCATGGATTTGAAGTATTTAGTGGAAGGATTAGTGGGAGCTGAGTGAAAGGGGGTCTGTAACCCACTGTCTTGAAGGGTAGCTGGGGAGAAATGCTCAGCAAAATAAAAGTAACATGGGTGTATTCTTTGGTGCCATAACCTGCAGGGCAACAGAGCAAGTCCTGGAAAATGAGATTAACCTGAATGAATCTTTCTTGACTGGCAAAAAACTCACTTCCCTCTCTTGCCAAATGTTTAAAAGTAAACCAGACTATTTGGCATAATTAACATGCAAAATGCTGGAAGAACTCAGCAAGTCAAGCAGCATCTATAGAGATATCTATATCTATATTTCCATAAATACTGCCTGACCTATAAACAGTCAATGTTTCCAGCCAAGACCCTTCACCAGGAGCTGTAGATGTTGCTTGGCCAGCTGAATTCCTCCAGCATTTTGTGCGTGTTACTCTGGATTTCCAGCATCTCTAGAATCCCTTGTGTTTAATATTTGCGATAATTGAGTTTTGAACCTCAGGTCTTTGTCATCATCCAAAATAGTTAAATCCCATGACTGTAATATTACCGCACTACTCCTGCATCTGCTTATCTGCTGAAACCCACATTCATGACCCTAATTAGATTGGACCCTAATAGGTTTCCTCATTTTTTTTCTCCTTTATTTAAAGAGCATCCAAATCTCTGCTGCCTCAGAAACTGAACCATAACTTCATCAACATTGAAAAGCAACAGATGCTGGAACTCTGGAAAAAAAAAGACACAAGAATTGATGGGAGCTCTCAGTGGTTTGGGCACATTCCGTGAAAGCAGAGTTAATTTTTCATGTTGACGACTCTTTGGAATTGGCATTTTATTGTCACGTGAACTGCAAACAGCTATTTTGCATACTGTTGCTACAGATCAAATCATTACATAGTGTGTTGAGGTAGTACAAGGTAAAACAATAACAGAATGCAGAATGAAGTTGGTCCATAGATGCTGCCTGACCTGTTGAGTTCCTTCGGCATCTTGTGTGTTTCCTGACTTCTCTTCTTTCTTTCTAGTCCTGATGAAGGGTCTCGGTCTGAAATGTCAACTGTACTTTTTTTCCATAGATGCTGTCTGTCCTGCTAAATTCCTGCAGCATTTTGTGTGTGTTGCAGAATGAAGTGTAACAGCTACTGAGAAAGTGTAGTGCAGGTAGGTGCAAGGTAGGTTGTAAGGTCAAGTGTACATTTTATCACACTAGGAAACCATTCAATAGTCTTCTAGCAGCAGGATAGATGTGTCCTTGAACCTTGTGGTATGTGCTTTCAGGCTTTTGTATATTTTGCCGAATGGGAGTGGGGAGAATAGATAATGAAATTGTGAAGGGAGCCTTTCATTATGCCTTACTGAAGTTGCAGGAAGTGTCTAAAGAGGAAAGGCTGGCATTCACAACTCTCCAAGTGGTCTGGGGAAATAAGTTAGTTTCATATTGCAGAAAGATTTGGGAAGGCACAACGGAAGAAAAGGAACATCTCTGACTGGATTAAGGCCAGGGTTGTCATGATGATAAGTTATCGATGGAGTTATGGTTGCTGTTGTTGATTGAACTGCGAGATCCTGCATTAGGTCAGAGGTCATGCAGGATCCAAAACCCTACTGATTTCAGTGGCATTTACAGAACACTGATTAGATTATAAAGGGAAAAATTAGTTACTCTTCCAAAAATACTGCAGCTTGTGGAAAAGAAAACATGGTTTGACCTATCACCTGCCAGTGTGCACTCCTTCCCCTCCCCCACCTCTTATTCTGGCTTCTTCCCCTTCCTTTCTAGTCCTCATGAAGGGACTCGACCAAATATGTTGATGGTTTATTTCTCTCCAAAGATGCTGCCTGATCTGCAAAGCTACCCCAGAATTTGTGTGTGTCACTCAGTATTTCCAATATCTGCAGAATCTTTTTGTGTTCATAGTTTGTTTTTTTATCATTTTTCAATAGTTTATGTGCAATTATGTATTTAATTTCTGTTTTATGTTTTAAAATTATTTTTTCAAAGTTATTCTTTTCAACTTTTGTAAGTCATAAATGGCTGTCTCAGAGATGGTAAAATTGGTGAGACTTTTTAGAAGTCAGGCTTCTGGACAACATTGCATACCACCAAGTTACTATCCAAACCATAATGGAGACCTACCTGTTGTGGGGCCCAGTGAGATATGATTGGCAATATGGTCAGCAAACTCAATAATGCACAATTTGGACTATTGCCTCAATTTTAATATTCCAATATCTGATCGCCAGCCCCCCCCCCCCCCCCCGCCCCACTGGATTGTAATTTCCTCCTTCTGCAATGAACTGGCATAGCCACATTCCTCCACTTCAGGCCTTTTGGTCACTCTTGTTCATAACAGTATCATCACTGGTATCTGTGCCATCAGTCACCAGTACCCTAAGCTCTGAAATCCTCTCTTTAATCTTCTTTGATTCTCCAAATTTCACTGTTAATCTTTAATTACACAGCTCAACATTTATCGCTTTGAATAATCAATTGCACATCTGCCCTGAAATCTCTCCATGTGGTTTGCTGTCTGTTCTTTCCTTGGTAGTGCTCTTTTGGAGCACCTCAAGTCATTTTCTCATATTAAGATTGCTTAAGAAATGGATGTCGCCAAATTTAATCATGATTCCACGTGAGTTGTAATAAAATCTGTGAAGATCTTCTCAGATACACCACCTCATTGACTCTTGTTGCCATCTGAAATAAGCTTAAAGTTGCTAATGAGAATGGAACAGTGGAACGAGGAATATAATCACAGTAAATATTTTACTGAGTTTATATTGTAAATGTATGTTTGTACTTTTCAATGAAACTCAATCTAGATTATGAGTATTTGTGGATTTCTAATCGCTGACGTTAAAAACAGACCAATTATGGAGTACATGCTAAAATGATGCTGCACATTGGAACCGATATTTTGTCCTTAGATGCAAGAAGCCATTGGTACAAGTAACTCAGCTTGCTTATGCAGAGTAGGCCCATGCAATTTTAAAAGTCTAAAGGGAACAGTAAGTTGGAACTCATAAATACTTTAAAAAAGTTTGTCAGCTCATGTGATGCTTATAAAATAGTGTAAGTAACTTACAATATTAAACCTAAGGATAGAACAACATTTTCATAGATATGATATCACTCTTATTTAAATCCTGTTTAGTACACAACCTTCTGAAGTATGCCATCTTCAGAGGTTAATTTACAGGTGCTTAAGTCAATTTAACTAAATGTGGAAGGATGGAGAAAGAATTAACTTCTGAATATAAAACGTTTTGAATCTCAGGTCCAATCTTTTGTCCTGACCAGAAGACTCGATGGGCCAAATGACAAAGTTGAAAGTAAAGTTATTATCAAAGTGCATATATGCCGCCGGAGATCCATTTTCTTGTGGGCAATCACAATAAATACAAGAAACACAATAGAGTCAAAAAAAGAAAATATCTCACATTACAAAAACCAATGAGCAATAAAAGCAAAAACTGTGCAAATATAAAGAGAACAAGAAAATAATAATAATAATAATAATAATAATAAATAAACAGGAAATTTCGAGAACATGAGATAAATGAGTCCTTGAAAGTGACTCCATAAGTTGTAGAAACAGTTTAGAGATAGAGTGAGTGAAGCTATTCCCTCTAGCCCAGTACGTGGGCTACAGTAGCCCTGTTCGTGGGGTGTACAGGGGGGTAATTTGATTTTTAAGGGGGGCAATTCGAGAATGAGTTATTAACAGTGAATTTTTTCTAGTAAGTCTGTGTGAGTATGAGTGTGTGTGCGAGTTAATACATATGTGTATATACAGTATTCATACATAAAAATACTTGTGTGTATGTACATGTGTAATTGCGTATGTACTGTATATATAGTGTATCACCATCATTACAACCATCAAATGGCTTTCATAATTAAATTAATGAATTGACTGATGTAGGAAGGAACGAATGAACAAGTCCAAACGCGTAAGAAACTCGTACGAGGTCGCGCCAATGCTGCTTTTTGCAGTAGCTTTCGGTTCTTGGTGGTGTGAAGGTGTGTACATTGCGTCATCTCTTTTAAACGGTGTATCTGTCTTTGTATGCTGTAGAAACGAATCGGCATTGTTTTATTTATTTTTTATTATTATTATTTTAATATCACTTAATGTTCTTTTTTTTTACAATTTCTTAGTAATTTCTTCCTCAGAACTTTAACAGTCCTTTGGTTCTTTTATTTTTCTCTTTCATGAATGCCATGTTCTTTGGAAGCTTGTTTAAACCAAGTTAATGGTCTTTTAGGCTTCCTCCAGGTGAATAGGAGTTCACTTTTTGAATAATAAGAATTATATATCACCACAGGGGGCATCAGGATTTTAGAGGTGATTAGGTGGGGCATGGCCAAAAAAAGCTTGGGAACCACTGCTCTAGCCCAAGAGCCTGTTGGTTGTGGGGTAATAATGTTCTTGAACCTAGGGGTGCATGTCCTGAGGCTCCTGTATCTTTTAACTGTGGGTAGTAGTGAGAAGAGTGCATTGCTTGGGTTGTAAGGGTCTTTGATGATTGATGCTGCTTTCATGTAACAGCAATCTATATAGATATGCTCAATAATGGAAAGAGCTTTACCCATGATGGATTGGGCCATATCCACTACCTTCTGTAGGATTTCCCATACAGGGACATTGGAGTTTCCATATCAGGCTTTGACACAACCAATCAATATATTCTCAACCACATCTGTAGAAGCTTGTCAGAGTTTTAGATGGCATGCTAAATCTTGGCTAACTTCTAAAAAAGTAAATCTGTCGTGCTTTCTTCGAAAGGTATGCTGGACCCAGGTCAGATCCTCTGAAATGATAACACAGAGGAATTTAAAGTTACTGACCCTCTCCACCTTTGATCTCCCGTTGAGGACTGGCTCATGGACTTCTGGGTTCCTCCTCCTGAAGTTAATGATAATCTCCACCCCCTCCCCCCCCCCCCCCCACCTTTAAACTCTACTCCTCATCTTCTTTTCTTTGGTCCTGTTGAAGGATCTCAGCCTGAAAAGTCATATGCACTCTTTTCCATAGATGCTACCTGGTCTGCTGAATTTCTCCAGTATTTTGTGTGTGTTTCTTGGATTTTCAGCATCTCATGTTAATGATAATCTCCTTGGTTTTGCTAACGTTTTGCTAACAAGTTGTTACACCACTCAGCCAGATTTTCAAATCCCTCCTATACACTTATTCGTCACCACCTTTAATTCAGCCAATGACAATTGAGCTGTCAGCAAACTTAAAAATGGCATGGGAGCTTTGCCTAGCCTCACAGTCATAAGTATGAAACAAGCAGAGCGGGGGCGAAGTACACAGCCCTGTGGTGCACCTGTGCTGATGGTGATTGTGGAGGAGATGTTGTTAATCCACACTGACTGGGGTCTGCAAGTGAGAAAAGCAAGGATTCAGTTTCACAAGGAGACAATGAGGCCTAGAACATGAAGAATTTTGATTATTGATTGACCTATTTCTGCTCTTATGTCTTATGGTCTTATGTACAGATGCAGAAACCAGCGACTCACTTCCCATTTTAGACTATCCGGCATCATATTGTCAGAGGTTCTAGGAGAACATTGGAGTATTCAGACCCAGCTCTGGTAAAAAAAAAATAGAAGACTAGTCATTTAGTCTATGCTTGTCTTCAATATTGGTCTCCACACAAGAGCTCAGGTATGGGCATCCTTATGAATTGTGCTCATGACCACATCAACATCCACCCAAGACCCAACAAGTTCCCCCGGTGCAAATGCTCACTTGGCAGTTGCAGCAGTGATATCAAAGGTGCATCACATGCCAAATGATATCATCCCTCTGTACCAAAAGACATCTTCATGCATTGACTCTTCATATTCACAAGACCAATAACTTAATTTCATTTTAAGATGCGTGCACGCATGGAAGCCCCAACTGTGTTTTGTGATCGATTTTTCAATTCCATTCAATCTTGTAGTGCATTGTGTGTGAAGGTGTTACAAAGCTGAGAATGCTTTACATGTTACTGACAATAGTCATTGATAATAGAAGTTGTAGCAAAAATGCAGTTATGTACCAAATAAAATAGATTGTTTGCTCACAGCAAGAAACCAAAAATTTGTTACATTTGGTGAATCTATTTGCACCTAATTGCACATACAAAATACTGTAAGTAACTTACAATATTAAGCATAAGGATAGAACAACACTTTCATAGATATAGAATGCTATCATCCTTATTTAAATCCTGTTTAGAACAACACAACCTTCTAGATTATGCAATCAAAATGACTAAAACAAATGTTTTAGTCATCTTAGTCAATTTAACTAAATGTGGAATGACGGAGAAAGAACTAACTTCTGAATATAAAACATTTTGAATCTCCGGCTGCTTCAGATACAATGATAGAAAAGCAATTGGGAAAAAAATGAAAAAGAAATTGTATTTCAAAAATGAAGATTTGGCTAAAGCTACTTGCAATTACTCTACACTTTCTACTTACAAATCTCTCAAAGGCCCCAACATTCTATTAGCTATTAGGATCCTTCAACACTCCATGATTTCTGTGCGCCCTTAGCGCTGGAAATCTGATTATTGCTTTCAGTTTCTAGGCATTAATGACATTCTCACTCAATTCTTTTCTTCTATAGTTCTTAAGATCTGCTTCTTTGACCAAGATATTACAAATCTACCCAAATATCTTATGCTTGTAAAGCTCTTGTAAATCATCTTGGAATGATCTTGCTACATTAATGTTGTTATTTCTGATGTTAGCTGTTGTGGTTTGATTGCATGGACTTTTGTGAATCAAAGGAAATGTAAACAATGAATACTGGAATTACTCTTGTTCAAAAATGAAAAATGCAGAAATTTCTGTCAAGCTTACTGATGAACTTGGGTGTAGGGTCCAATTGAGATTAATTAATAGACTGGCAATTGTAAGCCTAGCCTATTGATCCAGAAATATGAGTTCAAATAATCCTTGAGCACCCAGCTGAGTTAAGTTCACATAACTGAATTAAATTGGAATAAAAATATTAGAGTCAGTGATGGTAGATTTGAACTACCAGATTTTCATTAAAGTTCAACTGGTTCTAATCTTGTTGACATGGTTCCTCACAACCCTCTGAAATGGCCTAGTACAGAAGGGATAAGAAGAGACATTAAACCGTGGCCTTGAAGAGACATTAAACAGTTAGTTTAACATCTCTTGTCAGGAAAATGCTTGAAGCTGTCATTAAGGAAGAAATAGCGAAACATTTAGAAAGGAGTGGATCCATTAGACAGACGCAGCATGGATTCAGAAAGGGCAGGTCCTGTTTGACAAACTTACTGGAGTTCTTTGAGGACATAATGAGTGCAGTGGATAGAGGGGAACAGGTGGATGTCATATACTTGAATTTCCAGAAGGCGTTCGATAAGGTGCCGCACAAGAGACTTATAAATAAGATACGGATGCATGGAGTCGGAGGAAGTGTATTGGCATGGATAGTGGATTGGTTAATCGATAGAAGGCAGAGAGTTGGTATAAATGGATGTTTCTCCGGCTGGCAGTCAGTGGTAAGTGGGGTGCCGCAGGGGTTGGTGCTGGGCACACAGCTGTTTTCCATTTACTTTGATGATTTGGAAGAGGGGACTGAGTTAGCGTAGCAAAATTTGCTGATGACACTAAACTGAGTAGAAACGCAAATTGTACAGAGGATGTGGAGAGTCTGCAAAGGGATATAGATAGGTTAAGTGAGTGGGCCAAGGTCTGGCAGATGGAATACAACGTTGATAAACGTGAAATCATCCACTTTAGAAGGAATAATAGAAGAGCAGATTATTATTTAAATGGTGAAAGATTGCAGCATGCTGTTGTGCAGAGGGACTTGAGAGTGCTTGTTCATGATCACAAAAGGTTGACTTGCAGGTACAACAGGTTATTAAGAAAGCAAACGGAATGTTGGCCTTCATTGCTAGAGGGATTGAATTCAAGAGCAGGGAGGCCATGCTGCAACTACACAGGGCACTGGTGAGGCCGCACCTGGACTACTGTGTGCAGTTCTGTTCTCCATACAGAGGAGGTTCACCAGGTTGATTCCAGGGATGAAGGGGTTAACCTGTGAGGAGAGATTGAATCACCTGGGACTGTACTCTCTGGAGTTCAGGAGAATGAGAGGGGATCTTATAGAAACATACAAAATTTTGAAAGGGATAGATAAGATAGAAGTAGGAAAGTTGTTTCCATTGGTAGGTGAGACTAGAACTAGGGGACATTGCCTCAAGATTCAAGGGAGAAGATTTAAGAGAATCTGCTTTTCCCAGAGAGTGGTGAATCTGTGGAATTCTCTGCCCAGGGAAGCAGTTGAGGCTTCCTGACTAAATATATTTAAGAAGCAGATAATTTTTTACATAGTAAGGGAATTAAGGGTTATGGGAAAAAGGCAGGTAGATGGAGCTGAGCTTATGGACTGACCAGCCATGATCTTATTGAACGGCGGAGCAGGCTAAATGGGCCAGATGGCCTACTCCTGCTCCTATTTCTTAAATTCTTAATGACAACAACATCCACATCCCATGAATAGATAAAGAAAGAATGGCTGTATCTTTGATTTTCTCCAAGAATTCCTGACATGAGTTTGCTTCCTTTGGTATCTCTCTTTCAAGATGTTTAAGAACAACAATAAAGCTAGCTCTATGCAACCTTTACCATAAAGCATTATATATTTAACAATCAGGTTTATTGTCACTGACATGCAACATGAAATTTGTTAACTTAGCAGCAGTAGTTCAATGCAATACATAATCTAGCAGAGAGGAAAAATGATAATAATAATAATAATAATAAATAAACAAGTAAATCAATTACATATATTGAATATATTTTTGATAAGTGCAAAAACAGAAATACTATATATTTTTTAAAAAGTGAGATAGTGTCCAAAGATTTAATGTCCATTTAGGAATCAGATGGCAGAGGGGAAGAAGCTGTTCCTGAATCACTGAGCGTGTGCCTTCAGGCTTATATACCTCTTACCTGATGGTAACAGTGAGAAAAGGACATGCCCTGCTTGCTGGAGGTCCTTAATAATGGGCCTCCCTTTCTGGGACACCGCTCCCTAAAGATGTCCTAGCTAATAACTGGTGCATTTGGCATCTGACTCTACACTACAGAGGGCGAAGCCACCCAGCGGTCAGCCAATTTATGCTTCCCAGGTAGCCCCAAATTCCTTATGAGGACTCCATCTCCAGGCATGGGTTGGGAGAACCTAACCTTTTGCTCATACCTCCTCTTATTTCCTTGATTCTGCTTGGCAGCCACAACCTCAACTGATTCATAAGCCTTTTTCGGCTCCCTTCTCATATCAGACACGTACTTCAGATAAATCTTCAATGGTAGGTCTTCCTCGCCAGTCCCAAAACAAAGGGCGGTGGGCAACCTCACCTCGCACCCAAACATCAGATAATACGGCGAGTACCTGGTAGCTTCATTTCGTGTACAATTGTAGTAGTGGACCAGATGTCCAATATGTTCACTCCGCTTGTTGTTCTTGCTGATTTCCAAGGTTCCAAGCATGTCTAGCAAGGTCCGATTAAACCTCTCTGGCTGGGGATCACCCTGTGGGTGATAAGGAGTAGTCCTCGACTTCTCGACTCCAAGCCTGCTCAGTAACTCATGTATGAGCCTACTCTCGAAATCCTGTCCCTGATCACTACGTATCCACCTGGGGAGGCCATAATAACTGAAATACTTCTCCCATAACACTTTGGCCACAGTGGATGCCTGCTGATCCTTGGTAGGGAAAGCTTGCGCATATCTGGTGTAGTGATCCGTGATGACTAAGACATTCACCATGTTTCTGGCATCTGGCTCTATTGACAGGAAATCCATACACACCAGGTCAAGGGGTCCTGCACTCTGTAAGTGGGACAGTGGAGCTGCCCTCATAGGCAGCGTCTTCCTCCATATGCACCGAATGCACGACTTGTAGTATTCTTCGACATCCAGCTTCAGTCGGGGCCAGTAAAACCGGTCTCTGAGCAATCCATAGGTCTTTTCAACCCCCAAATGTCCAGAATCATCATGAAGTGACTTCAACACAATACTCTGGTACCAGCTGGGTACGCCGAGACTGGTCCGGTGGTGATGTGACCCGGAATAGGATCTGGTTCCTCAACAGCAAGCTGGGACATTCTCCCAGTGATGGAGGCATTGCAGGCGTGTTTTGGCTTCTCTGCTTGGGCCATGTTCCCATTTCAACCGCTGACTAAATGGTACCGATGTCCGGGTCATCTCGCTGAGCAGCTGCCACTTCCCCAGGACTCAATTCCAGTAACTGGTTTGTCTTCAGAGTAGTCAGGTTACAGTAAACTGGAGGAATGCCATCATCATAAGCTCCCAATTGATCTACCACTCGAAGCTACCCTTGCCTTCAGTCTGCCTTCACCGTGATGGAAAACTGACACATGGCTTTCACTCCCGAAAAGGAACGCTCTCCCACTCCTCATCCCTGTCCAGCCTTTCATGCACACATTGGGACAAAGCATCAGCATCAACGTTCCTACTTCCCAGCCAATTCTTCAAGTTGACATCATAGGCAGACAAAACCGCAAACCACCGATGGACTGCGGCATCCAATTTTGCTGAGGTCAGGATATAAGTTAGGGTTGTTGTCCGTCCTCACCTCTCACCTCTATAAATGCCATCTTCTCTTTCCCAGCCTCGCCATAGAGGTAGTCACTCAACTTATCCACCATGACAGAAATTCCAACTTGTGTGTGTGGGGTAGTTTTGCTCAGAGGGCAACAGACTCCAGCTGACAAACGCACCAGGTCTTAACCCGGTGTCCTGATACTGATACAGGACAACCCTTAAGCCCTCTCTGCTGGTGCTGTATGCAGTACATATTGCAATCAGGGGTCTGCAAAAGCCAGCACAGACACCTGGATCAGCATTTCCTTCAGTGACTGAAAGGCCTCTTCACATTTCGCATTCTACCTCAGTCCTAAAGGCTCCAAAGGGCTAAGATACTCTTTAACTTCCTTTTGTCCTCCTCCCTTTCTTCCCCAAAGGAGGGCGACCACACAGAAGCTGATTTAAAAGGTGACTCACTTTCACGTTGCCCCTCACAAACCTCCAATAGTAACCACAGAACCCAAGGAACGAGTGCAAAGCACTTACTGTCTGGAGCCATTGCCATGTGGTCACCGTCTCTATCTTAGACAGATCCATAGCTACTCCATCCTTGAGACTATGTGCCCGTCATAACTGGCAGATGTCTTGCAGAACTGGCACTTGTCCAAAGAAAGTTTTAACCCTTCAGCTTTCAGGCGACCCAGCACTTTCAGTGGCCTCTCTTCATGTTCCTCTAAGGTGGACTGAAACACTTTGAGGTCATCCTGATAAACAATACCTCAAGCAAGCTCATACACCCCACCGTTTTCTCCACGACATGCTGGAAGGTTGCAGGGGGTCCCAATATGCCCTGGGGCATCCTTTCGAACTGGAAGAGTCCCAGTGGACATATAAATGCCATCTTCTCTATCCCAGCCTCACTCATAGGGATCTGGTAATATCCACTCCTCAAGTCCAGCACACTGAACCACTTCGCTCCACTCAGACAGGCCAGCATGTCTTTGGTGCTTGGGAGGTGGATCCTCTAAGGGGACGGACTATGCAGAGGGCTGCGTAAGTCTAGGGAAGCCAATCTCTGACCCCACCAAACATATGAGATTGAAGTGTAAAACCTCCTGTTTGTGTGGATACTGCATGATCTTTGGACAACTCCGGAACATCTTTGGACTGTGGGAGGAAACAGGAGCACATGGAGAAAAGCCATGCAGTCCATGGGGAGAATGTACAGACTCCTTACAGAAAAATGCAGGAGCTGAACTCTGACTCCAGAGCGTCCCAAGTTGTAATAGCATGCTAATCACTAATGTGTCTGCGGGAAGCTGGACGGCCTTGCAAAAAGAGGGAGAACTGACACATTGAGGAGATTTAAAACGAGAATGAGGGTGTCAAATTGGAGATGTTGTTTAATAAGCTATTAACATGTGCACATATAAGTAACAGGACAATTTAGGACATGAATGTGGAGTATTAATAGACTTCCTAATCAGCAGAAGATTGACACTGAGATGCTAATGAAGAAAAGTAATGTCTAGAGATGGAGAAGCCATGGACAAAGGTTTCAGGCAAAAATTTAGCTGGGGAGGGCAGACTACGGAAATAACATATGGCTATGGAAATAGACACAGTGCAGATATGTGACTGCCAACACATTAAGATCAGCACTGAGGTAATCACCCTTAGTTGTTGCCAGTGGAAGGGATGAAGTTTTCAGCTTTAACAGTATTTTGGGTCTTCCCATAGCTATTTGGAAGAAATTTCTGTCATTCAATGTATGATGTTGGATAAGTATGTCTCACAATTTAGAGAGAATGATGGGGTCAAAAAAGATTTAAAGATGTGATGGTGAGTTCATTAACATCAGCAGACCTTTGAATTGACAGTGATCAGCCAATAGGCTGATCCTGGACTTATTTCCACTTGGAATAATTTACTTATTATGATTTAATTATTTATGGTTTTATATTGCTATATTTCTACACTATCCTTGGTTGGTGCGACTGTAACGAAACCCAATTTCCCTTGGGATCAATAAAGTATATCTGCCTGTTTTTAGATGATGTAATTGAGAGGCAGCACATAAATGATAAATGGGAGAGAAGCAAGGGTAAAATCTTGGGAAGGCAAGAGGTCATGGTGTATGAGTAAAAGAGAATCCATTGCAGATGATTCAAGTACTAATGGTGGGTAGGTAAGAATGGAACCGGGCAAATGTAGTCCCACTCAGCTGGATAATTATGAAAAGGCTTTCATGCAGTTTGCAAAGCACTTCAGAGGTAATGGCTACTGGTAGGACAAGCAGGGAATGCTTGACCTAGTAACAACTAACTTGATCTCTGCTGTGATTTTGGTGATTCTTGTTTCAGTATATTGGATGAACCCGAATTGGGATGTCTCAAGCAAGGAGTTTAGGAAAAGATGCACTTGGATTTATGAAGTGACACCCATGTTCAAAGAGTATTTTTCCAATCTGGCTGATTATTCACTGCTAAATGACAGGAAAGACTAATTCAGAGGAATTGCTTATGGGGTGATATATGCATGAATCCACCAGCCCATGGTATGTAAATAGTTTCATGTGCAGAGAATTAAATATTTCAATCTTAAATCTTATATGAGTTAAAAACCCTCATACTCCTCCTGTAGATGAATTGTTACCAAGTTTAAATTAAATGAATGAGCTCCTCTTATTTAAGATTGTGATATGATATGGAAGGATAAAGGACAAGATGTACATTAAAAATACTTTTAAAGAGAACAAAATAAATTATGGATTGTCGTTCATTGACTTCTAATTTAAGACAAAACCTAAGAAGCGGTGAAAAGAAAGCAAAGAGCAGTTTCAGAACCTTGGTACAATGATGGCAGGCAGAATAGAGTCCAGCTGTTTTGCAGATTCTTTTGGGCATTTATAATTGCCAGTGATTTATTTCTCAGCTGGAAGCTGGCCAGCTGATAATTGACAATCAGCAGGAGGAAACAATTGGGTTGCCCCAAGTACATAGGAGGTCCACCTAATACAATATTTGAGTGGGCTTATAAATAAGCTGGAGACTACCCAGCTAAAAAAAATAAACAGGTTGGCTGCTTAGGCATCCAAATTGGCATTGTGCACAAGCTGTGGGATTGTAATCAGGGCAGATGATACAATTGGACAAAAGATGCACCGTACACCTCTGAGTCTATTTTTTGCTTATATTCAGCAGCCTAATAAAATATTGTTAAAAGGAATAACCAAAAGCCACTGAGAAATGGCCCTGGATATCTTCAGTTTCTGTTAATTTGCCTCCAAATCCATCTTGTCAAAAATCTGCATACTGATGCTAGCCCCAACAACACCCCTTAGTTGCCAAGCTGCTCATTTGATTTCTTGAACTTTCACAACCCGTGAGGTTCTGCGGTGTTCGGTATCATATTATCTTTAGAATTCCATGCCAATCTGGAGATGGGCTGCTCCACCAAGACATATGAGTGAAACACTGGACAAAACTGTTTCTTCCCCAATGTTCAGGTACAAGTTGGTTATCATTAACAAAAGCACCTGAATGGGCATGAAGTTAAAGAATCCATGCTTATACCTGTGGTGAACTACATATACCTGTCTGGACACGCCACCCCCGCTGACTGCTCCTGTGGCTCCTCCCACTGACCGTGGCTCCTCCCACAGACCCCGGTATAAAGGCGATTGAGGCCTGAGCCCTGCCCTCAGTCTCCAGGATGTAGTATGGTGGTCAATTGCTGCTTGTTCTTTCTTCCAGTAAATAAAAGCTGATATCTCGCCTCACGTCTCAGAGAGTTATTGATGGTGCATCAATACCCATGCTTTTGATTTTCATCAATATCAATGGTGTTATTCATACTTTATTCTGAACTCAGAAGAAACAAGTCAGCCATTAAACACCTTCAGCAAGTACCCCCATTCAAATAGAACATAATTGATTTATACTTTCACATTCACTCCAGACCTATCAATTCTGACTATCCTTAGCAAAAGAAGATAAAATCTTACTGCTGTCTTATCTTTTACACATGAAAACACAACAAAAGTCATTAAACTACTGGCTAAATGAAGTTATTCAAGAAAAGATCCGTAGCACTAGAAATGGAAGCTTAGGGGCTTGGATGAAGAGGTATTGAGGAAGACAAAAAGAGAGAGGAGGGGATGCAGAGTGATATCATGAATGGCAATATGCAGAGTGTATTGCGAAGAGGCTAAGCATACAAAATATAGTTCAGATTAAGAACAAAAATTTCAAGATGATATTAAAGGCTCTTATCCAAATGTGAGCAGCTTTCATAAAATGCAGGCCTGGAAGACTAGTGCACCTTCAGGGTGCCAGATTTTCATGGCTCTGGAGACGGGTCGATTCAAGGCCGGTGCCCCTGAGTGAGGCATTGCGGGAGAACACAGAGCATCGGGAGCAGCGGGTTAGCTGCTGAGGGCTGTGTATCCAGAGATCTGCACTTTTCTGGGGCCAACTCTGGGTGCAGAGCTTGGAAAAAGCGTCACAGCAGACTTCTGACATCATAAAGCAGCAAGTTGTTTATTATGTTTCCCCTCTCACTGTGAAATGGGACTACCTCTTTTTACTGTATTAGGGAGAGAGAGAGAGAGCCTGGGGTATGTCGAATTACCAGGCAGATGGATAATCTTTGGGGTACTGCAAGTCTATGTCTTTATTGATGCTTTGCTCCATGCTTGAGTGCTCGGTAGGGGACACAATGATTTTTAGCTGGTCGGGGAGGGGGGTCATTGCTTTGCTGCTGCTTCTGCGTGGGAGGGGGGAACTGGGGGCAGTTCCAGGGATCTAACATCTAACTGTCATTCAGTCTTTGGGGCACTCCTCTGTTTTCATGGATGTTTGCGAAGAAAAAGAATTTCAGGATGTATATTGTATACATTTCTCTGAAATTAAATATACCTATTGAAACCTATTGAAAATGATAGGCAAATTGACAACACAAATGGATATACCATGATAGTCATGGTCGCAGTGTCATCAAGGCTAAGTGAGTAATATTGTGGGGTATTTAATTTTCCCTAAGGATAGATAAAAAGGGAAAGGAGGAAGTGTGGAATTGTTATTAAAGAATGGTGCAGAATGATATTGGCTGAAAGGCTGAAGATATAAAATCAGATCTGATGGAGATAAGAGATAGCTGGGATTAAAAGTCACTGGCTGGAATATTATATAGGCCCCTTAATGATGGCTAAACTGTAGGACAGGGTATTGTTTAGAAATAATGGGCTGGTAAAAAAAGATACTACAATAATAATGGGTGATTTTAATCAGTTAAATGGTAAAAATCAAATTACCAAGAGTAACCTGCAGAATGAGTTCACTGAGTGAAGCAACCAGGTAGCAGGCTATTTTAGAACTGATATTATGCAATAAGATTGGATTAATGGCATGATTTGGTTAAACAAGCAACTGCAGATGCCGGAGCAAAGTATGAACAAATGGAAGAATTCAGTACGCAAATAGCATATGTTGAGTCCAAAGGATTGAAATCTTGCAACAAGATTGGAGAGCAGGGTAGAGTGAAGAGGAAAGATGGCAAATCCCCATGGAAGTGTAGAAGAGTAATTGAGCAAGAGCTGGTAATGATAGGTAGAATAAGTCAAGGGGATAGATAGACAAATGGAGCCAGTTGGGGCAGCAAGGAATGGAAAAGCTGAACAAAGGCAGGGAAAATGTCCTTGGTGTTCTGGTGGGGTTGAGATAAGGGGAAAAGGGAATGTGGGTTACCTGAAATTAGGAAATGCAACATTCTTATCATTAGATTGTAAAATATCCAAGCAGAGCGCAGAGTTTCGTTTTCCAGACTTGGCCTCACAATGGTAGGGAAGAAAGCCGAAGGCAGGCAGGTCAATGTGGGAATGGGAAGGAGGGTTCAAATGACATGCAGCTGGGGGCTCAAGATGGCTGATGCCAACACAGTGTAGATGCCCTGCAAAATGGTCTAGTCTACACTTGATCTCCCAGGAAAGAGTGGTCATGATATGGCTGAATCTCAGATCAGTTTGAGGGTGACAAGCCTGAGACTGAAGCTGGAGACACAAGACACTGTAGGTTCTGAAATATGGAGCCAAAAACTAACTGATAGATGAACTGCATCTATAGAAGAACAACATTCCACCTGGGTCCTATACAATGCATGAACATTGTCATTTCCAGTTTCATGTAATCTTTATGTTTTGTGGTCCTCTCTATCTCACCTTCTAATCCACCTCCAGTCTTCCATTTTTGTTCCCCACTTCTTCACTCCAGCACCCCTTTTAAACCTCCCCATAGCTTTTACATCCACCTACCAACCATTTACTTCCTCCAGAAGATCCCCTTCCCATCCTGCCTTTCATCTCGTTTTTTTATTCTTCACATTATCACCTTCTTTACTAATCAGTTTGTAACCTTCTGTGCATTCTCCAGCTTTGTCTCCACACTCCTTTCCCCTCCACCTACCTCGCCCATCTGCCTTTTTTAAATCTGCTTCCATTTATCACTCATCCACCTCTGCCTCCCAACTCCACCGCTCCCCCGCTTCATCTGCTCATCATCTTTCACCCCTCCTCAGTCTGTGTATCACTTATTAGCCCATGTCTCAGTCCTCTCCCTCTCTCTCCTTTCTATACCAGCTTTCTTCCCTCTCAGCCCTGAAGCAGGATCTCAATTAAAACATGAATAATTCCTCTCTCCCTCCCACATGCTACTTGATGCATTAAGTTCCTCCAGTGGTTTGGTTTTTACTTGTACTTGAAGTTAATCTCCAAATTTAAATTAAGACCACTACAATGCCATGAGGTCAGAGTTAGCTGATGGACTTGGAAAAAAAATTGACTTAAGGGCAAAAGCAGTATATCAGCCAAGGAGATATCTCTTAAGGAGTTATTTCATAAACCTCAACAAAGATATATTCCTGTGAAAAAGAAAGATACTATGTGAAGAATAAATCATGAGTGACTTAAATAAGCAAGGGATAAACTTCAGACTCGATTACTCAGGGGGTGTGTCCATCAAACTAATAGGGTTAAATGCCAACTATTCTCCTGAACTTGATGGCCTGCATCCTGGGATTTTAAAGTGGCTGCATAGATGGTGGAAATGGTGGTTGTAATCTATCAGAGTTTTTAAGGAGGCTCCAAAGAGGTTGGGAAACCACAAACACAATGCCAAATACTTAACAAAAGAGAAACAAGAACCAAAGTCCATTTAGCCTAACATCTGTCACTGGCAAAATGGTGGAATCGACATTAAGGAAGCAATAACAGGACATTTGGAAGAATTAAAACAATCAAGTAAAGTCAACATGTTTCATAACAAAGAAATTATATTTGACATATTTGCTAATATTGATTGAGGGTGTTACACAGTGGATAGAAGGGAAATTTGAGATAATGTGTATTTCAATTTCCAGAATGGATTTAATAAAGATGCAAATAAAAGTTTCCTGCATAGGATAGAGAGAATAAATATACAGAAGATTAGGTTCAACTTTATGGAGTTTTGGAGAGAATGGATGTGGAATACAATTTGATCTCTATATTTAAAGTAGAATATAATTGAAGAAATACAGCCAGACTGCTCACTAGGAGGCTTGATTATGAGACAAAAGCTCAAATATTTTGGCCACATCATGAGAAGACAGGATTCCTTGGAAAAGACTCTCATGTTCGGTAAAACAGAAGGTAAAAGAAGGAGAGGATGACAGAGGTTACGATGGACAGATAATATTACTCAAACGATGCATATGACCTTGGGGATCTTAGAGAGACATTTTCCAATAAGATGGCTTGCACTACAAATGATTCAGAAGGAATCCATCAGGTGGATTCTAGAGATGAATGCTTTGATGAATGAAGAATGCTGGAGTCATTTGTATCTATACTCACTGAAGTATAGAAAAAAGAGATATTCCTATTGAAATATAGAAAACATTGAGAAAGACTGACAGGAAGATGTTGATAGGATGTTTTCCCTACAGAGAGTACCTAGAATTGGAGGGCACATCTTCAAAGTAATGTGTTGACCATTTAAGATGGAGATGAGGATGAAATATTTCCCTTGGGTAACTATGAATTTTGGAGTTCTCTACTTCGGAGAGCTCTGGAAGTGGAACTTCAATTTATTTAAGAAAATACTTGTGAACAATTAAATTGCAAAATAGTCATTGGATCAGCCATGATCTTGTTGAATGGTGGAGCAGAGATGAAGAGCAGGGTGACCTATTACTGCTCCTGTTTCTAATATTACATATCGTCATTGTTGTCTGAACCCTTAGTGCCTAGGTGGCACATGGGGCCTCCACAAGGGTCTTCCACTTCTGCCGGTCTTTCACTCTGCTGCTTGCCATTACCCAGTTCATGCCTAATTCTTTCAGTTCTGCTTCCACAGATCTTCGCCACGTCACTTTGGGCCTGCCCCTACTTCACTTTCCGTGTGGGGTCCACCTTTGTGCTACTTTTGCTAGTTCATCATTTGGCATTCTCATTACACGGCCCAGCCATCTCCATCGTCTTCACACAAACTGAGATTGATTCCATACTGCAAGATGTAAGCAAGTCTTGGTTTCTGATTTTCTCAAGCCAGAAGATCTTCTTGATCCGTCATCGACATTTTGTCTGGAACGTGTCAAGTTTCTTGCAGATGTCTTTCGTCATCTTCCAACATTCACTTCCATAAAGTAGCACACTTAAGATGTTGTTTTTCAAACTTCTGATTTTGGTGTTAAATTTGAGTTGTGTGGATTTCCAAACTGCATTGAGGCTGCCAAAAGCTTGATTTCCTTTAGATAGTCTTGCTAATACGTCCTTACCACTATCTCCATCAGTAATATACATATAGTCTCATTTTTTTTCAAAATGGAGCTATCTTGATGTTATAAATTGGCATATCTCCTTTAAAGAAAATGGGGACAACGATTCTAGATGGATTCTGATCAAGAAAGACCAGCACACAGGCGAGGAATACAGACAGACATACTTTATTGATCCCGAGGGAAATTGGGTTTTATTACAGTCGCACCAACCAAGAATAGTGTAGAAATATAGCAATATAACCCATAAATAATTAAATAATAATAAGTAAATTATTCCAAGTGGAAATAAGTCCAGCCTATTGGCTCAAGATGTCTGACACTCCGAGGGAGGAGTTGTAAAGTTTGATGGCCACAGGCAGGAATGACTTCCTATGTCGCTCAGTGTTACATCTCGGTGGAATGAGTCTCTGGCTGAACCTACTCCTGTGCCTAACCAGTACATTATGGAGTGGATGGGAGACATTGTCCAAGATGGCATGCAACTTGGACAGCATCCTCTTTTCAGACACCACCGTCAGAGAGTCCAGTTCCACCCCCACAACATCACTGGCCTTATGAATGAGTTTGTTGATTCTGTTGGTGTCTGCTACACTCTGCCTGCTGCCTCAGCACACAACAGCAAACATGATAGCACTGGCCACCACAGACTCGTAGAACATCCTCAGCATTGTCCGGCAGATGATAAAGGACCTCAGTCTCCTCAGGAAGTAGAGACGGCACTGACCCTTCTTGTAGACAGCCTCAGTGTTCTTTGACCAGTCCAGTTTATTGTCAATTCGTATCCCCAGGTATTTGTAATCCTCCACCATGTCCACACTGACCCCTTGGATGGAAACAGGAGTCACCAGTGCCTTAACCCTCTTCAGGTCCACCACCAGCTGCTTAGTCTTTTTCACCTTAAGCTGCAGATGATTCTGCTCACACCATGTGACAAAGTTTCCCACCCTAGCCCTATATACAGTAAGTTACAGAGTCCAGAGCTACTGCAGATGTTGGAAATCTAAAGCAATATTCAAAATGTGCTGGAGGAGCTTAGCAGGTCAGGCAGCATCTATGGATGGGAATAAACAGTCGATATTTTGGGCCAAGATCTTTAAGGTCCTGATGAAGGGTCTTGGCCCAAAACATCAACTGTCTATTCCCATCTGTAGATGCTGCCTCACTTACTGAGCTCCTCCAGCACATTGTGTGTATTGCTACAGTATGTCATACTGCAAACACTTGGGACATCGGTAGTTAATCATGACCAAAACAATGACATCACAGCAGATAACGATACAGGTCATTATGCAAGAACTTTGTTGTCTGGAATCGCCACCACCACTCCACCTGATAGCTTACATCAGAGATGAAATACTGTAGGGTTTATTTAAATTTAGCACTGCTAGTTCAACTCTTGGTAATTATGTAATTGACAGTAATGCATGGTACAAAATGCCAGTGCAGTTTTTTTAAACAGTCAACTACACAACGTGAGCAAGGAGGATGACAGATTTCTCCCTTGAAGGGACGCTAGGCTACTATGAACATCCAGTCAACCTAAATAAGAAGAGTTCTTATTTCAAATTCCAGAATATTAATAGATTTTACATTCCACGGCTGCCTAGTGAGATTTAAAGTCAGTTCTCAAGGCTGTTAATAAAACCTGATGGATTAATTATCCAATAATTTAACTCCTGAATCACCACTCTACACTACCACCATATGCTATAGCAACAACATTGCACAGGGTGAAGAACTGGCACATAGATTGAACATTTTCTATAACACTACAGCATGATCACTGAGTTCTCCAGTTCAGGTAACTGCTCCCCCCTCTCCAAATCTCTCTCCTTCTGATTTACCCAAAGTCTCATACACTCTTCGATCTATCGAAAACCCAACCCACCCCTCCTCCTGATCACCTAATTTTTCCACTCTCACCAGCTATTCCACATCCCCGTCATCCCACACATTCAGTCCACAGAAACCCTATCCCTCTCCCTCCACTGTTCATGCTGCTTACCTTCCCTCCCTTATTTGGATCCTCTGTCCATATCCTTTCTCATCAGATTCTATAATCTGTTGAAATTTGCTGTCTTCAATCATCACCTCCCAATCTCTGTCACCATCTCCATTTTCCCACCTCACCTACCAATCAGCCTCTCATTACATATAGCTTTCCAGCTCTTGCCACACACAACCCCCTCATCTCTCCTCTCCTCCAGTCTTTGTTCAGCTGAAGTGTCTTGACTCAAAACACTGAATGTCCATCCCCATCCACAGATGCAGACTGACCCACTGAGTTCTTCCAGCAGCTCAGTTTTGCTTCACTTTCGGCACATTTGAAATTGACATGGGCACTTTCTATTCAATGTTCTGGAGAGTAGGCAATTCTCCACCAATCATTGCTTCTTCTCATGAGACAACGAAAGTCTTCCTTACCATCATATGGTACAATGACATCACTCACAGTCAGAATTGAACTCCTTTAATTTACATTGGCCTACAGCTCAAGGCTGAACCAATAGTGTCATAAAAACTAAGTAGTGTTAGAGATCTAGAAGATTATAAGGCTAGCAGGAAGGGGCTTAAGAATGAAATTAGAAGAGCCAGAAGGGGCCATGAGAAGGCCTTGGTGGACAGGATTAAGGAAAACCACAAGGCATTCTACAAGTATGTGAAGAACAAGAGGAGAAAATGTGAGAGAATAGGACCAATTAATTGTGACAGTGGAAAAGTGTGTATGGAACCTGAGGAGATGGCAAAGGTACTTAATATATACTTTGCTTCAGTATTCACTGTGGAAAAGGATCTTGGTGATTGTAGGGATGACTTACAGTGGACTGAAAAGCTTGAGCATCTTTATTAAGGAAAAGAATGTGCTGGAGATTTTGGAAAGCATCAGGTTGACTAAGTCACCGGGACCAGACGAGATGTACCCCAGGCAAACATGAGAAAATCTGCAGATGCTGGAAATTCAAGCAACTTTGTCACGAGTCCTGACGAAGTGTCTCAGCCCGAAACATCGACAGCACTTCTCCCTATAGATGCTGCCTGGCCTGCTGCGTTCCACCAGCATTTTGTGTGTGTTGCTTGAGATGTACCCCAGGCTACTGTGACCAGTGGTGTGCCTCAGGGATCTGTTCTGGGACCCCTCCTCTTCGTGATTTTTATAAATAACCTGGATGAGGAAGTGGAGGGATGGGTTAATAAATTTTCTGATGACACAAAGGTTGAAGGGTGTTGTGAATAGTGTGGAGGGTTGTCAGAGGTTACAGTGGGATCATTGATAGGATGCAAAACTGGGCTGAGAAGTGGCAGATGGAGTTCAACCCAGATAAGTGTGAGGTGGTTCATTTAGCTAGGTCAAATATGATGGAAGAATATAGTATTAATGGTAAGACTCAGTAGTGTGGAGGATCAGAGGGATTTTGAGGTCCAAGTCCACAGAACACTCAAAGCAGCTGTGCAGGTTGACTGCGTGGTTAAGAAGGGATATGGTGTATTGGCCTTCATCAACCGTGGGATTGAGTTTAAGAGCCGGGAGGTAATGTTGCAGCTGTATAGGACCCTGGTCAGACCCCACTTGGATTACTGTGCTCAGTTCTGGTTACCTCAATACAGGAAGGAGATGGAAACCATAGAAAGGGTGTAGAGGAGATTTACAAGGATGTTGCCTGGATTGGGGAGCATGCCTTATGAAAACAGGCTGAGTGAACTCGGCCTTTTCTCCTTGGAGCGACGGAGGATTAGAGGTGACCTGATAGAAGTGTATAAGCTGATGAGAGGCATTGATCGTGTGGATAGTCAGAGGCTTTTCCCCAGGGCTGAAATGGTTAGCACGAGAGGGCACAGTTTTAAGGTGCTTGGAAGTAGGTACAGAGGAGATGTCAGGGGTAAGTTTTTTTACACAGAGAGTGGTGAGTGCGTGGAATGGGCTGCCGGTGCCAGTGGTGGAGGCGGAAATGATAAATTATTTTAAGAGACTCCTGGATAGGTACATGGAGCTTAGAAAGGTAGAGGGCTATGGGTAGCCCTAGGTAATTTCTAAGGTAAGGATAGGTTCAGCACAGCTTTGTGGACAGAAGGGCCTGTATTGTGCTGTAGGTTTTCTATGTTTCTATAAGCACAAGAGATTCTGCAGATTTTGTAATTCCAGCCTAACACATACAATGCTGGTGGAACACAGAAAACCAGGCAGCATCTATGGAGGGGAATAAAGAGGCAATGTTGCAGGCTGAGACCCTTTATCACCGGAAAGGAAGGGGGAAGAAGCCAAAATGAGAATATAGAAACCCGTCCCGTCACCTTCTTACTTCGGCTTCTAACCCCATCCTTTCTAGATGTTAATCACTTCTGTTAGATCTCTCTCAGTCTCCTACATTCTCAGGAATAAAACCCCAACCTGTCTAACCTCTCTCTATAACTTAGTTCCTCAAATCTTGGCAGCATCTTTATAGGTTTTTTGCACTATTTCCAATTTAATAACATCTTTCCTGCAATAAGGCAACAAAAACTGAACAAAAAGTCCAAATGTGAACTCACCAGCATCCTGTAGAACTGCATCACGACCTCCCAACTTTTATACTCAACTTCTCCTATGAAGCTCAGTGTGCCAAAAGACTTCTTCACTACCCTATCTACCTGTGACTCCATTTTAAGTACATTATGTATTTGTATTTCAAGGTCCTTCCATTCTACAACGTTCCCTAGGGCTTAGTTTTTCACTGTAAATGTTCTATCTGGATTTAACTTCAAAATATATCATTAATTCTTATTCAAATTAAATTTCATTTGCCACTTCTTGGCCTGCTTATTCAAAATCCTTCTGTAATTTTAGAACAGACTTCTTCATTATTCACAATTCCACCTTTATTTGTGTCATCTGGAAACCTATTATCCATGCCTTGTAGATGGTCATCCAATTCACTGATGTACACTCTGTGGTGACTTAGCTACCACCTGTGGTCTTCTGTTGTTGTAGCCCATCCACCTCAAAGTTCAACGTGTTGCACATTCACAGATGCTCTTCTGTACACCACTGTTGTAACACATGATTATTTGAGTTACTGTCACCTTGAAGCTTGAACAAGTCTGCCTATTCTCCTCTGACCTCTCTCATTAACAAATCATTTTTACCCACAAAGCTGCCACTCACTGGATGATCTTTCATTTTGCACCATTTTCTATATTTTCTGTTAACTACTGAGACTGTTGTGCATGAAAATCCCGGGAGATTAGCTGTTGCTGACATACTCAAACCACCTCTTTGGCCGCAACAGTCATTCCACGGTCAACGTCACTTAGATCACATTTCTTCCCCATTCTTATGTTTGCCCTGAACAACGTCTCAATATCTTGACCATGTATGCATTCTTTTATACATTGAATTGCTGCCACATGATTGGCTGGTCAGATATATGCATTAATGAGTAGGTGTACACGTGTACCAAAAAACATGGCACTGATTGCAGATGACAAACGCTAACAGGCCCATTACTGACCGCTGAGGCACACTGCTAGTCACACGCCTCTACTCCAAGAAATTACATTCCATCATCACATTCTGCTTTCAAACCAATTGCCACCATGCTAACTGTGTATTCAATTAGCCTGCCCTTTCTGGTTCCCATGTAATCTAACCTTTCAGAGCAACCTGCCAGCTGAAACCTCTTCTAAGGCCTAAATGAAATCCAAATAAAACACATCTACTGCCCTGCCCTCATAAACTTTCTAGGTCAGATCAAAAAAACTCAATCAACTTTGAATGATAGATCTCCTATGTACAAATCCTTGTGACTATTTCTATTCAAATCCTGTCTTTCCTATGTATACCTTATCCCAAAATTGCAAATGCTTAAATCTTTAAGAAGGGAGGGATTAAATAGACAAGAAATTATAGACCAGTTGGTCTGACTTCAGTGGTCGGCAAGATGTTAGATTCCATTATTAAGGATGTGTTTTTCAGGTACTTGGAGGAACATGATAAAATAACAGACAATAGACAATAGGTGCAGGAGTAGGTCATTCGGCCCATCTAGCCGGCACCGCCATTCACTGTGATCATGGCTGATCATACACAATCAGTACCCCGTTCCTGCCCTCTCCCCATATCCCTTGACCCCGCTATCTAGAAGAGCTCTATCTAACTCTCTCTTGAATGCATCCAGAGACTTGGCCTCCACTGCCTTCTGGGGCAGAGCATTCCACATATCCACCACTCTCTGGGTGAAAAAGTTTTTCTGCATCTCTGTTTTAAATGGCCTACCCCTTATTCTTAAACTGTGGCCTCTAGTTCTGGACTCACCCATCAGTGGGAACATGCTTCCTGCCTCCAGCGTGTCCAATCCCTTAATAATCTTATATGTCTCAATCAGATCCCCTCTCATCCTTCTAAATTCCAGTGTATACAAGCCCAGTCACTCCAATCTTTCAACATATGACAGTCCCACCATTCCGGGAATTAACCTTGTGAACCTATGCTGCATTCCCTCAATAGCAAGAATGTCCTTCCTCAAATTTGGAGACCAAAACTGCACACAATACTCCAGGTGGGGTCTCACCAGGGCCCTAACCAGCTGCAGAAGGACCTCTTTACTCCTATACTCAACTCCTCTTGTTATAAAGGCCAGCATGCCATTAGCTTTCTTCACTGCCTTCTGTACCTGCATGCTTGCTTTCATTGACTGATGTACAAGAACACCTAGATCTCGTTGTACTTCCCCTTTTCCTAACTTGACTCCATTTAGATAGTAATCTGCCTTCCTGTTCTTGCCACCAAAGTGGATAACCTCACATTTATCCACATTAAACTGCATCTGCCATACATTTGCCCACTCACCCAACCTGTCCAAGTCACCCTGCATTCTCATAACATCTTCCTGACATTTCACACTGCCACCCAGCTTTGTGTCATCAGCAAATTTGCTAATGTTACTTTTAATCCCTTCATCTAAATCATTAATGTATATTGTAAACAGTTGCAGTCCCAGCACTGAACCTTGCGGTACCCCACTGGTCACAGCCTGCCATTCCGAAAGGGACCCATTAATCGCTACTCTTTGTTTCCTGTCAGCCAGCCAATTTTCAATCCATGTCAGTACTCTGCCCCCAATACCATGTGCCCTAATTTTGCCCACTAATCTCCTATGTGGGACTTTATCAAAAGCTTTCTGGAAGTCCAGGTACACTACATCCACTGGCTCTCCCTTGTCCATTTATTTCTATTTGGAAATAGTTCCAATGCAGCATGATTTCCTCAAGGGGAAATCTTGCCTGACAAATCTGTTGGAATTCTTTGAGAAATGTTAATGATCTGGATGATGGAATTGTGGTCATGTTCATTGGAACACATTGAAAGGGCAAGAGTGATATATGTGGAGAAGATGTTTTCAACAGTGGGAAAGCCTAGGACCAGAGGGCACAGGCTCAGAGTAGAAATATGTCCTTTTAGAACAGAGATGAAGAGGAATTTCTTTAGCTAGATGGTGGTTATCTATGGAATTTAGATAGATAGATAGATAGATACTTTATTCATCCCCATGGGGAAATTCAACATTTTTTCCAATGTCCCATACACTTGTTTTAGCAAAACTAATTACATAAATTACTCAGTAAAAATATGATATGCATCTAAATCACTCTCTCAAAAAGCATTAATAATAGCTTTTAAAAAGTTCTTAAGTAGTTTACTTAGATACATTAAATACAATCAACCCCGGCACTTTAACATATCTTACTCCTGGCGGTTGAATTGTAAAGCCTAATGGCATTGGGGAGTATTGACCTCTTCATCCTGTCTGAGGAGCATTGCATCGATAGCAACCTGTCGCTGAAACTGCTTCTCTGTCTCTGGATGGTGCTATGTAGAGGATGTTCAGGGTTTTCCATAATTGACCGTAGCCTACTCAGCGCCCTTCGCTCAGCTACCGATGTTATACTCTCCAGTACTTTGCCCACGACAGAGCCCGCCTTCCTTACCAGCTTATTAAGACGTGAGGCATCCCTCTTCTTAATGCTGCCTCCCCAACACGCCATGATGGCTCTGGAGACCAAGTCACTGGGTCTAAAGCAGAGGTTGAAAGGTTTGTGATTAGTAAGGTCATGGAAAGATAAAAGGAGAAGAAGGAAGATAGCATTGAGAGGGAAACTAAATCAGCCATGACTAAATGGTGGAGCAGATTCGATGGGCTGGATAGCCTAATTCTAATCATGTGTCTTATAATCCTACGGTCTTATTGCCTGATAAATGGGTGATCAAAATTAGCTGGAATTACTCAGCAACTCAGGTATCGACAGTGAGAAATGGTTACCATTTCTGATCAATGATCTTTTGTTAGTGCTGTCACTGATGTTAGCCCTATTCCTCTCTCCATTTATGCTGCCTGGCCTACTGACAATTTCCATTATGTACATAGAATCTCTCCCAGACTTCCTCTTGTATCGATGAATTTGTCCAAAGCAGAATGATCCCAGAAATGAATCTGATAGGTCTTGCGTTCTCTGGACTGGCATAGAAGATTTAGATGGGCCTGTATTTATTACATTTGAGATATTGCGGTGCAAGATCAGCTATGATATTGATAAATATTAGACCAGACTGGAAGGGGCAAATTACCTATTTATAACAAACAAATAGGCTGCACCTGTTCCTTGTGTTCTTATAAGTGAGACTCATTGCAAAATAAAGTTCAAATCGAACTCAGATTAATTGGTGCTGACTTCAGCAACTATATTAAACAAATCCTCTAGCCTTTTCTCAGGAAGAGTAGCCAGATGTAACACCAGTCAGATGCAACATAAAGCTCATTCTATCTTGCTGTTTCAATTTTCTTCAGCTTCAGAGCCATTTGCTCCGTGAGGTTTAAAATTCCCCTGTATTCCTCTGCATGGTTAGTGCCTCCTTAGAATGGTAATTGGATGAAGCTTGTTAAGATTAATTTCATTTTGCACCCTTATCACCTGTCAGGGCGATACATCATTCATCTCCACCGTCTGCACTGGAGTGGAGCTCGGCTAAACAGGTGAAAGATCAGTGTTTGTCCTGTAATTTTTCAACAATCTGTCACTCTTTCACCATCTGTATAATCTGTCTACACAAGTCTTTCACATGGGTCCCATTGAGTACTCTGTCTTATGGCATTAACAGTACAAGATGTCCTGTTTTTCACATTTGCTGTCTTCAGTATGTATTTTATTGTAATCTACAGAATATTCTATTTCTTACTATTGCTGCATTCAGTATCATTGGAGGAATGACCTCACGATATCCCAAAGCAGCCAATAAAGCACTTCTGGCTTGTACCCAAAACTAAAATATAGAAAACATAACAACCTATTTGCAACATCCTCAAGAGATCAATGAAATAAAAGCCAGATAGTGCATCTACTGTAAGTCAGGGATAACAGATGAAGGATGAAGACTGAGCTAGACATCAGGATGCTGCCTTATAAAATTTATGCATATATTTAATATAAACCCACATTGTTCTCCCAGAGGATTGTGGTGAGCCACCTTCTTGATACTCTTTGTCCTGATGGTGTAGGTGCTCCCATGGTGCTGTTAGTTAAGGAATTCTAGGCTTTTGAACAACAGTAACAGAGAAACTACGATGCAGTTCCAAAGCAGGATTGTAAGTGCTTTCCTCAATGCATAAATGTTAAATTCAATTCCCAGAAAGGCGTTTCATCAAAAGATATCAGTCAGGATTGTTTTACTGCAAGGAAAACTGGTTAGTAGAGGGTCTGAGGTGGGTCAATTTATATATTTTTCCTCAAGAACCAGCCACTCAAAATTCCAAAGCCCACATGATTCAAAGCTTAGTGCCATGCTGTAAATTTTATGCAACAAATTTGGTGAAGGGTCTTTCATGTGTGTGCTCTACCAATGTTTGTGCAAAGAAAGGAAGTTGTTAGAGGAGGGGAGACATCTGGGGAGAAAGACCAAGAGGAGGTGGTTTTGGATGTCCATCAGGAGAGGAATGGATCCATCTAACAAAGTACAAACTGCTGATGGATGTGAAATCGCACATGTCACAGAGTCATGCAGTAATAAAGTAACCCACTGACCCCCTGAACTCCCATTTACACCAATCCCACATGAATCTCATATTATTCTCCCCACTTTCCCATAAATGTGAGACGGCACGGTAGTGTAACAGTTAGCACGACAGTTTCCAGTACAGTGACTCGGTTTCAATTCCCACCACTGCCTGGAAGCAGATTGTACATTCTCTCCATGGCCACATGAGTTCCTCTGGATGCTCCAGTTTCCTCCTGCCGTCCAAAGACATACTGGTTGGTCAGTTAATTAGCCATTGTAAATTGTCCTGTGATCAGGCGAGGATTAAATCAGGGAATTGTTGAGAGACACAGCTCGAAGGGCCAGAGAGACCTATTCCACTCTTTATCTCAATAAATAAATAAATGCCCTTTAGTTTGTTGCTCACCTACACACTAAGGGCAATTTACAATGGGTAAATAATCCCCAAACTGGCATATCTTTGGAATGTGGGAGGAAACTGGAGCACCCAGAGGAAGTGCATGAAATGCAGATAGAATGTATGAATTCCACACAGGCAGTAGCAGAGGTCACAACTGGACCCCTGTTGCTGGAGCTGTAGAATGCCATTCTCTGTACTGAATATTCAATTCCTCAAACACAATGGTACAAAAATAGTTTCCAATATAGAGCAACTAGACATTCAAAGGTTTGAAAAGGTTCTTTTATTATCAAAGTGTACGAATCTGAAATTCTTTTTCACCGGGTAGCCACTAAGCCAAGAAAGAAAAAAAAAACGTCCACATGATCATCTAACACCAAATCCCCTCCTCACAAAAGAAGAACAAAAATGGAACAGCCACGTTGGACCCCAAATCCCCCAACTGGCACACACACAAAAAAACAATCAGGCAGAAAGTACAGAATCTAAAAAATTGTAAGACTGAAAGTGAAAAGTCTGTAGTCCAAGTCCATATCCAAAACACAGAAAACCTTGGTAATATTCTCTGGGCTCAATGGCAGGCTCTCCCCTCTCAGGAATAGAGTGATTCCCCAGCGATCAAAAGTCAGGCAGCCGGCGCGCACCTTCCACATTCACCTCGATGTTTCAATTTCCCTCATTGTTTTGATTGGTGTACAATGGAAGCTTTAATCAGCAAAATGGAGTTGAACAATGGCTCACACCCCATCCCGTAGTCTTCTCGCCATGAAGTTTGCTCACTCTGCCTCTGTCTGCTAGAATTCTCTTGGAGACTGCAGAGTGCTGAAGCACCTGAACGATCTCCAAACTTTCATATTCGCTTCAATGTTTCAGTCTCCATCGTCGCTTTAATCAGCATTAATGGAAGCTTTAATGGGCAGAATGGGGTCAAATGTTGGCTTGCACCCCATCCTGCAACCTGCCCACACTCGCCACCTCTGCCTCCCGGATTCCTCAGAATCCTCTTGGAGACTGCAGATTGCTGGAATTCCCAAATGATTTTCAAACAGCAAATCACAAGCTCCAACAGTTACAGATTCACATTCAAGATGAAAAACAAACATTAAAAAAAGACATAAAAGAAGTGAAGTATATACTTTCGTGACCTCTCCAGAAGATGTCAACTGAAGGAGTGTTGTACGCAGGCACACTCTTGACCTGATGTAAATTTAACAATGATATCTATGGTTCAGTATTACTATTTATCATATACTTCTGCAAATTCTGGTCACTCTGGTTGTCTTTTTATAGGACGGATGTGGAAGCTTTAGAAAGGGTACAGAGGAGATTTACCAGCTAAGGATTTTCTACTGGCACAAAAGAGGTTGAGAGGTGTCTTGATAGAGGTGTATAAGATGACAAGAGGCATCGATAGAGTGGACAGCCAGTGCTTTTTTCTCAAATGGGAATTGCTAGCTCATGAGGGCATAATTTTCAGGTGATTGGAGGATAGGATAAAGTGGATATCAAAGTGATGGGTGCATAGGGTACACTGCTGGGGGAGGGGTGGGGAGGTGGGGTGGTATTGGAGGAAGATACACTAGGGACATATAAGAGACTCTTAGGTAAGCACATAGATGAAAGAAAATTGGAGGGCTATGCAGGAGAGAAGCACTAGATTTACCCTGGAATCGGCTAAACAGCCACATAGGTAGAAAAAGGGAGGAGGTCCTAAAGAGAGAATTCAGGGAGTTGGGTAGGAAGCTGAAAAGCAGGACCTCCAGGGTAGTAATCTCAGGAATTCTGCCTGTCCCACGTGCTAACAAGCGCAAGAATAGCATGATCAGGCATGTTAATGAATGGCTAAGAGACTGGTGTAGGGGGCAGGGCTTCAGGTTCCTGGATCACTGGAGCATCTTCTCGGGAAGGTATGACCCGTACAAAAAGGACGGGTTATACTTGAACCCAAAGGGGTCCAATATCCTAGCAGGCAGGTTGAATAGAGCTGTTAGAGAGGGTTTAATCTAATTTGGCAGGGGGGTGGGAACCGAAGTGATAGGGTTGAAGAAGGGAAAAACAGAAATAAATCAAAGATAGGGTGCAACAGAGATGATAGAATGGACAGGCAGGAGATGAGGCATAATTACAGCCAATGGGATGAGTTACAGGGCAATAGAGGCATGGTCCGATTAAAACAGAAAGCAACCAATACTGGACTGAAAGTGTTGCATTTGAATGCACGCAGCATAAGAAATAAAATGGATGATCCTGAAATTCAACTACAGATTGGCAAGTATGACGTTGTTGCCATCTGTGAAACTTGGCTAAAGAATGGCCACCATTGGGAGTTGAATGTCCAAGGATACATGGTGTATTGCAAAGATAGGTTAGTAGGCAGAGGGGATGGTGTGGCCCTGTGTATACCAAATAATATTAAATCATTAGGAAGGGATGACATAGGATCATAAGGTATAGGGTCTCTATGGGTTGAGTTAAGAAATTGCAAAGGTAAAAGGATCCTAATGGCAGTTGTATACAGGCCTCCAAACAGCAGCCGGGACATGGATTACAAATTACAGCAGGAGATAGAAAAGGCGTGTCAGAGGGCAATGTCATGATAAACATTGGGGATTTTAACATGAAAGTGGATTGGGAAAACCAGGTCAGTACTGAACCTCAAGAGAGAGAATTTGTAGAATGTCTAAGGGATGGCTTTTTAGAACAGCTTGTTGTTGAGCCCACTAAGGGATCGGATGTGCTGGATTGGGTGTTGTGCAATGATCCGGAGGTGATAAGAGAGCTTAAGGTTAAGAAACCTTTAGGGAACAGTGATCACAATATGATCAAGTTCACTTTGAAATTTGAGAAGGAGAAACTAAATTCCAATGTGTCAGTATTTCAGTGGAATAAAGGAAATTGCAATGGCATGAGAGGGATACTGGCCAAGGTTGACTGGAAAGGGATCCCAGAGCAGCAATGGCTGGAGTTTCTGTGAAAAATGGGGGAAGTGCAAGACAGATATATTCCAAATAAGAAGGAATTTTCAAATGGAAGAAGGTCACTATAGTGACTGGCAAGTGAAGTCAGAGCCAAAGTAAAAGCAAAAGAGAGGGCATACAAAGAAGCCAAAGCCAGAGCCAGTGGGAAGACAGAGGATTGGGAAGCTTTTAAAAACCTGCAGAAGGAAACTAAGAAGGTCATTAGGAAGGAAAAGATGAATTATGAAAGGAATCTGGCAACTTATGTCCAAAATTTACTAAAAGCTTTTTTAAGTATATAAAGGGTAGAAGAGTGTTGTGGGTAGATATAGGACCAACAGAAAATGGAGCTGGAGATATTGTAATGAGAGACGCAGAGATGGCAGAGGAACTGAATGCATACTTTGCATCAGTCTTCACAGTGGAAGACATCTGCAGTATACTGGACATATAAGAAAGAGTGTCAGAGAAGTGAAGTATGAGCAGTGAAAATTACAACTGAGAAGGTGCTCAGGGAGCTTAATGGTCCGAGGGTGGATAAATCTCCTGGACCTGATGGAATGCTCCCTCGTGTTCTGAAGGAAGTTGCTGGAGAGACTACGGAGGCATTAACAATGATCTTTCAAGAATCGATAGATTCTGGCATTGTACCAGATGACTGGAAAATTGCAAATGTTACTCCGCTATTTAAGAAGGGTGGGAGGCAGCGGAAAGGAAACTATAGACCTATTAGCCTGACATCAGTGGTTAGGAAGTCGTTGGAATCGACTGTTAGGGATGAGATTATGGAATACCTGGAGGCACATGGCAAAATAGGCCAAAGCCAGTCTGGTTTCCTGAAAGGAAAATCCTGCCTGACTAACCTACTGCAATTTTTTAAGGAAATTACAAGTAGGGTAGACAAAGGAGATGTAGTAGATGTGGTGTACTTGGATTTTCAGAAGGCCTTTGACAAGGTGCTGCACATGAGTCTACTTAGCAAGATAAGAGCCCATGGAATTACAGGGGAGCTATTAGCATGGGTGGAGCATTGGCTGATTGGCAGAAAACAAAGAGTGGGATAAAGAGGTCCTATTTTGGCTGGCTGCTGATTACCAGTGGAGTTCCACACGGGTCGGTGTTGGGATCACTGCTTTTTACGATGTATGTCAATGATTTGGACTGTGGGAAATATGGATTTGTGGCTAAATATGCTGATGATTCAAAGATGGGTGGAGGATTGGGTAGTGTTGAGGAAACAGAGAGCCTGCAGAGAGACTTAGATAGTTTAGGGGAATGGGCAAAAAGTGGCAAATGAAATACAATGTTGGAAAATGTATGGTCATGCAATCTGCTGGAAGAAATAAACAGGCAGACTATTATTTAGATGGGGAGAGAATTCTAAATTCAGAGATGCAAAGGGACTTGGGAGTCCTTGTGCAGGATACCCCAAAGGTTAACCTGCAGGTTGAGTCGGTGATGAAGAAAGCGAATGCAATGTTGGCATTCATTTCTAGAGGTATAGAATATAACAGCAGGGATGTGATGTTGAGGTACTATAAGGCACTCATGAGACCACAATTGGAGTATTGTGTGCAGTTTTGGGCTCCTTATTTTAGAAAGGATATATTGACATTGGAGTGGGTTCAGGGAAGATTCACGAGAATGATTCCAGGAATGAAAGGGTTACCGTATGAGGAACATCTGGCATCTCTTGAGCTGTATTTCCTGGAGTTCAGGAGAATGGGGGGGGGGGGGGGGGGAACTCATTGAAACATTCTGAATGTTAAAAGACCTGAACAGATTAGATATGGCAAAATTATTTTCCATGGTAGGGGAGTCTAGAACAAGAGGGTATAACTTCAGGATTGAAGAATGTCCATTTAGAACAGAGATGTAGAGAAATTACTTTAGTCAGAGGGTGGTAAATCTATGGAACTTGTTGCCATGGGCAGCTCTGGAAGCAAAGTCATTGGGTGTATTCAAGGCAGAGATAGATAAGTTCTTTATTAGCCAGGGCATCAAAGGGTATGGAGAGAAGGCAGGGGAGTGGGGATGACTGGAAAAATTGGATCAGCCCATGATTGAATGGTGAAGCAGACTTGATGGGCTGAATGACCTACTTCTGCTCCTATATTTTATGGTCTTATGATCTTATAGTATTAATTTCAAGAGGACAAGAATTAAATAGTAATGATGTAATTTTAAGGTTGTATAAGGCACTGGTGAGGCCTCACTTGGAGGTATTGTGAGCAGTCTTGGGCCACTTATTTAAAAAGGAATGTGCTTACGTTGGAGAGGGTTCAGAAACGGTTTATGAGAATGATTCCAGGAAAGAACAGTTTATCAGATGAACATTGATTAAAGGCTCTGGACCTGTACTCACTGGAATTTATAAGAGCGAGGGGGGATCTCATTGGAACCTATTGATTGTTAAAAGGTCTAGATAGAGTGTATGTGAAGATGATGTTTCCTTTGGTGGGGGAGTCTCGAACCAGAGGACACAGCCTCAAAATAGAGAAACATCCATTTTGAAAAGAGATGAAAAGGAATTTCTTCAGCCAAAGGCTGGTGAATCTGTGGAATGGTTACTGGGTGCACTTAAGGCAGAGGTTAATAGGTTCTTGATTAATCAGGGCATGCAAGGTTATGGGGAGAAGGCAGGAGAATGGATTTGATCAGGAAATGGATCAGCCATGATGAAATGGTGGAGAAAATTTGATGGGCTGAATGGTCCAATTCTGCTCTTCTGTTTTATTATTATATGGTCTAATGAATCAATGACAATTAATTAGCTTACGTACTGAACCAGAACCTAGGCTACCTCAGATATGTATGTACAGTAAAGTGTTGTGTTTAGGGAGTTTTTTAGAATTTAAATAAATCAATTAGTTAATGCATGGAGTTTCCAATATTTAAAGGTGGTTCAAATTTTGCAGATGGCACAAGTTTTAGTGATTTGATAGGCAGTTTGAGGAAATGGAAAAGATTTTTCAAACAGTAAGGGCAACAAAAGGAGTTCAGAGATGCAATTTAAAGTATATCACCTTAAGGTTTCTCAAAGGGGAAAAGGAACAACAGGGATATAAACAATAGAAAAAGAACTAAAGAACAAACAGAATAGATGGCTGAATGTGCAGAAGACTAATGTGTGGAACTGTAAACCATCAGTGCCAACATGAGTTTCTAAAACAAGGTAAAAGTGATTGTGATAGTTTGGTACACGTGAGTGGTCAAGGCTACAATCCTTGTGCTGTAAGCTTTTGCTGATCTATCATCAGATCTGGTTTATGCTTTTAGTAGGTGCTGACATGACCACAAAGTGTAAATGGAAACATACTTTATTCCGTCCCAGAATCATTTTTCATGAGCTGAAAATGAAATAAATAATAACTTCTCAAAATTCAGAGACAAGAACAATCCTCCCACACTCTATGATCTATAATAATTTGACTAGTTCCAAGGTAACAATAGCTGTGCTTCACTTCTGCCTCATAAATCAGCCAGCTTCTGAGTGAAGTCTGTGAACACTGGTGAATGCTCTTTAGCTCACTCCTGGCAATACCACAGCTTCTTCTTTCCCCACCAGTTGAACTAAGGTGCCACATTTAATTGTAATGAAAGCAAACCCTTTTCTTTACTCTACCTCCCATCTCTTTCAACAATAATCATCCAGTGACCCTGCTTCACCCACTGATATGAAACAATTAAATCTTGAATCGCTTGATATCCCTCAGGGAAATTTTGTTTCTGTTTTTATGATTTTGCAAAAAAGAAACACGACACACATCGCTGGATTTTAGGGATTCATGCCCTGCTGAAAAGGCTGATGACTGTGCTGTGAAGTGTTTTCAAATGAATGAATAGGTAGAATAAGACCCTTCAGGGTTTAACTTGTCATATTTAGTTGGTAAGAAAAATAAAATTGCCCTGTTAGTTTTCTGAGTGCTGACTGCATGGCTAATGAGAAAGTGATTGAATTGTTATGCATGGCCTAGTCTGAATTGTAATTACATTTTTTTTAATGCGGGATGTTTTTTTTCACATTAGCTTAACACCAGTCACTTTCAGCTGAGTATCAACATTGCATTGCAACTGATTCCATCTAATATTTAACAGTACTGTCACTTGTCACTTACTGCCATTGTCACTTACAGCCAAATCTGAAATAAAAGCAAAGATTAAAGGGAAAGGACAATTCTCGTGCCTTGTAACTGCTGAACTTAACACTGGCTGCTGGAAAATCAGGCTATGTGATTGAATAACTATCAGTCAGAAGGAATCAGATATTCAGAGATTGAGTAGGTAATTTCAGCTGGGTTGAATGCGCAGTGTCAGCTTTATGTGTTACAGTCCGAAGTTCCACTATTGCCCATATATACCAGGTCTTTGCTGATCAGCGATTAAGCTATTGTCAGAGGCACCGCTGAATTTCAATAAGATCTAGAGAGTACTGTAGATGAGAGTACAATTGCACAGTGGTACTGAATTGCATTTTCAACTGTGTTTCAGTCTTTCAGTGTTTGGGCATTTAGAATTGCTTGTGGCTTTATTGACTTTTGATTTGGTCACCTTCTCATTTATTTATATTTTAATCTGTCCTTATGAGCAGAAGACCATAAGGGATAGAAGAACAAATAAGCCATTCACCCCTTTCATTCTGCTCTGCCGTTCAATCATGGTTGAATTTTTCAACCCCATTCTCCTGCCTTCTCCCCTTCACTCTTAACTCACTTATCAATGAAGAACCTATCAAACTCTGCCTTAAATACACCCAGTGACTGGGCTTTCGCATCTGTCTGTGACAATGAATTCCACAGGCTCATTGGCCTCTGGCTGAAAAAGTGCCTTCTCATCTCAGTTCCAAAGAGATGTCCCTTTTATTCTGTGTCGTCAGATCCTCGACTCTCCTACTAATGGAAACAAATCCTCTTTATCCAGATTTTTCATGATTTGGGAGATTTCAATGAGATTCCCCTCATCTGTCAGACAAGAACATTTAACCAAACAGATGAAGTCCTTCTTTGTGCTGCACAGGCGTTGCAGGAATAATGAACAAAAGCAGGGTGTGAGTCAAAGTAATTGTTTTTTATTGTGAAGACAGGGAGAAGAAAAATTGAAACAGAAGATCCTTAGCAGCTACACTTTACTTTTTAAGGGATTGTTTAAGGTACCAGGAAGAGTTAAAGCACTATTACAAACACCTCCTTCAGAATCCATTCTAATTATAAGACCATAAGCCTGTAATACATTGGAGCAGAATTAGGCCATTCAACCCATCAAGTCTACTCTGCCTTTCCATCATGGCTGATTTATTATCCCTCTCAACCCCATTCTCCTGCTTCTCGTAAGCATTGATGCCCTTACCAATCAAGAACCTATCAACCTCTGCTTTAAATATACCCAGTGGATTGGCCTCCACAGCCATCTTTGGCAAAGAATTCCACAGGTTCACCACTCTCTGGTTTCCGCCTCATCTCTGTTCTACAGGGACATCTTTCTGTTCTGAGGCTATGCTCTCTGTTCCGAGACTTCCCCACTGTAGGAAATATCTTCTCTACATTATGACCTTTGTCTTTCGAACATTCTTCATGCCAGCAACTATTTCTTCAGCCCTGGCCTGAGCAGCTCCCAGTCCTGACCTTGATCTTGTAAAAAGGGGTAGCAGGAGGGTGCTGGCAAGAGGTCAAAGTGATTCTAAGTACAAAGATACCCAGGGATTCAGCCAAATCTTTGTGCTGCTTTAGTGCAGCTGTTCATGTTTGATCTATCTCGTTGGTGTGCCAACCAAAGAGTTCTGTTGGTCTGGATGACAACGTTTAAACAGCTGCAGCACAGTTTGAGAAAGGGACAGAAAAATTAGCCCCATTAAGTAATTCTCCATGTGCAGCCAATTATCCTGTACTGATGTCAATTACTTCTAAGTGGTTGGGAACTGGAGCCAATCGCATCAGGATGGTTGTGTGCTTGGAACCCTCAGTTATTTCTGCTCTGTGGTCTTGCAGATGATTAGTCATCACTCCTTCACTGGGTTCAGAAGGCATGCCAGAGGTTTGAGTGAAAATAATGGGAGCAGTTAAATATAGAAGGAAGGTAGAGAACCATCATCATGAAGCCTTGGAGGAAAAAGGAATTTCGGTGGTATTTCAACACTCTGGTAAGATTAAATGCGATAAAGACCAAATAAAACAAGCACAAAGGCATCCATAAAGGAAGAAGTGAGACTGTAGAGATTTGACAGAGCGTCTTAGTAGCTGTCAGAGTTTGATGGCTGTAGAGGAGTTGCTGGGACAGCATGGATTGTGGCCAAACATTTTACATTGCAGCAACTTTGACATGATTGCAAGGAGATGGAGGCAGGCTTGAGGTCAATAGGTTTTGCTATTCACTGTGCTGATAGTAAGCGTTCACAGCAGCTAGCACAGGTTTCTTTCCTGTTCTCAGCAGACATGGGCCTTGCAATATGGTTATCAATAGAAGTTGTTGCAAGTTGTGGCTGAGGTCACCTTTAAAACTTTGGCCAGTTTGACATTACGCTGTCCCATGTTGCACTCAGCAACTTGAAAAATATGCCATCCTACATCTGAGGTGCTTCCAATAAATGGCCTGGCCTTGAAATATTAAAACTCTTCATTTATTTATTTAAGTTTCTGGTAAGAACATCATCACACCTTATCATCCAGCCTAATATTAATAGGAATTATCCCAATAGGTGTCTCTGGAGAAGAGATTGAGCAGAGTATTGTATATTCATCACTACCTACAGGTGGTTGAGTGTCAGTGCCAGAGACAACACTCTGGTTCATTATAATTGCTCTTGGCTTCCATTTACAAATCTGATTTATTTCTTCTCCTCTCCAGCAATGTCATTTGCAGCAAGACATATTCCCTCCTTATTACATATTCAATCCATGATTAAATTGAGCTATTGAAAGAATCAAAAGAACTATTCAATGTTGCCATAGCTTATGCTGTACCTCAGTCCAACACATTGAAACTGATTTGGTGAAATACAACTTAGCCTCAATAAAACATGCTGCTCAACAGCTCTAGAAGAGAAAACAACACCTCATATATCATGAAGGGCAAGTAGCACTTACTCCTCCAACAGAAGTGGCTAATGTTCGTTCATCCCCTGCCACCATTTATCACAATGGAAACATTCAATGTCGGCAAATATCACTTAAAAATACTCACAATGGATAATATCACAACTGACTGCATGTGCAAAGCTATTTTATGTTCAGTTATTGTCTAGCCACCAAATAGAACTTAAAAGGAATAAAGAAGGGGTTTCCGGTGACGTCATCGTCGAGAATGGCAGCTTAAGTCACTAGCTCCTCTGGAAAAACGTGTATTACGCCCCATTAACCCGTCAGATATAATATTTTTCGAAAAGAGGGGCAAGAATGGGGAAAAAGATCGGAAATAAAAAAAGCGACACTGCGGAGCCTGCGTCTGAGAGGAGTGCTGCGAGCGGCTCCCCGACCCGACCCTGTGTGAGCGAGGCGGCCGCTGGGCCTCGTTCAGTCGAAGCGGCGAATGTCTTCGAAATCCTGAAAGAAATAATGGAGGTCCAGAAAGATATAAAGCAGCAGCTCCGTGATATTAAGGCAGAGCTCACCAGCGTTAATCAAAAAATAGCAGTGACAGAGACTCACATTGAGAAGGTGGAAGATCACGTTCAAAACGTGGAACAGATACTGAGCAAGACAATAAAAATCATACATCACCAAGAAGGTAAACTGCTTGATCTGGAGGGAAGATCACGGCGGAAAAATATCAGAATCTACAATGTTCCCGAAGGAGCGGAGGGCCCGTCTATGATGGAGTTTGTCGAAAAGTTACTGCGGGACGCGTTGGATCTTCCCCCGGCTATGAAGCTGGAAATCGAGAGAACACACCGCGCACTAGTCCCAAAACCTACCCGGGATAGAAAGCCAAAATCAATTATAATTAAATTATTTCGGTATAGCACCAAGGCAGAGATTCTACGAAGGGCCTGGGGTAAGAAGAGAGTGTTTTTAGAGGATAAATTAATATATTTCGACCAAGATTACCCCCCCCCCGCGGTCCTCCAGAAACGCAAAGAATACTCCAAAGTAAAGTGAGTACTAAAGCAAAATAAGATTAGATTTCAAACTCTGTACCCTGCTAAACTTCGAGTGTTTTATGACAACGGGACGCAGTTGTACCAGACAGTGGAAGAGGCGACTACAGACATGAAGGCCAGAGGGTTGTCCGTCAGCATGACCAAAACGAAAGAAAGCCTGGCTGAGGAATTGTCTCGCTCGGCTTGGGAAATAATGCGAGAATCGAGAAGGCAGGAGACAGGAGGAAGCTGAGAGAAACATATCAGGAAGAGACCGGGAGTTTCCCAAAGACAATCCTCACCCCCTTCAGAAGAGCCATAAAGTTTGGCTAACTTTAAAAATGCTGAGAAGATAAACAGAAGCAAAAGTACACGGTGATATACCTATCTCGAGAAATACTTATTATAATGTGGATTTTATATGACTTAGTTGTTATTCTTTATTCGCTCACTTACTCCTTTTTCCCCACCAAAATGAGAATATATATATATATGTATAGGTGTGTAATGTGTGTGTATATGTGTATGCATATATATATATTTGTGTGTGTGCATATACATATATATATATATGTGTGTGTGTGTGTGTGTGTGTGTGTGTATATATATAGGAGGAGTACACAGGGAAACCTTTTCTGTGTAATGGATTTGTTCACTGACTTTTATGAATACTGCAATGGGGGCCCTCAACTCACAAATAGGAGGGGTTATCCCCCACAGCTAGACATTTCCTCTAGCTCAACGGAGGGTCATTTACTAGAGACCTCAGCCTTGGAATCACATGTTCGTTGCCATTTTTGTTATTATCTGAGTTTATTGGTTCTTATTTGTTCAGGGAGTAGATCGATTAAGTTTTATTCTAATTTCAATGATACAGTGACAGATAAATACAGATGGCTAAGGACAAGGTAAAATTCATTTCTTTTAATGTAAACGGGCTATTAAATCCAATCAAATGTAAGAGAATTTTATCCAAAATAAAAAAAGAACAAACCCATGTAGTATATTTACAGGAAACTCATTTAAGTGATAATGAGCATAATAAACTAAAGAGAATGGGCTTCACTAATCTGATTTTCTCCACATATAAATCAGGACATAGGAGAGGAGTTGCTATTCTTATCTCAAGTAAGCTAAATTTTGAAAAAATATTCAAAATGGGAGATAAAGAAGGCAGATATATTCTGGTAAGGGGGAATATAGACGGCAATTCAGTTACTCTATTGAATATATACACACCCCCGGGAAGTGATATTGGTTTCTTTCAGAAAATTACTGATATTATGGTAATGGAAACAGAAGGTCTCCTGATATGTGGGGGAGACTTAAATTTACAATTACAACCAAACTTAGACTCTTCCAATAGAAAAACCTATGAAACAAAATCTTTACATAAGAAAGTTAATACACTTTTTGAGGATGTTGGTTTAATTGATATATGGAGGAACCTTTTCCCTGACAGAATGGATTACACTCATTATTCTGCTCCACATTCTGTATATACAAGAATAGACTATTTCATAACATTTGGAAAAGACAAAGACAAAATAAACAGCTGTGGAATTGGGACAATAGATGTAAGTGACCATGCACCTATATATTTATCTGTTGATTTTGACCTACAACCAAAGAATACTATTTGGAAACGAAATTCAAGTCTACTCAATGATCCATACTTTAAGGAACAAATTTAAAAAGAAATTGGTCTCTACTTAGAATTTAATGATAATGGAGAGGTTTCACCTCCCATTTTATGGAATACTCTGAAGGCGGTCTTAAGAGGGAAAATTATAGTGATATCTTCATATAAGAAAAAAATAAGGAATAAAACATTAGAGGAATTACAAAATAGACTGAAGGAACTAGAGAAAAAACACAAATTGAATTTGGCACAGAATACATTAGGGGAAATTAAAAGAATTAGGAATGAAATAAATAATTTGGCTACGCAAGAAATCAGGAAAAACTTAATGTTTCTGAAACAGAGACATTATGAAAGTGGATCAAAATCTATGAAAATACTGGTGTGGAAACTGAAAAAAAAAATAGCAGAAAATACAATTCATAGAATTAGGGACCCAGGAATGAAAATGATAAAAAAAACAAGCTAAGTGAAATTCAAGAAGCTTTTGAAGTGTTTTACAAAATGCTGTATTCCAAAGTTCCAGGGGGAAGCATAACCCAAATTGACACCTTCTTGAATTCTCTAGAGTTACCCACTTTAAGCGAAGAACAAAATAGAACGATGACTGCTGACATAACTGAAGTTGAATTAAAAGCTGCAATTAGTAGGCTTAAATTAAGCAATCACCAGGATCAGATGGGTATACGGCAGAGTGGTACAAAGAATTTAAAAATGAGTTAATTCCTGTTTTACTCCCCACACTGAACTGGGCTCTAAAAAAGGCACAAATGCCACCCAGTTGGAAGGAAGTGATCATCTCAGCTATACCGAAAGAAGGCAAGGATAAAATGGAATGCGGGTCATTTAGACCAATATCCGTTCTTAATGTAGATTATAGGTTATTTACCTCCATCATGGCCAAACGATTAGAGGAGTTTCTATCCATACTGATACGTAATGATCAGACAGGTTTTATACAACAACGCCAGACTCAAGACAATATACAAAGGACACTTCACATTATGGATCATATACAAAAAAATAAAATCGAAGCAATAGTGATAAGCATGGATGCTGAAAAAGCAGTTGATTCGGTTAATTGGAATTTTTTTTACAGAGTTTTACATAGATTTGGTTTCCAAGACACAATTATTAAAACTATACAGACACTATATGACAATCCTACTGCTAGGATTAAAATCAATGGATATTTATCAAATAGTCTTACCCTAGAAAGGGGCACGAGACAGGGTTGTGCATGGTCACCACTACTCTTCACGCTATATCTGGAACCATTAGCTCAATATATCAGACAAAATGATATCAGGGGAATTACTATTAAAGGGACAGAGCATAAATTGGCTTGTTATGCGGATGACATTTTGATCTATCTAGGGCAACCAACATACCCTTTACCTAATTTGATGCAATCCTTTGAACAATATGGACAATTATCAGGATACAAGATCAACATAGATAAAACTCAATTACTTTCATATTACTATAGCCCACCAAGAGAAATTGAAAGTTGATACCCCTGGGCATGGCACACAGAGTCTTTCAAATATTTGGGCATCATTATGCCAAAAGATTTGGCAAAATTATCAGAATGTAATTATCAGCCTCTATATAAAAAGATTAAGGAAGATGTGTCAAGATGGAGCCTGATTCCTTTTTTCAGTCTCAGTTCAAGGATTGAGTCTATTAAAATGAAAATACTGCCCAGACTGTTATATCTCTTTCAGACCCTACCAATAGAGATTAATCAAAATCAATTCAATGAATGGAACAAGATGCTATCAAGGTATATTTGGCAGGGTAAAAGGCCTAGAGTTCATCTCAAAACTTTGCAATTAGCAAAGGAAAAGGGGAGATGGGACTTGCCTTCTCTTAGTGATTATTATTTTGCAGCACAGTTGAGAGCTGTGATATGTTGGTGCAACCCATCATATGATGCTCAATGGAAAAACATTGAGGAGCGGGTACTTCCCATCCCCAGACAAGCAATTTTGGCTGATAACAACCTGCAGAGGTACATAAATGCTACTGATAACCCATGGGTGAAATTTACTCTTAAAATATGGAAAATCACTATAAAAGTATATTATCTAGAGGGAGATATTGCAATTCTTAAATGGTGTGCATATGACTCTGATTTTACACCAAGTAAATTGGATGCTAGATTTAAGGACTGGACAGCTAAAGGAATAACAGTTCTTTGCAACATAATGAAAGAAGGAACACTGTTCAGTTTTGAAATGCTTAAAGAGAAACACTTAGAAAAACAAGATTTTTATTGGTATTTACAGATGTGACAGTATATTAATAAGACATTTAAAAATGTAACCAAGGCAAATACATGCTTGATAGAGCTCTTTAGAAAAGCATATAATTCAGATAATGGTAGTAGAATCATTTCAAGCATGTATAAGGGGTTGTCAAATCTTAAAACACATTCGACTTCATACATTAAAACAAAATGGGAGAAGGAAGGAGGGATAATTATATCTGAGGAAGAATGGACAACAATATGGAGATATCAATGGAAGTGTACTAATTCACGAAATGGAGGGAGTTTGCATGGAAAAACTTGATAAGGTATTTTATTACACCCTCTCAGAAATCCCATTATGATAGTAACCTCCCTGTTTGCTGGAGAAATTGTGGAAATCAAAATGCAAATCATTATCATATTTCTTGGGACTGCCCTGTTATCAAAAACTGTTGGAGGGGGATACACAATGCCCTACAAGACATCTTTAAATGTGAAATACCCTTGGAGAGTAAGACCATATATTTTGGATATATACCTCAAGAATGGTTGAAAAGAGATAAATATTTAATGAGTATACTGTTGGTGGCTGGTAAAAAGACTCTTACTAGGAAATGCTTTTCACAGGAGAGCCCAACTTTAAATACATAGATGGAAATTACAATGGACATTTACAAAATGGAGAAGTTAACAGCATCTGTTAATCATAAGCTGGAACAATGTGATTCATACTGGGAAAAATGGTTTAACTACATAATGCCTCATAGGCCTGATTTTATTCTCACAAATCAATGAATCTGTTGTAAAAAAAAAAATCACTCCCTACTTGTACATAGTTCTTTCCTTTTGCTTGTTTTTTCTTTCCACTCTTTTCTATAAGTGTATACCTCAAATAAATACTTTGTGGAGATTTGTGATATATATGATTATATGATGTATATGTACAATGTCTGAAATACATCTTATGGAAATGTTTGTTTGATGAACTTCAATAAAAAATAAATTACAAAAAAAAAGGAATAAAGAAAAACAAACCACTATGAAGACTATAAGATATAGGAGCAGGAATAGATCATTTGGCCCTTTGAGGCAGCTCCACAATTTCATCATGTTGATCTAATTTTCCTCTCATCCCCAAACTCCTGCCTTCTGAATTCAAGTGAGTACAAACGCAAAGCCTTCAAACACTCTTCATATGAGAAACCATACAATCCTGCAATCATTTTTGTGAACCTTCTTTGTACCCTTTTCAGTTTCAGCACATCCTTTCTAAGATAAGAGGTACAAGCCTGTTCACAATAGTCCAAATGAGGCCTTACCATTGCTTTATAAAGTTTCAACATTACATCCTTGCTTTTATATTTTAGTCCTCTTGAAATGAATGCTAACGTTGCATTAGCCTTCCTCACCACAGACTCAACCTGCAAATTAACCTGATGAAAATCCTGCACTAAGACTCCCAAGTCCCTTTGTGCTTCCATTTTTTGTATTTTCTTTCCATTTAGAAAATAGCCAACCCTTTGATTTCTTCTACCAAAGTGCATGACCATACACTTCCTGTCACTGTATTCCATTTGCCATTTCTTTGCCCATTCTCCTAATCTGTCTAAGTCCTTCTGTAGCACCTCTACTTCCTCAAAGCCATCTGCTCCTCCAGCTATCTTTATTTCATCTGCAAACTTTGCAACAAAACCATCAATTCCATCATCCAAATTATTGACATATAACATAAAAAGAATCCGTCCCAACACAGACATCTATGGAACACCACTAGTCACTGGCAGCCAGTCAGAAAAGGCTCCCTTTATTCCCACTCTGCCTCCTGCCAATCAGCCAATGTTTTATCCATGCCAGAATCTTTCCTGTAGTGCCATGGACTCGTAGTTTGTTAAGCAGCCTCGTGTGTGACACTTTGTCAAAGGCTTCTGAGAATCCAAGTCACAACATCAACTGATTCTCCTTTATATGCCCTGTTCATTATTTCTTCAAAGGATTCCAAAAGATTTGTTAGGTAAGAGTTTTCCCTTGATGAAACCACGCTTGACTATAGCCTACACACACAAAGTGCTGGAGGAGCTCAGCAGGCCAGGCAGTATCTACAGAGAAAAGTACAGTCAGGCCGAAATGTTGACTGCACTTTTTTTCCATAGATGCTGCCTGGCCTGCTGAGTTCCTCCAACATTTTGTGTGAGTTGCTCGGATTTCCAGCATCTATAGATTTTCTCTTGTTTGTGGTCGGACTACAGCCTATTTTATCATGTGCCTCCAAGTACCTTGAAACCTCATAATTAATAATTGACTCCAACATCTTCCTAACCATTGAGTTCTGACTAATGTCTATTGTTTCCTTTCTTCAGCCTCTCTCTCTTCTTGACGAGTGGAGTGGCATGTGCAAGTTTACAGTCTTCCAGAACCATTCCAGAATTTAGTGATTCTTGAAAGATCATTACTAATGCTACCACAATCTCTTCAGCCACCTCTTTCAGAACTCTGGGGTGTTCACCATCTGGTCCAGGTGACTTATCTACCTTCAGACCTTTCAGTTTCCCAAGCACCTTCTATCTGGTTATAAAAACTTCACACACTTCATGCCCCTGACACCTGAAACTTCCACCATAGTGCTAGTGTGTTCCACAGTGAAGACTGATGCAATATTCAGTTCACCTGCCATTTCCTTGACCCCAATTACTACCTCTCCAACATTGTTTTTCAGCGGTTTGATATCCATTTTCATCTCTCTTTTCCACTTCATTAATCTGAAGAAACTTTTGGTATTTTAGATATTAGACTGGCCAGCTTACTTTTGTATTCCATCTTTACCTTCTTAATACAGTATCTTTTTAGTTGCCTTCTGTTGGATTTAAAAGCTTCTCAATTCTCTAACTTCACAATAATTCTTGCTTTATTATATGCCCTCTCTTTGGATTTTATGTTGGGTTTGACTTCTTTTGTTGGTCACGATTGTGTCATCTTTCCTTTAGAATACTTCTTTCTCTTTGTGATGTATATATCCTGTGCCTTGTGAATCTGACATTTGCTTCTCCTTCTCAAATTTCAAGGTGAATTTGATCATATTATGATCACTTGCCCCTAAGGGTTCTTGTACCTTATGTTCTCTAATCAATTCAGGTTCATTGCACAACACCCACTCATCTAGTGTGCTCGGCCACAAGCTACTCTAAAAGGCCATTTGATAGGCGCTCTAGAAATCCCCCCTCCTGTAATCTAGTACCAACCTGATTTTCCCTATCTACCTGTATATTGAAGACTCCAGGACTATTGTAACATCGCCCTTTTGGCATACGTTTTTTATTTCCCATTGTAATTTGTAGGCCACATCCTTACTACTGTTTGAGGGTCTGTATACAACTCCCATCAGGGTCTTTTTACCCTTGCTATTCCTTAGCTCTATCCACAATGATTCAACACCTTCCAACCCTATGTCACCTCTTTCTAATGATTTGGTTTCATTTTTTATCAATACAGTAATGCCGCTGCCCCCCCCCCCCCCCCCCCCACTGCCTTCCTGCCTATCCTCTTAATACAATTTGTATCCTTGGACATTAAGCTCCCAGCTATAATCTTCCAGCCATGATTCAGTGATGCCTACAACATCATACCTGCTAACCTGTAACTGCACTGCAAGTTCATCCACCTTATTCCATATGCTGCATGCATCAGATACAACACCTTCAGTCCTCACTTCACCCTTTTTGATTTTTTTGCAACCTTTTAAATTGCAACTCATCTTGTTGATCGCAATTTTTCCCTATCAACAGCCCCTCCTCACTACACATTGCTTCCGTTTGAAAACCAGCTACTTCATCTTCAGCACTATTATCCACCTTTCCTACCATACTTCTTGCATTGAAATACAGCCAGCTCAGGACACTGGTCGCACCATGCTCAACCTTTTGATTCCTATCTTTGTCTGAGGTCTTATCAACATCTGCCTCCACAATCATTCCACTAAATGTTCTGGCACTCTGGTTCCCATACCCCTGCAACTCTAGTCTAAACCCCACCATGTAGCATTAACAAATTTCCCTCTAGGATATTAGTCCCTCTCCAGCTCAAGTACAAACAACCCCTTCTGCAAAGGTCCTACCTTCCCTGGAAGAGAGTCCAATAATCCAAAAATCTTATGCTCTCCCTCCTACACCAACTCCTTAGCCACATGTTAAGCTATATAATCTTCCTAGTTCTGGCCTCAATAACAAGTGACACAGGTAGCAAACATGAGATCACAACCCTGGAGGTCCTGCCCTTTAACTTAGCACCTAAATCTTTGAACTCCTTATGCAGAACCTCATCACTCGTCCGACCCATGTCATTGTTACCTACCTGGACCACGACTTCTAGCTGTTCGCCATCCCACTTTAAAATGCTGAGAGCTCAATCCAAGATGTCCCAGACCCTGACACCTGGGAGGCAACATGCCATCTGGGAACCTTGTTCACACCCACAGAACCTCAGGGTCCACAGTGGTTTAGGCAGCACCTGTCAAGCCAGTGGGATTATCATCATTTGGAGCTAAATATATATAAATAATCAAAAAAGCTAAATATATCAGGGATGGGATAAGAAGCGGAGGAGGGTATTTATCTTTCTCCCCCCCCCCCCTTCCTTTTTGTCTCTCTTTTTGCCCATCACTCTGCCTGTTCTCCATCTCCCTCTGGTGCTCCCTCCCCCTTTCTTTCTCCCTAGGCCTCCCATCCCATGATCCTTCCCCTTCTCTAGCTCTGTATCCCTTTTGCCAATTACCTTTCTGGCCCTCAGCTTCACCCCACTCCCTCCGGTCTTCTCCTATCATTTCGCATTTCCCCCTCCCCCTCCTACTTTCAAACCTCTTACTATCTTTCCTTTCAGTTAGTACTGATGAAGGGTTTTGGCCCGAAACGTCGACAGTGCTTCTCCCTATAGATGCTGTCTGACCTGCTGCGTTCCACCAACATTTTGTGTGTGAAGATTGAAAGTACATTTGTTATCAAAATATGAATGCAGCATACAAACCTAAGATTCGTTTTCCCACAGATAGCCACAAAACAAAAAAAATGTAAACTATTCAAAGAAAAGCATCAAACCCCCAACGCACAAAGAACAAATCACACAAACAGCACAAAAAAGCACGAGTGCATAACACAGAATATAAGATATCAAACCACAAGTCATCGAAACAGTCCAGAAATGTTCAGTTCAGCTCAGCTCACTTCAAGGAGGCAACCAGAAACCAGAAGCACATCTTAATATGAATGACAGAGTCCAATCACAAATCACGTCAATTAAACATTGCGCAAGGCCCACCTTCCTCCAGGAGCAAAAAGCAAGAGTGAGAGAGAAACTGGTAACTCAAGCACCCATGAAAAACCTGCAATTTTCATGTTATATTCTCCAATGGTGAAGAAGCTGAAAGGATTGAGGGGTATATGTGGTGAGGAGGCATTCGTACCAGCCACCAAAATCCCAGTTAATATTATCCAGCAAAAGCAAATAACAGTCATGTAGGCACTGGATTTCAACATCAGTCTTTGCAATGACTTGAAGTTTTAACAAGTGGAGGTCCATCTCCACGGTGACCTTGGGAGAGTGTGGAATTAGATGAAGGGAGAGATCCTTATTGTGCAGTATTTGACATCAAGCCAATGAGCACAGAGCCAGGGTGTGTATGCTATCATATAGTATCCAGGGATATCTCTCAGCATCTTGTTTGAAATCAAAACAAAACCACTGAACTTCAGGTTACTGAGCAATGTGAGGTCCACTTGGGAAGGTTACTAAATAAGAACCTGATGAAGAGGTTGGTGACCAAAATGAATTGTAAACACCCTTCACACTATCAGAATTTTATTTTCCTTTAGACCATAAGAGCAGAATCAGGCCATTCAACCCATGGCTGATTTATTATACCCCTGAATCTCATGCTCTTGCCTTCTCCCTATAACCTTTGACACCCTTACTAATTAAGAACCCAACAACCTCCACTTTTAATATACCCAATTACTTGGCATCTGTGGCAATGAAATCCACAGGGTCATCACCATCTGGCCAAAGAAATTCCTTCTTATCTCAGTTCTAAAGAGATGTCCTTCTATTCTGAGTCTGTGTCATCTGGTCTAGACTCCCTGACTGTAGGAAACATCCTCTCCATGTCGACTCTATCTAGGCCTTTCAATATCTGCTAGGTTTCAATTACATCCCCCCCCTTCATTCTTCTAAACACCAGTGGGTACAGGCCCAAAGCTTCTAGTCCTCTCAAAATGAATGCTAAGTCATTTATCAATATCTGTCTGTATCTATTGAAAGAAAGAGAGTGTCCATGGAACTTAATGCTGTGGCTGCAGTTTTGATGAGTAAGAATGTAAGTGACAGTGGGAAGATGGTACTGTGAACCTTCCTTCATAGCACAAAAGGGCATGGATCAAGGTGAAAGAGATGGGTTAAGTTTGAGTTATGAGTGGTGAAAATGGAGCAAAGCCCTGTCTTCTGATTGTTCCAGAGCACAAATCATATTTGATATAAAAGGTCAAGCGCGTGAAGAAACTATATCAGCTATGCTTGACAAATACCCCTGAAAGTTTTGTTATTAATTCGTACTCATTCATGGTATAAAAGCCAAGATTCACTGAAGAAAGAGCACTGCATCTCAGTTCTTCAAAGCTCATCTGCCCCTGCAGCTTTGATTGGAAAGGGATAAAGAGGCAATACATATAATTGTACTAGCTAAGTTTTTTGATTGGGTTACACCAGATGGCATCATTAGCTTCTGTGGTGATTGTAACCATCAATGCAGAAGCAAAGGTGGAGGTATATTCCTTAAAACTGATATTTTGTTTTCTCTGCTTGAAGAGGGAAAGACCTACACAATCCTTGCTGTAGCATGATTTGTTGTCTGTCGTATCTGATGATGGCAGATTTTCAAACCTGTGCAGAAGAGTTTTAAAATGTAAAAGCTGGTGCACTTGGGCATTTCCACTCCCTCGATTTCAGAAATACAGGTCCAAGTAGTACAAGTAATCGTGACAACTGGGAACTTCCTTGATTGCAGTGGGTAACCATAACTTTTTCTGTGCCTTGTCATGCCCCTTCACTCTCCACGAAACATGTGAGATCTGACTTCCTGGCAATTGGATCCCACTGTCAATCTCATTCACCCAGTACACTGGAGCTGACTTTGCATGCTATGACAGGCCTGTCTCTATCTCACTGGGGTATGAGGCCCTCCAGCTGTCCTCACCTGGTTTAGCCCACTTTGTCAAAACCTGTCCTGGATAATTGTGAAGAAAGCACGTTTTCTCACGTCACGTTCTTTCCTCATGTCATGCCTCAGGTAGAGATACAAGAACCTCAGGACTCGCACCACAAAGTTCAAGAACTACCCTTCAACCATCAGGCAATTGAACAAAAGGGAATAGCTACATTCATTCAACGACTCCTTTATCTTGTTATTTCATGCTTGATATTTATTGTTGTCCATTGATCCTGTTTACAGTTACTGTTCTATAAATTTGCTAAGTATGCCCACAGAAAAGGAATCTCAGAGTTGTATGTGGTGGCATGTATGTACTCTGGTAATAAATTTTACCGTGGACTTTGAAAATGGTGCATGCAAACAGCTACTTGGAGTCACAGGTAAGAGCTGAGTACCCAGTGGGCTGTGAAGGTAGTGAACTGCACCAGAAGGAATATGACAAGTCCCTTCACAGGATGTGCTACCCCTCCCTGGACACCCTACAATCTACACAATCCTAGCACATAATTACCAGTAAATCACAAGAGTCAAAAGTTCATAAGTCTACCTAATGATAAGTACCCAAGTTAATCAGTTCCAAAAATAAAAAGACTTCTGTTTGGAGTAACATCATCTGTGAGCATTTTCCAGATGACAATGGATAATCCTTTCCTGGATTTTCTAAACATAAGTTACCAAAATGATATTTCAGTGTCCGGAAAAGCAGAGTTAGGCCATGGGGAGAACCTAGTAGGTGGATTGCAGTGATCCGGAGTGAAGGGAGACTAGTGTATGTCAGGAGTAGGCACATCTCTTATCATACCTCTCAACTGACAAAACCACAATCAGCACTAGCTTACTAACACTGTGACCACTTTGCACTAAATTTGACTTTTTCTTTTTGTTCTCGTTGTAGTTTTTCTTGTAAAATTATGTAAAGGTTATATTTAATTCATGGCTTTCTTGTCAATGCTGATTATATAATGCTATGTGCCTGTTATACTACTGCAAGTTGTCAGTCCTTGTATATACAACTTTGACTTTAATGTGAATGAAGATGGTGAAATGGTTAGTAAAGAAGTCCACTTCATCTTTTACTGCTTCTTGCTGACCCATTAGTGACACATACAGGAGAATGAGCCTTATAATTAACCACCATGACATAGAAATCCTCTATTAACCTGCAACTACAACACAATGTTATCTCACATCTTTTATAAAGTCCTCAAAACAAGCCTGGAAACCACTGGCCACTTTACATAATTTAGGAGCTATCTCTCAATGAAAGCAGTTATCAAAGATAGAATTCATTTTGGCCTTCAATACACCAGAATAGCTTAAGCTGTGTGAGGAAAAGTTTAAAACTTAGCACCAAACAGCCAGCAGTGGTTCCTGCCCTTTGATTATTCTCAAACATAGACTAATTTCAGGAGGGATCTCAAGCACCAGAGAGATATCACTGCAGCCTCCACAAAATCTTCCAAATTCAGGTTTGGTATTTTTCTTTTAGATTTCCCTGCAGTTATTTTTTTTTTCTTTTACTCTGTAGTTGTCTTTATTGATTTCCAATTGTGAAGTAAGAAATGTGAAATGTTATTTCAGATATCACAGCCTAGGCTCCTCTTTCTCTATATCATGTGAGGCAGGATAGTATAGAATGGTGTGCATTTGCTAAACATCATTCCGTATGAGGAATTCAACAGACTGAACACTGGTGAAATAACTTCCAATGGTTAGAAGGCTGTATGTAAGCAAATTGTTTTCAGTATTGAAATCTCTACTTCATAAGTCCAGATGACAATAAGGAATATGAGCAGAATTAGTCCATTAGGTTCATTGAGTATGCTCCGTCATTACATCACTATTCCCCTCAACTTCATTCTCCCTCCTTCTCCCCATAACCTTTAATGTCCTTTCTATTTAAATAACCTATCAACCTCTGCTGTATGTATGCACAATAACTTGGCCTCCACAGCCATCTGTGGCAATGAATTCCACAGATTCACCAACCTCTGGTGGAAGAAATTTCTCCTCATCTCTGTTATAAAGGAATGCTCAAAGGTTCAAAGTATACAACTCTGAAAGTCTTTGTGGTGAACTAGATATACCTGTCTGACTGCTCCTGTGGCTCCTCCCACAGACCCTGCTGACTGCTCCTGTGGCTCCTCCCACAGACCCCTGTATAAAGGCGACTGTGGGCTGCTGCTCTCCCTCATTTTCCCCAGGATGTAGTGCTGTTTATTCTTCCAGTCAATAAAAGCCGATATCTCACTTCCTAAGTCTCAGCGTGAGTTATTGATGGTGCATCAGTCTTCTTCTCCAGATAATCACAAAACCAAGGAAGAGAAGAACAGCAACATGATCATCAACCCCCAAATCTCTCTTCCCCGCACAAAAGCAGAACAAGCACATCAGCCCCAAATTCTCCTCCCCCGCACACAAAAAAAAGTGAGAAAGATCGGGCAGAAAACATAGAATATAAAAAGCTACAAGACTGGAAAAAAAAGTCTGTAGTCAAAGTCCATATCCAAAACACAAAAAACCTGGGTAACGTTTTCTGGACCCAGCACAGAGAATAGAGGAATGTCCTTTTATTCTAAGACTGTTCCTGCTGGTCCTAGACTCTCCCACTATAGGAAATATCCTCCCCACTTCCACTCTATCTAGGATGTTCAATATGTTACTCAAGATGTAGAAGTATGCAAAGGGAGTTTCTTCTATCAGAGTCAGCAGCAGGTTTCGAAAGGCAGCTGAAGTTCCCCGACCATATCGCAGCCACCACCCTGAAACCAGACATTGTCCTTGTGTCTGAGTCTACCAAGCAGGTGGTGATGCTGGAGCTGACAGTCCCATGGGAAGATCACTTGGAAGAGGCCTTTGAAAGGAAGCTATCGAGGTACACAGGACTGGTCAGCAACTGCCGACAGGCTGGATGGAGAGCGAGGTGTCTCCCAGTGGAAATTGGTTGTAGGGGATTTGCAGCCCATTCCTTAGCCAGAGCCTTCAGCAATTTGGGCATCGAGGGAGAGAGACAAGGAGAGCCATCCGCAGTACCATCTATGCGGCAGAGAGGGCCTCAGGGTGGCTGCGGCTCAAGAGGGGGAGCCATGGAGTCATGTGTAGCCAGCCATCTGGACACAAGCTGGGATCTGATCAGCCCCGGCTGGGTCACCTGGAGAAGGGTGTATGATGTTGAAAGACCCGAAACACCTGATGATTCCAGGAACATCACTGATGATGTGTCCAGAAGCATCAGTAGATGTATGCACACAGAATATCACTAGCATATGTCATGAAATTTGTGGTTTTGCGGCAGCAGTACAGTGCAAAACAGTAAAATTACAATAAGTTGCAAAATAAATAAATAGCACAAAAGATGAATAATAAGCATTTATGAATAATATCCACATGATATGTGCATCTACCATAATTATGATTCTTCCCATAAAAGGATTTGCAAACACTAAGACAAAGGCTTGAATGGAGCTATTGCTAGTCTTTGGGATATTTTTGTCATTGCTTCCAGATCTTCATAATGAGCTCTAGCATTTTGTGAATTTACAGTTGCTGGACCAACCTTGGGTGTCCTTCATGCAATGACTTCAGAAAGACTGCTCACCCATGTGTAGATCTCTAAGCATTCCAGATTGTTATTTTATATATTATTCAGTAATATGGTAAAAATGAGGCACCTTCACATTCACCTTCTCATTCATGGACATGTATCCATACATCCCACTGATGGTGGGATTGTAGTGTTATGATACCAGCCCCCTTCTTCCTGAGAATCGCAAGATCGCTATTAATTCGGGTCTTGGACCCAGGAAATGAGAGACAATGCAACGGATTTGACCATTGTTCTTAGAGACACCTGTGTGAATTGCGACTCTATACTATGTGCCAGCTATCAGGGACATGGACACCCTCGGGCAATGTGGGGTGGGGATTGTATCACCCTACCTTGATTGACATCTACAACTCGGCAAGTCAAGATAAAAAGGGGACTGCAGGAGGCAGTACCCCTGCGAGGCACCAGAAGGAGACACCATCGCTCATCGCTCCCGTGATGACGGGAAGCTATTCGGGAGCCACGTGTGGTTCGTTTCCCCTAGCCTGGGGAACGAGTGGCTGATAACCCCAAAAAGGACTTCAAACTGACAACGGGGAACCCACGTTCCCGATTCAACAATTTGAGTCCAAAAGGCTGGCAAGTTTATTTTTTCACCAAAAATTCTCTCTCACTCCAACACGTGAAACCCCAGCGGTCCCGAAAAGGCTAAAAGCCTGCATGAACTCCAGAGACTTTGATATTTCCATCGGACAATATTTTTACCCCTAGACAAACGATAGAGCTACTTCTTATTGTTGATTATTACTATACCCGCGCTTTAGATTGAGTATTGACGACGTATATTATCTGAATGTTTGTATTAACCTTACTTTTGTGCCCCTTTATAAATAAAAACGTTTAAAAATAGTACCATCAGACTTCAACGGACCTCTCTATCTTTGCTGGTAAGTGACCCAGTTATGGGGTTTCGTAACAGTAGCAGGTGTACTGTTAGTGAATTCCAACATTTTCACCATCTGATTTTGTACTAAAGTTTCACATGAAGGTGAGGAGACACAGGACATTCAGATACTGATTTTACCACCCATTCTTGATTCCCACAATGCAATTGTGTGCCTCCAATGTCATTATTTAACTCTATGATCTGCCTGAGATTCATCAAAAATACTCTGCAGGGCCTTGTGGTTCATTAAAGCTATAAGGTCATAGTTTTACACATACTTGGAGAACTTTGTCACTCTGTGGAAGACAGCCAGATTCTGCGTCTAATCATGAGTAATATTTCACTTCTAAAAAAGGGACTTTGATGCAAGATTAACTGATTGCTTCTCCCTATTCCTATTAGAATGTGACAAAACTACATTACAGGGCAAAAGTAATGGCTTTGCTAGATCGTAATGTACTAAAATCCATGATGTCAGCAGAAATTGTTTTACTTCTCAAAGTACTACTTTATGTTTCTTTGTCTAGTTCCCTTCTCTTGTGTGTTTCCAGCAACTTTTCTAGAGGTTGTAATACTTCTTATAGGTAGTAGGAAACGTCATTAATAGTGAGAAATCCTAAGCTATGTTGATCCAATTACCTTTAAGGGATGTCAACTGATGTGATGGATGATAACACATCAACTCGAGTCCAGTAGAACTTGGTCTTTAATAGGAATTCAATCACTTCAAACACACCATCATTCAATTAATCCTCAGTGGCTTTGCATTTTGAAGATTTCCCAGGATGTTGCCTGGATTGTAAAACAGGTCTTATGAGGCAAGGTTAGCAGAGCTGGGACTTTTCTCTTCGGAGCGTAGAAGGATGAGAGGGGACTTAATAGAGGTCTACAAGATTATGAGAGGCATAGATAGGGTGGATAGCCAGTACCTGTTTCCCAGGGCACGAATAGCAAACACCAGAGGGCATATGTACAAAGTTAAGGGAGAGAAGTTTAGGGGATACATCAAGGGTAAGTTTTTTACACAGAGGGTTGTGAGTGCCTGGACTGGCTTGCCAGGGATGGTGGTGGAGGCTAAATCATTAGGGGTATTTAAGAGCCTCTTGGACAGGCACATGGATGAAAGAAAAATAGAGGGTTACGGGGTAGTGTGGGTTTAGTGTTATCTTTAAGGAATATATGGGTTGGCACAACATCGAGGGCTGAAGGGCCTGTACTGTGCTGTAGTATTCTAGTGTCTAGTGTCTAGTTCACTATTCTTGGATTATGACTATATCACAAGAATCAGAATGAGAATCGGGTTTAATATTATTGGCATACATCATTAAATTTGTTGTTTTGCGGCAGCAGTACACAGCAATACATAATAACAAAAAACACCACAAATTACAATAATACTAATATATAAAAATTACGTTAACTAAGTAGTGAAAAAAGAAAGAAAATATAGTGAGGTAATGGGTTTGTTGTCCATTCAGAAATCTGATGGCAGAGAGAAAGGGTCTGTTCCTGAAATATTGATTAGGGGTCTGCAGCCTCCTTGGTGGTAACAATGAGAAGAGTGCATGTCCTGGGTGATGGAGGTTCTTAATGATGGATGCTGCTTTCTTGAGGCACCACCTTTTGAAGGTGTCCATGATGCTGGGGATGCTAGTACCCATGATGGAGCTGGCTGAGTTTACAACTTTCTGCAGCTTTTTCCAATCCTGTGCAGTGGCCCCTCCATACCAGACAGTGATGCAATGAGTTAGAATGCTCTCCACAGTGTATCTGTAGAAATTAGCCAGAGTCCTTGATGACATATCATGTCTCCTCAAATTCCTAATGAAATATAGCAACAGTAGTGCCTTCTTTTTAATTGCATCAATACGTTGGACCCAGGATATATCTTTAGAGATAATTTCACCCAGGAGCTTGAAACTGCTCACATCTTCCACTGCTGATCAATCGATGAGGACTGGTCTGAGTTCTATTGATTTCTCCTTGCACAATCAGTTTTTGGTTTTACTGACATTGAGTGCAAGGTTGTTGTTGCAACACTAAACCAGCTGATCTACCTCGTTCCTGTACACGTCCTCATCACCATCTGAAATTCTGCCAACAATAGTTGCGTCATTGGCAAATTTATAGATGGCATTTGAATTATGGTTTTATAGAGAGTAGAGCAATAGGCTAAGCATGTATCCTTGAGGTAAGCCAATGTTGACTGTCAGCAAGGAGATGTTATTTCCAATCCACACTTAATCTGGTCACCCGGTGAGGAAGTCAAGGATCCATTTACAGAGTGAACTACAGATACCTAGGTTTTGTAGCTTGTTGATTGGAACTGAGGGTACAATGGTGTTCAACACTGAACTGTAATCAATGGATAATAGCCTGATGTAAGCGTTGCTATTGTCCAGTGGAGCACCAATTAGATTGCTAACCTTGTAGACCTATTGTGCGTACAGACAAACTGCAGCAGGTTCAGGCCCTTGATTAGACAGGAGTTGATTCTGGCCATGACCAATCTCTCAAAGTGCTTCTTCACTGTAGATGTGAGTGCAACTGGGCAATAGTTATTGAGGCAGCTCACCCTGCTCTTCTAGGTGTAAGGTTCAACACGTAAGGTTGACTTCTTTTCCCATGGTGCTTTTTTGAAGCATGTGGGAACATCCAACTGCAGCAGAGAGAGATTTAAAATGTCCTTAAACTCCCCTGTAGTTAGTTGGTTGGGACAGGTTTTCAGATACAGCCAGCAGGGGCTTACGGCTTGCAAGGGTTCACCCTCTCGAAAGATGTTCTGAAGTCGGCCTCTGAGATAGAGATCACGGGATAACCAGATACTGCAAGGATTTACACTGGTATTTTTTCTCCCATTCTATGCATGGATAAGAGGCATTGAAGAGCACACCACCTGGACTTAAATGCTACATGGATGAGATGAAGAGCCCAGACTAAGTCTGGCATTTTATAGACTTCTCTGAGTTTCAAACTCAGCATCTCCATCTGCAGTGGTCACTCCTGGATCATCACTGTTAATGTCATTGGGAAACCTTTTATTTGTTTTATCTAGTGTCCCTGAATGTTCATTGACGTATTCCTGCCCAGGGCCCTCTTGACACGAAGAACATTTGTTTAAGAGTCTGGTAAACAGGGCACATCTATTCGATTATTCCCTTCTTCATCTTAATTTTGCAGCCTTATTCCATCTCTGAATGTCTGCAACTCAGCTGTCTGTTTCCATTTCGTTCTTTCAAAGTACAGGGATGTGAGTGAGGAGAATGATGCCCACGTGTCTGGGCTGGTATTCACAGCCTTTAGGAATGCAAGTTAAATCCACAATACATTTATTTGGTATTTTACGTGCTAACATAGAGGACAGTTCATATTTATAAAGTGTAGATAATACTGTCTTCGAAACTATAGCATCTGGTCAAACTACGGCATCAGCAGCGTCTGGTATTCACAGCTTTTTAGGAAATGTTATGAACTCAATCCGCAATAGTTTGTCAAACTGAAGACTGGTGGCCAAAGCCATTTGCTAAGTGTGAATGATCTAAACCCAAAAATTCACTCTAACAGTCCCTCCTCTTGGCCCTTCTGGACAAAATTAAATTTGTACCAGGAAAGGTCAACCTAGGAGGTATCAAATAGGGCAGCAAAAATGCCTTTTCTCGAAACTCCACCCCCCCCCCCCCCCCCCAATTTGTGTGACTCGATATTTATCCTAGCATTCCCTAATCGCTACCTACTAAATGTTAAGCAGAGAGGCTGTTCCAAATCTGTAGAAATGCGGCTCCTTTCGTGTGCCTGTCGGCTCTTTCCCTGCTGGCTGACTGCAGCTTAATCACATTCCTTTGTCTTCAGCCCCTCATCCTCTGGTCACTGAAACTCTCTTCCCAGGACACCCACAGTCTCTCTCATCGATGTACAGGAAGGGGCTGGGGTGGCTGCAAGGACCTCTCCCCGGTGGCACCCCCTTCTGAACTGCCCGGTCGATCACTGGCCCAACTGCTGAAAAGGCCCAGCTCCTCAGACTGGGGGTGACTGCTTTCAGATGCCGTGTGCAGTCTGAAATGCCAACGAAGTGGTGGAACGTCGTCTCTGCTTTAACTTAAAAAATCCCTCCCCTTCTGTGGTGAACTACATATACCTGTCTGGACACGCCCCCTGATGACTGCTTCTGTGGCTCCACCCACAGACCCCTGTATAAAGGTGATGGAGGTCTGAGCCCAGCCTCTCAGTCTCCAGGATATAGTATGGTGGTCACTCACTGCTCGTTCCTTCTTCCGGTCAATAAAAGCCGATATCTCGCTTTTACGTCTCAGAGTGAGTTATTGATGGTGCATCACCATTTATTTTCCAATATTTTTCTATTCTATGCTATTAAACTAATCATCTACCTTCAGCAATCAGCCTTCTTTACCGAGTACCATCATCATCACACTTCAGTAGGCTATTCATTGTTTTCCACACGCTCTCAGTGTCTTCAGCCACGCTCTTGGCGTTTTCTGCCTTTGCGTTTCCTCTGAGTATGTTTGGACATACCCAGAAATACACTGGAAGCTGCACTCCCCTGATTTCTAGTATTTGCGACTCTCTTCTTTCTGCTTTTACTGTTTTCCCTCCTACACCCTTGTGTCACGTACCCTGTGACGGGTTAAAGAACCAGCAGAAATTGAAAACACATTGGAGTCTGGTACTGTTATTAACTAATATTGTGTATTGATCGATTTCCCTGCATCGATCCTCCAAAAACCCACCTTCCTGTGGGTACAACAAAGCTCCTCCAGTGTCCAAAACCATGTGTCTGTCTGTGTATCAGCGGACCTGGTATTTATCCCGACATGTTGGACACCAGCTGTCCATCAACCTGCTCTGCCCTCCTCTCTCTGTAAGAGTTTTACGAGCAGGCAAGTGTCCTTGTGGAAAGGTAAACAAGCTTGTAGAGAAACCATAACATCAATCTTTCGAGCAGTCTTTCTCTCTCTCTCACTCATTGGACGCCTCCCTCTCTCTCTTAATAACAACTCAAACAGTGTCCAAAATCCAGTCTCATTCTCCCTACATTTTAAAGTGATAGTCCACAGAACATATGAACCCTGGGGGTACATAACACTTGATACAACTGGCCTGTCCGGTTGTTGGTAAGGGTAAGTCTGTTATCAATACCGATGCCGCTGTGTCTACTAACATATTGCATTGCATCCCCCTAACAATGCCGTTGTGTACATCCGCAGGTCACCAGCACTGGGAGTGGAGCCCACCGCCACATCCTTTTCTGACCTAGGAGCTGTCTTTATTAGTTCTGTGATCTGAATGACAGTCAGACTGGTCAGACCGGGCACCGATGGGGTGGGAGATGGAGTGTCTGCTGTGACGTTCGCCTGGGTTTTCCCCCTTCCTTTTGGACACTCTCTCCAGCCATGTCCCGATAGGCCACAGCTGTAGCATATCAACTACTCCACTGTCTTATACCTAGTCCAGTACTCGTTTGCTAGGTGCCCTGCTTGTCGGCACCTAAAACAAAACCTCTGTGTCATCATAACATCTGCACCTCCTATACCCACTTTACGATTTCTCTTTGCCTTTTCGTCGGTCTCTCACTGGCCAACGAAACTATCGCAGAGTAGGTCTAAATCTAAAACTTCCTGGTGGGCTGAGCTCAGGCCTTCCTTCAGCATTTTCAGGAAGACTCGGTCGTCATCCAGCCTCTCTCGCCTCTCCCCAGTCACTGCCTCACTTCCCCTTTAAAAGAGCCTTTACTGGTAGGTACAAAGCAGCTTCTTTATTTAACACAACAAGGTACAGCAAGCATCATACGGAGACCCTTTGGTGGAAAAGGTCTGCTAGCCCAGTGTGGACTCTATATTTATTTGCTAAACACAAAGGGCAATCCCTGTTTATACAGTATAGACAATGCTTTCTTTTGAAGCTGCATAAAAAACATCACGCCTTCTGGCTTCATCCTTTCCTCCTGACGCCCGCATGTCTGGGCTGGTATTCACAGCCTTTCGGAATGCAAGTTAAATCCACAATACATTTATTTGGTATTTTACGTGCTAACATAGAGGACAGTTCATATTTATAAAGTATAGATAATACTGTCTTTGAAACTACAGCATCGGGTCAAACTACGACATCAGCAGCGTCTGATATTCACAGCTTTCAGGAAATGCATTGTTATGAACTCAATCCACAGTACTTTGTCAAACAGAAGACTGGTGGCCAAATTGTTTGCTAAGTGTGAATGATCTAAACTCAAAAATTCACTCTAACACAGTATATCTTATGGCGCTACACACCATTATACATGTAAGGCTGACTTATTTTCCCATAGTGCTTTTGGGGATTTTAGCTTTGACTGTTTGCCCTCCAGTTACAATTGTCCTTTAACTCTATCTAATTGATTGGACTCAGTGCATCCAACATTACTGGTAATCCTTTAACAGACAGTTTTGACATTATATCGTTATCAACTATTTCTAGAGGTTGGTACAAAATAAACACTAATTAAGCTTGCAATGCCATGATAGGAAAGGACATAGAGCCATGTTGACTGCTGGGAATATGTGCTTGGACATGTTTTGGAGTTTCACTGGCTTACTTTCATGGAACAGTGAAATTAATTCAGCGCATTCTGTCAAAATTGACATTTTTTTTGACAGCTAAGATGAAGTAATGGTTTCCGACAAAACTGGATCAGCCCTGTCTGCACCAGTATGCTCTTATTGCTTATTTGTTTTAATCATAGAAAGTTGGAGAGAGAAACAATATGGAAGCAGGCCATTTGGCCCATAAATTCTATGCTGACTATTATTCACCCATTTACACCAATCCTACATTGACCTAATGTTTTTATTTGCCCCACATTCCTATCAACTTATCCCTGATTTTGCACTTTCGCGATATACTAGACTAGGGGCAATTTACAGCAGCCAAAAGCCTACGAACCCATGCGTCTTTGGGCTGTGGGAGAGAATCTGTGTACTTGGAGGGACTCAAGTGGTCAGAGGAAGAATGTGCAAAATCCATACAGAGAGATCCCAAGGTCAGACAGACAGACATACTTTATTGATCCCGAGGGGAAATTGGGTAACCAGGATAAATCCTGAATCTCTGCTGCTGCAAGCCATTGGTGCTTCCATTAATTGCTTCTACTTGGCTGACTTCTACACAAATATTCAGGATAACCATCTTATGGTTCCAAAACCTGTAACAACAGAATCTGTTGGCAGAAATGGTATCAAGACACACTCTGATTTCAAAGAGCTAAGAATGAGGGCCCTAAATCCACCCTCTTCTTCACCGATCAACTGATATACCCTCAGATTCATGGCATATAAAAATAATGAGAGGTATAGATAGGGAAAACACAAGCAGGCTTTTTTTTCACTGAGGTTAGGTGAGACTGGAACCAGAGGTCATAGGTTAAGGGTGAAAGGTGAAATATTTAAGGGGAACATCTTCATTCAGAGGGTTCTGAAAGAGTGGAACAAAGTGCCAGCAGAAGTAATGGATGCAGGTTAGATTTCACGATTTAAGAGAAGTTTTGATAAGGGAATGGATGGGAGGAGTCTGGAGGGCATTAATCCAGGTGTAGGTCAACGGGACTGAGCAGAATAATAGTTTAGTTGGACTAGGTGGGTCAAAGGGCAGGCTCTTGTGCTTTAGTGCTCTATAATTCTGTGACATGTACTCAGTGTCAGTATGTTTGTGGTCTTCTGCTGCTGTAGCTCAACCACTTCAAGGTTTGATATGTTGTGTATCCAGAGATGTTTTCCTGCATGTCATTGTTGTACCATGTGGTTATTTGAGTTGCTGTCACCTTCCTGTCAGCTTGAACTAGTCTGGCCATTCTCCTTTGACTTTGGCCTTAGAACTGCCGCTCTGTTTTTTTTTGCTTTTCGCACCATCCTCAGTAAACTCTAGAGAGTATTGTGCATGGAAATCACAGGAGATCATCAGTTTCTGAGACACTTAAACCACCCTTTCTGGCACCAATAAATATTCCATGGTCATAGTCACTTAGATCAAAGGTTTCAAAGGTACATTAATGTTAGAGAAATGTATACAATATACATCCTGAAATTCTTTTTCTTCACAAACATCCGTGAAAACAGAAGAGTGCCCCAAAGAATGAATGACAATTAAATGTTAGAACCCGAAAGTCCCCCCAGCTCCCTCCTCCCACGCATAAGCAGCAGCAAAGGAAAGACCCCCCCCCACCTGCAAAAAAAAAGCTCCGCACACCGAGCACTCAAGCGTGCAGCAAAGCATCAATAAAGACACAGACTTGGAAAACCCCGAGGACTACTCATTCACCCGCGAATTCAACATACCATAGTGTGTGTGTGTGTGTGTGTGTGTGTGTGTGTGTGTGTGTGTGTGTGTGTGTGTCTCTCTCTCTCTCTCTCTCTCTCTCTCTCTCTCTCTCTCTCTCTCTCCTGAAGAAGGGAAAGAGAGGTGTCCCATTTCACCGTGAGAGGGGAGACATAACAAACAACTACAACTACTATATCTACTATAAGCCTACAGACTCTCACAGCTACCTGGACAATTCCTCTTCCCACCCTGTCTCTTTCAAAAATGCCATCCCCTTCTCACAATTCCTCCATCTCCACCGCATCTGCTCTCAGGATGAGGCTTTTCATTCCAGGATGAATGAGATGTCTTCCTTTTTTAAACAAAGGGGCTTCCCTTCTTCCACCATCTACTCTGCTCTCAAACGCATCCCTCCCATTTCCCGCACATCTGCCCTCACCCCATCCGCCCACCACCCCACTCAGGACAGGGTTCCCCTTGTCCTCACCTACCACACCACCAGCCTCTGGATCCAACATATAATTCTTCATAACTTCTGCCACCTCCAACGGGATCCCACTACTAAGCAGATCTTTCCCTCCCCCCCCCCCCCTTCTGCTTTCCGCAGGGATCGCTCCCTCCGCGACTCCCTTGTCCATTCATCCCCCCCATCCCTTCCCACCGATCTCCCTCCTGGCACTTATCCTTGTAAGCGGAACAACTGTTACACCTGCCCTTACACTTCCTCCCTCACCACCATTCAGGGCCCCAGACAGTCCTTCCAGGTGAGACGACACTTCACATGTGAGTCGACTGGTGTGGTATACTGCGTCCGGTGCTCCCGGTGTGGCCTTTTATATATCAGTGAGACCCGACGCAGACTGGGATACCATTTTGCTGAACACCTACGCTCTGTCCACCAGAGAAAGCAGGATCTCCCAGTGGCCACACGTTTTAATTCCATGTCCCATTCCCATTCTGATATGTCTATCCATGGCCTCCTCTACTGTCAAGATGAAGCCACACTCAGGTTGGAGGAACAACACCTTATATACCAGCTGGGTAGCCTCCAACCTGATGGCATGAACATTGACTTCTCTAACTTCCGTCAATGCCCCTCCCCTTCTTACCCCATCCCTGATATATTTCGGTTTTTTTCTCTCTGCCCATCACTCTGCCTGTTCTCCATCTCCCTCTGGTGCTCCCCTCCCCCTTTCTTTCTCCCTAGGCCTCCTGTCCCATGATCCTTTCCCTTCTCCGGCTCTGTATCCCTTTTGCCAATCGCCTGTCTGGCTCTCAGCTTCACACCACCCTCTCAGGTCTTCTCCTATCATTTCGCATTTTCCCCTCCCCCGCCTACTTTCAAATCTCTTACTATCTTTCCTTTCAGTTAGTCCTGACGAAGGGTCTCGGCCGGAAACGTCGACAGTGTTTCTCCTTATAGATGCTGCCTGGCCTGCTGTGTTCCACCAGCATTTTGTGTGTGTTGTTTGAATTTCCAGCATCTGCAGATTTCCTCGTGTTTGCATAACAAACAACTCGCTGATTTACAATGTTAAAAGTCTGTTGCATCGTTTCTCCTGAGCTCTGTGTCCAAAGCACTCTGGGCTGTAGGCACACAGCCAGCAGACGGCTTGTGTTGCAGAGAACGGACAAACCCAAACGCAGGACACTAGCACGGAGATAGAGTTTGGATGCAGACGAGGGCATGAGCGTGGCTGAAGTTGAACGGCAAACAGGAGAATGAACGGAAAGGCAGGCAGCCAGCAATTCTTTATCTTGACATTAAGCGTTGCTAGAGCTGAACGGCAAAAAGGAGACAGGCGGCAGACAATACTTATCATGACACGGAGTGTTGCTGGAGCTGAACGATAAACGGAAAGGCAGGCGGCAGGCAATACTTACCTTGGCACAGAGAGACCGAGTTACACAGGCAAACTTCGGTACTGAAGTAAAACTTAGAATACACAATCCTAAGCGGCTGGGAACGTGAATTACCACACTGGCTAAAACAACGATCTGGCGATGAGTGGCTGCAAAGCCAGGGTATCTATGCTGCAGATTGAAATGAGAATCAGGTGCCACAATCAAGGAGCCTGGGAGAACACGGGGAAAAGGGAATTAGAAGAATATGAAGAATTAAGGTTCGGGACCATGACAGCTTGCTGCATTTGATCTTCTGTCTCCCACGACACACCAGTTTCCTGCAGCGGCACCATCCTCGAGTCTGGCCCCAGAGACACGAAATCCTGGAACCCTGAAGGCGCATTAGTCTTCTAGGCTGCATCCTCGGCGTATCGAATAGCAGGCAGTCATGACACCCCGAGAGCGGGTCCCAATCGTGCAAAGAACCAAAGATCACATTTCTTCCCCATTCTGATGTTTGGTCTGAACAGCAACTGAATCTCCTGACTTGACCATGTCTACATGTTATGCATTGAGTTACTGCCACATGATTGGCTGCTTAGATATTTGCATTAAGATGCAGGTGTACCTAATAAGGTGTCCGCTGTGTGTAGACCACGATTTTAACTTGATTCCCAGATCTGAAAGCTTTGATTTCCCTGCAAGCAATGAACTATTTTTGTGGTTGACTTTCTAATGCCTGGTGAAAGAAAATTATTTGAAATGTTCGGGATTGAACTTAGAGACATAGAACCTTAGAGTCATACAACATGAAAACTCAGGATCTTCAGCCCATCTGATCCAAGCTGACTGAGATACCCCATCCAAGCTAATCCCATTTGCCAGCATTGGCCCATAACTTTCCAAACCTTTCCCAATCTTCTACCTCTCCAGCTAAATTTTAAAAGCTATTTATTGCTCTTGCCTCAACCAATTCTTCAAGCAACTCATTCCAAACACACACTTCTCTTCACATAAAGTTGTGGCCCCTCAAGTTCCTACTAAATTTTTCCCCACTCACTTAAACCTGTGCTCTCCATTTCCCAGTTCTGGGAAAATGACTGAGTACATTCACCCAGTCTAACCATTCATGATTTTATACACTTCTGTAAGTTCAACTCTGTCTCCTACGCTCCAAGGAATGAAGTCTTAGTCTCTGCAATATCTCCCTCTAACTGTCCCTTGTGTCCCAGCAGATTTTTGTAAACCCTTTCTGCACTCTTTCTCATTTAATAACATCTTTCCTATAGCAAGGCAATGAAAACTGTACTCACACACCAAGTGCAACCTCACCTCTGCCCTGTACAATTCTAACATGACATCCCTTCAAACTTTTATACTCCAAGCCCTTATTATGAAGGCCAGTGTGCTTCACCACTATGTCTATCTGTCACTCCATGTTCAGTGAATATGTATTTGTACTCCAAGCTCCCTCTATTCTTCCACAGCTCCCAGGGCCCTTTCAAACTCTGTACAGCTCCTATCTGGACCTATCTTTCCAAACTATAACACCTCATGCTTTCCCAAATTGAAGTTCATTTGTATTTCTTAGCCCACTTATTCAGCTGATTAAGATCCCCTCTGTAATCTTTGATTACATTCTTCATTGTTCACATTACCACCTATTTATATCTGCAAACTTACTAACCATGCTTTGTACATTCTTATCCAAGTTGCTGGTATAGACAATAAACAACGATGGGCCCAGCACCCTGAGGCACTCCACTAATCAAAGACCTCGCATCTTAGGCTACATCCACACTACGCCGGATAAATCCATAACCGAAGCTTTTTCTCTTCGTTTTTACCCTCTGTCCACACTAAAACAGCGCTTTCGTCTCCTGAAACCGGAGCTTTTCAAAAACGCTTTCCAAGGTGGATATTTTTGAAAACGCTGTTCGGGCAGATCAGTGTAGACGGCGTAACCGGAGACTTCTGAAAACGCTAACAGACAGCAGTGTGCTATTTCATTGTTTTCTTGAATGCAACCTAACAATTTCAGAACAGACGGCAACGAGACTGAAGCCAGAAGAGTTAGAAATGTACTCACCAAATACTTTGACCCATAACTTACTGAATAAATAAGTATACTCACTTCGCCCTGTTTTCTGTCCTTGCTCGTATGAAGGTGGTTTACCTACTTATGCAAGTACTTCTCTGACAATAGATGTGTAACAGCCTAATGTAACATTGTATAGAAATACAAGATAACACTGATGCAGCCATGTTTTATACATTTAACAAGGTGCTTTATTAATGCAACAGAGTTAGTCAGTTTTTCAATGTTCGTTGTCAGCCGGGTCAATCTGTCCGTGAACTCCCTGTTGGTTGCTTCCGTACGCTCCAGTATTAGTTCTTCTTTAGTTTTAAGTTCTCCTGCGCGAGAGCCAACAGCTGTCTGTCGTTTTAAGTTTTTCTAGTCTGTAACTACACAAACGCTCACTTTTACAGCGAGATTCGACACCAAACATGTCGCTTGTTTTCGGTAGATGTGTCCTGCGCATGCCCAGTAGGAGGAGATTCACCGAAATCTCCGTTTCAATGTGGGTAGAGATATTTTCAAAAACGCATAGTGTGGACGCCTATCGTTTTTACGCGAAACCGGCGTTTTCAAAATTATCCGGTCTGGTGTGGATGTAGCCTTAGAAGCAAATTTCCATCACCTGCACTTGTATCTACACTTGCCCGTTTACCTGCTCCCTCACCTGCATTCAAGGCTCCAAACCATCCTTTCATGTGAGGGAACACTTCACCTGCAATCTGTGGGATCATCGACTATACCCGATGCTCTTGGTGAGGCCTCTCTATATTGTAGACCAATGAAGACTGGGGGATTGCTTTGTAGAGCACCTTCACTCCCCCTGCAAAAAGTGGGATTTCCCGGTGGCCAACCATTTTCTTTCCGAACCCCGTTCCCATTCCAACACATTGGTCCATGGCCTCCTTTTCTGCCATGATGAGACCACTGTCAGGTTGGAGGAGAATCACCTTATATTTTGCCTCCAACCTGATGGCAGGAATATTGATTTCTCCAACTTGTAGTAAATTATTTTTATCTCCTCTTTCTCTTTTCTTTATTTCCCCACTCTGACAGTTGTCTTATCTCTTGTCCTCACCTGCCTATCACTTCTCCCCGGTGGAGCTCACATTCCCTTTCTACCATGGTCCACTCTCCTCCACTATCAGATTCTTCTTCTCCAGCCCGTTTAGCTTTTCTACCTATCACCTCCCAGTGTCTAACTTCACGGCCCTTCCCCATACACTTGTCTTCACCTATCACTTCTATCTTGTACTCCCTCCCCTCTCCCATTTTATTCTGGCACCTTCCTTTCCAGTCCTGATGAAGGTTCTCAGCTGAGCACGTCAAATGATTATTCAGTTCCATAGATGCTGCCTGACCTGCTGAGCTCCGTTAGCATTTTGTACGTGTGCTCTGAATTTCCATAGTCTGCAGAATCTCTTGTATTCCACCATTTCTTTTAGCTTTCTACCTTCAAACCAATTGTGAATCCAATTCACTCCTTCTCCCTCTCCCTAGGTTCTACGTGATCTAACCTTTCAGAGCAACCTATCATGTGGAACCCTATCAAAGGTTTTACTGAAGACCACATCTACTGCCCTGCCCTATCATGGGGAACCTTATCAAAGGCTTTACTGAAGCCCCCATCTACTGCCCTGTCTTGGTCATCTCATCAAATAAAAACAGTCAGGTTAATAGGACATAATTTCCCATGCACAAAACCATGCTCACCTCCCCCAGTGAAACCCGGTCTCTCCAGTTATCCATATATTTCAACAAATCTGAATCCTCTCCAGTGACTTATCTACCACATATTTTAAACTTACTCTCCTATAGTTCCAAGGTTTTTCTTTGACACACTTCTTTAAATCAAGACACAACATTTACTGCCTTCCTGTTGACACCGCACTCGTGGCTAATGATATGAACGTCTCAGTTTGCAATTTCTCCTCTGGCCTCCTATGGTGCATTTGGATGCACCTCATCAGGCCCTGAAGATTTGTCTACCTGCACACCACTCACATAGCCTCACTGGATTATTTCATCTCTGACCGCTTCTGAACATTCTCCTTAATCAAAGAATGGAACTCACCCCTTCCCTCTGTTGCCTGCCCCTATCCTGCATAAAGTACCTAAAGGGCAGTGTAATACCCTGGCACATTGAGATGCCAATCCTGTCTCTCCCTTAGCCATATTCTCACGTACAATTACAAGTTATTACTTCATCCACCTTGCCAGTCAGACTTTTTGCATTGAAATAAATGCAAATGAATCCAGCAGGATTTCCTCACTCCTTGCTGTTCTCCTGCCTGTCATCCCTATTGAACTTGCTGTCTCTGACTTCTGCATCACTTTCCAGTCTCTCATCAACTTCTGCACATTGATACACTTTGTTCATGATTATATTGCAGATTAGAGCATTTTCAGGGCTGGTTTATGAAATAATATTGCTATTGTGAAGAATCAACTTTCTGACATGATTACTGCCTGTTTAATGTTCCATTTAGTAATGTAGAGGAGCTTCAACAGTTCAGGGACATGGTACACTGGAGTCCATAAGTATGAGAAATACAATGTGCTCCCCCATTCTCACCCAGAGAAAACTCAGTACTTTCAAATGCCATACCCAATAGTTTATATTTCCTCACATAGTGGATGACTGGAATAGATTATTATATGCAGTTTTGTTGTGAAGGAGAGGAGGACATACTTAATTGTTTCCAATAAAGATCAATGAAGCCTCACCTATGAGGGAGTTATCATCTAATAAAAGATTAGCAAAATAGGGTTGTAATCTAGGATAGTAATTTCTGGATTGCTACCTGTGCCATGCACCAGTGAGGGTAGAAACAGGATGAAGAGGCAGATAAACGCATGGCTGAGAAACTGGAGCAGACAGCAGGGCTTCAGGTTCTTGCATCACTGGGATTTCTTCCAGGTGAGGCATGACTTATACAGGTTGTTCCTGAACCTGAGGGGGACCAATATTCTCGCAGGCAGGTTTGTTAGAGCTGTTGGGGAGGGTTTAAACTAGTTTGGCAGGGAGATGGGAAACCGAGTGAATGGATTCAGAAGAGAACAGATGGTAAACAAATGCAAAGATTGTGTGCAGTCAGACTGTCAGGAAGGGCAGGCAGATGACAGGACAAAATTGCAGCCAGCAGGGTGAGTATCAGTGCATTAGGGATGCAGAAACAAAAAGTGTAGCAAAAATACTACTCAAAGTATCGTATCTTAATGAGCGGAGTATAAGAAATAAGGTGGATGATCTTGTTGCATTTTTACAGGTTGTTGGGTATGATGTTGTGGCCATCACTGAATTGTGTCTGAAGGATGGTTGTAGTTGGGAGCTGAATGCCCAAGGTTACACATTGTATCGGAGGGTTAGAAAGGTAGGCAGTGGGGTCGTGGGGAGGTGATTGGTGTGGCCCCACTGATAAAGAATGGCATCAAATCATTAGAAAGATGTGACATAGAATCAGAAGATGTTGAATCCTTGTGGGTTAAAAAATTGCAAGTGTAAAAGGACCCTGATGGCAGTTATATACAGGCCTCCAAACAGTAACTGGGATGTGGACTACATATTACAAAAAGAAATAGCAACAATGTGTCAAAAGGGCAGTGTTATGATAGTCAAGGCAGATTTTAACATGCAGGTAGATTGAGAAAATTGGGTTGGTAATGGATCCCAAGAGAGTGAATTTGTTGATTGCCTCTGAGATGGCTTTTCAGAGCAGTTTGTCATTGAGACTACTAGGGGATCAGCTATACTGGATTAGGTGTTATGTAATTTTGAACCGGAGATGATTAGGGAGCTTAAGGTAAAGGAACCCTTAGGAGCCAGTGATCACAATATGATTGAGTTCAACTTGAAATTTGGCAATAGCGATGATCTTTCAAAAATCATTGGACACTGGCATGCTTCCGGAGGACTGGAAAATTGCAAATGTCACTCCACTCTTTAAGAAAGAAGGGAGGCAGCAGAAAGGAAATTATAGACAAGTTAGCCTGACCTCCGTGGTTGGGAAGATGTTGGAGTCATTTGTTAATGTTATGGAGTACTTGGTGCCACAGGACAAGATAGAACAAAGTCAGCATAGTTTCCTTAAGTGGAAAACTTGCCTGATGATCCTGTTGAAATTCTTTGAAGAGATTATAACTAGGATAGATAAATGGGATTCTGTGGATGTTGTATATTTGGACTTTCAGAATGCCTTTGACAGGGTACCACACATGAGGCTGCTTACCATGATAGTACAGGAAAGATACTGGCGTGGTTAGAGTATTGGCTGATTGGTAGGAGGCAACGAGTGAGAATAAAAGGATTCTTTTCTGATTGGCTGCCAATGACTAGAGGTTTTCTGCAGGGGTCGGTGCATGAACCACTCCTTGTTATGCTGTGTATTAATGTCTTGGATGATGGAATAGATGGCTGTTTTGCAACATTTGCAGATGATATGAAGATTGATGGAGGGGCAGGTACTGTTGATGGAGCAGGAAGGCTACAGAAATACTTAGACAGATTAGGAGAATGGGTAAGAAAGTGATAAAAGAAATACACTGTTGCAAAATGCAAGGTCATGTTCTTTGGTAGAAGAAATAAATGTGCAGACTGTTTTCTAAATGGGGAGAAAATCCAAAAATCTGAGATGCAATGGGGCTTGGGAGTCATTGTGCAGAACACACTAAAGGTTAGCTTGCAGGGCATGCCCTTTCCTCACTGTTACCATCAGGTAGGAGGTACAGAAGCGTGAAGGCACACACTTGGTGATTCAGAAACAGCTTTGTTCCCTCTGCATCCAATTCCTAAATGGACATTAATCCTATGATCACTATCTCACTTTTTAAATATATATTATTTCTGTTTTGCACACTTTTTAATCTATTCATTATTTTAGGCATCTGTTAGTCTCAAAAGACCATGGATTTGCGCCTTGGAAAGTTTCCAGGGGGCAGGCCTGGGCAGGGTTGTATGGGAGACCTGCAGTTACCCATGCTGCAAGTCTCCCCTCTCCACACCACCGATGTTGTCCAAGGGAAGGGCAAGGGCAGATACAGCTTGGCACCGGTGTCATCGCAGATCAATGTGTGGTTAAGTGCCTTGCTCTAGGACACAACATGCTGCCTAATCTGAGGCTTGAACGAGCAACCTTCAGATCACGAGACCAATGCCTTAACCACTTGGCCACACGCCAACACTCTATTCATTATATGTATTCTGTAATTGAGTTATTTATTTCTTTTTTTTATTTTTTTATTTTTTTTCCTTCTATCTTATGTATAGCATTGAACTGTTATTGCTAAGTTAACAAATTTCATGACACATGCTGGTGATAATAAACCTGATTCTGATTCTGTTTCTAAGGTTAAATCAGTGGTGAGGAAGGTAAATGCAATGTTAGCATTCATTTCAAGTGGTCTAGAAAATGAGCAGGGGTATAAGACACTGGTGAGGCCTCACCTTGAGCATTGTGAATAGTTTTGGGCTCCTTATCTAATAAAAGATGTGCTGGCCTTGGAGAGGGTTCATTGGAGATTCTCAAGGATGATTCTGGGAATGAAAGGGTTATTATATGAGGAAGGTTTGATGGCTCTAAGCCTGTACTCGCTGACATTTAGGATAAGGGGGGGATCTCATTGAAACTTTTTGAATGTTGAAAGTCAAGACAGAATAGATGTGGAAAGAATGTTTCCCGTGGTGGGGGAGTTTAGGACAAGAGTGCACAGCCTCAGGATAGAGGGGCGTCCATTCGAAACAGAGAACTGGAGAAATTTCTTTTGCCAAGCCATTGGGTCATTGGGTCATTAGGTGTATTTAAGGCAGAGGTTGATATGTTCATTATTGGCCACAGCATCAAAGCTTACAGGGAGAAGGACGGGGAGTGGGGCTGAGGACGGAAAAAAAAAGGTTCAACCATGATTGAATGACGGAGCATACTTGATAGGCTTAATGGCCTAATTCTGCTCCTATGCCATACAGTCTTATCATCCTATAATCTCCAGAAATTTAGAATGAAAGATAATTCCCTAATGGGTTTTGAGAAGGTGAATGTTCTGAGGATGATTACCTTAGTTGAGTAGTCTTTAATTATGAAGGACATAGTTATAAGAAAGACTGTAGTAGCATTGGAAGAGTCCAAAATGGTTTCACTTGGCTAATTCCTGGAATCAAAATATTGTATTATTAAGAGAGGCTAGACAATTTTGATTTGAGTTCTTTCAGGTTTAGAAGAACGAGTAGGAATCTCATTGAAGCATTTAGGATCCCAAAGCGGGCCACAAAAGAGTCCCAAACAAAGGGACCAAGCTTCAAGGTAAAGACAGGACGTATAACACTAAAGTACACTGTAATTTCTTCAGGCAGGGTCTCTGGAATTCTTTGCCCCAGAGAATGGTTGAGACAAATGCGTTAAAGGTATTTAAAGTGGAGATAGGTAAGTTTTTGAATAATCGGGGCCTTGAGGTAATTGGGAACTTACATAGAGTAGGAATTGAAGTCTGGAGTAGATCAGCCATGATTCTGTTGAACAGCTGGGCAGGTATAAGGAGTCAGGAGGCCAACTCCGGCTCCTACCATCTTCTGTTCTCATGTGTCATAAGATCTGACTTCACAATCATGATAAAGAGAGTTAAGGGTCTTTGAAATTCTCTATCTCAGAGAAGTGCGGAGCCTTTTAATATTCAAAGCTGTCTCAAGCAGATTTTGGATTAAAGGGGAAGCAAGGCTTATGAGGGTCAATGGGAAAATGGTATTGATGCTAAGGAACACATTAGCTGCATTCTTATTGAATGGCAGTACACACAATAAAGAAAACTGTATGAGCCACCCCTGATCTTACTTCCTTTGTTCTTATGTTCTAGTTTTGTTTCAGTACAGCTCATCCCAAAGTCTTGTATAGCTATATTGTAAGCAAAATTATAGCAGGGATGGGAATTAGTCAGGAAATTATAAGCCAGTGAGCCTGATGGTATTCATGGGTAAACTATAGGAAGGTATTCTAAGAGACAGGGTATATAGGTATTTGGATAGGAGAGTCTGATTAATGATAGTCAATGTGGTTTTGTGCATGGCAGGTCATGTCCAATCAATCTTAGAATTTTTTGAAGAGATAACCAAGAAGGTTGATGAAGGAAACATAGTTGACGTTATCTACATGGAATTCAGCAAGGCCTTTGACAGAGTTTCACATGGGAGGCTGTTCCAGAAGGTTAAGTTGCTTGACATTCAAGATAAAGTAGCCAACTGAATTTAACATTGGCTTAGCAGGAAAAGCCAGAGAGTGCTAGAAGATGGTTGTCTCTTTGACTGAAAGTCTTTGATTAGAAGCTTGCTAAGGGATCAATGCTGGACCCATTGTTGTGTTTTTATCTATATCAACAATCTGGATGATAATGTGGTAAACTGGATCAGCAGATTTGTACATGACACCACATCTATGGGTGCAGTGGAGCATGAGGAAGGCTATCAAAGCTTGAAGGAGGATCTGGACTAGCTGGAAAAATGGGCTGAAAATGGTAGATGAAATTTAATGCGTGTGAGGTATTGCACTTTGGGAGAACAGACCAGAGTTGGACTTACACAGTGAACAGTACTGCACAAGGAATGTGGTAGAACAGAAGGATCTGGGAACATGGTATCACAGGCAGATAACATTTTACACATAGGCCTACATAAATCAAAGTATCGAGTACAGGAGTTGGGTTGTTATGTTGAAGTTTTTTAAGATGTTGTTGAGGCAAAATCTGGAGTATTATGAGCATTTCTGGTCACCAACTACAGGAAAGTTCAAAGTAAATTTATTATCAAAGTTCAACCCTGAGATTCATTTTATTGTGGGCATTCACAGTAAAATACAAAAAACACAGTAGAAACAATCAAAGATTGTGCACAAAAGGATGGATAAACACCCAATGTGCAAAAAAAACACAAATAACTGTGCAAATACAAAAAGAATATTGACAAAGAAATAATAATAATGAGCAATAATTATTGAGAATATGAAATGAAGTGTAAATGAAAAGGAGTCCATGGGTTGTGGAAACATTTTGGTAGTGGGGCGAGCAAAGATGTGTGAAGTTATCCCCTCTGGTTCAGATGCCTGATGGTTGAGGGGTAATAACTATTCCTGGCCTGGTGGTGTTGGTCCTGAGGCTCCTGTACCTTCTTCCTGATGGCAGCAGTGAGAAAGGGGCATGGCCATGATGGTGGGAGTCGTTGATGGTGGATGCTGCTTTTCTACAATAGCACTCAGTGTAAATTTATTTATGGTGTGGTGTAGGACCTTTCGACCTTTCACACCACACTGCCCCAGCAACTCCCGACAAACCCTATTAACACAAACCTAATCACAGGACAATTTACAATGGCCAGTTAACCTACCCGGTATGTCTTTGGATTGTGGGAGGAAACCGGAGGACCTGAAGAAAGTCCATGTATTCCACGGGGTCAATATAGAGAGATGGTTCTGGAATTGAACTCTGAGCTCTTGAATGCCTCAAACTGTAATAGAGTCACACTAACCACTACGCCAGTATGGCATAAGTATGCTCAGCGGTGTAGAGGGCTTTACCCATGATGGCCATTTCCATTATAGTTAGCAGACATTTCCATTCAAGGTTGTGGGTATTTCCATATAAGGCTGTGTTGCAAGTTTTCAACATTCCATCGCACATCTATAGAAGCTTGTCAAAGTTTTAGATGATGTGGCAAATCTTCATAAACTTGCAAGAAAGTAGAGGCACTGCCATGCTTCCTTTCTATTGGCACTTACTTGCTGAATCAGGGCAGATCCTCTGAAATTATAACACTGAGGAATTTTAAGTTGCTGACCCTCTCCGCTTCTAATCACTCAATGCGGTCTGGCTCATGGACCTCCGGTTTCCCCCTCCTGAAATCAATAATCGGCTCCTTGTCTTGCTGACATTGAGTGAGAGGTTGTTGTTATGTACCACTCAGCCAGATTTTCAGTTTCCCTCCTACATGCTGATTCACCACCACCTTTGATACGGCCAATAACAGTGGTGTCATCAGCAAACATAAATGTGACAGTGGACCTGTGCTCAGCCTCAGAGTCATAAGTGTAAAGTGAGTAGAGTAGGAGGCAAAGCACACAGCCCTGTGGTGCACATGTGCTGATGGAGATTGTGGAGAAAATGTTGTTGCCAATCTAAACTGACTGGGACCTGCAAGTGAGGAAATCAAGGATCCAGTTGGACAAGGAGGTATTAAGCCCAGGACATGAAGCTTATTGATTAGTTTTGAGGGATGATAGCATTGCATGCCAAGCTGTAGTCAATGAAGAGCATCCTGATGTATGCATCTTCACCATCCAGATATTCCACGGCTGAGTGAGCCAATGAAATATCATCTGCTGTTGACCTGTTGTGATGGTAGGCAATTTGGAGTGGATCCAAGTCGCTTCTTCAGGCTTTCACAATAATTCAATTCAAGCTTTCAGTAAGCTTGAACGAGTGCAGAGAAAATTCACGATAATGTTGATCTGAGTTAAAAGGAAATGCTGAATAGGTTAGGACTTTATTATGTGGAGCGCAGGAGAATGAGGAGAGATCTTTACAGAGGTATACAAAATTATAAGTGATCTAAATAGGGTGAATGAATGCAGGCTATCTCCAGTGGGATTAGCTGAGACTGGTACCAGAGATCAAATGTTCAGGGTGAAAAATTAAATTTTAAAGAGTAATTTCTAACTCAGAGGATGGTTCCAGTATCAAACAAGCTGCCAGATGTGGGTTCAATTCTGACAATTAACAGAAGTCTGTATAAGTACATAGAAGGGAGGGGTTTGGAGGGGTAGATGGAACTAGGTAGAAGATCAGGGTGGCACAGAATAGATGGGCCAATGGGCCTGTTTCTGTGCTGTAGTGTTCTATGACTATACAATATGCTCAAACTACATGGCATCAACAGCTAAGTTGCCACAGGTGAAACAAATCTCCCCTCCCTACATGATGTTCCATCCAACAGGTCACCTCAGGAAAAAAATGCGATTGCTGTTCCGGAAAGCAAACAAGCTCAGTCCGTAAACATAATCATAGTATAAGACAAAAGCAATTACACAGGATGATTCAGCACAAGTCAGAGGACAACCTGAATCCTTGCCAGCTTCACTGGTACCGAGGAGTCAGGCACCACATTGACTCGTTCCACAGGAAAAGACGGCTCAAATTTGTGATTAAATGCTGTACACAGTAAACACAGCACAGATGGCATATTCTATGATTAACTTTCAAACCAGCATGGAGTTCATTATACGTGAGTTCAGCTTGCACTTGGTAGCCATGCAAAAGACCATTAACCCTGTTGGAAGAGCAGCATTCTACCTTTGGATTCAAATAAAAGACCAACATTAATCCCTGTAATCCGAATGCTAGTCACTACTAGCAGAGCAAACAAAATGCTGGAGGAGCTCAGCAAGTCAGGCAGCATCCATGGAGGGGGAATAAACAGTCAAAAGTTTTGTCTGAGACCCTTATGACCGCAAAGGTCATGAGTTCTGACGTTCCGTCCTCGACATTCTCTGCCCCTCACCCTTTTTTTAGGTTATACAATTTGACCAAGATTTTTGGCATCTGTCCAGGAACCTCAGTGAGTGACTTGTATTCACATTTTGTTTAATTACATTTCTGTGAAGAATTCTGCAATGTTTTGTTGTGTTGAAATCACAATATAAATACAAGCTGTGTTGCTTCCAAATGAAGGTGTGTACATGACATATGACAAATATCGATAATTCATCTCTGGTGGCATTTCAATCTCTTTGTGTCTGTTTCCATCACATCAGGAATTGAGTACGGTCCTTCTAACATTGATGATTATTGAATTCAACAAATTGGTTTGGTTTAGGTTTAAAATGTATATTGAATTCAAGTCTGAAAGTGAAATATTTGTGTTTAATGGATACTCTGGGAACAACAGTTTGACCTCATGTACATAACTCAAAGCTCTAATTAAATTTTTGCATCCTCTGTTCAAAAGGTGGAATTCTGCAGAATATCCAGGTCAGATTTTCAACCACATTATTAGAAAGAAGACTTGACAACTTCATTTCCTTCTCCTATTGCAGACTCCACTAACTGATTGCACACCAGTAGATCAATATAAGGTGAGCAGACATTTTTAACTATTGAGTGTCCAGCTCCTTCTCCAACAGGAGGGTGTTATTTTTCACAAGGTACATCAAAACACCACTGCTGAGAAACTAGACGTATTTGGAGCTGTCCTTTTTTTAAATTGTGTGTGATCAGAATTTTGCATCAGTTCTGAATGCCTTGCGTCCATTTCCTGTTAAATCTAGCACATGGGAAATTGGGCCAACTGTGATCCATCTTGTCACATGTAATGTCTTCTTGTGATAAAACCTCTCACATATGATGAGCAAACACGAGGAAATCTGCAGATGCTGGAAATTCAAACAACACACACAAAATGCTGGTGGAACACAGCAGGCCAGGCAGCATCTATAAGGAGAAGCATTGTCGACGTTTCGGGCCAAGACCCTTCATCAGGACCAACTGAAAGGAAAGATAGTAAGAGTGGGTTAATGGGGGGAAGTAGTGAAAGTAGTGGGGGGAGGGGGAAATGCGAAATGATAGGAGAAGACCGGAGGGGGTGGGATGAAGCTAAGAGCTGGAAAGGTGATTGGCAAAAGTGATACAGAGCTGGAGAAGGAAAAGGACCATGGAACGGGAGGCCTAGGGAGAAAGAAGGTGGGGGAGCACCAGAGGGAGATGGAGAACAGGCAAACAACTAAATATGTCAGGGATGGGGTAAGAAGGGGGGTAGGGGCATTAATGGAAGTTAGAGAAGTCAATGTTCATGCCATCAGGTTGGAGGCTACCCAGCCAGTATATAAGGCATTGTTCCTCCAACCTGAGTTTGGATCCATTTTGATATTTTCAGCTGGGTAGCCTCCAACCTGGTGGCATGAACATTGACTTCTCTAACTTCCATTAATGCCCCTCCCCCCTTTCTTACCCCATCCCTGACATATTTAGTTGTTTGCCTGTTCTCCATCTCCCTCTGGTGCTTCCCCCTCACTTTCTTTCTCCCAACACCTCATGTCCCATGATCCTTTCCCTTCTCCAGCTCTGTATCACTTTCACCAATCACCTTTCCAGCTCTTAGCTTCATCCCACCCCCTCCGGTCTTCTCCTATCATTTCGCATTTCCCCCTCCCCCCACTACTTTCAAATCTCTTACTATCTTTCCTTTCCGTTAGTCCTGACGGAGGGTCCCAGCCCGAAACATCGACATCGCTTCTCCTTATAGATGCTGCCTGGCCTGCTGTGTTCCACCAGCATTTTATGTGTGTTTGTTCACATATGATGATGTCATTGATGCTTGAAGCTTGTTTTAACTAGTTCAGAACAGAAATTGAATTAAATCTTTGTAACTTGCAACCATCAGAAATAACTTGCAATAGAATGAGGGGTGTCATGCTGAAACTGGTGAACAAGATGTGAATTAAAGTAATCCCATCCCCCAGAACTCAAGCTGAACTATGGTCCATAGAGCCCTTGTTTTGTGGACCCAATGCCAACTGCAGAGCACTGGGGCCACCTGCAATCAATAAGTACTATCAGTTCACTCTGTATGGGATCCAACCCATTGAAACTTTATACCCTCGATGCTCACTTCATTCACATTTCTTCTCGTATGTTTTCACCATGTACTGTAGAAGGGCGACGTTCATTCAGTTATGTCTATGTCAGCAATCCCATCAATTCCATTCCTCAATTTTTTCCCCTTAACATATTCTCTGTCACATGCCTCTCATAAAGTCATACAGCTCAGCCTTTGGCCCATCTAGTCCATAATTTTGCCTAGTCCCATTGACCTGCACTTGGACTATAGCCCTCCATACGCCTCCCATGTTACCCAAACTTCTCTTAAACGTTTCAGTCAAACTCGCATCCATCATTTCCGTTGGCAGCTCGTTCCAAACTCTCACCATGCTCTTAGTGAAGAATTTCCCTCTCATATTCCTTTGTTTCACATTTCACACTCAACCCATGACTTCTAGTTCTAGTCTCGCCCCACCTCAGTGCAAAAAAAAGCCTGTTTACCTCCATATGCATTTATCTCCAATGCATTTACCTCCATATCTATAACCCCCCCCATAACTTCTATCTATGTCTATCAAATCCCCCCTTCGTTCTCCTATGTTTCATGGAATAGTCCTCATCTTTTCAACCTTTCCCCTTCACTCAGGTCCTCAAGTCTCAGCAGCATCCTTGTAAATTTTCTCCTAACTCATTCAATACTCTCCTGCTTCTGTTTTCCATGATTCTCAAATCCTCTTCACCCTCATCTCTATGGCATCCTCTGATGGTTTGGTTCAGGTCATTATGTAAGTCACGTAACAGCAACTTACCTAAACAACTGCAGCATGTGTAAAACATGCAGGTTGGGTTTTAACGCCACTAAAGTAGTGCAGACCAAGATAACCATTTCTCTCAGGAGGGATTTTCTATTTTTTTATTATCTCCAATCTGGCATTAATGCAGTATCCATTTCATGTGCCAAAAAAAGTCAAATTTCTAGGCACATTGCCCTTCCTTATCCATTGGCAAGCAATTATCTCAGAATGTCTCTCATTTTCAGTCAAAAGCTGCTGCTGTTTGTAAAGCCAATTTTAATTTAAAAATAGTCATCCAAACAAAACTTTGTTCAATCAGTTTTGTCCTATAAATCAAACAACTCTTCACTTCATCAACACCTGAGTCCTGATGAGGGGTCTCGGCCTGAACCATCGACTCTTTATTCCCTTCCATAGATGTTGCCTGACCTGCTGAGTTCCTCCCATCTTCTGTGTAGGAAACTCTTTAGAATCAGAATCAGCTTCACAATCAGGTTTAATATCATTGACATATGTCATCAAATTTGCTAACTTTGCAGCAGCAATACAATGCAATATACGACAATAGAGAGAAAAAGAGAACTGTGAATTATTGTAAGTATATAAATATATTAAATAGTTAAATAAAATAAGCAGTGCAAAAATAGGAATTTTTTTTTAAAAAGTAGTGAGACAGTGTTCATGGGTTTAACATCCATTCAGAAATCGGATGGCAGAGGGGGAAAAGCTGTTCCTGGATCATTGAGTGTGTGCCTTCAGGCTGTTATACTTCTTTCCTGATAATTGCAATGAGAAGAAGGCATGTCCTGGGTGCTGGAGGTGCTTAGTGATGGACACCACCTTTCTGAGTCATTGCCTTTAGAAGGTGTCCTTGATGCTGAGAATGCAAGTGCCAGAGATTGAGCTGGCTGGGCTCACAGCTTTCTGCAGCTTTTTTTTGGCCCCTCCATACCACTTGGTGATGCGGCCAGTTAGAATGATCTCCACAATGGTTGTATTGTCAGCAAATTTACAGGTGGCCCTTTGAGCTGTGGCTTGCCCCATAGTCATGGGTGCAAAGAGAGTAGGGCAGTGGGCTAAGCACACATCCGTGAGTGTTGACTGTCCGCGAGTGGGAGACGTTATATCCAATCCACACAGATTGTGGTCTTTTGGTTAGGGAGACAAGGGTCCAATTGCAGAAGGAGGGACAGAGGCCCAGATTTTGAAGCTATTCAATCAGAATTGTAGGAATGATGGTGTTAAATGCTGAGCTGTAGTCAATAAACAGCACACTGACTTAGTCATTTGTGTTGTCCAGGTGATCCAAGACCGTGTGGAGAACCAATGAGATCATGTCCGCCATAGACCTATTGTGGCAATAGTCAAATCACAGTGGGTCCAGGACCCTGCTGAGGCAGGAGTTGATTCTTGCCATGACCAACCTCTCAAAAACTTCAGCACCATAGATGTGAGTGCTCTGGATGAAAGTCATTAAGGCAGATTACCCTGCTCTTCTTGGGGACTGATATAATTGTTGCCCTTTTGAAGTTGGTGGGAGTTTCTGACTGTAACAACGAGAGATTGAAAGTGCCTTTGAACACCACTGCCAATTGGTTGGCACAGGTTTTCAGAGCCTTACCAGGTACTCCATCGGGGCCTGGTGCATTGCAAGGGTTCATCCTGTTGAAAGTCAGCCTCCGAGACAGAGATCACAGCCTAACAAGGTGCTGCAGGGATCCTTTTAGCTGTAGTTTTATTCTCCCTTTCAAAGCGAGCATAAAAGGCGTTGATCTCGTCTGGGAGTGAAGCATCGCTGCCATTCATGATGCTGTGTTTCGCTCTGTAGGAGGCAATGGCCTGCAAACCCTGTCAGAGTTGACATACATATGATGTCACCTCCAACTTCGCTCAGAATTACACTTCAGTTAATTTTCAGGTGCTGCTGCCATAGCAGCGGTTCTAATATATGTGACAAACATTTCTAGAAATCAAACAAATACAGTAACATATGTTGACAAAAATACACATGAAGTTTATTAAAAGTGAATATAATACAATATTGGGAGAGTTAGAGAACAGAGGCTGACACCTCAATTGAAAGAGCTTGACCTTAATTAGTCCTTTGATGAATGTACTCTAATATTCACAGGAATTCCCCGATGTGATTTTCAATCAGCTTGCCTGTCAGTCATCTAGACCAACAATTTTTTGATAAGGAAACCATTATAACAGCAACATTTGAATTTGTTTCTTTAACTCAGGCAACCTAATCATATTCTATACCTTCACAGTATGGTCTGGGTCAATTTTGACCTGGCCCAAGAATACCCTCATAACAAGTGTCTATACCAAATTTTGAACCACAGATGTAGTTAGAATGTATAAATGGCCTACCTGACACTAATAAATGGGTGATTAATCCTTAACTAATGTTCCAGAGATCTGAAATCCATTTCAATAGATACGGGTCAAATTTGACCCAGATCAGCCTCAATGTACAAAATTTTGTAGCACCTGTACAAAAGTATAACATTTTTGAATATTTTCATTATTCACATTTTAGGTCACTTTAGGAAAAGTCATCAAATTTAAGCTAAAAAAATGGCATTTAGGGTGTTTTTACTGCTGTCAAATGTCAAAATGGGTCAAATTTGACCAGAACAGTATGTAAGGGTTAATTGGCAACTGAACTTGCAAATATATATCAAGGAATAGGGAGGCTGTAAAAGTATTGGAAGTTATGTAGCGAGCAATGGCTCAGAACAGGGGCTTCTGTTTCTGTGCAGTAAAGGAATAGTTTCCCTTTACCAGAAGTGGGAAAAAACACTAAGGAACTCCAGGCCAAAAGCTTAGCTTCTAACAGTATTTCTTGCAATATCAGTTTTCTTAGCATATTTGTTCACTTCTCATGTCCTCTGGTGTATAATTCACAACACCTACTCTCTCCCTCACTTCTCCAGTCTATGAATAGTGCATCACAACTTATTTCTTTTCCTTACTCCTCTCTCACATTCTCTGCCTCATACAGAGATCACTGCTTATCAAAAACATGGGATCATGGGATGCTTAAGTTGAGGCAGAGAGTATGAAGATTCAATGCAATTCAAGTTTTTTTTTTCATTCAACCATACATAAATACACATGAATACAGAAATGAGACAGCGTTACTATGGGGTCAAGGTGCTAAAACACTTTACCAACAGTCACACACGAGAACTCATACGTGGAATAAAAGAGTCCCCGTGCACAGCCTCCCTGTAGCTTAATGCCCAGTCCTCCCACATACACGTCAACAAACCCCTGTAGAATATTAGTAAGATATGATACAGAATATGCATGTATATAGTCCAGACCTCCCAGCCCACCGATATCATCTATCGACCCACCCTGATACCCGTTAGGTAACACTGCAGCTTCGAGACCCAGTCCTCACATATACATGGCAATAAACCCATACAGAATATCAGTAAAATACAATGAAACAGAGTATCTATGTACACAGTCCATTCCTCCTAGCCCACCAAGATCTCTCGATCAGCCCCAACACCCCCCCCCCCCGATGCCCAATGCCCAGGTGATACCAGGGCTTAGAGGCCCAGTCCTCCCATAAACAGGCATATATGGAAAACAGTATAAACAGAACCAGGCAAATATATATGTATATAGTCCAGACCTCTCAGTCCAATTGAAATCTTCAGTCCAATTTGAATCTTTTCGAACAGCGGGTTCAGCCACTATGTTCACATCTAGGCATAAGACTTTGAAATGTTGGGGCTCTAGAGGAGGTGCAGAGCAGATTCATTAGAATGCACACCATGATGATGGATTCATTTACAATGTTAGATTTGTGAATCTGTGACAGTTCTTAGAGCAAAGAGGTTGTAAAGGATATTTGATATAGATGTACAATATCCCAATGGATTTAGATAGGATAAATAGTGTAGAGAGAAACTGATCTCATTGGCAGATAGTTCAAAGACTTGGGGGCACAAACTTAAAGTGAAGAGAAAATGGTACAGGCGATGTAAAAGAAAACTCTTTTATGTAGGTAGGGATGATACTGTAGAACTGACTGCCAGCTAAATGTGATCGAAGCAGAGTTGCTCAGAGCTTTCAAAGAGAATTTATCACCGCATGAGGGAAAAATAACTTGCAAGGCTAACAGAAGGAGCAAGGGATTGGTAACAGATAAAATTTTCATTGGATACCAGGCTTGACCTTGACAGTGTGAATGGCTTTCTGCGCTGTAATTATTTGATGATTAGACGATTCTACCTCATCTGATGCAATCCTGACTTCCTTGAGTCTTTCGTGCAACAGCTGACGGGCGGTGTTCCAGAACACCTCAGAAGGGTGACAGTGATGCACAGCCATCAGTCAGGGCTGAGAAAACACAATACAAGGCACCTGGTGGCAAAAGGGGAGGTCACTGTCCCTGCTGCTGAGAGTTCTGAAGGAAGGTGGGCAAAGCGCAAAGAAAGACTCATGACTGCGGCATTCAGCCATGATTCGGAGGCCTTGAGTAGGCTTCTCCACATCTTCCCATTCTGCCTCATGCTATACATGCCACATGACAAGTTTCAGCTTCTGACAGTTCATCCTTGCCTCCTATTCAGCATATTTATGTAGCTGATGATAGTGCGGAGCATAATATGAGGTTATAGGGTGATAGTGACAGGATGACGAAATGGGCTGAGGAATACCAGATGAAATTCAATCCAGATAAATGCCAAGAGATGCATTTTAGAAATACTAGTGGGGCTATGACCTATGCCATGAATGGTCAGGACTCAGGGAATATTGAGGAACAAAGGCATCTTGGTATGCAGTTGAAAGATCCTTGAATCTGTCAGCACTTCTAATAACTTGGTGTATTAGAAGTTGGGATTGAATATAAGAGCAGAGGGGTTATACTCCTGTGATGGAGATTTTTGAATTATGTGGAGAGTCTAAAGCGGCTAAGCCTGTTTTCCTTGGAGCAGAGGAGACATGAGTGAGGCATATAAAACCATAAGGGGTAGACTGCAGAGTAGAAGCAGAAAGCTCCATCACAGGCACTGATGACAGACCTCTTGGTGGGAGAGCATTTTGGTGAGAGTGACCACAACTCCCCTAGCTTCAGCATAGCTATGGAAAGCGATAAAATCAGACGAAACGGTAAAGTGCTTAACTGGGGAAGGGCTAACTTTGAAGGGTTGAGGCAGGAACTAGTGAGAATAAATTGGAAACAGATGTTCAAAGGGGAAAGCACAGCAATAATGTGGGAGAAGTTTAGGGAGCACTTGAGCTGGGTTCAGGATAGGTTTTCCCCACTGAGGCAAGGAAAAAATGGTAGGAAAAGGGAACTGTGGCTGACGAAACACATGAGGCAACTCGTCAAGAGGAAAAAGGAAGCATATGTTAGATATAAGAAGCAGGAAGTAGGAGAGGCTCATGAGAAATATAAGGTAGCCAGGAAGGAGCTAAAGAAAGGACTTAGGAGAGCTCGAAGAGGGCATGAGAAGGCCTTGGCATGGAGGATTAATGAGAACCCCAAGGCGTTCTATACATATGTGAAGGTGGGACCGCAAAAGGATAAAGAGGGCAACATGTGCCTGGAGGCGGAGGAGGTTGGGGAGGTCCTAAGTGAATACTTTGCTTCAGTATTCACAAGTGAAAAGGATCTTGATCAGGGTGAGTTCGAAATAGAGCAGGCCTGTGTGCTGGACAATGTGGAAATTATAGAAGAAGTGTTGGATCTTCTTAGAAACATCAAGATTGCTAAAGCCCTAGGCCGGATATGATACACCCCAGGTTGTTGTGGGAATTGGGAGAAGAGATCGCTGGAACCACAGAACCATAGAAAATTACAGTATAGAAACAGGCCCTTTGGCCCTTCTTGGCTGTGCCGAACCATTTTTCTGCCTAGTCCCACTGACCTGCACCTGACCCATATCCTTCCAAACCTCTCTCATCCATATACCTGTCCAAGTTTTTCTTAAATGTCAAAAGTGAGCCCACATTCACCACTTCATCTGGCAGCTCATTCCACACTCCCATCACTCTCTGCGTGAAGAAGCCCCCCCTAATGTTCCCTTTAAACTTTCCCCCTTCACCTTTAACCTATGACCTCTGTTTTTTTTCTCCCCTAGCCTCAGTGGAAAAAGCCTGCTTGAATTTCCACTCTCTGGCTTCTTCCATTGAGCCAATGTCTAATCAAATTTACTACCTCCCCATGTATACCTAGCAACTGAATCTTCCTAACTAACCTCCCATGCGGGACCTTGTCAAAGGCCTTACTGAAGTCCATGTATACAACATCCACTGCCTTCCTTTCATCCACTTTCCTGGTAACTTCCTCGAAAAACTCTAATAGTTTGGTTAAACATGACCTACCACACACAAAGCCATGCTGACTTTTTCTAGTAAGTCCCTGTCTATCCAAGTATTTGTAGATCCTATCTCTTGGGATTCCTTCCAATAATTTACCTACTACCGATGTCAAATTTACTGGCCTATAATTTCCCAGCTTACTTTTTGAGCCTTTTTTAAACAACGGAACTACATGTGTTATCCTCCAATCCTTCCGTGGATATCAACATTTTAAATATTTCTGCCAGGACCCCTGCAATTTTAACAGTAGTCTCCTTCAAGGTCCAAGGAAATACCCTGTCAGGTCCTGGGGATTTATTTACTCTGATTTGCCTCAAGACAGCAAGCACCTCCTCCTCTTTAATCTATATAAGTTCCAGGACCTCCTTACTTGTTTGCCTTGTTTCCATAGACTCCATTCCAGTTTCCTTAGTAACTACAGATGCAAAAAACCCATTTAATATCTCTCCCATTTCTTTTGGTTCCATACATAGCCGACCACTCTGATCTTCAAGAGGACCAATTTTATCCCTTACTATCCTTTTGCTCTTAACATACCTGTAGAAGCTCTTAGGATTATCCTTCATCCTGACTGCCAAAGCAACCTCATGTCTCTTTTTAGCCCTCCTGATTTCTTTCTTAAGTATTTTCTTACTCTTTTTATACTCCTCAAGCATCTTATTTCCTCTCTGTTGCCTGTACATGTTATACATCTCTCTCTTCTTCTTTATCAGAGTTCCAATATCCCTCGAGAACCAAGGTTCCTTATTTTTATTTATTTTGCCTTTAACACTAACAGGAACATACAAACTCTGCAATCTGAAAATTTTTCCTTTGAAGGCCTGCCACTTACCAATCACGTCCTTGCCAGAGAAGAACCTGTCCCAATCTACGCTTTTTAGATCCTTTCTCATTTCTTCAAATTTGGCCTTTTTCCAGTTTGGAACTTCAACTTGAGGACCAGATCTATCTTTATCTATGATCAAGTTGAAACTTGATCAACTGGAGCATTAGTTATGATCTTTGAATCCTCTTTGGCTACAGGGGAAGTGCCGGAGGACTGGAGAATGGCAAATATAGTTCCCTTGTTTAAAAAAGGTAATAGGGAGAAACCTGGGAACTATAAACCGGTGAGGCTTACGACTCTGTGGTCTGCAAACTACTGGAAAGGATTCTTAAGGATAGGATCTACGAGCATTTGGAGAAGTACAGTCTACTCATGGATAATCAACATGGCTTTGTGAGGGGAAGATCGTGCCTCACAAGCCTGATTGAGTTTTTTTGAAGAGGTAACAAAAGAGATTGATGAGTGTAGGGCAGTGGATGTGGTCTACATGGACTTTAGCAAGGCAGTTGACAAGGTCCCTCATGAGAGACTCATCCAGAAAGTCATGAGGCATAGGATAAGTGGAACCTTGGCTGTTAGGATAAAAAATTGGCTTAAAGGGAGAAAGCAGAGGGTAGTTGTGGAAGGAAAGTATTCTGCCTGGAGGTCGGTGACTAGTGGCATGCCACAAGGATCTGTCCTGGGACCCCTACTATTTGTGATTTTTATAAATGACCTGGACGTAGAGGCAGAAGGATGGGTGAATAACTTTGCGGATGACACGAAGATTGGAGGAGTTGTGGATGGAGCTGCAGGTTGTCGAAGGTTATAAGAGGATATAGATAGGCTGCAGAGTTGGGCAGAAAAATGGCCGATGGAGTTCAATCCGGAGAAGTGTGAGGTGATGCATTTTGGAAGGACAAACCAGAAGGCTGAGTACAGGATTAATGGTCAGTTACTTAAGAGTGTGGATGAGCAAAGGGACCTTGGGGTTCAAATCCATACATCCCTCAAGGTCGCTGCACAGGTTGATAGGGTAGTTAAGAAGGCCTATGGGATGCTAGGCTTCATTAACAGGGGGACTGAGTTCAAGAGTAGAGATGTCATGTTGCAACTCTACAAATCTCTGGTGAGACCGCACTTATGGAGTATTGTGTTCAATTTTGGTCAGCTCATTATAGGAAGGATGTGGAAGCTATGGACAGGGTGCAGAGGAGATTTACCAGGATGTTGCCTGGTTTGGAGAACAAGTCATATGAAGTTCGGTTAGCAGAGCTGGGACTTTTCTGTTTGAAGCATAGAAGAATGAGAGGGGACTTGATAGAGGTCTACAAGATTATGAGAGGCATAGATAGGGTGGATAGTCAGTACCTGTTTCCCAGGGCACCAACAGCAAACACCAGAGGGCATATGTACAAAGTTAAGGGAGGGAAGTTTAGGGGAGACATCAGGGGTAAGTTTTTTTACACAGAGGGTTGTGAGTGCCTGGAATGGCTTGCCAGGGATGGTGGTGGAGGCTAAATCATTAGAGGTATTTAAGAGCCTCTTGGACAGGAACATGGATGAAAGAAAGATAGAGGGTTATGGGGTAGTGTGGGTTTAGTACTTTTTTTTAAGGATTATATGGGTCAGCACAACATGGAGGGCTGAAGGGCCTGTACTGTGCTGTAATGTTCTATGGTTCTATGATGTGCCACTATCGAGAGCATCTTCAAAAGGTGGTGCCTCAAGAAGGGGACATCTATCATTAACAACCCTTACCTTCCAGGAGATGACCTCTTCTACCATCATGAAAGAGATATAGGAGCCTGAAGACACGACTTGATATTTTAGGAACAATTTCCCTTTGCCATCAGATTTCTGAATGGTCCATGAACACTACCTCACTACTTCACTCTCTTTTTTTACACTACTTGTTTATTCATTATACTTTCAATAGTCACTGCATTGGGCACAGGAGTGGAACCACGCGCATCTACTTCAAGGTTCAAAGTGTTGTGTATTCAGAGATGCTCTTCTGCACACCACCGTTGCAACATTGAGTTACTGTAACCTCCTGTCTTTGGACTGTGGGAGGAAACAGGACCCCCAGGAGGAAACCCACATGCTCACAGGAAGGATGTACAAACTTCTTACAGAGGACGCCAGAACTGAACACCTAACTCCGAACTCTGAGTTATATTTGCATTGCACTAACCACTATGCTACTGTGGTGCCATAATGAGGCATTTCTGCCCACAACAGATATTTTTTTTTGTTTTTCACACTATTCTCTGTAAACTCCAGAGACTGTCATATGTGAAAATCCCAGGAGATCAGTAATTTCTGAGATACTCAAACCACTCCATCTGGCACCAACAATCATTCCACGGTCAAGGTCACTTAGATTACATTTCTTCCCCATTCTGATGCTCAGCCTGAACAACAACTGAACCTCTTGACCATGTCTGCATGCTCTTATGCATTACGTTGCTGCCACTTGACTGGTTGATTAGATATTTACATTAATGAGCAGATGTATGAGTGTACTAATAAGATAGCCAATGATGTGTATATTTCTTATTGTAACTTATAGCAACTCTTTATGTCTTGCATTGTAGTGCTGCCACAAAACAAAAAAGTTCATGATGCATGTCACTGATAAAAAAAACTGATTCTGATTCTTCTCCCCTTATTAAAACTAGAGGGCATGGATGTAAGATAAGGGGTAAGAGATTTAGAGGGAATCTGAGGGGGATCTTTATTTACCCAGAGATTGATGAGTACCTAGAATACACTACCTGAGAGAGCGGTGAAAACAGAGTCACTGACATCATTGTCTAGCATTGAAAGCTAATGGCCAAGTGCTGGATGGGTGCCCACTGATCACTGTGGATGTTGAGAACTGAATATCCTGTTCCTATGCTGTATGGCGCTGATACTAAACACTATCCCTTGTCCGTCTACTTTGTACAGTATAATGCAGGAGAGTTCTCAGCTACCCTTTGCCTCATTAGAGGAAGAGACTGATATTTCCAAATGTATGCCCACACTGACCTGACCCAGTAACCAATAGTTCAATCACACATGTGTAGGTTGGGGAATCACTGTATGCAAACAAAAGAGTGAAGGATAGTGTGAAAATCAGAAGGGAAAAAAACGGCTGCTGGTGAAAACTGTAATAAAGCCAGAAGGTGCAAGATTACTTAACTCTCTTCCACTTTCCACAGATGCTGCCTGACCTGTTGAGTGCTTCTAACACCTTATTCCAATGCATAGCGTGCTGTGAATGTCAGCTGGCTGGTGGGGGGTGTTTTGCTTCGTAACTCCAAAACATAAAACTAATCAAAGGAAAAACATGGAGTGGGGATAACGTGTTCTCAGTTCATTCTTTCTTTAGCAAGGCACACACATATGATATAATGTTATAGTGAGGTATGCCGTTCATCTACTTTTACATATAACTCATAATGAGTTGCACAAACAACAAAGAATGTTTAATCAAACAATATATTTACAATATTACTTGAATATTACTGAAATATTAAATACACAACAGTGGAGAGGCTAGACTAATTCTGCTGCAGAAATCATAGTTTTGAATTCAAGTCCAGTTATGAATGAAGGTGAACGGACTTACACCAGGGCATGCACTGTAGAACTTGCCTGTGGGCTGCATACAGTATCAAGCCAGGCTTCATCTCAGGCTGGGATTTCATCAGGGACATGTAAGGAATTTTATTCCATGTAGATCAAATGGTCACTTTTAACTTGAAGGGGGGCACCGCTTTCATTATGAAACTGGTTGTTTCCATGGAAGCACAGAATGTTGCCAGGAAAGATTTGACTGCTGCTGTTTTGTCTCTGGGGAGCCATGTGAAGTTCCAGAGCATCACATCCATCCTGTACTCTCTAGGAAGCTCGCAGCATCATCAATGGAGGCTTGACTATATCTCTTCCCACCCTGCTTCCTATAAAAATGCTACTCCCTATTCTCGGTTCCCTTGCCTCTGCCACATCCGTTCCCAGCGTGTAGCTTTCCTTTCCAGGACATCAGTGGTGTTCTCCTTCTTCATAGAATGGGGCTTCCCTTCCTCCACCATTGATGCTGCCCTCACCTGCACCTCCTCCATTTCCTGAACATCCGTGCTCTCCCCATCTTCCTGTTGCCTTAACAGTTCCTCTTATCCTTGCCTACCATCCCATCAGCCTCCGCTTCCCACACATCGTTCTCCACAACTTTCAGAATCTCCAAAGGGATCCTACCACCAAGCATATCTTTACCTCCACCCCCTCTCTCTGTTTTCCGCAAGGATCACTCCCTTTATGATTCCCTTGTCCATTTGTCCCTCCTGGCACTTGTCCCTGCAAGTGGCCAAAGTGCTACACCTGCCCATTTACCTCCTCCCTCACCTCCATCCAGGGCTCCAAAGACTCCATCCAGCTGAGGCAATACTTCACCTATAAATCTGCTCAGGTTGTCTGTGATATCCAATGCTCCCGAGTCGGCCTCCTCTACATTGGTGAGACCCATTGTCAACTGGGGGACCGCTTTGTCGAGCATCTCTGCTCCAACCATCAAAAGCAGAACTTTCCAATTGCCAAACTTTTTAATTCCAATTTCCATTCATGTTCCCACGTGTCAGTCTATGGCCTCCTGTTGTGCCAGGATGAGGCCACCCTCAGTGTGGAGGAGCAACACCTTACATTCCGTTGCCTCCAACCTGATAAAATGAATTTCAATTCTCCTGGTAAAAAAATTCCCTCCCCTCTCCTCTTCTTCTATTCTCCAGTCTGGCCTCTTACCCCTTCTCACCTGCCTATCACCTCCCCCGGGTCCCTCCTTCCTTTCCTTTCTCCTGTGGTCCACTCTCTTTTCCTATCAAATTCCTTCCTCTCCAGCCTTTATCTTTCCTATGCACCTGGCTTCATCTAGCACCTTCTAGCTATCCTCATTCCCCTCCACCCACCTTTTTATTCTAGCATCTTCCACCTGGCTTTCCAGTCTCATCCCAAAATGTTGAATATTTATTCATTTCCATAGATGCTAACCTGTTAATTTCCACCAGCATTTTGTGCGTGGTGCTGTGTATGGAGACTGCAACATTTTGGATCCCAGGCAAATCCACAGGCACTCCCCATCCTTGAGGAATTTCATTCAGGTTTTGCTGCTTGAGTAGAGAAGCGCAGACTCCTTCCTGCTACATTGTCACAGCATATAATAGGAGATGCCATCTGCTCCAGCCTGGAATGATTCTGCAGGACAAATGCCAAAGGCTGCAGTAGCTTTGTCAGCTGTAGGCATTGGCATGATGCCTTGGTCTGGGCATCAGTTGTAACAGAGCACTGGTAGCATCTACCGCACTGAAAGTGGGCACCTCCCACATGACTGTGGTTGAAGCCAAACCAGGATGAGAGCTCCCTCTGGGTGTGGCCTGACTACTGCAGTCAATACACCTCTCTGCTGCTAACTATTGCTTCTTGACCTCCTTGTTCCCTTGCTTCTTCCCCCCTTCAAGCACCTGATACAGGCAAAAATCTGTCTCACAAAGGCAGAGTCAATTGTATAATGGAGAAAGGTGCAGAGAAGGATGAACCAACAAATGTAGAACAGATTGATCATATTCTAAATAGTGCTTCTTTGGGGCCCTTGCTGAAGGTTAGCATTGTAATTGGCTGGGTGAGTTTATCATGTGGTGAGTCAGATACTGGGCAGGCAGATAACCCGAAAACTGTGTAACTCCTAATTTAATTACAAGACTTTAATAACAACTCTGGTTGACATCTGTAAGGCAGCGTGGCACACCTCCATGGCAACGTACCTTAGGTGGCTACCTCATGCCTGTAAAATAATTGCTTTTTTCATTCTTCTGTGTTTGGAATAGCTTTATCTGTAATACTTTGATATGTAAATTATACCAAACTGTTATCAGATCCTGAATAGAGAATTTCTTCCTGACTTTTGTATATTTCCTACTGACAAATCATTATTTATATCCCTGGTTTGGTTTCTCAGTGCACTTTGAAGTAATAATCTGAAATTCTGTTATCTGTGCTATCTTATCTACTTTGATAAGATTCTGCTTATCTGTCTGCTTTCTAGACTCTAAAGTTTAAGCTTTTTTGCTCTCTCATATGGCTCACTTTAATTAATTTTTGGGATTGGTCTTACTACAAACAAGATATATAATACAAGTGTATATCTTCTTAGTTCTACTCCGAACAAACCTAAAAGCAGTAATTCAAACGTGACTACCCTGAACATTGTCAGTCTTTTAATTTCTGCTGCTGTCTTCTGCATACATTGTATCCTTCAGAATCAGAATCAGCTTTAACATCACTAGCATACGTCACAAAATTTGTTGTTTTGTGGCAGCAGTATATCACAATGCATAATAATAAAAACTATAAATTACAATAAGAAATAAATAAGTAGTACAAAAGAGAGCAAAAAATTACTGAGATAGTGTTTATGGATTCATTGTCCATTCAGCAATCTGATGGCAGAGGGGAAGAAGCTGCTCTGGAAAAGTTGAGTGTGTGTCTTCAGCTCCTATACCACCTCCTTGATGGTAGCAAGGAGAGGAGGGCATTATAGGGGTGATGGAGGATCCTTAATGATGGATGCCACCTTTTTGAGGCATCACCTTTAGAAGGTGTCCTGGATGTTGGGAAGTCTGGTGCTCATGATGGAGCTAGCTGAGTTTACAACTTTCTCCAGCTTTTTCCAGTCTGGAGCAGTGGCCCCTTCATACCACATGGTGATGCAACCAGTTAGAATGACCTCCACGGCACATCTGTAGAAATTTGCGAGTGACTTTGGTGACATACCAGTTCTCAAGTCAAGTCACTTTTATTGTCATTTCGACCATAACTGCTGGTACAGTACATAGTAAAAATGAGACAACGTTTTTCAGGACCATGGTGTTACATGACACCGTACAAAAACTAGACTGAACTACGTAAAAAACAACAGAGAGAGAAAAAAACAACTACACTAGACTACAGACTTACCCAGGACTACGTAAAGTGCACAAAACAGTGCAGGCATTACAATAAATAATAAACAGGACAATAGGGCAGTAAGGTGTCAGTCCAGGCTCTGGGTATTGAGGAGTCTGATAGCTTGGAGGAAGAAACTGTTACATAGTCTGGTCGTGAGAGCCCGAATGCTTCGGTGCCTTTTCCCAGACGGCAGGAGGGAGAAGAGTTTGTATGAGGGGTGCGTGGGGTCCTTCATAATGCTGTTTGCTTTGCGGATGCAGCGTGTAGTGTAAATGTCCGTGATGCTGGGAAGAGGTAGATCTATTATTCTCTTCAAACTTCTAATGAAGTATAGCCACTGTTGTGCCTTCTTCATAACTATGTCAATAGTCTGGGCCCAGGATAGATCCTCAGAGATGTTGACACGTTGGAACTTGAAACACTCCAACCTTTCAACATGATTCCTCAATGAGGACTGGTGTGGTTTCCCTCAATCTCCCCTTCCTGAAGTCCACAATCAATTCCTTAGTCTTTCTGAAGTTGAGTGCAAGGTTGTTTCTGCAACAAAACTCAATCAGCTCAACTATCTCACTCCTGTATGCTTCCTCGTCACCATCTGAAATTCTGCCAGTGTTGATTGCCAGCGAGAAGGAGCTGTTATTTCTGATCCGCACACACTGTGGTCTCCTGGTGAGGAAGTCAAAGATCCATTTGCAGAGGGAGGTACAGATGCCCAGGTTTTGGAGCTTTTTGATTAGAACTGAGAGTATGATTGTGACACAGAGCTGTAGTCAGTAAGTAGCAGCATAATATATGTATTACTATTGTCCAGGTAATCCAAGGCCGACTGGAAAGCCAGAGAAATTCCATCCACTGAAGACCTATTATGGTGTCAGGCAAATTGCAGTGGGTCCAGGTCATTGTTTAAGCAGGAGCTGACTCTAGCCTTCTATTGGCTTTTAAAGATACTTTGTGAAATACCAAGCTCAATGCTAACATTCCACTCCATTACACACTGGAGAATGTGTCTTAAAGCTGTCATGCTCTTTGCTGTTTTTGGGGTGGATTTAGTGTTGTGAAAGAATCCCACCTGCAATTTCCAGTGGCTGACTACCTTTTTGCCGTTCCTTGTGGACTTGAAGGATCACCTTCAATAAATGTTGCCCTTCTTATTCTTCTTGACAGATGAATGACAGTATACACATAATTTTGTTGCAAAGTACCAATTAAAGAGCATTTCCAGTACTTTTTTGTTTTTATAATATTTAATTTGGCATTGGTTTCATAGAATTACAGAACGCTACAGCATATTACAGGCCTTTAGGCACACAATGTTATGCTGTCAGCGGTTAATGCTGTCTAAATCCACATTTCTCCTCAGCTGTATTACTAAAATACTTCTTTTAGGAACGTAGAAAAGTCATAAAATAGGAACAGGCCCCTTGAGTCACAATGTTCTGCTGAAATAATTAAATTAGCAATCAAATGTCCAACTTACAAATCCCTTCAGCCTTCACACTGAACATATCCTTTCATTTTCGGCACATTCATGTGCCTAACCAAGACCCTATAGAATGCCACTGTAGTACTTGCCTCCATCACCATCCCAGGCATGCATTCCAGGCACCTATTAATCTCTGTGTAAAAAAAAGAACTTGTCCTACACATCTGCTTTGAATTTTACTCCCTCTCACTTTAAATGCATGTCCTCTGCTATTGAACAATACAAATATGGTAAAAAGATGCTGGCTGTACACTCCATCTATGCCCCGACTAAACTTATCTACTTCTACAGGACCTTTCCTCAGTCTCAGATAGCACAATCTAAGTTGGTCAACCTTCTCATTTTAACAATGATTTTCTCAATTTTTACTGAGGTCTCTTCTCACCATGTCAAGCCTGAAATAGTAACTGACACCCTGTGAGACACCCCACACTGCTTGGTTTTACCTCCTCCCCAAGATCCACAAGTCTGACTGTCCTGGTAGACTCACAGTTTTGGCCTGCTACTGCCCCACCGAACTTGTATCTGCCTACCTGGACTCCATTTTGTCACCCATAGTTCAGTCCTTCCCCACCTACATCCGGTTTACATCCCATGCCCTCCACCTCTTCAATAACTTCCAGTTCCCTTGTCCTGACCGCTTCATTTTCACTATAGACTTCCAATCTTTATACCACTTCCATTCCCCATCAAGAAGGCCTCAAAGCCCTCCGCTACTTTCTTGACAATAGACCTCACCAGTTCCCCAACACCACCACACTCCTCTGGTTGGCGAAACTGGTGCTCACACTTAATAACTTCTCTTTTGGCTCTTCCCTCTTTCTTCAGACCAAGGGTGTAGCTATGGGCACTCACATGGACCCCAGTTATGCCTGCCTCTCCGTTAGTTACGTGGAACAGTCTTTACTCCAAATCTATGCTGGTACTGCTCTCCAACTTTTTCTTCGCTACATTGACGACTACATTGATGCTGCTTCCTGCACCCATGCTGAGCTCATCAATTTCATCGACTTTGCCTCTAATTTCCACCAAGTCCTCAAATTCACTTGGTTCATCTCGGACACTTCTCTCCCCTTTCTCGATCTCTCGGTCTCCATCTCTGGAGACAGACTGTCCACAGGCATCTTCTATAAACCCATTGACTCTTATAACTACCTCAACTACACCTCCTCCCACCCTGCCAAATGCAAAAATGCTATTCCCTATTCCCAGTTCCTCCATCTCCACCGCATCTGCTCCCAGGATGAGGTTTTCCATCCAGGACATCTCAAATGTCCTCTTTCTTTAAGGATCGTGGTTTCCCTTCTGCCGTCATCAATGATGTCCTCACCCGTATCTCCTCCATTTCCCTCACATCGGTCCTCACCCCATCCTCCCTTCACCACAACAGGGACCATGTTCCCCTTGTCCTCACCTACCACCCCACCTGCCTCCAGATCCAGCATATTATCCACCGCAACTTCCACCACCTTCAACAGGACCCCACCACTAAGCACATCTTTCCCTCTCTACCCCTCTCCGCTTTCCGCAGGGATTGTTCCCTCTGCGACTGCCTGGTCCACACGTCCCTCCCCACAGATCTCCCACCTGGCACTTATCCCTGCAAGAGTAAGTGCTACACCTGTCCCTACACCTCCTCTCTTACCACCATTCAGGGCCCCAAACAGTTCTTCCAGGTGAGGCAACACTTCACTTGTGAGTTTGTTGGGGTCATCTATTGCATCTGGTGCTCCCGGTGCAGCCTCCTCTACATCGGCGAGACCCGACGCAGATTGGGGGACCGCTTCGTCAAGTACCTCCTCTCCGTCTGCCACAACAGACAGGATCTCCCGGTTGTCACCCACTTCAACTCTCCTTCACATTCCCATTTGGATATGTCCATACATGGCCTCCTCTACAGCCATGATGAGGCCAAACTCAGGTTGGAGGAGCAACACCTCGTATACCATTTGGGTAGTCTCTAGCCCCTTGGCATGAACATTGAATTCTCCAACTTCCGGTTAATTCCCTCCCTCTCCCTTCCCCCATCCCAGATTCACTCTGCCTCCTCCTCCAGCTGCCTATCACCTCTCTCATGATTCTGCCTTCTTCTACTACCCATAGTGCTTTCCCCTTACATTCCTTCTTCACCTTTCCTGCCTATCCCCTCCCTGCTTCCCCTCCCCCACTCCTTGATCTTTCCCCTTACTGGTTTTTCACCTGGCACCCACCAGCCTTCTTCCCACCCTCCCCCCACCTTCTTTATAGGGCCCCTGCCCCCTCCCTCTTCAGCCTTGATGAAGGGTCTCGGCCCAAAACGTTGACTGCTCGTTTCCACGGGTGCTGCCCGACCTGCTGAGTTCCTCCAGCGTGCTATATGTGTTGCTTTGACCCCAGCATCTGCAGTGTACTTTGTGTTTACCCTGTGAGACTTCTTTCACTGATGTTTCTGTTGCAGGCCCAAAGACTGGTACAATTGCCCATTCAATCACCTTCTGCTCTTTACTTTTACTTGGTTTAATGACTTATTTAGATTGGGAACTGCCAAAGTAGAGAACTGTGAACATTAATGGAAAGTTTAATAGGTGTAAAGCAGCAATTTATCGTTTTACTTTTGTACAGTGGCTAAAGTAAAGGAGTAAAGTATGATAAATAATTAAACATATGTATTAGTTCAGTATTTCAAAAAGAATATTTTTTGTTTTAAGGCATATGAATCCCAAAATCCTTTGCTCCCACCAAATTTATAAACTCACTCTCCATTCTATGTTGACAAATATAGTGTTCTGCAAAAGTCTTAGGCACACTAGTCACTGGCAGTCGACCACTCACTGCCTCCTGCCTGTCAGCCATTCCTCTATCCATGCCAGAATCTTTCCTGTTACGCCATAGGATTTTATCTTGTTAAGAATGCTCATATGCGGCACCTTGTCAAAGGCCTGAAGATACAAGTAAATGAGATCCACTGACTTTCCTTTGTCCACCCTGCTTGTTACTTCCTCGAAGAACCCTAACAGATTTTTCAGGCAAGATTTCCCTTTACAGAAACCATGCTGACTTTGACTTATTTTATCATTAGTCTCCAAGTACCCTGAAATCTCATCTTTAATAATAGACTCCAACACTTCCCTAACCACTGAGGTTAGGCTAACTGCCCTAAAATTTCCTTTCTTTTGCATTCCTCCTTTCTTAAAGAATGGAGCAACGTTGGCAATCTTCCAGTCCTCTGAGTCTACGCCAGATTCAAGTGATTCTTGAAAGATCATGAACAATGCATTCATTATCTCATCAGCAATCTCTCTCAGGACTGGGATGTAGTCCATCTGGCCCAGATGACTTATCCACCTTAAGACCTTTCAGTTTGTCTGGCACTTTTTCCATTGCAATGGCACTTCTGCTCCCTGACCTGCACAGACTTCTGGCACACTGCTAGTGTCTTCCACATTGAAGACTGATGCAAAGTACCCAATAAGTTCATCTGTCATTTCTTTATTTCCCGTTATTACCTCCCCAGCATCATTTTCCAGTGGTCCAATATCTACTCTCACCTCCTTTTTACTCTTTATATAAATGAAAAAAAATTTAGTATCCTGCTTTGTTATTGGCTAGTTTGCTCTCATATTTCATCTTTACCCTTCTTACAGCTTTGTTGTGGATTGTTGTTGCCTTTTGTGGATTTTATAAGCTTCCCAATCATCCAACTTCCCGAACTGCAGGATGAATTCAATCATATAATGATCACTGCCTTCTAAGGGTTCTTTTACATTAAGCTTCCTAATAAGATCTGGGTTATTACACAACACTCAAACTAAGATAACCTTTCTCCGAGTAGGCTCAAGCACAAGCAAGCTCTAAATATCTATTTCGTAGGCAAATTCTCTCTCTTGCAATCCAACACCAACCTGATTTTCCCAATCCCCTTGCATATTGAAGTCCCCCATTACAATTCTGTCATTACCCTTATTACATGCCCTTTCCAACTACCTTTGCAATCTCAACCCCACATCTTGCCTACTATTTGAAGGCCTATATATAATTCCTATAATAGTTTTTCTACCAATGCAGGATCTTAACTTCACCCACAAAGATGAAACATTCTCTGACCCCCATGTCACCTCTTCCTAAAGATGTAACCACATCTCTTACCAAGAGAGCCACACCACTGCCTATGCTTTCCTGCCTGTCTTTTTGATGCAAAATATATCATTTGATGTTAAGCTGTCACCTATGGTCTTCTTTCAGCCATGACTCAGTGATGCCCACACGTCTTACTGACAAATCTCTAACTGCACCACAAGTTTGTCCACCTTATTCTGAATGCTACGCTCATTTAAATACAGCACCTTCACTCCTGTATTCTTTACCCTTTTGTATTTTTGTTCTGTGGTACAATTTAACTCTTTGCTCCGTCTGCATTTGTACCCAATCATTGGCTTGTCCTTCCTTACATTTATATTAAATGTTACATCGTCTACTTGTGAACCTGCCAGCTCATCTTCAGTTCTATCATACTGGTTCCCATCTCCCTGCCATATTAGTTTAAACCACTCCCAACAGCTCTAGTAAACTTGCCCGCAAGAATTTTGGTCCCCCTCAGACTCAAGTGCAACTCGTCCCTTTTGTACAGATCACACCTGCCCAGAAGAGATCCCAATCATCCAGAAATCTGAATCCCTGCCCCCTGCTCCAATTCTTCAGCCACATATTATCTGTCATCTCATTCTATTGCTATCCTCACTGTTGTGTGGCACCGGCTGCAATCCCGAGATCACTACCCTTAAGTTCCTCCTTCTCAGCTTCCTTCCTAACTCCCTGTATTTTTTATTCAGGACCTCCCCCCCTTTTCCAATATGTACCATGACTTCTGGCTATTCACCCTCCCTTTTCAGGATATTGTGGACACATTCAGAAACATTGAGGACCCTGGCACCTGAGGGTTTTCTTTTTCACATCCAGAGAATTGCCCATCTGTCCCCCTAACTATAGAGACACCTATTACTGCTGCCATCCTTTTCAATTCCCTATCATTCTGAGCCACAGGGCCAGACTCGGAGACAGAGGCACAGCCACTCCAGGCAAGTTCACCTCACACACACCCCCCCCCCACCACCAAAAGTACTCACAACAGAGTACTTATGACGGGGATGGCCACAAGTGTGCTCTCCACTATCTGACGTTCTTCCTTCCCATTCCTGACAGTCACCCAATTACCTGTCTTCTGTAGCCTTGGGGTGACCCCCTCCCTGTTGCTCCTGTCTATTACCTCTTCACTTTCCTTAACAAGCCAGAGGTCATCGAGCTGCAGCTCCAGTTCTTAATCATGGTGTCTAAGGAGCTACACCTGGTGCAGATGTGGCCATTGTGGAGGCTGGTAGCCTCCTGCAATTCCTATATCTGACACCTAGAACAGAACACTGCTCCTGTAGACAAACTCCCTATTCCCTCAACAGTTAAATAAGAAAGAAGAAAGAAGAAATAAGGAATGAACTTGCCTCCTTACCACTCTGACTCAGACCACTCGAATGATGACCGCTGCTCTAGACAGTACCCCACTTTTATGGAGACCGGGTTTGTAAAGCTGTTCGACGAATTTGCACGGGAACACTACTCCTGCATCTGCACAGTACCCCAATCAGCGACTCCTGCTGAAAAAAACTTTTTAGCCCTTCTTGAAGCATTGTATTTTGAAAATTTTATCATTGCTGGGGAGGCTAGGCTCATGACGGAGCTGCCTGAGTTTACAACCCTTTGCAACTTTTTCTAATTCTGTTCGTTACAGCTTCCACACTAGACGGTAATGCTACCAGACAGAATTCTGCAGAAATTTTTTTAGATCTATGTGGATCCCTGCAACATCTGGTGACCCCTTGTTGTCTTGGAAGCCGACAACAAAACATCTTTCAAGAAGGTGATCCCTCTCAAGGCATCATGCCCAGATGGAGTATCTGGTGGGGTTCTGAAAACCTTAGTCAATCAACTGGCAGGAGTGTTCAATGACATCTTCAATCTCTCACCGCTGCATTCCGAAGTTCCCACCTGCTTCAAAAGAGTGACAATCATACCAGTGCCCAAGAGGAGCAGACTCAGTTGTCTCAATGTGTATTGCCCAGTGACACTCACATCTACTGTGATGAAATGCTTTGAGAGGCTGGTCATGGCTAGAATCAACTCCTGCCTAAGCAAGGACCTGGACCCACCGCAATTTGTCTATCACCACAATAGGTCTGCAGCAGATGCAATCTCACTGGCTCTCCCCTCTGTCTCAGATAACCTGGACAATAGTAATACTTACATTAGGCTGACGACGATTGACTACAACTCAGCTTTCACAGAATCATACCCTCAGCTCCAATCAAAAGCCTCCAAAATTTGGGCCTCTGTAGCTCCTTCTGCAACTGGATCCTTGCCTTCCTCACTGGGAAACCACAGTCTGTGTGGATCAGAATTAACATCTCCTCCTCACTGACAATCAACACCAGCGCACCTCAAGGATGCATGCTTAGCTGATTGCTCTACTCTTTCTACTCCCATGGGAGTGAGCCAGGGCACAGCTCAAACACCATCGATAAATTTGCTGACGACACAATTGTTGGAAGAGTTTTAGATGGTAATGAGGAGGTGTACAGAGTGAAGTAGATCAGCTGGTTGAGTGGTGTCACAGCAACAACCTTGCACTCAGCATTAGTGAGACCAAGGAATTGATTGTAGACTTCAGGAAGGGGAGGTCAGGAAATACACAGCAGTCCTCATCAAGGGATCTGAAGTGGAAAAATGAGCAGTTTCAAGTTTCTGGTCTGTCCACATCTCTGAGGAACTACCCCAGGCCCAAATTACAAATACAATTACAAGGATGGCATGACAGCAGCTATATTTCATTAAGAGTTTGAGGAGAATTGGCATGTCAACATAGACAGTTGCAAATTTCCACAGATGTACTGTGGAGAGCATTCTAACTGGTTGCAAAACTGTCTGATATGGAAGGGCCAGTACACAGAATCAGAAAAAGCTGCAGAAAGTTGGGAATTCAGCCAGCTCCATCATGGGCACTAACCTACCTAGGAAAGAGGACACATACGAAAGATGATGCCTCAAAAGGCATCCATCATCAAGGACTCCCATCACCCAGGACATGCCCTCTTCTCATAGCTGCCATCAAGGAGGAGGTACAGGAGCCTGAAGGCACACACTCAACAATTCAGGAGCAGCTTCTTCCTCTCTGCCATCAGATTTTTAAATGGACAATGAACCCATGAGCACCTTATTGGTATTTTTATCTTTGCACTACTTATTTAATTTGTTTTTTTTTAATATATACTTTTATTGTAATTTATGGTTTTAATTCCTTTGGTTCCACAGGTGACATGTGGTGTTACTTGTTCAGAGACTTCTTCAAGCTGGACTTCTTGAAGTCCTCTGCAATTATTGGGAAGGCATCAGGGTGTGCTGTTTCATGATTGCTGATCACTGAGTTCAGCTCCTCGAGTGCCAGTGTAATATTGGCCAGCGGTGGAATGTACCAAGACTAAAACTCCCTTGGCAGATAGAATGGACAACACTTGACTACCAGATTTTCCAGATTGGTGGAGACAGGACTAAAATACAACCACCTTGTCCATGCACCATGATGAATTAGTTATGAAACAAATTCCACCACCTCTGCCTTAATTCATAGTCCATAATGAATTATTGAAACAAAGAATGCTTAGTCAACAACATATTTACCAGATTACTCAAATACTACTGAAATATTAAGTACACAGCACACTTCTTACCAGAGGATGATGCAATCTGTTAGAATACTTTCCATGCTACACTTGTAGAAATCTGCATATGAGTCTTTGGAGACATACCATGTCTCCTCAAGCTCCTGATAAAATATAATAGCTGACATACTATCTTTCTAATTGTATCAATATGTTGGATCCAGGTTAGATCTGCAGAGATGTTGACACCCAGGTACTTGAAACGGCTCACTCTATCAACAGCTGATCCCTCGATGAGGACTGGTGCATGTCTCCTTGATCTACCCTTTCTGAAGTTCACAATCAATTCCTTGGTCTTATTGCCGTTGAGTGCCAAGTTGTTGCTGCGGCACCACTCAACCAGCTGATCTGCCTTGTTCCTGTTCACCTCCTCATCACTCTCTGAAATTCTGCCAATAATAGTTGTGTCATCAGCAACTTTATAAATGGCATTTGAGCTGTGCCTAGCCAAACAGTCATGGGTGTCGAGAGAGTAAAACAGTAGGCTAAGCACACATCCCAAGGTGCACCAGGGTTGATTGTCAGCAAAGAGGAGATGTTATTTCAGATCCACAATGACTGTAATCTGCCAGTGAGGAAGTTGCAGAGGGAGGTACAGAGGCACGGGTTTTGGAACTTGTTGTATAGAACTGAGGGTGTGAATGTGTTGTACACTGAGCTGTGATCAATAAACAACAGCCTGACATAGTTATTGCTATTGTCCAGGAGAACCAAGGCCGAATGGAGAGTCAGTGAGATTGGCTTCAGCTGTAGGCCTATTATGGTGATAGGCAAATTGTAAAGGGTCCAAGTCTTGGCTTAGGCAGGAGTTGATTCTAACCATGACCAAACTCTCAAAGCATGTCATCACAGTAGACGTGGATGCAACTGTGTGACAGTCATGAGGCAGCTTACCCTGCTTTTCTTGGGCATGGTTCCTTGAAGCAAATTACGCAGTGGTCCCTGGTGTCCATCTGCTGCTGCAGTTTTTATTTTAATATCGATATATCAAATCCATAAACCACAGATATAGCAAAAAAGCTTCACTTCAGCTTTAATGACCATGCAGTCACATTTTGACGTCTTCTAATGCTAGATTTTAGACCAAAGAAACAAGTGGTTACGCATATCAAAAAGACCAGGCTCAGCGGACGTTTCCAAGGAAACATGAAAATACCATATGCGTAATTATCTACTATGAGTTTGTCTTGTTTCAAGTGAACAAAACTACATCAAGTACATGTTATAGAGCACTGTCAAATTTATAAAGTACTGAATGTTTTGTTTTTCTACAATCAATTGAATTCAATGTCCAAAAGGAGAAACTACATAGCTTCTCTGCTGTCCATTATAAGTAAATGTTTCGATGTTAATTTTTTGTTAAATATTCTTTTCATCAGTAGGCAATCAACGGTCAGAGTTAGAACTCTTTTTATTTGTCTGTATCTTGCTGATATTGCTATTAAGGCCAGCATTTATTGTTCACCTTTAGTTGTCCTTGCTACCCCATATGAGAGTGGCAGTGCAGTAGCATGCAGTGGGAGTCTAGAGTTATACGTAGATCAGTCTGAGATACACTCCCTAAAATAACTCAACAAAGCAGTTGAGTATACTGTGTCAGCATTACTGACACTAACTCTTTAATTAAATCTGAGGTGCAAAAAAATCTGAGGTGCAAAGAGACTTGGAAGCCCTTGTACGTTTCCCTAAAGGTTAATTTGCAGATTGGTGAGGAAGGCAAATGCAACGCTAGCATTCATTTCAAAAGGACTAGAACATAAAAGCAAGGATGTAATATTGAGGCTTTATAAAGTGCCAGTGAGGCCTCACTTGGAGTTTCAGACCCCTCGTTTTAGAAATGATGTGCTGCAACTGGATAGGGTTCAAAGGAGGTTCACAAAATTAATTCCAGCATTGAATGGCTTGTCATATGAAGAGTATTTGATGGCTCTAGGCCTGTACTCACTAGAATTTAGAAGAATGAGGGGTGACCTCATTGAAACCTATTGAGTGAAAAGCCTTGATAGAGTGGATGTGGAGAGGATGTTTCCTATGATGGGGAGTCTAAAACCGGAGGACACAGCCTCAGAATAGAGGGACTTCCATTTAGAACCACGATGAGGAGGAATTTCTTCAGCCAAAGAATGGTGAATTTGTGGAATTCATTGCCACAGGCAGCTGTGGATTCAAAGTCATTGGGTATATTTAAGGCAGAGTTTGATAGATTCTTGATTAGTCAGGGTATGAAGGGTTATGTGGAGAAGGCAGAAGATCTGGGTTGAGAGGGAAATGGATCAGACATGACGAAATGGCGGAGTAGACTCGATGGGCCAAATGGCCTAATTCTGCTCCTATGTCTTATGGTCTCAGTAATATCTAATTAACCACATTCTCATTCACCAGATCCCACAATGGGATTTGAATTCTTGCCTCCGAATCATGTCACTCCACTCTCTAAGAAGGGAGGGAAGCAAAAAAAAGGATATTGTTGACCATGTAGCTAGACTTCAGTGGTTGGGAAGATTATTAAGGACAAGGTTTCGGGCTACTTGAAGGTACACAATAAAATAGACTGAAGTCAGCATGGTTTCCTTAAGGATAAATCTTGCCTGAAAATTCTGCCGGAAACCTTTAAAGAAATTACAGGTAGGATTGACAAAGGAAAATCAATGGATGTTGTTTACTTGGATTTTTAGAAGGCCTTTGACAAGTTGTTGCACATGGGGCTGCTTAACAAAATAATAATCCCATGGTATTACAGGAAAGATGCTAGTATAGACAGAAGATTGGCTGACTGGCGGAAGGCTAAAAATGGGAATGAAGGGGACCTTTTCTGGATGTCTGCCAGTAACGAGCGATGTTCTGCAGGTGCCAGTGTCTGCCACTTTTCCATATTACATGTTAATGATCTGGATAACAGTATTAATGTTTTTGTGGCCATGTTTGCAAAGATACAAAGGTGGGTGGAGGGGCAGCTAATATTGTGGAGCTTGCAGAAGGTCTTGGACATATTAGAAGGATGGGCAAAAAAATGGCAGGTGCAATACAGTGCAAGGAATTTATTTACTTTTATTTATTGATACAGCATGGAGTACACTTTTCTGGTCCTTTGAGTTGCACCACCCCAGCAACCCCCAACAACCCTGATTTAACCATAAACCTAACTGAGGGACAATTCACAATGACCAATTAAAATACCTGGTACATCTTTGGATTGTGGGCGGAAACTAGGGTACCTGGAGAAAACCCACACATTTTGTGGCAAGGATGTAAAAACTCCTTACAGGTGACGCCAGAATTGAATTCTGAACACAATTGCTTAGAGTTGTAATAGCATCGTGCTAAATACAGTGCTATCATGGCACTCATGGTAGTGTAGAGTATGGTCATGAAATCTGGTAGAAGGAACAAAGGTGTAGACTATTTATTCAACGGGGAGCAAAGTCAGAAATTGGAAGTGCAAAGAGAGTTGGAAGGCCTATTGCAGGTTGAGTCAGTAGCAAAGAAGGTGAATTCAATGCCTGCACTTTTTTCAAGAGCACTGGAATATAAGAACAAAGATGTAACGCTGAGGCTTTATAAGGCTCATTTAGCTGTATACATGTGTATGGTTGAATGACAATAAACTTGACCTTGAACTTGAGATCTAAGTAAGGATGTGTTGGCATTGAAGAGAGTCCAGAGGAGGTTTATGAGAATGTTCCCTGGAATGAAAGCTTTAATGTACGAGAAATGTTTGATAGCCCTGTGCCCGTATCTGCTGGAATTTTGAAGAACCATGATGGCACTACAGAAGACATGTGATAGCTTATTGATAGCTCAAAAGCAAGGGAATTTGATTAAAAATGTTATTAATAACACTTTTTTTGAAGTAAATTGTACTAACCTCTCACCACAAATACGAAGGAGTGTGCAAATGCAAAATAGAGATATGCCCTGCTGATGCGCTCAAAAATCAACGCACTTAGAGTTGGAGTCATGCTGGTTGGAGTTAACAATTCGTAGGGGAGAAGATAGGTCAAAGGAGTTCCAATGCCCGTCCAACTAACCCAGATGCAAGGGTGAATCACTCTAAGTGCCAGGCCAATTTGGAGGGATCGAGAATGACTTCTTTGGCGGTGAAATCCAGGTCCAAAGCAAATCACTGGGTGGCATGTTCAAGGCCCAGAATGATTCACTGCATGAGGCCTAGGTCATAATGCAAAGTACAATCTGCTGTTTAGACAGTCTAAGTCCCGACCCATATAGAGTGGAAAGGCAGTGTGTCAAGAGCTGGGGTGTAGATAGCTCTGGGCGCTGAGCTGATTTGGAGAGGTTGAAAACAGCTCCTTCAGCAGTGAAATCTAGGCCTGAAGCGATTCACTGGTGGCAGGGCTGGGTCCTAGTGCAAAGTTTGGACAACTTAAACACCAGCCCAGATAGTCTGGGGGCTTTGCTCTCTGTGACACTAAGGCTGTGAGACTGCCCCCGGCTGCTATGCTTCATGTCTGTGAATTTCGTAGTGATTTGTCCTGCTAATATGATGAATTAAATACCGAGGCTTTGGGCCTACTCCGGGCTGCTATGGGGATTTGGATCTAAGGACTCAATTTGGTTTGGAATGCAGTTGTTGCTCGCTTTTATTGTTTATATGATTTTTTTGCATTTTTTTTTCTTTCTCTGGTGGCATCAAGGGCTGGTCTTACTTTTTTGAATTGGGTTCTTTCAGGTTCTTTGCATTGCGACTGCCTGTAGGCAAATAAATCTCAAGGTTGTATAATTTATACATTCTTTGACAATAAATACACTTTGAAACTTTGAATAATAGAGCAGACTCAATGGGCTGAATAGGTTAATTCCACTCCAATGTCTTATGGTCTTGGTCTTATGGACCAAGGCTTCCATTTCCCACAAGATCACTGACTTTATGTAATCTCACTATGTTGTATCTTCTATTGTTCTATGGGAGGCTGGTAATCCCAGAGCTTTGCAGGGACTTTCCAAGTGCAACTGATTGACTGCCCTGAGAGAACAGCTTGAACAAACAGTGAAGCCTTACCTTCAAGCTCACCAGCTGTCAAATCCACTACTATTATTGCAAATGTGTTTGACTTGGTAACCCAGGTTCAGAAGGAAGATTTTTCAGCCTCAAAGCTGGGAAGTCCATGGATGTTTGCACAGCCTGCTTGGACTCCATGAAAAGTCTACCTATGCAGATTTGAGTTCTGTAGCCAACGGTAGCTAAGGAGAAGCCTGCCTATAGCACAGTTAAATGCTGATCTGCCAACAGATCCATTTGGAATTTAGCAGATGATTGACCTCATTAATAAAGGGCACTTGATTACTAGTGCAGTTACATAATCACTATGCAGCTGCCCCCAAGGTATCACATTTAGTGTGTTATCCATCGATTAACAATAACGTTGAAATATATCAGGTGGTCAAGTTCAAGCCTACAGTAAGCATACAGGAAATAGGCTTATCATGATTGCAATATGTCTTCATTACTCATAGATGATTTAGCCTATAGCACTGAAGAGGAAGCTTTTTAACTAATTGTCTCTGTGCTGCTGTGTATATGCTTTGCACAGGAATACTGTTTTTATCAGAAACCGATGTTTAAGACAAACAGGCCGTTCTATTATTACCCAAAGAAATTTACAGCTAGAAGACTGATATTGCAGGAGATAAAATTCCTATAGGCATTGCAATTAATATAGATGATTAGCACATGGTAATGAGAGGAAATTTCTTTGGTCAGCAATTGCCCCAATTTTAGCTCAAGTGACTCTTGGAGGAATAATCCGGATTTATGTGCAGACTCTCGTGATTTGTTGATAATTTTAACAGCAATTATAGGGTACTGTAGAACCATTATTGTATATTTGCTCTGTGGTTCACTCGGCAGCATGGAGTCAGTAGAAGTTCAGAACAGTGCAAAGCAAAGCACTTTGTTACGACCGACTCTGCTACTTTATACCCACAATGGGAATGTTGCATTTTATCGGGGAAGTTTTAAGAACATCTTTGAATCTTACTCCCAGGCTACCTGTTAATATCTTTACTTGACAGGGTTTGGAATACATACTCACTTTAGGAAATGTGGTGTTGAGCATGTGATTAATTCGGTCTGGCCAATGGGGTTAATTCAGGTCCTAATGCTGACCTCAAAGAGCAAGTCTATTTTAGCTGCGCACAAAATGCTGGATGAACTCAGCAAGTCAGGCAGCTTCTATGGAGAGGAATAAACAGTCGGCGGTTCATATACCCCCTCCCTCACCACCATTCAGAGCCCCAAATTTCCAGGTGAGGTGACACATCATTTGCCAGGGTGCCAGGGTAGCGAGTGCTCCCAACGTAGCCTCTGCTACATTGGTGAGACCCAGTATAGACTGCGGATCACTTCGTCAAGGATCTTCACTCCATCTGTCACACAAGGTGGGATTACCTGGTGGCCATGCCTATCAAAGCAACAGGTCCACAGCAGATGTGATCTCATTAGCTCTTCGCCCAACCCTGGAATATCTGGACAACAAATATGCAAACATCAGGATGCTCTTTATCAATTACAGCTCAGCATTAGCATTTAATACCATCATCCCTTCAAATCAGTAAATTCCAAGACCTGGGCCTCAGTGCCCAGTCAATTCAGATTTGCAAAGCACAATCTGTATCAGCACCGATGCACCGCAGTGCAGTGATGTGCACTTAACCCCCTGTTTAACTTGCTATACACCCCTGACTTTGCAGCTAAGTTCAGCTCCAGTGCCATATTCAAGTTTGTTGATGACATCACTATTGTGGGCCATATCAACAATGGTGTTGAATCCTCATATAGGAAGGAGATTGAAAATTTGGCTAAGTGGTGTAACAACAACAGCCTCTCACTCTGTCAGGGTGCTGGAGCAGGGACCCAATCGCAGACCAAGTACTGGGCACACTGTGATATTTATTGATAAACAAATCCAGAGGGGCAACAAGGTCAGCATCAAAGTTCAGGCAGAGATCAAAACATCCAGAGAAATCCAAAAATCAGAATCAGCAAACAGGCAGAGTCAAAAACCAAAATAATCAAGATAAACAGGCAGGGTCAATACTCAAAAGGACAGAGTTTAAATATGAATGCTGGACAGGCTCAGGAAAACTTACTGACACAATCTGGCAAAACACAGGTGCAAACGCAGGACTGAAATACACTGAGCAATAAACAGCGAGGGAGATGATAGGTGGAGCACAATGAGACACAGGTGGCAGCATTACAGGTCATAATGAGAAACAGGTGAGGGGCGGAGTAATCATTCATACAGGGGCCGGAGTAGAGCAGGGGCGGGGACAGGAGCACGAGAACATGAGACATGAAAACAAACAAGAGCACATGGCAATACAAAAGCACAGAATGACGGCTAGGGAGAAGCACACAAAAAGACAAGGTTCAACTGGAGGTACTGGCACACTCAGTCAACAAGACCAAGGAACAGATTGTAGACTTCAGGAGAGGGAAACCAGAGGTCCATGAACCAGTACTCATCAGAGAATCAGAGGTGGAGTAGGTCAGTAATTTTAAATTCCTGTGTGTCACTATCTCAGAGGACCTCTCCTGGACACATAATATAAATACAATTGCAAAGAAAACACGACAGCGCCTCTATTTCCTCTGGAGTCTGCAAAGATTCAATATGATGAAGATGGCAGAGTTGGTCATTGAAACACCGTTTTTAATTGATACCTGCACCCTGCTGGAAGCCCGAGAAGAGTTTACTCATTTGATACGTCATCAAAAGTATTGACAATCTTCTATAGATGTGTGGTGCAAAGTTTGCTGACTGGCTGCATTAAGGCCTGGTTTAGGAACACCAATGCCTTTGAGTGGAAAATCCTACAAAAGGCAGTGATTTGGCCCAGAGTAAAGCCTTCTCTACCATTGAGCACACCTACATGAAATATTGCCATAGAAAAGCAGCATCCATCATCAAAGATCCTTATCACCCGGTCATGCACTTTTCTCACTGCTGCCATCAGGTAGAAAGTATAAGTCCCTCAGGACTCATACCACCAGGTTCAAGAACAGTTACTAACCCTCAACCATCAGGCTCTTGAACAAAAAGGGATAACTACACTCGTTCTATTTCTTGTGTTCCCACAACCAATGGTCTCACTTTAAGGACTCTTTATCTTGTTACTTCATGCTCTCGCTATTTATTGCTATTTATTTATATCTGCATTTTCACAGTTTGTTTACAGTTAACAGATCTGTTCTATAGATTTGCTAAGTGTGCCCGCAGGAAAAAGAATCCAATACAGTAGTTGTATGTGATAACATGTATGTACTCCGATAATAAATTTTACTTTGAACTTTAAACATTCTTGTTCTGACATGTCACCTCAGCTGTCACTGTGAAGGAGGTGGGAAAGCAGGAGATATTAACATTAGTTTTTTTTAAATCACATGTACGTCGCAACATTTAAGCATGCAGCGAAATGTGTTATTTTTGCATCAATGACCAACAAAGACCAAGGATTGTGCTGAGGATGGCCCACAGGTATCACCATGCTTCCTGTGCCAACATACATGACCACAACTCATTACCCTAACCCATACATCCTCGGAATGTGGGAGGGAAAAGAAGCATTGGGAGGAAACCCATGCAGTCATGGGAAGAATATATAAACTCCTTACAGACAGCAGTGGGAATTAAACCCCGATTGGTGATTGCTGGAGCTATAAAAGTGATTGAACTAATCACTGTTCCTCTATGCCTTAAGGAGAGATATCACTTATTGAAGGATACCTAATCTTAGACCTGCTCTAGTCAACACATTTTGTAATTATTCTGAGAAAAAAGTAAGGGGTGTCTTGAAGGAACTCTAACAAAGTCCATTGCATAGTTCACAAACCGATATGTGTGGGACTCAAGGAGCTTAAAGTATATGTTAATTATTCCTTTGGATCTTTCCAAAGTGTTGAACCTCACAGCTGGTCACACAGCTTAAAGCAGCAAATGTTGTTACATGTTACATGTACCTATATCCAGTTAAGATTCTGGTCAATAGTGCCTATCTCACCTCTCTTGGTCTATTCGTGATGGGATCTCAGAGATGGCAGGGTAGTCTTTGGCATTTGATTCATTATTTTCCATTTATCAACTTCTATCCAAATGTTAGTTGGGTAATAATGCCTGCAGGCAGGAGCTACTGCAACATCTAAGTACTTACAAAGAGAAGTTAATATTATATAATTATCAGAGAACATTCCTAATTTTGAGTTTCTAGGAGTGGAAAGGCCATTAGTGAAGCAGCTGTTGAAGGCTGAAGCAAGATTCCTCCCCTCGGGAATATGGGCAGTGATAACTTGGGCCTAAGAATGGAATGAAGCATAGAAAACATAGAAAACCTACAGCACAATACAGGCCCTTCAGCCCACAATGGTTGAAAATGATTAGATTGCACAAAACACGCCTGTTCTTTTTTCCCTACATTTGCACCAGGAAAACTTGCACCTCCTCTGCAGGACCTTCTCCTCTTCCTCCAACCACAGCTCTGTATGATTCTTGCAATCTGATTTTATCTACATTGCCAAGGCATGTTTCTGTGAGCACTTAGCAAAGGTCTGCTGCCATTCAGTTCCCACCCTCACTGACTACTGGGAGAACATAAAATGAGCCAGAATTAAATAATAGAAACATAGTAATATGGAAAATAGTAGTACTATTCAATATGAAAACGGCTAGTCACCAAATTCAGCACTAGCTTTCTCACTACTCCGAAGAATACAGTAAATGGCAGGGGGATGGGAACCTGGATGATGGAGCAGAGGATGAGCCAGCAGATGATGGGTGTAACATGAATGAAAGGAAGGACAAGCCAATGATTGGGTACAAATGCAGACAGAGCAAAGAGTTAAATTGTACCACAGAGGCAAAATTCAAAAGGGCAAAGAAAACAGGACTGAAATTGTATTTAAATGTAAGTAGCATTCGGAATAAGGTGGATGAATTCGTGGTGCAATTAGAGATTGGTCAGTATGACGTTGTGGGCATCATTGAGTGGTGGCCGAAAGAAGGCCATGGTTGGGAGCTTAACAGCAAATGATATACTTTGTATCGAAAGGACAGGCAAGAAGGCGTAGGCGGTGGTATGGATCTGTTAGTATGGGATGGAATTACATCTTTAGAAAGAGGTGACTTTGAATCTTTGAAACTGGAGTTAAGAAACTGCAAGGGTAAAAAAAACATTATGGGAATCATATGTAGGCATCCATATAGTAGTCAAGAAGTTGGAAAGGGAGCTGTAGAAGGCATTTAATAAGGGTAATGACACCATTGTAATAGGGAACTTAATATGCCAGGGGATTAGGAAAATCAGGTTGGTCTCGCAAGAGAGGGAATTTGCTGAATAACGACAAGATGGCTTTTTAGAGCAACTTGTGTTTGAGCCTACTCGGCGAAAGGCTATCTTAGATTGGGCGTAGTGTATTAACCATGATTTTATTTGGGAGCTTAACATAAAGGAACCCATAGGAGGCAATGATCATAATATGATTGAATTTATACTACAATTTGAGAGGAGGCATAAGTCACATGTATCAGTATTGCAATAGAATAAAGGGAATTACAGAGGCATGAGAGAGGAGCTTGTCCACGTGGATTGGAGGAGAATACTGGCAGGGATGACAGCAGAGCAGAGATGGTTGAAGTTTCTGGGAATAGTTCACAAGGCACAAGATAAATAAGTCCCACAGAGGAAGAATTTTTCAAATGTCACGGGTAGGCAACTGTGGCTGACAAGGAAGTTAAGGACTGCAAAAAGCCAAGGAAAATGCATATAAAGTAGAAAAAGTGAGTGCGAAGTCGGATGATTGGGAAGCTTTTAAAATCCACAAAAGGCAATTAAAAAATCCAAAAGAAGGGAAAAGATGAAATATGAGGACGGACTAGCTAATAATAGATACCAGAAAGTATTTTTTTCAGTTATACAAAGAGTGAAAGGGAGGTGAGAGTTGATGTGGAAACACTGGAAAATGATGTTGGTGAGCTAGTATTGAGGGATAAATAAATAGCAAATGAATCTAATGAGTACTTTGCATCTGTCTTCACTGTGGAACACTAGCAATGTGCCAGAGGTCCCTGAGTGTCAGGGAGCAGGAGTGAGCACCAATGCTATTACAAAGGAAAATGTGCTAGGCAAACTGAAAGGTGGCTACGTCACCTGGGGGCAAATGGACTACATCCCTGAGTCCTGAGAGAGGTTGCTGAAAAAATAACGGATGTATTGGTCATGGTCTTTCAAGAATCACTTGATTCTGGTCATGGTCCTGGAGGACTGGAAGATTGAAAATGTCAATCCACTCTTTAAGAAGGAAGGAAGGCAAAAGAAAGGAAATTATAGGCCAGTTAGCTCAACTCAGTGGTTGGGAAAGTGTTGGAGTCTATTATTAAGGATGAGGTTTTGAGGCACTTGGAGACTAATGATAAAATAAGTCAAAGTCAGCATGCATTCTGTAAAGGGAAATTTTGTCTGATAAATCTGTTGGGAAATGTATGATAATGTATTTTGGTAATAGGAACAATAGTGTGAAATATTATCTAAATGAGGAGAAGGTTCAAACATCAGAGGTGCAGAGGGACTTAGGAGTCCTCATGCAAGACTCGCTGAATGTTAATTTACAGGTTGAGTGGCAAAGAAGGCAAATGCAGTGTTGGCATTTATTTCAAGGGAAATAGAATGTAAAAACAAGGAGATAATATTGAGCTTTTATAAGACACTAGGCAGGTTTCACTTGGAGTATTGTCAACAGTTTTGGGCCTCATATCTCAGAAAGAATGTGTTGCCATTGGACAGAGTCCAAAGGAGTTCACGAGGACGATTCCGAGAATGAAGGGGTTAACGTATGAGGAGTGTTTGACAGTTTTGGGCCTGTACTCACTGGGAATTTAGAAGAATCCATAAGTATCTCATTGAAACTTACTAAATGTTGAAAGGACTAGATAGGGTGGATGTGGACAGAACGTTTTCCTGCGGTGCCGGTATCCAGAACTAGAGGTCACAGCTTCAAAATTGAAGGACAACCCTTGGACAGAGATAAGGAGGATTTTTTTAGCCAGAGAGTGGTGAATCTGTGGAATGCTCTGCCATAAACTGCAGTGGAGGTCAAGTCCGTGCATATATTTAAGGCAGAAGTTGATAGTTCCTGATTGGTCAGGACATCAAAGGATATGGCGAGAAGGCAGGTGTATGGGGTTATGTGGGATCTGGGATCAGCCATGATAGAATGGCAGAGTAGACTTGATGGGCTGAATAGACTAATTCTGCTCCTATGTCTTGCTCCATTTTATGCTCCATTTATGCTCCATTTATTTCCTTCTCAACTCCATTTAGCGTATAATAACATCATGGTAGATAGAGATCAAATATTATTTTCACATTTCACTAAATCTACACTCTACTGCATTTTGGGTGAATATTCTCACTCCTGACTAAGAATCCATCAGAAATTGTGACATTGGAATTGCAATAGAAATTACAGTATGGAAAACTAGCATTATTGTTAAAAACAATATTGATGAGATGTTTTAAAATGAACCTAATATGATAGGGCAAGTCCCCAGTGGTATGTGTAGTAATGCATTATGGCCCATCTACAGTATATGAGTCCAGAGGTTTCCTGAGAGATCTTTTGGGGATTTTTTCTGATTCAGCTGTCTGCCATCTCTACGTACTTCAGGCCCTAATAGCCCTCCATGTGTGTCAGAAATAATAAATCGTATTCTAGCTGTAAGACCCCTTCTTCTGGGGCACCGCCTGTCACTTGTACAGTGACAGAAGCAGGCAAGGGACTGACAATAGCTGGAGAGCCACCTGCTTGTTCGTATGTCTGCCAAGCTGTGCTGGAGCTGAGTTTGCAGATCAGCCAGTGATCCGCTTAACCACAGGCTGCTACAGGACCACAAGGTCTCTGAATCCCTCGCTGCTGCTCCCTGCACGTCCATGGCTACATAATCCTGAAAGCCATGTATCCCATAGGCTGTGCAGGCTCCCAGAGGCATAGCTGGTTGCCTCAGGGAATACCCTACCTGGTTTTCAGCTGAAAAGGTATGTAAAAGGTTCAGCATCACTTAAATAGCCACACTGTCACTGAAGTGACAAGACTGGTGAAATAAAATCTTTTCTCTTGCACACTGCCCGTTCCATTGGTGCTACACTGCATATCCCAATGAGCACCCTGAAACAAAGTTTAACTTTTTTTTTGACATTGCGGGGCACCTCATCGTCCACCACGTCGTTATCAGAGAACAACTGGTGGAAGAGAATCAGACAACTCATAAAGTGAACGTGCTCACCACTTCTGAAAGACTGACTGCAAATGCAGAACGGGTGTCATAAAAATCTTTGTGAGGGATTTCTCATCGATTCCTATATCTCAAGAATGCATGCCTCAAATTTTATAACATGTTAATCTCTGCAAAGTGTTCGTGCCACTTGAGTTCTCCAGTAGACAAAATTGTTTGCACTAGGTCACACTATTCAATCCAGATGCGTATATGACCTGAAGCTCCTGGATTATGGTAACTATGTGGGAATATTAGATATATACTTGTAGCTGTTATCCACCCTTTTTACAGGAAACCACAGTAATTTCTTCACGCCATCCAATAACATACTGTAAGCACTGGATAAGGTTTGTAACCCCGGAGACCTAAGAGCTAAACACAGCCTTTTTTGCTAGGTATGTGAAGAATTGGCTGAGTCCAGGATACATTGTTCAGGCTGGGAGTCTCTCCTGATGTCTGACCTTGATGACGGAAGGATTAGGAGCAAGATGGGATTGGATTGCAGAAGGGGATATTCCATCAACGTCAGTTACACTGATGCGAACAACGAACACAAGTTGGCTTAACTACACAGGTTGGACAGCCTTGGCCTGTATCTGTTGAACATCGGACTGTAATTTTGGTCAAAGTCAAAGATCATTTTGACCTTTCCCTAGCTCTTATACTGGAAAAGACCCTGCCTATCGAGTTTGAAGATATCAAATGTGTACACGAGGTAACATCTCTCACCTTGAGAATGGACTTACAGATCTCCCTAATATAGCACTGCACACCAAATTTTGAGATCCAGATAGCATCAGCAGCAGTAGTCCAGAATGATCTTTAGGTCAGGAAGTTGAGTGAACCTTAATCTCCTTTGACAAAACCATCAAAGCAAGTTTGAATTTAAGATTGGAGAACTCAGTGAAGCAGCCTGAATGTTGCTCCTTTAGTAGCACAGTTGCATGGTGAAGGGGACTTATCTGGCTGCTGTGTAGGGAAATAAGACACATTGTTTTACAGACCTCTGAGACTGAAAATCCCACTGCCATCCAATTATATTTGTTGCATGATTGAACTTTTTCTCCAGATTCCAACATCTGCAACCTCTTGTGTCTGTATAATTTATTTGTTTTGAGACGCAGCACAGTAACACCCTTCCATCCAGCAAGTCCACGCCACCCAATTACACCCACGTGACCCATTAACCAACTAACCTGTGCATCTTTTGGAACGGAAACCAGAACGCCCGGAGGAAACCTACACAGTCACAATGAGAACATACAAACTCCTTGCAGTCAGCAGTGGAACTGAACCCAGATTGCTAGTGCTGAAATATCATTACACTAAATATCGCTCCTGTGCTCCCCGCCACCCTCCCCCCCCCCCCCCCCCCCCGTGTGCTGTTGCACTGCTCTTCATAACAGCTGAAGAAGTTTAATGCTGCAAAAAAGAAGTGGTAAGGAGAACAACTTGCTTACCTACTTGGACCCTTAGCTCCTAAGTGGAGCATAGGTCATCAAGGGGCATACCATCTCCACGGCACTCTGAAGTCGATGGTATGGTCGGAGTTCGTCAACACTTCCGCAATCCATTGCATCCACTGTACAGGGGATTGGCCTCTGTAGCTTCACTAGAGTCCTGTTGGCCTGTCTTACCCATTTCCACCTCTCATAATGGGGACGTAATGTCAGACTTTGTGAGGCAAGGAGAACAAGAATCCTGACAAAAAAAAATGAGAAGACAGGTTTTGCGGGTGTGGTAACATAGCGGTTAGCACAACGCTTTATAGTACCTGCGACACAGGTTCAGTTCCCACTGCTACCCGTAAGGAGTTTGAACCACATCAGTTTCCTCCAGGTTTCCTCCTACAGTCCAAAGACATACCATTTGGTAGGTTCATTGGTTATTGTAAATTGTCCCGTGATTAATCTCGGATTAAATTGGGGGATCACTGGGCGGCTCAGCTCAAAGACCTGTATGGCCTAGTTTATGCTGTATCTCAATAAATAAAAGATAAATTTCTTGACAGATGCTATGGCATCAGAATTGTTCTGTCCCAGGTTTTCGACAACTTGGTGCTCTGTCGGGTTCTTAGCTCAACAAATCTCTAGCCTACAGAGTATGAAAGTTAGGAATATATGCCGAACCAATATCAAATAAGAATATGAGACCAGCTGAAATATTCTGTCCTCCTCTGGGCAAAACATAATGGAAGGATGCCTTGGCAACAGTATAAAATGATGAGTACAAATGTATGAGTGGCTAAGCAAGCAAAACAGACCACGTCCACCCATCAGCATCTGTGGACAAAATCAACATATCACGATGAGGCCTTTAAATTGGAATGCTACCAATTTCAGTATCAGAAGTTTCTTGTGGCTCCATTTTATTGGATAAGTGGTTCTAATTTTGTGTATGCATGGGTGGAGATGGAGTGAGTGGTTCTTCGTGGAGCAGTGAACATCAAGAGACCTGATGGGAGTTTTCAAATATCAAAGGTCTGGATGTAAAAGAAATGTTCCAGAGACCAAAGGGTTGATATCCACAGAGTATTGACAAAAAAGCATGAGGAATAATCCCGCAATGTGATTGGTTAGGGTTTGGAATGTGTTGCGTGATGGATATGGATTCAGACAAAACCTTCTAAAGGGCATTGCTTAAATACCAGAAGGGATCAAAACCTATGACAGAGATATTGAGGAGAGAGGAAGAGGGGGGAGTAACTGAATCACACGATGAAAGATTCAATGAGACAAAAGGCTTCTATTCTACGTTTCTAGCAGTAGGCAATTCACCCACTTGCTCTTGAACTGAATTTAATGAGCACATGCCTGCCTAGTGGTTTAAGGATTATGCCTCTTCCAAAATATGTACTGTCTTGAATCCAAGCCCTCCTATGAACATCTCTTCAAAGGAAATGCAGTACTCTGTGCAGCTGCTGGATTCCTTCTGCTGCTTGATGCTTTATTTCCTTGTAAGGTGAAAAGCAATTACCAGATACTTTATGCTGTGCATTTTAGGCTTCAATACACCTTTATGTTGTATGCACTGCTTACTGTTAAGCACTTTGTCGACAGAAGGTTTGATGCTTTCTTATTGTCAGTTGTGCTTCTTATGAATAATCATAGAAAGCTTCAATCTTGTTCTGCTGCATCATTTCAAGCTGTCCCTTCATTGCTTTTCTTGTTTTACAATGACAGCAGGCTGCCCACGATAAAAGTTAAAAAAAAAAACCAGCTACTGCTGGGCCAGAGTGCAAATCAAAAATAGTGGGTTCCGAAATGTGAACCGAAAGAAGCAAATAGGAAGATGTAGGTGGGAAGTGATGATTCTAACTCAAAGTGAGTCTTTGAACCTGCAGCATTTGAAATGCAAGAGATGCCCACCTGACTTGCTCCACTTTCAGGTTTGGCCTTCATTGGCATCATAGGGGATTGCATCGGAGCTTTGTGGTTAGCATGTGTGGCGTGTAGCCAAGTGGTTAAGGTGTTGGGCTAGCGATCTGAGGGTTGTGAGTTTGAGCCCCAGCTGAGGCAGTGTGTTGTGTCCTTGAGAAAGGCATTTAACCACATACTGCTCCAGTCCACCCAGCTGAAAATGGGTACTGTCTAAATGCTGGGGGTTAACCTCAAGATAGACTATCCGGGCGGGATAGTACTCTCAGTCACTTCATGCCACGGAAACTGGCAAAAGCATTGGCCTGATGAGCTTATAAGGCTCAGGACAGACTTCAACTTTTCAACTTAATTTCATGGTTAGCACAGACCATTACATACAGTACCAGCAACACAGGTTCAATTCTGCACCTGAGTGTAAGGAGTTTGCACATTGTTTGGGTTAATTTTAACCCCATTTTACCTGCCACGGGAGATTTCACCGATCTTTTTGGGAGCAGTGTACATTCCACCTCAGGCCAATAACAAATAGGCTCTAGATGATCTGAGCAATGTGATCAGCAGGCACAAGACAACACGGTCTGACACCTTCACCGTCATTTTGGGGGATTTTAACCAGGCCAGCTGGAAAAAAAATCACTAAATTATTACCATAAACAAATCACTTGTAGTACCGGAGGGAACAACACTGGACTGGTGTTACTCTAAGATCAACAGTGCTTATGCCCACACTTCGGGAAGTCTGATCACCTGGCTGTACGTCTACTCCCCGAGTATAGACAGAGACTGAAGACTGTAGCACCAGCAGTGAGGACCAAGAAGGTATGAGCAAGGGCAGCACAGGAAGCTTACAGGGCCGTGTTGAATCGGTGGACTGGACTGTGTTCGGGGATTCATCTTTGAATCTGGATGCAAATGCCGCAGTTGCTTCCGGCTTCATTAAAACCTGTTTTGTTGAGTGTTTGCCTATGAAAACTTGCTGTACGTTCCAAACCAAAAGCCACGGATGAACCAGGAGGTTCGTCACCTGCTGACGGCTAGATCTGTGGCATTTTAGTTTAGCAACCCAGGTCTGTACAAGAAAATCAGGTATGATTTGCAGAGGTCTATTTCAAGTGCAAAGAAACAATTCTGAGCGAGGTTCGAGGTGACATCGGATGCACGTCAACTCCGGCAGGGTTTGCAGGACATTACTTCCCACAAAGCGAAACCCAATAGCAAGAATGGCAGCGATACTTCACTACCAGATGAACTCAACACCTTTTATACCTGCTTTGAAAAGGAGAATAAAACTACAGCTGTGAAGATCCCCGCTGCACCAGGTGACTCGATGATCTCTGTCCCGGAGGGTGATGTCAGGCTGTCTTTCAGGAGGGTGAACCCTCACAGGGCAGCTGGCCCTGATAGTGTAGCTGGTAAGGCTCTGAAAACTTGTACCAACCAACTGGCAGGAGTATTCAATGACATTTTCAACCTCTCACTGCTTACAGACAGAAGTTCCCACCTGCTTCAAAAAACCTGCCCAAGAAAAGTCATGTGAGCTGCTTTAATGACTATCACCCAGTAGCTCTCACATCTACAGTGATGAAATGCTTTGAGAGGTTGGTCATAGCTAGGATCAACTCCTGCCTCAGCAAGGACCTGGACCCACGGCAATTTGTCTCTATCCACAATAGGTTTACAGCAGACACAATCTCAGTGGCTCTTCACACAGCCTTAGGTCACCTGGACAATACAAACACCTATGTCAGAATGCTGGCCATTGGCTATAGCTCAGCATTTAATACCAACATTGCTACAGTCCTGATCAATAAGCTACGGAATTTGGGCTTCTGTACTTCCCTCTGCAATTGGATCTGCAACTTCCTAAGTGGAAGAGAACAATCTGTTCAGATTGGTAATAATACCTCTTCCTCATGATGATCAGCACTGGTGCACCTCACTGGTGCTTAGCCCATTGCTCTACTCTCTCTATACCCATGACTGTGTGGCTAGGCATAGCACAAATGCCAGCTATAAATTTGCTGACGATACCACCATTGTTGGCAGAATGTTAGATGGAGACATGAGGGCATACAGGAGTGAGATATAGCAGCTAGTTGAGTGGTGCTGCAGCAACAATCTTACATTCTATGTCAGTAAGACGGAAGAGCTGATTGTGGACTTCAGGAAGGATAAGATGAGGGAACACAAACCAATCCTCATAGAGGGATCAGAAGTGGAGAGAGTGAGCAATTTCAAGTTCCTGGGTGTCAAGATCTCTGAGGATCTAACCTGGTCCCCACATATTGATGCAGCTATAAAGAAGGTGGTGTAGTGGTATCAGTACTGGACTTCAAGGAAAATGGTCCCATGTTCAATTCCGGCCAGTTCCTTGCATGTTTTCCATCCGTGCTGGGTTGAGCTAGCAACTCAGCCTTGTAAAAAAACAGTCAAATTCTACAGAAAAAGCAAAAAAGCCTCCAAATGCGCCACAGGGTGTGAAATGGAACACAATGAATGTAAGATAGCGGCCATTGTAGTAGCCATTGTCGGAGTGGACTGAGGCAGAGTGTGTCGGCTTTGACTCAATCAGGCTTCAGCGAGAACAGGCAGAGGCGAGGTTTGAACGGGGCACAACTGCGCGAGCGTGTGAAAGTCGGCCCGTGAGGCAGCGGGAGAATTTAAATAGCGAGCAGAGGCTGAGTACGAGCTTCACTCCAGGTGAGGTAAGGCCGGGTAAGCTCCTTTAATTAATCTAATTAGTTTAGGATTAGGTAATGGAGGCAGCAGTTAGGGAAGCAGTTTGCAGTATGTAGGAAGTTAGGGCGAGCACTGTTGTCCCTGATGACTACACCTGTAAAAGGTGCATCCAGCTGCAACTCCTGACAAACTGAGTTACGGAACTGGAGCTGGAGCTGGATGAACTTCGGATCATTCATGAGGCAGAGGCAGAAAAAAACAGGAGTTACAGGGAGATAATCACCCCTAAAAGTCAGGAGGCAGGTAGCTGGGTGACTGTCAGGAGAGGGAAGGGGAATAGACAGGAAGAGCAGAGCACCCCTGTGGCCGTTCCCATCAACAATAAGTATACTGTTTTGGATACTATTGGTGGAGATGACCTACTAGGGACAAGTTGCAGTGGTTGCATCTCTGGCACTGACTGGACCCTCAGCTCAGAAGGGAAGGAGGGGAAAGAGGAGAGCAGTAGTGATAGGAGATTCAATAGTTAGGGGGACAGATAGAAGGTTCTGTGAAAGAGATCGAAAATCCCGGATGGTCTGTTGCCTCCCTGGTGCCAGGGTCTGCGATATCTCAGATCGAGTTCTCAGTATTCTCAAGAGGGAGGGTGAGCAGCTGGATGTCGTGGTCCATGTAGGGACCAATGACATGGGTAGGAAGAGTGAGGAGGTCCTGAAAGGTTAGTTTAGGGAGCTAGGTGCCAAGTTAAAGGACAGGACCTGCAGGATAGCAATCTCAGAATTGCTACCAGTGCCACGCGCAGGTGTGTTTAGAAATAGTAAGATAGTGCAGATCAACACGTGGCTGAAGACATGGTGCAGGACGGAGGGCTTCAGATTTATAGATAATTGGGCAGTTTTCCAGGAAATGTGGGACCTGTTCCGGCGGGACAGTTTACATCTGAACTGGAGGGGGACAAATATTCTTGCAGGTAGGTTTGCTAGAGAGGCTCCAGTGGATTTAAACTAGATATGAGGGGAGAGGGGAACCAGAGTGTAGGAACAGATGTATGAGAGAAGGAAGAAAAAGACAGTAAAGTTCTTTGTACTGTTAGAGATAAACAAAGAGGAAGAGGTGGAGAATTTCTTAAATGCATTTATTTTAATGCTAGGAGCATTGTAAGAAAGGTGGATGAGCTTAGAGCATGGATTGATACCTGGAAATATGATGTTGTAACTATTAGTGAAACATGGTTGCAGGAGGGGTGTGATTGGCAACTAAATATTCCTTGATTTCATCGCTTCAGGTGTGATAGAGTCGGAGGAACAAGAGGGGGAGGTGTTGCGTTGCTTGTCAGATAAAATATTACAGCGGTGCTCTGGCAGGATAGATTAGAGATCTCATCTAGGGAGACTATTTGGGTGAAATTGAGGAATGGGAAAGGTGTAGTAACACTTATAGGGGTGTATTATAGACCACCTAAACAGGAGCGGGAATTGGAGGAGCAAATTTGCAAGGAGATAGCAGATATTTGTAGTAAGCACAGGGTTGTGATTGTGGGAGATTTTAATTTTCCACACATAGACTGGGAAGCCCATACCATAAAAGGGATAGATGGTTTGGAGTTTGTAAAATGTGTGCAGGATAGTTTTTTTGCAGCAATACATAGAGGAACCAACTAGAAAAGGGGCAGTGTTGGATCTCCTGTTAGGGAATGAAATAGGTCAGGTGACGGAGGTATGTGTTGGGGAGCACTTTGGGTCCAGTGATCACAATACCATTAGTTTTAATATAATTATGGAGAAGGATAGGACTGGACCCAGTGTTGAGATTTTTGATTGGAGAAAGGCTAACTGTGAGGAGATACCAAAGGATTTAGAAGGAGCGGATTGGGACAATTTGTTTTATGGGAAGGATGTAATAGAGAAATGGAGGTAATTTAAAGGTGAAATTCTGAGGGTACAGAATATTTATGTTCCTGTTAGGTTGAAAGTAAAGGTTAAAAGTTTGAGAGAGCCATGGTTTTCAAGGGATATTGGAAACTTGGATAGGAAAAAGAGAGATATCTACAATAAATATAGGCAGCATGGAGTAAATGAGGTGCTCGAGCAATATAAAGAATGTAAGAAGAATCTTAAGAAAGAAATTAGAAAAGCTAAAAGAAGATACGAGGTTGCTTTGGCAAGTAAGGTGAAAATAAATCCGAAGGGTTTCTACAGTTATATTAATAGCAAAAGGATAGTGAGGGATAAAATTGGACCCTTAGAGAATCAGAGTGGACAGCTATATGTGGAGCCGAAAGAGATGGGGGAGATTTTGAACAATTTCTTTTCTTCGGTATTCACTAAGGAGAAGGATATTGAATTGTGTAAGGTAAGGGAAATGAGTAGGGAAGTTATGGAAACTATGACGATTAAAGAGGAGGAAGTACTGGTGCTTTTAAGGAATATAAAAGTGGATAAATCTCCTGATCCTGACAGGATATTCCCTAGGACCTTGAGGGAGGCTACTGTAGAAATAGCAGGGGCTCTGACAGAAATATTTCAAATGTCATTAGAAACGGGGATGGTGTCGGAGGATTGGCATATTGCTCATGTGGTTCCATTGTTTAAAAAGGGTTCTACGAGTAAACCTAGCAATTATAGACCTGTCAGTGGTGGGTAAATTAATGGAAAGTATTCTTAGAGATGGTATATATAATTATCTGGATAGACAGGGTCTGATTAGGAACAGTCAACATGGATTTGTGCGTGGAAGGTCATGTTTGACAAATCTTATTGAATTTTTTGAAGAGTTTACGAGGAAAGTTGACGAGGGTTGTCATGACCTCAGCCCCCTCCTTTGTGAGAATCGCAAGAGAGAGAGAGAGCCTTACGGTTTGGAATGTGGGCTGGTCGCTCAACAAGACAAAAGCCTCGGACATAGCCATTGTCTTGGGAGTCACCTTTGTGGGATGAGGAACTGGCCTATGTGCAAAATCTCAGGGCAATGTGAGATGGGTGATGGGGGAAGGATTGCCTCGCCCCCCTACCCTGATGGACATCTACAACCCTGCCAGTCCAGATAAAAGGTGGGCTGCCGAGGCGGGGCGCCAGATGCACCAGAAGACGCGCTTGAGATCCTGTGACAGCGTTTTGATAGCGACAGCCGGTGGTGGGGTTCGTGTGCGTCTTTTCCTTGCCTGGGATTGGCGACCCCACAATGGAAGAATGGCTTAGCTACAGGGGAGGCCACAGATGAGCGTTCATTCCCCCAACAAGGCTCCGACAAACCGAACTCCTCCAGGTTGGAAAACCTGTCGGGTAACTCTTTCATCCCCCCTCTCTCTCTCTGTCTAACAAAAGTGCACCAACGCGACACCACAACGACGGCAGCGGGTGGAGCTGCAGTGACCGCAAAAAGACTTTTAAATATCCAGTAAACAAAATATATCTACATTACCCCTAGACAACAATAGAGCTTATTTCTGATTGATTATTACTATACCTGTGCTTTAGATTGAGTTGTGACGACGTATATGATCTGAATGTTTTGTATTAACCATACGTTTGTGCCCCTTTATAAATAGAAACGTTTGAAAATAGTAGCATCAGGCTTCGATGGACCCATCTATCTTTGCTGGAAAATTACCCGGTTACTGGGGAACGTAACAGGGTAAAGTAGTGGATGTTGTCTATATGGACTTCAGTAAGGTCTTTGACAAGGTTCCACACGGAATGTTAGTTAGGAAGGTTCAATCGTTAGGTATTAACATTGAAGTAGTAAAATGGATTCAACAGTGGCTGGATGGGAGATGCCAGAGAGTAGTGGTGGATAACTGTTTGTCAGGTTGGAGGCTGGTGACTAGTGGTGTGCCTCAGGGATCTGTATTGGGTCCAATGTTGTTTGTCATATACATTAATGATCTGGATGATGGGGTGGTAAATTGGATTAGTAAGTATGCAGATGATACTAAGATAGGTGGCATTGTGGATAATGAAGTAGGTTTTCAAAGTTTGCGGAGAGATTTAGGCCAGTTAGAAGAGTGGGCTGAACGATGGCAGATGGAGTTTAATGCTGATAAGTGTGAAGTACTACATTTTGGTAGGAATAATCCAAATAGGACATACTTGGTAAACAGTAGGGCATTGAAGAATGCAGTAGAACAGAGTAATCTAGAAATAATGGTGCATAGTTCCCTGAAGGTGGAATCTCATGTGGATAGGGTGATGAAGAAAGCTTTTTGTATGTTGGCCTTTATAAATCAGAGCATTGAGTATAGGAGTTGGGATATAATGTTAAAATTATACAAGGCATTGGTAAGGCCGAATTTGGAGTATTGTGTACAGTTCTGGTCACCGAATTATAGGAAAGATGTGAACAAAATAGAGAGAGTACAGAGAAGATTTACTAGAATGTTACCTGGGTTTCAGCACCCAAGTTACAGGGAACGATTGAACAAGTTAGGTCTTTATTCTTTGGAGCGTAGAAGGTTGAGGGGGGACTTGATAGAGGTATTTAAAATTATGAGGGGGATAGATAGAGTTGACGTGGATAGGCTTTTTCCATTGAGAGTAGGGGAGATTCAAACAAGAGGACATGAGTTGAGAGTTAGGGTAACACGAGGGGAAATTTCTTTACTCAGAGAGTGGTAGCTGTGTGGAACAAGCTTCCAGTAGAAGTGGTAGAGGCAGGTTCAGTATTGTCATTTAAAGTAAAATTGGATAGGTATATGGACAGGAAAGGAATGGAGGATTATGGGCTGAGTGCGAGTCAGTGAAACTAGGTGAGAGTAAGTACTCGGCACGGACTAGAAGGGCCGAGATGGCCTGTTTCCATGCTGTAATTGTTATATGGTTATAAGATAAACGCTATATTTCATTAGTAGCTTGAGGGGATTTGGTTTGTCATCTACAACACTTAGAAAACTTCTACAAATATACCATGGGGAGCATTCTGACAGGCTGCATCACTGTCTGGTATGGGTGGGGGGGGGGGGGGGGGGGGAGCTACTGCACAGGATCAAAAAAAGCTACAGAAAATTGTAAAATTAGTCAGCTCCATTATGCACAGGATCAAAAAAAGCTACAGAAAATTGTAAAATTAGTCAGCTCCATCTTGGTTACTAGCCTCCATAGTATCCATGACAACATGACAACTTCCAGAAGTGGTGCCTCAGAAAAACAGTGTCTATTATTAAGGACCCCTCCCCCCCCCCCCCCCCCCCCATCACCCAGGACATGCCCTCTTCCCATTGTTACCGTCAGGAAGGAGGTATAGATGCCTGAAGACAAACACTCAGTGATTCAGGAACAGCTTCTTCCCCTCTGCCATCGATACCAAAATGAACGTAGAACCCACAAACACCAGCTCACTTTTATTTTTTTTCTGATTTTTCACTATTTTTTATTTAACTATTTAATATACATATTGGTACTTACTGTAACTGATTTACTTATTTTTTTATATTATCATGGATTGCATTTTACTGCTACTGCTGCTAAGTTAACAAATTTCATGACATATGCCAGTGATATTAAACCTGATTCTGATTCTAATAACCCAATCTATGGGTTAATAGGTTAATTAGACCCATAGATGTGTTCAATTGGGTAGTGCGGGCTCATTGGGCTGGAAGATCCTGTTACTGTGTTGTATCTCTAAATAAAATAAAAATGTAATAAAATTAGCCCAGCAACCATTGGAAATCTGAATTTTCATTTGCAGCTTGGAAAATAGGATCTTCAAATGGTGTTGCTTTACTAAAACAAAGCATTAATTTTTTGATGACGTGAAGCAGAAGAGATTCACAACAGGGTTATCAGATAGTGCCCAGAGGTTAAGGAGTTCAAGTATAATCAGCCAATGAGTTGTCAGTATGTGGGAAATTCATGGAAGACAGAAAGTCATTTTTTTGTTGGTCTTAATCACAATAATTCCAAACTTTAAAGTGGAAGATAGCTCGCAGACAGCTTGAGGTATTTGAAATGGTGGATTTGAAGTGGACAGCCATGGAGAAGCTATTTTCAGCTGTGCCATAACTGAAACGAGAGCAGTATCTTAAAATTTGGGCCATTCAAGAGAAAGGATACAAAGTTGGGATATCTGAACTATGGCTGGAGGGACTATTGAAATTTCCAGGAATGAGTTTGACAAAGTTTCATCCAATAAGGATAGGAGGCAACAGTGAATTAGTGCTGCAGTTAAAGTCATAGAGAAGAGATACAGGCCCTTTGACCCAACAATAATGCAACTGGTGCCCACCCAGCTAGACCCATTTTCCTGTGTTTTTCCCATATTCCTCTAAGCCCCACCCCTCCACATACCGATCCAAATGCTTCTTGAATTATGCTGTATTACCCACCTCAGCCACTTTCTCTGGCAGCTCATTCCATATACCCACCATTCTCTGCCCAGCGGGAGGAGGGAGAAGAGAGAATGATTTGGGTGAAAGGGGTCCTTGATTATGTTGGTTGCTTTCTGAAAGCAAGAGAGAGTGCTCTAACATAGTAAACTTTAGTGCGCATGGACGGTGCCTATAAGTTATTCACAGCCCCTCCCCGGAAGTTTTCATGTTTTATTGTTTTTCAGCATTGAATCACAGTGGATTTAATTTGGCTGTTTTAAAACTGATTAACAGAAAAAGACTTTTTCTTGTCAGAGTGAAAACAGACCTCAACAAAGTAATTTATTTACAAATGTAAAACACGATATATTTGAATGCAGAAGTATTCATTCCCGTTTAACATGACACACCAAATCATCACTGGTGCAGCCAATTGGTTTTCAAAGTCACATACGGTAATCAGTTAAATAGAGGTCACCTGTGAGCAGTCAAGGCGTTTCAATACACCTGTGTCTGAAAGGTCCAGCTGCTGGTAAGTCAGTATCCTGGCAAAAACTAAGCCATGAAGATAAAAGAACTCCATGAAAAGGTTATGGAAAAGCACAAATCAGGAGATGGATACAAGAAAATTTCCAAGTCACTGTACATCTCTGGAGTACAATTAAGTCAATCACTAAGAAATGAAAAGAATATGGCACAGCTGTAAATCTGTCCAGAGCACTCAAAAATTGAGTGACAACTCTAGTGGAGTCACAAGCTTCGATAGCTGAAATGGAAGAGACTGTGCATACAACAACTGTTAACCGGATGCTTTACCAGTCACAGCTTTTTGGGAGAGTAGCTAAGAGTAAGCCACTGCTCAGTAAAAAACACACATACATGAAATCTCATTTGTCAGAGGCATTTGGCAGACTCTGAAGTCAGCTAGAGGAAGGTTCTATGATTTGATGAAGCCAAAATTGAACTTTTTGGCCAGCAGACTAAACTTTATGTTTGGTGTAGGCCAAACACTGCACATCATTAAATGCACACCACCCCTACTGTGAAATGTGGTGGTGGCTGAAACATGCCGTGGGGTGTTTCACTGCAGTAGGCCCTGTAGGGCTTACAAAGGTAGAAGGTAAAATGAATGCAACAAAATACAGAGAAATCCTGGGGGAAACCTTAATGATGTCTGCAAGAGAACTGCGACTTCAGAGAAGATTTGTTTTCTAACAGGACAATGACCCCAAGCATAAAGGCACAGTTACACAGGAATGGCTTTAAAACAACAAAATTAATGTCATGAAGTGGCCAGGTGAGAGTCCAGACCTCAATCCAATTGAAAATTTGTGGCTGAACTTGTGGTTGTTCACTCAAGATCCTCATACTATCTGACAAAGCTTGAGGACTTTTGTAAAGAAAAATTAGGAAAAATTGCAGTATCCAGATGTACAAAGCTGGTAGAGGCTTATCCACACAGACTCAAGGCTGTAATTGTAGCCAAAGGTGCATCTACTAAGAAGTGACTTGAAAGGGGTGGATACTTAAGCAATTAATTATTTTGTGCTTTATATTTGTAAATAACTTAGATCACTCTGTAGCGACCTGTTTTCACTTTAACACGGAAGAGTCTATTTCTATTGATCAGTGTCAAAAAAGCCAAATTAAACCCACAGTGATTCTATGTTGTAAAACATGAAAAGTTCCAAGGGGGGAGTGAATAATTTTTATGGACACTGTATGTGAAGGTAGGACTATGGAAAGAAGTACATGTGAACTTTGACCTCAGCAGGTGCTATTTGGGGAGCTTTGTGATGTCAGTGCTCATTTAACTCTGTACTCTTCAGCCATGTACTGACTGGTGGGTAGGGATGATGGCTTGAGTCTGGCTAAAGGCAGTAATGTGCTGATTAATCACATTGTGCCTTCAGACCCCTCGGACTAGCCATAAAACAAAAAAACACATGTAGTGCTGTTGGACTGTGAGTACAATCAGTTTCAGTCTGGCTGCATTCAGATATTCTATTGCGCACAGGTGGTGAATCTGTGGGCTCCCTGCAAAATATTTGTGCAGAATATAGAGCTTATGTATACAGCTTAGGGCTGTGATTACTATACATAAGATTAAAGTGTTAGTAGGCATATATTAATTTTGATAAGAATGTTGTTATGATCATGGATGACTCTGCATTAAAGATTGTAAGTTTCTAAATTCTAAATCTTAGTTGTAAAGCATTACTCACTCATAACAAAATGATCAACTTGAAAAGTTATCATGAGAATCATAGGTTTTTATTTGAATATCTTACTGCATTAAAGTGAAGCAAAATTAATGTAAATTTGGTGTAGCATAGTGGTTTCCACAACACATTACAATACAGGTGACCAGGGTTCAATTCCTGCCGCTGCCTTTAAGGAGCTTGTCCGTTCTTCCCGTGACTGTGTAGGTTTCCTTTGGGTGCTCCAGTTTCCCCCAACAATCGAGGAACACATCGGTTGGTAGGATAATTGGTCATTGCAAATTGTCTCATAATTAGGCTAGAATTAAATCGGGGGTTGCTGGGCGGTGTGGCTCAAAGAGTCAGAAGGATCTACTGCATGTTGTATCTCCATAAATAAATAAATAGAATCATACAAAGACAGACAACAGACAGTAATGTCTATTTTTGGTTCGAACCTGAGAGAAAATACAAAATTAATGAAGTTGCTGATTCACACCTCCAGCAATCCAATTTCAATCTTGTACTCCCGTACTGTCTATGTGAAGTTTGCATACTCTGCTGATGACCATCTGGGCTGTTCCCAAGTGCTCCAGTACCCTCCTCATGCCACAGATGTCTGGCATCATGGGTAGGTATTCCAGGTTTGTAGTTAACTGGTAGAATATGGAAAGAGTTAAAGGGAAAGGGAGAATGCAAAATCATTCTGGTGTAGGATTAGCATTAATGAATGCTAGATTGTCAGCATGGACTTTATGGGCTAAAGGGCCTGTTTCTGTGGCTATAGAACACTATATTCATAAAATATTGCTCACTCCCATTTTCCAACAATTAATCATGATGAAGAATATAGGCGAGGTAACTGCATGCTCATGTCCAAGTAATAGAAAACTTTAGAGACTAATTTAAGGAAGCATCAATATCTGAAAGGCTTAATCCCCAGATTGAGATTTACCAGATCTATTAATCAGCAAATATATGCTTTGTGTTTTTGTCCTGTGCCTTGTGGAGGCTTGCTAGTTGGTGCAGAAGGGATTCACCAGTATGATGCCTAGATTGGAGTGTTTTAATTATAAAGAGAGGTTGGACAAACTTGGATTGCTTTATTTGGAGTGTTAGAGGCTGAGGGGCAGCCATATAAAATGATGAGAGACATAGAAAGGATATGAGTTTTTTTCCGCAGGGTAGAAATTTCAAATACTAAAGGGCAATGGTTTGAAGTGAGAAGAGGAATGTTTAAAGGAAATGTGACAGGCAAGTGGAATGCACTGCCAGGGGATCTGGTGGAAACAGGTATGGTAGCAATGTTTAAAAGGCATTTAGACAGATACGTGAACAGACAGGAAATGGAGGGATATGGACTATGTCAAGTCAAATGGTTTTAGTTAGACTTCACATCATATTCAGTGTAAAAATGATGGGCCAAAGCACCTGTTTGGTGCTGTAATGTTCTATGTGGCTCTGAAGACAATTAAATTTGTCTATTCACTGTTTCACATGAAGGCAAATGAAACAGAGGTTGGTAAATGTTCTAATCAAGTGTTTTTTTTTCTTTTTGTATTCCTGTCTTACATTTACAGCAGAACTTATCCGAGCTGCAACTGTGAAAATTATGTAATGAGTGATGTTCAGAAGGAAAGGATTTCTCCAAAGAATCCTCTTTCTCTTTTGTATTTCTTCCATGCAGTTCTATTTTCTCTTCCTCCGAGATTGAGCTAGGAGGAAATAGCTCAATGAATGCCGAAAGCTCAAGAGTCTAAATTAGCAATGAATACACTTATACTAAATGACAAGATTCCTAAAAGCCAGGGTAAACATATTTATTTAAAACCTCATGTATTGCAATATGTCCATTAGCTTTAGGCAATAAAATATACTCATCTGTTCCACAAAGGAGTATTTAAGACCAGTTAAGAATCTGTAAATGATATAGAAACTAGTTATGTAGCTGCTAAGGAGAACAAAAGCTGTGACTGTAAAAAGATGCAGATAGCCTAGTAGCGGCCAATGGAATTTAATCCAGAAGCATATGAGATGAAATTCATTTGGTAGAATGTATCAATTGAAAGGAATATACAGTAAGTGGGAGGATATTGATAAGTATGTAGGAAAAAAAAGACCTTGGAGCATATGTCCAGAGATCCTCTTGGGTAGATAATGACCTATGACGGTAGATAAAATGGTAGATGCAGATTCCTTTACCACATAGAACATGGTGGAATGTGGATCAGGCTTACGGGGCCAACTGTTGTCATCCTTTCAAGTTGAAGTTCAATTGTCATTCAATCATACACATGAATATAATCAAATGAAATAGTGTTCCTCTGGGACAAGGGGCAAAACACAAAACCAACAATCATACACGGCACATAGAGCGCATATAATTACGATAGCATAAAAGCATACAAAACAAAATAAAAAATAATATAGCCCAAGTCCCTGAGCATCATGGCTGTAGATTGATGGTGCATGGATTTTATCCTGGAGCAGTGTTTACAAGAATAGCCTGTGGCAGTACCATGTATCGCTTAGTGTAGTCGCAGATGAAAGCAATCTAGCCTGTCTTCCATTGGGCAAACACTGATTGGTGGTGCTGACGGGAGGAGCCAGCTTCCCCTCAACGTGGAACCCAACAGCACACAGCCAGCTCCAGCGTCTTTGGCCTCGGCAACTGCCAAAGGCGATCCCGAAGCATTAATGAGGATCTGGTCCACACCGTGACTGAGATCACACAGCTTCCCTGCCATTGGTCTTTTCTGTGAGCCAGCGTATCAGGCTTGCGGTATTCTATATTACCAATGTCCAAGAGGGCCTTGTGATCACAACAAAAACATCCAAGGCAATCACCTACACCGTTCAATGGACTGCACACCACCATTGTCACCTTCATCCCTGGGAGGCTGAAGCAGGGTGCAGCATGGTACACAACAAGTCCAGATCCTCCACTTACAGGATAGGCCCGCAGTACTTGATGTTCTTAATATCCAGCTATGCCCTGCGACTGTGAAAAAGATGTAAAGAGTAAGTAATGACACCTTTGATTGGACCCCGAGAAGCAGCTGCATCCCCATCTTCTTTTCTATTTCCTACAGTCTTTAGTTAGGATTAGGTTTTCTGACAGTGGGCTGAATAGTCTCTCTCTATTTAGTTTTTTTTCATGGTTTTGGACAGGCATGGCCTTCTGGTAACTATTGTTGTCCTCTTGTTTTTCTTTGCAGTCATACCAACGTAGAACACCGAGCAAGTCCCTTCATCCAATCTATACTGACTCACATTTGTACCAATCCTACAATATTCCAACTTTTTATTCTCTCCACATTCCTGTCAACTCCCACAGATTCTGCCACTTGCCCACACATCCAGAACAACTTACAATGGCCTATTAACCTAACAATCCACACAGTTTTGGATGTGAGTGGAGCCAGAACTCCTGGGCATTGGCTGGAATGTATTTCATCCCCATACTGATAAAATCAGTTGAATGCCATTCCAATTGCCTTTTTCACTGCTAATCTGACAGTGGTGCTGAACCTCCACTAATTCAAAATCAGAATCAGAATCAGGTTTATTATCACAAGCATGTGGCGTGAAATTTGTTGACTTAGCAGCAGCAGTACAATACAATACATAATCTAGAAGAAAAAAACACAAAATAAGAAAATAATAACAAATCAATTCCAGTATACATATATTGAATAGATTAAAAGTTGTGCAAAAAACAGAATTATTATATATTAAAAAAGTGAGGTAGTGTTCACAGGTCCAATGTCATTTAGGAATTGGATGGCAGAGGGGAAGAAGCTGTTCCTGAATCGCTGAGTGTGTACCTTCAGGCTTCTGTACCTCCAATCTGATGGCAACAGTGAGAAAAGGGCAAGTCCTGGGTGCTGGAGGTCCTTAATAATGGACGCTGCCTTTCTGAGACACTGCTCCTTGAAGATGCCCTGGGTACTTTGTAGGCTAGTACCCAAGATGGAGCTGACTAGATTTACAATCTTCTGCAGTTTCCTTTGGTCCTGCACAGTAGCCCCTCCATACCAGGCAGTGATGCAGCCTGTCAGAATGCTGTCCACGGTACATCCATAGAAGTTTTTGAGTCTATTTGTTGACATACCAAATCTCTTCAAACTCCTAATGAAGTATAGTCACTTCCTTGCCTTCTTTATAACTGCATCGATATGTTGGGACCAGATAAGATCCTCAGAAATCTTGACACTCAGGAACTTGAAACTGCTCACTCTCTCCACTTCTGATCCCTCTATGAGGATTGGTATGTGTTCCTTCATCTTACCCTTCCGGAAGTCCACAATCAGCTCTTTTGTCTTACTGACGTTGAGTGCCAGGTTGTTGCTGTGGCACCATTCCACTAGTTGTCATATCTCACTCCTGTACGCCCTCTTGTCACCATCTGAGATTCTACCAACAATGGTATCGTCACCAAATTTATAGATGGTATTTGAACTATGCCTAACCATACAGTCATCGGTATATAGAGAGTAGAGCAGTGGGCTAAGCACACATCCCTGAGGTGTTGATCATCAGTGAGGAGGATATGTTATCACCTTGATGCACCATCAATAACTCACTCTGAGACGTAAGAAGCGAGATATCGGCTTTTATTGACTGGAAGAATGAACAACACTACATCCTGGGGAATGAGGCCGGGCACAGGCCTCAATCGCCTTTATACAGGGGTCTGGGGGAGGAGCCACAGGAGCAGTCAGCAGGGGTCTGTGGGAGGAGCCACAGGAGCAGTCAGCGGGGGTCTGTGGGAGGAGCCACAGGAGCAGTCAGCGGGGGTCTGTGGGAGGAGCCACAGGAGCAGTCAGCAGGGGTCTGTGGGAGGAGCCACAGGAGCAGTCAGCGGGGGTCTGTGGGAGGAGCCACAGGAGCAGTCAGCGGGGGTCTGTGGGAGGAGCCACAGGAGCAGTCAGCGGGGGTCTGTGGGAGGAGCCACAGGAGCAGTCAGCAGGGTCTGTGGGAGGAGCCACAGGAGCAGTCAGCGGGGGCTGTGGGAGGAGCCACAGGAGCAGTCAGCAGGGGTCTGTGGGAGGAGCCACAGGAGCAGTCAGCAGGGGTCTGTGGGAGGAGCCACAGGAGCAGTCAGCGGGGGTCAGTGGGAGGAGCCACAGGAGCAGTCAGCGGGGGTCTGTGGGAGGAGCCACAGGAGCAGTCAGCAGGGTCTGTGGGAGGAGCCACAGGAGCAGTCAGCAGGGTCTGTGGGAGGAGCCACAGGAGCAGTCAGCAGGGGTCTGTGGGAGGAGCCACAGGAGCAGTCAGCAGGGGTCTGTGGGAGGAGCCACAGGAGCAGTCAGCAGGGGTCTGTGGGAGGAGCCACAGGAGCAGACAGCAGGGGTCTGTGGGAGGAGCCACAGGAGCAGTCCAGACAGGTATATGTAGTTCACCACACACCTATCTTCACAGATTGTGGTCTTCAGGTTAGGAAGTCGAGGATCAAATTACAGGGGGAGGTACAGAGGCCCAGTTGCTGCAACTTCTCAATCAGAATTATAGGAATGATGGTATTAAACTCTGAGCTATAGTTGATGAACAGCATCTTGACATAAGTGTTTGTGTTGTTCAGGTGGTCTAAAGCTGTGTGAAGAGCCATTGAGATTGCATCTGCCATTGACCCATTGTGGCGATAGGCAAATTGCAATGGTTCCAGGTCCTGGCTGAGGTAGGAGTTCATTCTAGACATGACCAACCTCTCAAAGCATTTCATCGCTGTCGATGGGAGAGCTACCAGGCCATAGTCATTAAGGCAGATCACACTATTCTGTTTAGGCACTGGTATAACTGTTGCCTTTTTGAAGCAAATGGGAACTTATACCAGTAGTAGTGAGAGGTTGAAAATGTCCTTGAATACTCCCGCCAGTTGCTTGGCACAGGATTTCAGAGCCTTACCAGGTACTCCATCAGGACCTTCTGCCTTGACAGGGTTCACTCTCTTGAAAAACAACCTAACATCGGCCTCTGAGACAGACATCACAGGGTCATCAGGTGCAGCAGGGATCTTCACAACTGTAGTTGTATTTTCCCTTGCAAAGCGGACATAGAAGGCGTTGAGTTCATCTGGTAGTGAAATATCGCTGCCGTTCATGCTATTGGGTTTCGCTTTGTAGGAAGTAATGTCTTGCAAACCCTGCCAGATTTGTCGTGCATCCGATGTTGCCTCCAACCTTGTTCGAAATTGTTGCTTCGCCCTTGAAATAGCCCTGCACAAATCATACCTGGTTTTCTGGTACAGGCCTGCATTGCCAGACTTGAATGCCACAGATCTAGCCTTCAGCAGACGATATACCTCCTGGTTCATCCAGGGCTTTTGGTTTGGGAATGCACAGTAAGTCTTTGTAGGCACACACTCATCCACACAGGTTTTAACGAAGTTGGTAGCAACTGCAGCATGCTCATCCAGGTTCGAAGATGAATCCCTGGATGCAGTCCTGTCCACCAATTCAAAGCAGCTCCTGTGCTTCCCTTGTCCAAACCTTCTTGGTCCTCACTGCTGGTGCTGGAGTCTTCAGTCTCTGCCTGTACTCAGGGAGTAGAAGTACAGCCAGGTGATCAGACTTCTTGACGTGAGGGCGTGGAATAGCACGGCAGGAATTCTTGATGGTGGTGTGGCAATGGTCCAATGTGTTCATTCAAATGCAAAATAGGTACGAAGAGATATGAAAGTCAAGCATAGACTGCAAATCCCCCCCCTCAGAGAAGCGTGGGCTACTGAAACAGAGTGGGAATGCAAACTCCCTGTGGAAAAAGCAGGTGCCAAGTAACATGGGGCTCGCCATAATCACCAATCTAAGACTTGGAGAAATTGGAGCTGGATATGCATATGCGATTTTATGGCTGGCAGGATTCCTTGCGTAAATGTTTGCTCACATGATTTATAGTTACTAAAATTGATTTCAGATTGTGTAGCATGAGGGTGAAAAGAAACACTATGAAATCTGATTTCTGGACACATACCTTTTGATGGAACAAGTCGTACTTTCATAGATAATAGTCTTAGTTGCTGCACTGCCTCTCTACTTTTCAGTGCAATTGCTTGTTCCATTGTTAATTCAGCTTACACGTCACCACGATGTTGGTTAATTGAGTGTTTAGCTAATTATGTAGAAACTTGCCTGGTTAAGTTGTATTCTTCCGGCTGGTTTTGGACTGGCCACTCAGTTGTGCATTTAATTTAGTGTACCCTAATGCATACACAGAAGTCTTGTGTGACTGCCGCAAAAGGCAAACAATTTAACTGGTAATTAAAATGCTGCCTGTGTGGTCAGCGGAATTTCAATTTGTGTTTAACTTAATATTTTCAGCGACATTGACCATGATCATTGAAAATCCAAGCACAGTTCAGCTCAAACTGTAATGAGACTGGAATATATTACATGCACACTACAAGAAGAATATCACAGTGGTTAATGCTGCCCAGTGTTTCAATGATGATATTGCCACACTATCTCAGTAAAATGGTAATGTATGTCCTCTCATTACACCGGATAGTTGAGGAGGATTTCAGTCTTCCCTTTGGCCATCTTTTTAAAGGCTGTGTCACATCCTGAACTAGCACAATAATTCTATTCATGAGTATATACATAATATAGATATTAATAACTAGAATAAGCTGTTGTTGAATTAATCCAGGCTATGCTCAATTCTCGCTGCTAATGTCAGGAAGGTGGTACACCACACCATCAGGCTCCCCTCAAGTATCAGAAGGGATAACTTCACTCAGCTTCATTCACCCCGGTACTGATCTCATAAACTATGGACTCACTTCCAAGGACTCTTCAAATCCCGTTCTCAGTACTTATTGCTTATTTATTTACTATCATTATGTTGTTTTATCCCGTGTTTGTATTTGCACCGTTTGTCATCTCTTGCATATTGGTTGTCTGTCTTTGTTGTGTGTGGTTTTTAATTAATTTTATTGTAGATATTTTTGTATTTACTGAGAACGCCTATAAGAAAATGAGTCTCAAGGTTGTTTATGTACTTTGATAATAACTTTACTTTGAACTTTAAAAAAGAATCAACATGGAAGACCTTTTGCTCACAAAGTGGCCGACACAAACCCAATGGAAGGCTTTTTAATCTGTTGGCTATTCAGGAAGAGATCATCTTTGACAGATCATCAGATGCTGATATGACTTAATGTTACTGAAACATTATAGATCTGTAGTTTCATACCTCCACTCATTAAATGAATCCACATCTAGAATTTCAGTGATTGGAGGTATTTCTCAGAGGGTTTTTCTGTGTTGTCCTTTTCCTCTGTATCTTGGATTCAGCATCAGAATGATCTCAACTGATTTATTTACTTGGTTAGGTATATTATTTCACCCACACCATTATGTCATGAAGCATAGAAACATTACTTTCTCCAAATTTTTTCCAGATTATTGGGTTACATAAAGAATTATGTTATGAACAAGAAATTTAAACCTTTGAATGATTCAATTTTTATTGTTTACCGAGAATTTGCACTAGAATGCTCTTATCTTCTGCTTCTGTAACGATCTTATCCATAACTAAACCTGACATCTAATTCTAGCCAGATCATGAAAGCCTGTATTCACTGTATTTTGGAGTGCACATAAAAATGCAGTAACAATTTAACTTAGCTGCAATGGGTTTCAAGTGGAAATTCATGAAATAGCTTTCCAGCATTTATAAATCTCCTTCTTGAGTCTGCTCTGATGTATCAAATGTGATGCATTATTTAATGTTTTAGATGTCAATGGTTTAGATTAGATACATTTTCTTTGTCATATATACATCGAAACTTACAGTGAAATGCATCGAGGATGTTCTGGGAGCAACACCCCAGTGTCTGCATGCTTTCAGTGCCAACATAGCATGCCCATGATTTACTAACTCGTACATCTTTTGAATGTGAGTAGAAACCCACATGGTAACGGGGAGAACATATGAACTCCTTACAAACAGTGGCAGGTATTGAATACCGATTGCTGGCGCTGTTAGTCATTACTCAAGCTGCAATGCTACTGTGCTGCGTAAACATTTTTAAAAAATTGACTGTTTGCTCCCCTCCATAGATGCTGCCTAACTTGCTGAGTTCCTCCAGCATTTTGTGTGTATACCTTTCCTCAGGAAAGGAGAACCGAAATGCACGCGGCACTCCAGGTGCAGCCTCACCAGTATCCTGTCCAGTTGCAGAAGAAATCGTCCTTGCTGTTAAATTCAAGCCCTTTAGCAATGAAGACCAACATGCCATTTGCCTTCTTGATAAACTGTTGCATCTGCAAATCAACCTTTTGTGTGATTCATGCGCAGACACTCCCAAGTCCCTCTACACAACAACATGCTACAAACTTGCACTATATAATAATAAAAATACCTTGTATTTTTCCTTCTAAAGTGGATGACCTCGCATTTAGCAACATTATACTCCATCTGATAAACCCTTGTCCTCTCACTTAACCTATAGTACTGTGCAGAAGTCTTTTGTACATTTATCGAGATCAGGTGCCTAAGACTGTTGCACAATACTGTATTCATCAACATGGAGCGCAGGGGGAATTTGTAAATCTGGTGGAAGCACAGGATGTTAGGAATGACAAGGGAGTTGTGCCACAGGAGCAGTGTGGGACAGGTGGCAGAGAAGGAGTGCCAGGAATGAGAAGTGGTGCCTATGCAGACACTCCCAGCCCCGAGATACCAAGCAAGGTCATTTGATTCCGAACAATTGGTTTATTGATCATTAAAGAATGTCCCTCTGGTGCTTCCTGCTCCCTCCCCTCCCCCTTCCCCTTTTCCCAACCATGATTCACCTCTCCCCATCCACAATAGAGACCCATATCAGAATCAGGTTTATCATCATTCATGAAATCTGTTTTTTTGCAGCAGTGGTACAGTGTGATACATAAAATAACTATATTACAGTGGTCCCCAACCACCGGGCCGCAAAGCATGTGCTACCGGGCCGTGAGGAAACGATTAGATTTTTCGATATGAAACGATACGAGTCAGCTGCACCTTTCCTCATTCCCTGTCACGCCCACTGTTGAACTTGAACGCACGCGAGGTCATCAGTCACCTAGCGAGAAATGCCGTTGCTACTGGCCTGGTTGTGGACTTTTTTAGCACACCGAATGTTCGTGGGGAACCCAATGCTAAAATATTCGCCAACAACCTAATTTGGGCTCAGGGTTTCATAAGTAGCAGAGCAGCTACCTCACTGCGATCTACTGAAAGTCATCCCCCGAGCCAAACTTTTGTCGACCGATAGATCCTACCTATCTACAAGGAGGGTGGGCACGTGCCCTGTCGCAGTCCTCGCTCGGTCGGTCACTTTCTCCAGACTGCGACCGCCATGGCCTCAGTACGGGGACCTCCGGCCCTTACCTCGTCGTCCCACTGGTGTGTTGCAATGATTTTATATGTTCATACGAGGAAAATATGCACTGTGTGTTTAATATAAAAACATTACTTAAAATGTTATGATGCTTTTGACCTATAAGTGAGTTATAATTGACTTATCACTATGTTCATGCGAGGAAAATATGCGCTGTGTGTTTGATATTAAATTCGTTAGATAAACCCTTTTAGAAATGAAATTGAGTGTATTAGCAATTTATAAGTGGCTTATCACCTATATTCTGGTCGATATTAACACCCACACCACCACCCCCCAACCCCTTGGCAAGAATATTGTCAATATTAAACCGGTCCGCGGTGCAGAAAAGGTTGGTGAGCCCTGCTATAGTACTGTGTAAAACTCTGAGGCACATATATGTAGCTTGGGAGCCTAAGACTTTTGTATAGTAATAACACCTATGATACTCTGCAGACTTTTGGTATCCTTGGGCAACAAGGTAGCATAGTGATTATTATAACACTATTCACTAATACAGCCAGCAACCCAAGTTCAATTCTGCTGCTGTCTGTATGTAATTTGTATGTTCTCGTTGTAACAGAATGGGTATCTTTGAGGTGCTACGATTTTCCTTTCACGTTCCAATACATATGGGTTTGTAGATAGATTGGTCACATTTGTGTAATAGGGTGGTGCTGGCTCATTAGGGCAGAATGCCTGTTACTGTGCTGTATCTCTAAATGAGTAATTTGCTATTCCACTCGATTTAGAGTCATCGGCAAATTTAGATATACAACACTCGGTCCCTTCTTCCAAAACCTTAATGTGCATTGTGAACAGTTGCCAGCCCAGCACCGACCACTGAAGCACTCTGCTTAACATTGCCAAACAGAGAAACACCAATTTATTTCAATTCTCTACCTTCTATTGGTTAACCAATCTTCTATCCACTTGAAGGCATTACCCTCAACTCCATGCATCCTTGTAAATTTGTCTTTTATGCAGCATCTTATGGAGTGCCTTCTAAAAATTCAAGTATTCAACATTCACCTGTTCCCCTCTATCCTCAAAGAGCTGCAGTCAAACAGAATTAACCCTTCATGAATCTGTGCTGGATCTCCCTGATGGAACCACTTCTATCCAGGTGCCTCACTCTTTCTTTCTTAATGAAAGCTTCAAGCATTTTCCTTGCTGTCATGAACCTCCTTCTTATCCAGGGCGTCAATATCTCTCAAAACCTACGGCTCCCTAAACCTGTTTCTCTTGTCTTTAATTCCAACAGGAAAATATAAACACTATACTTTTGATATTTCACTTTTGAAGGCCTCACACTTACCAGGGGGAAAAAAACTACCCCAATCCACACCTGGCAGATCTTTTCTGATGCCATCAAAATCGGCCTTTCTCCAATTGAGAACGTCAACCTGAGGATTAGTCCTATCCTTCTCCATAACTAACCTTGAAACAAATGGCATTATGTACATTAGATCCAAAGTGTTCACCTACTCACACTTCTGTCACCTGCCCTGTCTGGTTCCCTAAGAGGAGATCTGGTATAACTGAGACCAGTATATATTGATTAAGGAAACTTTCCTAAACACATTTGACAAACTCTCTCCTATCCAGACCTTTTACAGTATGGAGATCCAGTCAATATGAGGCAAGTAAAAATTATCTACTATCACAACCTGCTCAACAGTTCTCAATCTCTATACAAATTTGCTCCTTTGAATCTCACTGACTATTGGGCAATCTATAATATAATCCCATTACTGTGGTCATCACTTCCTTATTCCTCAGTTCTACCCATATATTCTTGGTAGACAAGACCTCTTGAATGCCCAGTTGGAGCACTGCTGTGCCACTTTCGCTAATGAGTAATGCCATTCCTCTGCTTTTCATACCTTTCCCTCTATCATTCATAAACAATGGATCTCCAGAACACTGAACTGCCACATATGCCCGTCCAGTAATCCAAGTCTCACTAATGGCTGCAATATCATGATTCCACATGCTGATCCATTCTGCAACTTCATTAGTTGCCCCAACAATACTCCTTGCATTGAAATAGATGTAATTCAGAACATTACTCTCACTGTGTTCAGCCTTTTAGTTCCTGTCTTTATATGTAGGCTTAACATCTACTTCCTCTATTGTTGAGGCTCTATAAGGCACTCGTGCGATGCCACTTAGAGTATTGTGTGCAGTTTTGGGCTCCTTATTTTAGAAAGGATATACTGACATTGGAGAGGGTTCAGAGAAGATTCATGAGAATGATTCCAGGAATGAAAGGGTTACCGTATGAGGAACATCTGACAGCTCTTGCGCTGTATTCCCTGGAGTTCAGGAGAATGAAGGGGGATCTCAAAGAAACATTCCGAATGTTAAAAGGCCTGATATGGCAAAGTTATTTCCCATGGTAGGGGAGTCTAGGACAAGAGGGCATGACTTCAGGATTGAAGGACATCCATTTAGAACAGAAATACGGAGAAATTACTTTAGTCAGAAGGTGGTAAATCTGTGAAATTTGTTTCCACGAGCGGCTGTAGAGGCCAAGCTTTGGAGGCCAAGTCATTGGGGTGCGCTTAAGGCAGAGATAGATATATTCTTGATTAGCTAGGGCATCAAAGAGTATGGGAAGAAGGCAGGGGAGTGGGGATGACTAGAAGAATTGGATCAGTCCAGGATTGAAAGGCAGAGCAGACTTGATGGGCTGAATGGCCTACTTCTGCTCCTATATCTTATGGTTTTATGGTCTTGTTTGCTAGTTTGAGTTTTCTTTTGTAATCTATCTTCCCTTTCATTATAGTTTGCTCAATGATTCTTTGTTGCTTTTTAAAGTTTTACGAATCTTCTAGTTTCCCACTACACTTGCCAACTTTTTCTGCATGAGCTCTCAGCTTGATGCCGCCTTCCATTTCCATGGTTATCCAAGGAGGACATAATGGTCAGTTTCAACAAGAGTTTCTATTACAGATGCCCTGGTCCTCCTGTGGTTAATGTTTGATAAGGGTACCAGTGATCTTTTTGAACACACCTTTCCATCAACGTACTTCCTCTGTCAGGGAAACTACTATGAACAAAAGGATGGGATGGCTATGGTACGCCCTTGCCGCCGGCGATTTCTAACTTCTGCATGGGGGGCTCTGATGAGGGGTCTCTGAGTTCATCCCCCTTGCACCCCAAATGCTTCTTCAGATATGTCAATGACACCTTCGTAGTGTGACTTTGTGGATGCCAGGCATTCCAACAGTTCCACAACAACCTGAACAGCATACATTCAAACATTCAATTTACAATGGAGACGGAGACCATTGGTTGCTTTCCGTTCCTGGACATTTCAATACAGCGGAAACTGGATGGTAGCCTCAGACACGGCGTTTTTTGGGAAACCCACTCACATAGACTGTACCTCAACAATAACAGCTACCATCATACCTCCCAACTTAGAGCAGTTCTTTCTAATTTGATTAACGGTGTGAAAGCTATTTCAGACCTGAAGAGTCTCCACAAAGAAATAAGACGATTAAGAACAATGTTCCTACAGAATGGTTACAAAGTGATTATAACCAATTATGCCCTTTAAAGGGCTGACAGGAAACCCAGGAAACCTACCAATGAGGAGGAACCATTGCTACCTCCTGCCTCCTCTATATTTCCATGGTTTTTGGAAGGATTGTCAGGATCCTTTTTAAAAAATACCAGATTAATACCATCCACAGACCTGCAGACCATGCTCAAGTCACAGCTTATGTGGGTGAAAGACAACCTGGGACTCAGGATGGCTAGCTGGCATTTAAAGGATTCCCTGTGAATGCACAACGAGGTTTATTGGTCAGAAAGGACACACAGAGGAAGTCCGTATCAAAGAGCACAGGAGTTGTTTCTGTTTGGGTTACCCGGAGAAATCAGTGGTAGCAGAATATTGAGTTTGCAATGGCCATAGGATTGAGCTCAACGGCACAAAATTACTGTGTCACACCAATGGCTTTTGGGACCGCCTGGAGAAGGAATCCGTTTAAATAAAACTAAAGAATAAGTATTTTAATAAAGAGGAAGAACTCACTCTAAGTAAGAACTGGAATTCAATTGTAAACAAGGTGGGACACAGGAAATCTGGTTGGATGAGGACTAACCAATCTGGAGGGATGGATGACGGGGGTATAAATATCACCAAAATAAACGTGCCCAAGCATCATTCCTGATGATGGCAGAGCTTGTCATGGAAACATTGGTTAAAATTGATACCAGTACCCAGCTAAAATCTGAAGAAGAGAGTTTATTCATCCAAGGTTTGTTTTTCCCACTCTTACTATAATTGTTTTTAACTGGAATATGCTTTTGTTGAGCACTGTGAAATACCTCTTTGGCAGTCTTCCACTACCCCTGCATGTCCTTCTATATTACTAGATAAATTCCTCACTCAGACTGAGTTCCCAGTTTACACTAGCCAGTTCTTCCCTCATCCCTTGTTTAGGCATAATGTACTGGTTTTAGATTGAATTGTTGCACCCTCCATTTGTATGAGAAATTCTATCACACTGGGATCACTTTTTCCAAGAGGATCCCCAACTACAAGGTTATTAATTTAACCTGCCTTCTTGCACAGGATCAGATCTAAGATAATGTTTTCCCTTGTAGGTTCACTAACATGCTGTTCAAGAAAGGCATCACAGTTACATTCCTCCTTAAGTCTGCCTCAACCAACTTCATTCACCCAATCGATGCATAGGTTAAAGCCCCCATGACAACTGCCCTTCCATTCTTACACGTGTCAAGTATTTCTTGGCAAATTACCCATGCTACATTATATTATGATTCTGTGACCTATAGATAACTCAAATCAAAGATCTTTGTCCCTTTATTATTTCTAATCTCTTAGCCAGATGGATTTAACATTCGACTCTTATCATTATTCGATCTTATCATTAATTAAGAACACTACCCCTGCATATCCTTCTATATCACCAGATAAATTTGTATACTCAATTCCCAGTCATCTCCACCCCGCATACAAGTTTCTATAATGGCTACTAAATCATGCCTCTTTGTACTGATTTGTGTCATTTAAATTAATCTCTTGTTTGCTTTGGCCAGGTTTTGTTGCATTATTTTCACAACATAGAAATGCCTAGTTATAGAGATTAAGGGGTCAGTATGATCTCATTAGTTATAACCACTCAGGCTTTTTAAATAGCATTTGACTGAGTGAATGTTTTCACATTCCTAGCTGAAGCTTCTTCCAAGGTATTTAAATTCCCTGAATGGATGAAAAGAAAGGAAGAGATATATACAAGAGATTCTGCAGGTGCAAGAAATCTTAAGCAACATATGTGTAACACTTACCCAAAAGGCTGGTATATGTCTAGGGGAAAAGGAGATCCAGCCACTCACCAACCCACCTCCCGTACACGCAGGTGCTGTGAGAATCGCGTTTATGCCTCGTGCCCGCCAACAGTATCAAACCCACAACAAATCCCGGTATGAAATACACTTTAAAGAGTTTACTAAAATTAAAAGAGTATTAGGCAATACAATATATATATACAAGAAAAAAACAAAAGGCGCCAACTTATCAAAGTTCAGTCAGTTAGTGCACTCGTTGGAGCTCAACCAGCGAACCATTCGACCCCTCGTCGCTTGCCTCCGACTTCCACGTCTTCCACCTCGGACTCCCCGGTGGTCTTCCGAGCGCACGTCCACCTTCCTCGGCGTCTCCCTCCCGACTCCCTTCACACCCCAAGCCCGTGCAACCCCTCCCCCAAGTTCCCAGCCTCACAAAACACAATAACATTCCCCATTGATTAACAAATGAATACAATTACCATATCAGCCATTCTAAAGCGAAACAACGGCGAGAGAAACATTTAACAGACAAAGAAGCATCCCTACTCGTAACAAACCAAAGAAGCCCTTTTTAGTAACATACACAGGATATTGTACATATGCAAGGTGAAAAGTCTTGGCCAGTAATATTGATGTTTATTTCTTTCCAAAGATGCTGCCCGACTTGTTAAGTGCCTCTAGTATTTTATGTGTGTTGCATTTTTTTAGAGCTTTTCATAATCTCAGGGCATTTTCCAGCCAATGCAATACCAGTGAAGGGTTTAAGCATCAGGAAATGTAGTACTTAATTTTCACACAGCAAGATTAATTGAACTGAATTGGTTTATTGTGTCACATATAGTGAAGTACAATGAAAAACTTGTCTTGAATGCCATCCACGCTGATCGTTTCTTTTAACAGTACGTTGGGGTTGATCAGAGGGAAATAATATCAAAATGCAGAAAGAAGTGTTACAGAGAAGATGTGAGCAGTGCAGGTGGACAATAAGGTGCAAAGGTATGATGAGATTGACTGTGAGGTAAAGAGTCAGGGGTCATGTGATGTAATGGTTTGCGCAATGCTATTACAGCCCAGGGCGTTCAGAGTTCAATTGTGGCACCACCTCGAAGGAGCTTGTACGTTTTCCACATGGCCAAGCATGTTTCCTCCAGGAGCTCCACAGTCCAAAACCGTACTGGTTATTTGTCATTCTAAACGATCCTGTAATTAATCTCATGTTAAGTAGGTGGACTGCTGGCGATGCAGTCATTGGGCCGGAAGGGCCTGTTTCGCGCTGTATCTCTAAATAAACAAATAAACAGCATAATCAACTTTATCATAGTAGGGACTAGATAATCATTTTCTTTGAATGATGATGTTGGAGGGATAAGTATTGACTATTCTGGCTTCTTCCTCCTTCCTTTCCAGTCATGGTGAAGGGTTTCAGCTCAAAATGTTGACTGTTTATTTCCCTCCACCTTCCATAGATGCTGCCTGACCTGCTGATTTCCTCCAGCATTTTCTATGTGTTACCCTGGAGTTTTGGCATTGGCAGAATCATTTGTTTGAGTATTGACTATTGCTGAGTCATGTGGAGGCTGCAGCTGGACAATAAAAAATGTCTTTATGATCTTCAAGAAAGAATCTATGCTCTCTGTACACAATATTTTATACTTTTCAAATGCAGAGACAACAATAAGGAGTGAACTACAGTTTCAATGACTATTTACAGACAGACAGACAGACAGACATACCTTATTGATCCCGAGGGAAATTGGGTTTTGTTACAGCCGCACCAACCAAGAATAGTGTACAGATATAGCAATATAAAACCATAAATAATTAAATAATAATAATAAGAAGAAGAATTAAATTATAACAAGTGGAAATAAGTCTAGGACCAGCCTATTGGCTCAGGGTGTCTGACCCTCTGAGGGAGGAGTTGTAAAGTTTGATGGCCACAGGCAGGAATGACTTCCTATGATGCTCAGTGTTGCATCTCGGTGGAATGAGTCTCTGGCTGAATGTACTCCTGTGCCTAACCAGTACATTATGGAGTGGATGGGAGTCATTGTCCAAGATGGCATGCAACTTGGACAGCATCCTCTTTTCCGACACCACCGTCAGAGAGTCCAGTTCCACCCCCACAACATCACTGGCCTTACGAATGAGTTTGTTGATTCTGTTGGTGTCTGCTACCCTCAGCCTGCTGCCCCAGCACACCAGCAAACATGATAGCACTGGCCACCACAGACTCGTAGAACATCCTCAGCATCATCCAGCAGATGTTAAAGGACCTCAGTCTCCTCAGGAAGTAGAGACGGCTCTGGCCCTTCTTGTAGACAGCCTCAGTGTTCTTTGACCAGTCCAGTTTATTGTCAATTCATATCCCCAGGTATTTGTAATCCTCCACCATGTCCACACTGACCCCTTGGATGGAAACATTTTTTACCTACTTTAACATTTTAAATGTAGGTAGACAGGTAACTTTCACAAGCATTGAACATACCAATTCACAGAAACTTTTTGAGTATTCAAATAATGTGGTGGTTCAAGAGCCTCGACACAAACTCCAGATATCTAAAATATACATCTTTTGTTACAGAGTTATGGGATGATTCCCTCAATATACAAGTAGCCAGTAAATTAAGTGATGAAACTGTCCTGAGCTGTTTATGAAGTAGGTGGATATGCCTTTAACAGTATGTTAATACAGGGAACAGCCACTGAACAGCTATCCTTATCTCATCCTAAGGGTTTCAATGACTATCAGTTCATATGAACGTTCACCTACCATCTTGTTCTGAGTAGTTTCAATGATAAAGAATGAGAATAATCAATACTCAATGATTGGTTTCAATTGCCTTTCTGAAGACTGGTTCTCATTTTAATTAATATTTGCAATCCATAATTTCACTGTAGCATGGTGGTTAGCACAATGATTTACAGAACAGGTGACGTGGGTTCAGTTTCCCAAACTGTCTGTAAGGAATTTGTACGTTCTCCCTGTGACTTTGTGAGTTTCCTCCAGGTGCTCCGATTTCCTTCCACAGTCCAAAGATGTGGACTGATTAACTGGTCCTTGTAAATTGCCCTGTGATTAGGCTAGGGTTAAATCAGGGTTTCTGGGCAGCACGACTTGAAGGGTCTGTTCCACACTGTGTCTCAATAAATACTAAATAAATAATAAAGAATGACCCCCTAATAATACTGATTCCTTGGAATATTGTCCTTTCTTCCATAAAATCAAACCAGAGAAAATCCACAGATGAAAATCCAAAGCTACACACACAAAATGCTGGAGGAGTTCAGCAGGCCAGTGAGCATCTATGGAAAAGAGTAAAGGGTCGACACTTTAGGTCAAGACCATTCTTCAGGACTGATGAAACGTCGACTCTTTAATCTTTTCCATAGATGCTGCCTGGCCTGTTGAGTTCCTTCAGCACTTTTTGTGAAAGAGATTCTGCAGATGCTGTAAATCTTGAGCAAGAACACAAAATGCTGGAAGAACTCAGCAGATGAGGCAGCACCTACAGAGGGGAATAAAGAATCGACGTTTTGGGCCGAGGCCCTTTATCAAGACTGAAAAGGAAGAGGGCCAAAGGCAGAATAAAGGGGTGGGATTACAATAAAATGTGCTTGGTTAAAACACACACACACACACACACACACACACACACACACACACACACACACACACACACACACACACACACACACACACACACACACACACACACACACACACACACACACACACACACCTAGAGAAACTGAGCAAGTCAGTCACGATCTATGGAGGGGAATAAACAGTCGACACTTCAGGCTGAAACCCTTCTTCACAAGACCCAATGAAGACCCAAAATGTAAGCTGTTTACCTCCGTCTATAGATATTAAAAGACATACTGAATTCCTCCAGCATTTGGTGTGTGTTTCTCAAGATTTCCAGCAGCTGCAGAATCTCTTGTGTTTGATTTCTTTTGGGGCCTTTTTGAACTTTTCACCTGGTCAGTGCATGGTAAGTGCAAACCCGCAACTGGCCCGTGGCATTGGCCTTCATTCAAAACTTCCACATGATTCTTCATATCCACCTGAGCCAAGCCTCAGATTAACATCTCATCAGAGAAAAAAACACAAAACGCTGGAGGAGCTCAGCAGGCCAGGCAGTACCTATGGAAAAAAGAAAACAGCCAATGTCTCGAACCAAGACACTTCATAAGGACAGAATCACAGAATCAGAATCAGGATGAATATCATCGGTATACGTTGTGAAATTTGTTAAATTTGCGGCAGCAGTACAATGCAATACATGATAATATAGAAAAAAAATCCTAACTAAGTAGTGCAAAAACTGAAATAAAAAAGTAGTGAGGTAGTGTTCATGGGTTAAACATCCATTCAGAAATCAGATTCTGTTCCTGAATCACTGAGTGTGTGCCTTCAAGCTTCTGTACTTCCTTCTTGACAGTAATAATGAGAAGAGGGCATGTCCTGGGTGGTGGGGGTCTTTAACCATGATCAAAACAATGGCAAAGTAGCAAAATCTCCTATAGTGGAGACTTAAAAGACCATTCTGTGAACCAGAGCTAGGAATGAAGCTGACTGAGACAAACTGCTGCTGGAACTCACTTTGTACCTCTGAAGCTGTTAAATGATTGCACAATTTGCCTTCTTTGCGTAACAGATAGCATGATATTACTTTGACAATTCTACATGCTTCCTACACACTGAAAGCTTTTGCATCATCAGCTGATTTCCTTGGAGTATAATGATGTGAATGTGGAGGTTGATAGTGTGTTGAGATACCTTCGCACGTTGTATGGGGCAACATGACCAATGAATCTATTGCTCAGCAATTGCAGGCACCCACTCATTCCTGGTACAGAACATTAATGCAAAACCTCTCAGTGTGAATAATCTTCCTTGCTTTCTTCAGCTCTTTCCTCAACCTGCTTTAAAGATAATTGAAACAATCAGCTATTACCTACATCAATAACCAATCAAAATACAAGTCTGGGCAATAAAACCACCCTGCATACCTAGGTGTCAAAAGTTATCAAGGGAATGAGTTGAACTTTTGACATGGTAACTCCTTTCAACTCATTCCTCACCCGAGTGTCCACTGACTAACAGGCGAGATGAGATCAATGGAGCATATCATTCACATTTGTCCATAGCTACAGGAAAGGTATCAATAAGATTGAAAGGCACTGAAAAAAATTACAAGGATGTTGCTGGAACTTTCCTTGGATATTGAATATTCCTTGGAGCAGAGTAGAATAATGGGAGATCTAATAGAGACATACAAAATTACATAGGGTGAGTACATGCAGGGTTTTTTTTTAGATTAGATGGATCAAAAGACCTGTTTTGGTGCTGCAATATGACTCCAGCTCACTTCCGACAATGAATAGAGGGGAAATGATGGAATATTGTCAAAAATTGCACTGCCCAACGTCCGCCTGTTGTCATCAGATGGGATCACCTCCATACAAGTGAGATAGAAGTGAGGATTTCATGGCAGGGCAAGATTAACCTTCCACAGTGGGAGCTGAAAAAGACCTCCTTTTGTCTCCGGTTCACTCAAAGCAAAGCAAAAGCATCTGAATGCTTGAATCCATCAATATTTGCCTTCACCACAAACAAAATTCATATCTCAGATAAAGCAGTTGAAATCAAAATCTCAAAGGCACCAACAGGAGCAAATATGAATATCTAGGAAAGAGACCTTGCTGACTCTAGGTGGATGGTTCTTTTGCTGGCCTGAAGTTCAAAGTTCAAAATAAAATTTATTATCAGAGTACATACATGTCACCACATTCAACCTTGAGATTCTTTATCTGCGAGCATACTTAGCAAATCTACAAAGCAGTAACTGTAAACATCTGGAACTGTGAACAAACTGCAAAAGCAGATATATATAAATAAATAAATAGCAGTAAATAATGAACAGGAAGTAACAAGATAAAAGGGTCCTTAAATGAGTGTAGTTATCCCTTTTTGTTCAAGAGCCTGATGGTTGGTTTGAGGTGAGAGATTAACACATTCATATTTGCTGGTTTCGCAATGCTGCTGTACATCAAATTTTCCAACTGCAGTTCCTGAGAACGAGCAGTAGCCCTTCTGTAGGGCTGATTGTCAATAATTCCTGAGGATGAGCAGCAAGGGACCAAGACGTGCCATTCTTCCCTGCTGCAAATCACCCAACAGGAAAACAGATTATTATCTGAACGGTGGCCGATTGGGAAAAGGGGAGATGCAACGAGACCTGGGTGTCATTGTACACCAGTCATTGAAGGTGGGCATGCAGGTACAGCAGGCAGTGAAAAAGGCAAATGGTATGTTGGCATTCATAGCAAAAGGATTCAAGTACAGGAGCAGGGAGGTTCTACTGCAGTTGTACAAGGCCTTGGTGAGACCGCACCTAGAATATTGTGTGCAGTTTTGGTCCCCTAATCTGAGGAAAGACATTCTTGCCATAGAGGGAGTACAGAGAAGGTTCACCAGATTGATTCCTGGTATGGCAGGACTTTCATATGAAGAAAGACTGGATCGACTAGGCTTATACTCACTGGAATTTAGAAGATTGAGGGGGGATCTTATTGAAACGTATAAAATTCTAAAGAGATTGGACAGGCTAGATGCAGGAAGATTGTTTCCGATGTTGGGGAAGTCCAGAACGAGGGGTCACTGTTTAAGGATAAAGAGGAAGCCTTTTAGGACCGAGATGAGGAAAAACTTCTTCACACAGAGTGTGGTGAATCTGTGGAATTCTCTGCCACAGGAAACAGTTGAGGCCGGTCCATTGGCTATACTTAAGAGGAAGTTAGATATGGCCCTTGTGGCTAAAGGGATCAGGGAGTATGGAGAGAAAGCAGGTACAGGGTTCTGAGTTGGATGATCAGCCATGATCATACTGAATGGCGGTGCAGTCTCAAAGGGCAGAATGGCCTACTCCTGCACCTATTTTCTGTGTTTCTATCTTCCTCAGACCCTCAGGGAAAATGGAAAGAACATGGAGAATCAGTTACAGGGACTGAGGGTGGGCAATAGGATCATCAAATGGAGGTTAAATCCAGAAAGGGCTGGATCAGACCCCCAGCAGAAGCACCGGGCACAGTCCTTGCCTCCATATCCCCTGGAGCAGACCCATACCAGGAGGACCATGCACTGTTCCCATCTCTGTATCCCTCGGTCACACCAACACCGGGTGCACCGTACACAGTTCCCACCTCCATATCCCTGGATCAGACCACACCAGGAGCACTGTTCACAGGTTCTGACTCTGTATCCATTGTGTCAAAATAACACATGGACCACCCCACATGTGAGAATTCTAGAATACTTTCTTTTTGTTTGGACATTCTAACCTATCTCCCCTCTCCCAGGATATGAGCTGCCACATGCTGACAATGCCCTGCATATCTTTGTCAACCCTGGCCCGTCCTCAAGAGGGTCCCGAGCATGGGATTATAGTCCAACTGTGCTTGTCGCTCCCTTGACACCACTGAGGGTGACCATTTTGTCAGAGGTCCGGCCCTGGTCCTGTTGTTGAGTAAAGCTATGAACCTGGTTGGGTTTCACGTCCTGGTGTTGAGGAGGATGCCATTTCCCATGGACTCTCAGGACAACAGTGGCATTCATATAGTCCCAGCCTCCATAGGCCATCTCCTCTGTCCGCACCTCCACTTCCCGCAGGAGGACCAGCGTCTCAGAACTTCAGCAGTAGGGCCTCAGGCCTAGCCAGACCTATAACTGGGGTTGAGGAGGAGATAGAAAAAAAAGGATCAGCCATGATTGAATGGTGGAGCAGACTCAATGGGCCAGATGGCCTAATTCTGCTCCTATGTCTTATGGTCTTATGGTAAAGTGACCTACCACTGTCGTCATGGATACAAAGTAGTGATGGTATTGTACCTGTTTATTCAGAAGCAAAACAAAACAAGAGGTTGTAACAGATGACTTGAAATCTGAGAGATAATTTCTATTAGACTGAACATCCATTACAACATGTTAGCTTTACAGCGCCAGTAACCCGGGTTCAGTTCCTGCTGCTGTCTTTAAGGAGTTTGTATGTTCTCCCCGTGACCGCATGGATTTCCTTTTGGTACTCTAGTTTTCTCCCACATCCCAAGCACATAAAGGTATAGCTTTTTTCCATTGCTTTCTGTCCTCTAATATTAGATTCCCCCTTCTCCAGCCCTGTACCTCCTTCACCAATCAACTTCCCAACTCTTTATTCACCACTCATCCTCCTCCTGGTTTCTCCCTCCCCTACCCCCACCTTTTGACTCTAGAACCATAGAACACTACAGCACAGAAAACAGGCCATTCCACCCTTTTAGTCTGTACTGAAACTTTATTCCGAAACACTCCTCATCTTTTTTTTCTCTGCTCAAAGGGTTAATTCGTTACATGAAGGTAATTGGGCGATGTGAGCTGATTGGGCCAGAAGGGCCTGTTACTGTGCTGTATCCCTAAATCAAAGCATATCATGGCATTTGAGAGGTTACAAAATCTGGGGCAGAAAACAAACTGCTGGAGGAACTCAGCTGGTCAAAGAGCATACAGGATCAAAAGTGATCATTGAGATTTTCATTTGAGATCTTCTACCAAGACAGAGTGTAAAGAAGCGTTATAAATAGCTGGGAGGGTTGTGTGAGACAGGAGGATCGAAGTGAGGAGGAGCTGATGGGTAGAATGAGCTGGAGAGGCTGGCGATGGCAACAGTGCCTGGAGACAACAAAGGGCTGCAGATTATGGAATCTAATAAAAAGGAAGGTAGTGAGCGGAACCCAATAATGCAGGGATGTTAAAAGGGAAAGAATGGGGGAAGGAGAGGGTGAGGAAACTGAGGGAATGGAGTGTCTGGGTGATGGGAAACTAAAGGGCAGGAGAAGGTGGAGTGTTGGAAAGAAAGAGATTGTGAGAGAAAGGAATAGAGGGGCTGTGGGTTACCTGTTATTGGAGAATTCAAAATTCATCTTGATAATTTATAGAATGAGAATCTAATTCTCTGGTTTGCGTTTTCCCCACCCTGACAGCAGAGGAGGCCAAGGACTGAGAGATTGGTGTGGGAATCAGAGTGGGAGTGAAAATGGCATGTAACTGGGAGCTCAGGGTGGTCAGTGATGCCCAGATGCTGGAGGAAATCAGCAGGCCAGACAGCATCAACGGAGGGTTCATGCTTTGTGAGGAGACCCTTCATCGGAGCTGGTAAGGGAGGTGACAGAGCCAGAATAAGAAGAGGTGGAGGGAGGAGATGGAATACAAGCTGGCGAGTGATAGGTGACATCAGGTGAGGGGGAACAGTGGGTGATGTGAGAAGCTGGGAGATAGTAGACAGAAGGAGCTAAAGGGCTGAAGTAGAAGGAATCTGGAAGGACAGGACAATGAAATAAAGGGAAGGAGACCTATGCAAGTCATGTTTGGGACAAAACTGAGTTATAATTTTATTATACAATTACCAGGGCGTCAATTGTAAGGTAGATGAAGTGGGCATATTGCATGCCAAAGGGGAGACAGGCGCCAACTTGGGGGACTTTAAATTCTTGTTATAGAACTAAGAGAAACGATGTATGTTTGGACAACACATCATGTCACGAGGGGGTAACACGAGGGGGAATTTCTTTACTCAGAGAATGGTAGCTGTGTGGAATGAGCTTCCAGTAGAAGTGGTAGAGGCAGGTTCGGTATTGTCATTTAAAGTAAAATTGGATAGGTATATGGACAGGAAAGGAATGGAGGGTTATGGGCTGAGTGCGGGCCGGTGGGACTAGGTGAGAGTAAGCGTTCGGCACGGACTAGAAGGGCCGAGATGGCCTGTTTCCGAGCTGTAATTGTTATATGGTTACATGGTTATTGAATAGTAGAGCAGATTTCATTTTGATCTATAGAAAATACATTATTTCAATTTCATCGGGATAATTCTAATATTGTAAGCACACTGTTTAGAAGTTAGGCTCAACCCTAAGATGAACGAATGTAAAAACATTTTAAGAACAGCAGAAACTGAGTATGGGAAAGTTTTAAATACAGTGGAAATAGAGTTTAAACAGAGAAAAAGCCGAGACTCGGAGAGCTCCTGCACAATGAAAGAGTTTAAAAGCAGTGAGAAGAGAGTTTTAAAAAGCCAGAACAAAAGGGCAGAAAAACGTACACACGAGAGGGCTGGAGAGTTTAAACAGAAAAGCTGAACAACAAAAATGTTTGTCTCCACACAAGGTGGTGAAATTTACCACGTGAGAGAATTGAGTAGGTGGAGAGAGGAGATGGAGATGGGGATTTACATTTTGTGCATTGAACGGCTGGAGAAGTGTAAAGAGTCAGCACAGTAAGTCTTCACTAGTCCAGAGGTGAAGTCTGCAGCTTCACGCTCTGAGACATCAACATCTCAAAGGATCTATCCTAGACCCAACATATTGATGCAATTAAGAATTAGGCACATTAGCAGCTATACTTCATTAGGAGCTTGAGCAGATTTGGTATCTCACCAAAGGCTCGAGCAAATTTCTACAGATGTATCATGGAGAGCATTCTAATTGGTTGCATCACCATCTGGTATGGAGGCTCCATGTACAACACAGATAAAAAAAAAAGCTGCAGAGTGGTTCCGATGTTGTTTTGTAACTCCAAAAGACAAAACTAATCAAAATAAAAACAAGGGAGCCCCAGACATGCATGGGTTAGTTTCATTTTCACTTTAAGCAAGGAGCACAAGTATGACGTGGTGGCGTGATAATTTACTGTAGGCCATTCACATACTTTTACTTATCAGCCATAATTAATGATTTAAATAAACAAGACTGCTTAATTAATCAATATATTTGCAATATTATTTAAATATTACTGAAATATCACATACACCCTGCCAGCTCCATCATGGGCAATAGTCTCCCTACCATCGAGTATGTATCTTCAAAGATCAGTGCCTCTGCAGTGTGACATCCATCGCCAAGGATCCTCACCATCCAAGACATGTCCTCTTCCCATTACCGCTGCTAGGGAGCAGGTACAGGAGTCTGAGGATGCATACTGAATGCTTCTTTCCTTCTGCTATCAGAGTTCTGAACGATCCATGAACCTGGAAAGTTACCTTGCTATTTTGCTCTCTTTTTGCACTATTTATTTACTCGTTGTATAATTCTTATTGTAACATAGTAATTTTTTATGGATTGCACTGTAAAACAAAAAAATTTCACAACGTAGCTCTGTGACAAAAAAACCTGATTCTGACAACAGGATGTAAAAAGCAACATCGGGTAAGGGAAATGGCAAGACCAGGCGGGCATCTCCACTTACAATAACAAACTTGCACTCATCATCAGTAAGTGCAAGGAATTAGTTGTGGACTTCAGGAAGGGGAATTCGAGGGCTCACTCCTCATTTAGGGGTGAAAAGGTGAACAGTTTCGAGCTCCTGGGTGTCAACAACTCTGAAGATCTATCCTGTGCCCAACATATTGACATATTGATGAAGACATGACAGCAGCTATATTTCATTAGGAGTTTGAGGAGATTTGGTATGTCACCAAAAACTCTAACCAATTTCTGCAGGTGTACCATGCAGAGCATTTTAACTGGTTGCATCACCCCCGGCTTGGAGAGGCCACTGCACAGGATCTGAAAAAGCAGCATATGGTTGTAGACCCAGCCGTATCCATCATGGGTAACAGCCTTCCCAGTGTCGAGGACATCTTCAAAAGGCAATGCCTCTGAATGGCAGCATCCATCAAAAGGACCTCACAAGTGTATGCAATATACATCCTGAAAGTCTTGTTCTTCACAGATATCTATGAAAATGGAAAAGTGCCCCTAAGAATGAGTGACAGTTTAAATGTTAGAAGCCCAAAGGCTCCCACTCCCCCCATGCAGAAGTTGCAGCAAAGTAATGACCTCCCCTGCCCCAACACACTTCTGCAAGAAACATCAGCACTTTCCACCCACCAGGCATGTAATAGCAAAGCCCCCAATAAAGACCAAGATCTGCAGTACAACAAAACCTAATTCTTCACCTGACAATTTGGCATACCATTCCCTCCCTACCAAAGGGAAAAAGAGGAATCCCCTTTCACAGCAAGGGAGAGACATATCAAAACAACTTGCTTTTTTTCCAAGTTCTCTGACCGGAGAATGGGCAACACAGAGAGAGCATGATTTATTGAATGCAGAGCCTCTGACAGCTGATTCACCGTTCCCGATATTCCGTTCTCTCCCGCGACACTTGGGATTTGAAAATCAGCCATTTGTGAGCCCCGAGGACCAGATCTCACCACTGCAAAAAAACGAAGTCTGAGGGTAACTCCAGGTCAGGGTCTTCAACAGAACCCCATCCACCCTGAAATGGAAAAAGAGAGACATCAAAGGTAGAAATTAAGCTGCTTTCGTAGATGAACTCAGAGTCATTATTGCATTGTAGTATCATTATAGTCATCAGCGTAACTCCATCTCGTCTATGAATTTATATATTTATATTGCATTGCCACAGAACAACAAATTCCATGACACGTCAATGATATTAAACATGATTCTGATGCTTAAAATGTTCAATAGTTAATGCAAAAATAATAGTGAGGTCAACAGCTGGTAGAATTGTGCTAAAGTGAAATAGGATCTGGAGTGTAAATTACCTTCTTTAATTTAAGGAACTCAGGAGTAGTACAGCTCAGTTACATGGAACACTCCTCCTGTTGAATATGGAAAACTGCAGACTCTACCTGCTGCCTACTGTGCTTTCAGATGGTTAACCAGAGAGCAAACACGTGCAGGAAATGCATCCAACTGCAGCTAACAGACTGTGTTTTAGAGCTGGAGCTGAGGCTAGAATCACCAAGTTGCACTGGGACCTAAGTTCCTCTCTAAGCACGTTAAGAGACAATGCCATACCCATGCTAAGACTGCACTGGTGGAAAGTGGATGGAAGCATAGAATGCAGGAGTTAACTGGCAATGCCCCTCTCGAACAGAGGTACCATATTGGTTACTATTGGAAGAAATGGCTTCTCATGAAATGTAGCAAGAGCCAAGTGTTTGACACGATGGTAGCTCAACTTCACAGGCAAGTAGGAAAAAGGAGGGAGAGCTACTGAGCAATCAACATTGGTGAGAGGTGCGACTCCATCTTGCCTCCCTGGTATTGAGGTCCAACTGTAATAGAGAGGCTGCAGGACATTCTAATGGGTGATTGTATAGCTAGTTAGCATAGTGCAACTTAGTGAGAACAATATATGTAGGTGAGGAAAGGATAAAGCCATTCAAGTCAATAAGAGTTTGAAAATGAGTTTAAAAGCAGGAGCTCAAAGGTAATAACTTCAGGATATTGAGACTGGGGAAGGGAAGAACCAGTCACACCCATGGTTCAAAGGTCAATTTTAATGTCAGAGAAATGTATACAATATACATCCTGAAATGCTTTTTCATGGAGGACTAGGACTGATACCCTCATGGGAGTATTTGTTTATTAAATAATGGCATAATATTTACATGACAGGGTGGCATGCAGTTTTGAGACTAAATTCCAATTGGTGATGCTAGTCTTGTCCTTAAAGCTGGCAGAGATTGTAGTTTTGAAAAATGTTGTCTAAAGTAATTTGATGATTTAACGGACAGGGTTAGTGTAAGGAAAGGTGGCAAAATGAGTAAATTAAGTACTCTATATCTTAATATACAGAACATTCAAAACAAAATCAACAAACAAATAGCATTACTAGAGATAAAGAGAAATGATCTGAAAATGATGAAGAGACATACAATAGTTACAAGAAGATCAGAGATGGGAACTCATTATTCGGAACAATTGGCTTTTAAAAAGAACTGTTGGAAAGAAAAGTTGGCTAATCAAAGATGAAATAAGTACAGATATGAGAAATTATCTAGACATTAAAAGTGTAAGAATTTTTGAATACAAGCAAATAAGAGCAAGGAAAAGAAGATGGTGTAAAGGTTGGTGGTAAATGCCTGAAAAGAGCAGCCTTGTAGTAGAGTATAAATCCATGAGAGTGTCTTTAGAGACTGTAGTCTGAGTAGTTTTCTGGGCAATATGGTACAGAGCCAAATAAGGGAATAAGCTATGGATCTGGTAATATGTAATGAGACAGTTTTAATTAATGATCTCAGAGTGGATGAGTGTGATAGGATTTAGCATTCAGCTTTAGAGTGAGAAACTTGGGTCTGAAACAACTGTTAAAATAAGTGGAATTACAGAGAAATGAGGAATGTTAGCTAAAGTGAACCAGGTAAATAGACTGATGGATTAGATAACAGACAAGCAATGGCAGATATTTAAGGAGCTAATTCATGACTCCCAGCTAAAATATATCCCAATCAGGGAAGATTCTAAAGGGAGGGGTGATTCAATCATAGTTAACAAGGAAGTTAAGGAGGTTATTAGGTTGAATGAGATAATATATTAAAATAGCAAACGTTAGTGGTAAGCATGAAGATTGTGTTAAATTCAGAATCCAGCAACCAACTAAAAGCAAATCAAGAGGGAGAAAATAAACTGAGACAAGCTAATGTAAAGTATTAGTAACAATGAGTCACTTATGAAGTCCTGATGAAGGGTCCTGGCCCAAAACATTGACTGTTTTCTCTTTTCCATAGATGCTGCCTGGCCTACTGAGTTCCTCCAGCATTTTGCGTACATTGCTAAGTGGCAATGGAAGCTTCTCCAATTATATGAAGGTGGGCTCTTTAAAGAATAAGAATAGGAAAATAATTATGGGAAGAAGGATATGACAAAGGAGTTACATTATTTTGCAACAGTCATAAAGGTATAAGATACTATGTAAAAATGCCCTTTGCAGTAGAAATCTGATGTCTGGTTATTTAGAAACTCTAATGGTTTTGAATTTGTCTCACCAGGTTCTGATTCCTTCAGTTCCTTTACATCTATGAGATACTGTTGTTCACACTTCCTTTAATTTCACCAGGGCTCCATTTTCCTTATTTTCTTTACACTCCCCACCACCCCATTTCCTGTTCCCCTTTTAAACTAACTAGATTCCTTGTAAAATATATCACACTCTTGTGTAACATCTGAGAAAACAATGACTTGTAAGTGTATTGGGATATTAATAGGAGCAACAGAAAATTTGTAAGTCCACCATCATCAGTGCACAAAGGGTGCTGGATTAATGGAATTAATAATGTATTTAAAAAATATAGAAGTTAAATGGTTTCACCATCACTGGAGAATAAATATTAGGTAAATTAATAGGGCTAATGGCTGATAAGTCTTCGCATCTTAGGAGTGCGTATGGAAATATTGGGTGCATTGGTTGGAATCTTTCGAAAAACAGAGATTCATGAGAGTTCATGAATGAGAAGAATGCTGCCGAGCTGATACCTTATTCAAAATGGATGGAGAAGAAAAATTTAATAACTACAGATTGGTCAGCTTACAATCCACTATTGGAATAAGGTTCAATCAATGATTAAGGGGGTATTTTGGAAAATCATAATCTGAACAAGGTAAATCAATGTGCTTCATGAAAGTGATGTCTTGTCCAGCACATATCTTTGCATTTTTTTATGGAAGTATCAGCCAGATTGGATAGAGAATAATCAGTAGATTTAATATACTTTCAAGAGGCTTTCAACAAGGTGTAACACAGAAGAAAGGTAAATTCACAAGATAAGAGCTCATTGTGTTGGAGGTAAAGTATTACCATGAATAAAGGATTAACTAACAACAGATTCAGAAATCAGAAGTGCAAAGGGACTTGGGAGTTCTCGTGTCGCATTCCCTAAAGGTTAACTTGCAGGCTGAGTCGGTGGTTAGGAAGGCAAATGCAATTTTAGCGTTCATTTTGAGAAGACTGTAAAAGCAAAGATACTATCCTGAAGACCACTCTTGGCATATCATGAGCAGTTTTGGACCCCTTATCTTAGAAAAGATGCGCTGGTATTGGAGAGGGTACAGGAGAAGTTCAGAAGAATCATCCTGGAGATGAAAGCATTAACACATGATGACCACTTGAAGGCTCTGGGCCTGTATACACTGGAGTTGAGAAGTGTAAGGGGGAACCTCATAGAAACTTATCAAATATTGAAAGGGATGTGGATGTGGAGAGGATATACCTACAGTGTGAAAGTCTAGGACCAGCGGGCACAGCCACAGAATAGAAGAATATCCCTTAAGAACAGAGATAAGGAGGAATTTCTTTACCAGAAGGTAGTGAATCTGTGGAATTCATTACCACAGATGGTGGTGGAGGCTAAGTCATAGGGTATATTTAAAACAGAGGCTGACGTTTTTGATAAGTAAGGGTGGAAAAGGTTACGGGAATAGGCAGGAGAATGGGGTAGAGAGGGATAACATCAGTCATGATCAAATGGGAAGATAGAATCAATGGGGCCGAATGGCATAATTCTGCTCCCTTGTTGTATCATCTGAAGAAAGAAGCAGTAAGGATAAGGGGGCACTTTCAATATGATAACAGAGGTACCACAGGTATCACTGCTGGGGTAGTGGCCATTTACAATATATATTCATAATTTAGAGTGATATAGAACATAAACAGAACCTGAGATTATGCTGACCAACATGCTTCCATTTTGACTAACACAGGGGATTCTACAGATGCTGGAAATCCAGAGCAACACACACAAAATGCTGGAGGAACTCAGATCACGTAACAACTCACTTCTTCTTATATCCTAGCTTCATCTCCCTTCCCCAACCCACCCACATTCCTCCCCCCCCCCCCCTTACCTGGTTTCACTCGTCATCTGCCAGCTTGTAATCCTTCCCCTCCCGCCACCTTCACATTCTGGCTTCTTCCCCCGTAATAATGAAGGGTCTCAGCCCTAAATGGCCACGGTTTATTCTCCTCTATAGATGTTGCCTCTCCTGCTGAGTTCCTCCAGCTTTTTTTTTGTATGTTGCTCCATTTACACTAATCCTACATAAATCCTATTTTATACTTCAACATTTCCAATAGAAGAAAGAAGCAAGTGTATTATAGACAAGTAGAGGGAAGAAAAGCGGTTGAAAGGTTACAAAGATTTACCAAAGTGATTGGTAGATAAGTGAGTGGATAATATTTTAGATATTGGAATATAATATAGTAACAAAAAAGGCAGAGGTTGATAGATTTTTGATTGGTCAGGGCACAGAGGGATACAGGGAGAAGGCAGGAGATTGGGGCTAAGAGGAAAATTGGATCAGCCATGATGAACTGGCAGGGCAGACTTGATGGGTGAAATGGCCCAATTCTGTTTCTACATCTTATGGTCTTGTGGTTGTAGTAAAATATGAAACTGTTCACTTTTAAAAGCAATAATACATATTATTATTTAAATAGACAAAGATACAGAAAGCAGCAGAACAAAGGGATTTGGAGGTTCTCACATGAAACACTGAAAGCTAGCATATGATAAATGTGCAGCAGGTAATTAGGAAGACTATTGGAATGATGGCTTTTATTTCAGAGGCATTTGAGTATAAAAATAAGATAGGCTGTATCTAGATGATTGTGGACAGTTTTGCCTCTTTATTTACAAGAATATATACACTCAGTGGCCACTTTTTTTAGGTTTCGGAGCTATCTAAAAGACTGGCTACTGAGTAGATTTCTGCATGTTCGTGATCCTCTGCAGCCCATCCATTTCAAAGTTTGATGTGTTTTGTGTTCTGAAATGCTCTTCTGCACACCACTGTTGTAACACGTGATTATTTAAGTTACTGTTGCCTTCCTGTAATCTTAAACCAGTATGGCCATTCTTCTCTGAACTCTTTCAGTAACAAGGCATTTTCACCCACAGAAAAGCCACTCACTGGATAATTTTCTGTTTTCTGCACCATTCTCTGTAAACCCTTGAGATTGTTGTGCGTGAGAATCTCAGGAGAGCAGCACATTCTGAGGTATTCAAACCACCCATCTGACACCAACAATCAAACCACAATCAAACTCACTTAGATCACATTTCTTTCCCATTCTGATGTTATGTCTAAACAACAACCGAACCTCTTGACCATGGCTCCATGTTTTTATGCTGTCATGTGATTGGCTGATTAAATACTTTAACAAGCTGGTGTACTTCATAAAGTGGCTACTGAGTTCATAGGAAATTATAAGATAATTCAAGGTATGGAGAAAATTAGTTAGGGTGAAAAAATACATTAAGCAAGTCTTGAGTTTAGGAAAATGGGAGATGAATTGAATGAAACGTAATCCTCTCTTCTCTCGGAGGATTGAGAGTCTTTGGAACTGTTGAAAGGGGTGATGAAGGCTGAATGCTAGATTATATTCAAAGCCAAGATAGGTTTTTTTTAATAAATAACAGAATTGTGGGTTATGAGGAGCCAGCAAAAGAGTGGATTTGAGGAAAGTTGGATCAGCCATGATCTTATTGAAATGCAGAGCATGTTCAAAAGTCCAAATAGTCTTCTCCTTTTCCTACTTCTTACGGCTTCTAGCTGTGTAAAGATGTCACTATAAGAGAGTACTGTGATTAAAATATGGTTTTTATTACTATGCACTGTGCTTGTAAAGTTTCTGAGATTTTCTCCCCTTCTTCTAAATTGACTTGACTAGATTATTTTGCCTATCATGCCTGAAGTAATTTGCATGTATGGACCCAATTTAACTGCAAGGGTAGATAAGTCTAATAAAGTTTTCAATTACATGCCATGGCAACAAAATTAGAAAACTCTGCCTTGTGATTGTTTTATTTTTCCTTCTGGAATTTATCCCATGTCCCAGACATCATTTTAAGATTATAATATTAAGCAAATTTATCTAGCAAAACAAAGAACAAATGAATAATCTAACAGTGATAGATCAGACCTCTACCATAAAATCTGCAGGAAAAACAATTACAGAATCTAATGCACAGCTGTTCCTTTCACAACATTATATAAAGAATGAAAATCTCTTCTAGGACTGATTCACTCTCGACATAATTTTATATGCTAGGTTTAGGAAGCCTGAGCAAAATACAGGCCCAGTAGCATAATAAAGGACAAAGTTTCTCTTCCTGAGGAGTTCTCATCACCTCTGGACCTCAGAGACATCAAGCACATCACCAGCCAGACATGGTCGGAACAAAAACCCATGTGATGTAAAGCAAAAACCAAACATTGAAGCCCAAAGAACGGGCTGAAATTTTACAAATGTTACAAAGGGGGCCATAGGGAATTTCAAAAGGATGAATGTCCCAACCCAAACATTTCTAACCTTGTGGCTTATATGAAAAATTTCATGGGAAAGAGGAAAGGCTGAAATTGAGTGTGTTAAGAGGGAGTAATTCTTTGCTTTCATAGTTGTTCAATGATGAAGATAAAGAAGCGAATTTGATTTATTCCTAATTTCCATATGAAGTTCTTTTGCACATTATCTGTTGTAGTGCTCAGCAAAAGGAATCTTCCCTGTACCCAGAAGTGCTAAACAGATTTCTGTAATTTTAACAGGGTTCCTAATACAACTCTTCATGGAAATCTTCTCAATGGCAGTGCCGAACTAACAGCTGGGAGAGTGATAGCTTAAATACTTAAATTTATCTGGCCAAATGTTGGAAGAAGAGATTAATACAGATGTGTATCCTCTGGTTATTATGGATGTGGTGGACCATATTGCCTTCTTTTGTATTTATGACTCTGACTTCTTCCAAACTGACTACTCGAGTTTTACAAAGGGGAGTGGAAACCTGGACAAAGTTAGTTCTAACATATCTGAAAAACTAATGCAGCAATATCTGCATCTGGTGTAATACTCACTCAAGTCACTAATATAGAAAGAAATGGTGTACAAGAACAGAAACTGCAGTGCTGGCAAGCTAGAGACTGAATGAAGTTCCTTACAAAGCTTGAGCAAACAGTGTTGATCTACATCAACATAAAAGTGATATAGGAGACCTCCAATAAAAGAGCAGTGAGACAGGATTACACAAGCTGACAAGTTCCAAAGGCATGTCACCGTCTTCTGATTTGTGGAGCAGTTGACTCAAGCAGCTCAATGCTTTCACACCATGAGCACCACTTTTCCATGTCATTACTTTCAATGGTGAATTGGCAAGTGTCTGAATGCATTTATAAATCGGCCTTCTGCGCTTCTTACAGATGATTATGTAGGAATCATTGAAGCACAGCAACACAAAACACTGCAGAATCCACTTGCTAAAAGTATCAGCAACTTTTGATCTTTGGATGTGGCAGAATGGGAGTTAGAATTGAATTTTCCACTGACCAAAGATTTGATTGATTTTCCTTGCGAATTCCATACTCAAGTCAAAAATTTTGGTTTAGGCTGAACAATAGCAAACAATATTCTTTTGCTCTCCCAGGGATGACATTGGAATGGAACAATTCTGTTAGTTCCAGTTTAGTTTGTTAGCTAATTAAATTAGTGCTGAAGGGCACCTCAGCCTTGTATTACATTCAGAGCAAGTCTTTTCTAGTATGTGACTTTTGATAATCTCAAGCCATCAGCAGCATCTGGTACCTCACCAGTTAGCACCATATTTGGCTGGAAAAGGAACCTAAATAATTCCAGGCAAAGACTGTTCGTTGGTCCCTAAAGAAAAGGTTGGAACTTTTCAATTTAAATTATGACTCCCTTATAAAGGACATCACTGGCAGATTTCAGAAGAATTAATGCCCAAAAGCTGTCACTTCTAACATTAGGGAATTCATGTAAAATATTTAAATGGAAATGTTCCTTGCCTCAATCCCTGATGTAAGAGGAGAATTGTTAGTTGTTATTGGTGAGATACCAGCAAAGATTTTGACAGCATCAGTCAAATCATGTCAGAGTTCTTCAAAAATGGCTTACTGCACCAGGTTATCCAGGTGACTTCTGGGGACTCCTTTATAAAAGAGGCACACAAGTGACTCAAGGCAGGAAAACCACCATAAATCTAACAAAATTCAGGTAGTCACCATTTAAATTACAAGGAACCCACAGGATAAGGGACAACAATAATTTTCAGCTTGCTTAGCAGCATATTCTTTTAAAAAAACAATAAAAGAAAACACAGCAAATCAGTACCTGTGAAAAGAGAAACAGGACAGAGACTCGTCATCAGTTTTTCATCGACACTCTTGTTTAGAATCTGCAGTGTTTTCCGATACTCATCCTCCCCTCCTTAACACCCAAAGTAATAGTGAGTGTGGAATGTGATGGCATATGCATTGGTAGAGTAATAAATTAGTGAAAATGTTCCTTTAATTCAGGAGCAGCATTCAAACATCACATAAAACACAGCATGACATGATAAAATTGCTGCATGGGCTAAGACTTTGAGTCTCCATGGCTACAAACTGTAGAAATAAATTCAATCACGTTCAAAGAGAAATCATGTAGGGGCGTAGCAAAAAAACAAGTTACACTGGAAGGCAGCAAGACTCGGAGGCACCGAGCACTGGTCTTCAGGTTCACCGTCAACAGGACCTGCAGTCGGTGAAGCACTTGTGGATATTTGGTTTCACTCTTTATCTTGCTGGTAATTCTCAGTCAGTTGATATTCAAATCTGTAACTGTATTGTGAAATTTATGAGTATCGACATTCATATCAGACTGAACTTGCTAGAACTTTCAAAGAATATGTCAGTTCACTTAACTCGCATATTTTGTTTGTTTAATACCAAGTTAGGTAGAATTGTATAGTTAATTTCAAAACTGAAGCTTTGGCTAAGGTTAAGGGAGATTTATTGATCGTGTTTCAAGGAGTTGGTAAAATATCAGTAGGGAATGTATATATTTTATTACTCATGTATAGTTCAATAAATTCACTTTAAAAATTCACATTTTATCAACCCAAACTTGTACAATGATCATTTAAATCTCCTACTGTACCTCAACATCAAAACACATAAATGGTTTAATTTGTCACACCACAGCTACATAGCAGGAGACAAAGGGGGAAAAAAATGTTTATATAACCACCTAGTAAAGTCCTCATCATAGATTTTACAATCTGAAAAGGTTATCAACCCAAAACATTAATGCTTTATCTTACCTTGGATAACACCTGACCTGAAATGTGCTCATGTCATTTTCTGTGTTTGCAACCCTAAATATCTATTCTGGCTATAATTTTCCTTCCATCAATGCCCCTTCAAAAACAAAGTTGTGCATTGTCCATCTCAGTTGCTGTGGTCCTTGTGACAACGGAGACTCCAGTGGTGACTCGTTGAACTCGGTTGTTGAACTGACTGGCACAACCCTAATTCTGCAGTGTAGCAACACTACGATCAACTTGATCACTTTACATTAAAATGACCTTTGATTTCTTTTGTTATTGTAAAATGTATAATTTGTTTTATTTTCTGGTGAATGTGCTTATGCCATGCCATGTGCCCGTGATGCCGCTTTGAGAAGCCACATTACACGTTGCCCACTGACTACCATGACTTACTAACTACAAGCTTGCTACTTAACCTACTCCACAGAGCATAAGAAACCGAAGCTGGAGGAGGCCATTTTTTTCCCACAGTCAGGCTTCACCTGAAGATACAGGCTGATGTGCTATTAGGTAGAACTCTGTTTCTCATCTGGTTCCCATAAACCATGATTCCACCAAATTATATTTTAAAAAATCTGTCTATCTCACTACTCAATGACATAGATTCCAAAACTCATGAGGCAGAGAATGTTTGAATTCCTTGAAGAAACTCTTCCTCATGGAATTGGCCTCATGGTAAAAAAAAACAGCCCCTTATCCTGAGGCCCAGTCTGGTTCTAGGTTCACTCCCCAGTGAAGAAATTCTCCCAGCTGCTATCAATTTCAATGAGGGTGAGAAATTAGTGGTGTAAAAATTCAATACTGATGTTAGCCTGATCTTTTCGCCCACTGTTGCTGATACTGCCTTTGAATTCTCTATCGTCAAGTGTGATCTTTGTGTGCAGAGCAGCAGGAAGCTTGCATTGTTGTAATCCCATACATGGACCAAAAATGATATAATCAAAGGACAATAAAACTTGGAAGGATTCCACGTTGCCTACTGGCCCTCTGCAGAAACACAGAAGATTCGGTATATACTAGAAACCTTGAGCAACACATGCAGAGTACTGGAGGAACACAGCAAGTCAGGAGCATTTATTGAGGGGAATAAACAGTAGACATTTCGGCTGAGATCCTTCGTCAGGACTGGAAAGGAAGGTGGGGAAGAAGCCAGAATAAGAAGCTGTGACAGGTGATGAGGGGAAACCAAGCTTGGAGGAGCACCGCCTCATATTTTGTCTGAGTAGCCTCCAATCTGATAGTATGAACATTGATTTCTCCATCTTCCAGGACTCTCTCCTTCCTCCCTCCTATCTTTTTCTATTCCCTATTCTAGTTACCCTCTCACCCCTTCTCCTTTCATCTGGCTATTACCGCCCTTTGGTTCCCATAGAAGCATAGAACATTACAGCACAGAAACAGGCCTTTTGGCCCTTCTTGGCTGTGCCAAACCATTTTTTTCTGCCTAGTCCCACTGACCTGCACCTGGATCATATCCCTCCATACCCCTCTCATCCATGTGTCTGTCCAAGTTTTTCTTAAATGTTAAAAGTGAGCCTGCATTTACCACTTCATCTGGCAGCTCATTCCACACTCCCACCACTCTCTGCATGAAGAAGCCCCCCCAATGTTCCCTTTAAACTTTTCCCCCTTCACCCTTAACCCATGTCCTCCAGTTTTTTTCTCCCCTAACCTCAGTGGAAAAAGCCTGCTTGCATTCACTCTATCTATACCCATCATAATTTTATATACCTCTATCAAATCTCCCCTCATTCTTCTACGCTCCAAGGAATAAAGTCCTAACCTATTCAACCTTTCTCTGTATCTCAGTTTCTCAAGTCCTGGCAACATCCTTGTAAACCTTCTCTGCACTCTTTCAACCTTATGAATATCCTTCCTGTAATTCAGTGACCAAAACTGCACACAATACTCCAAATTCGGCCTCACCAATGCCTTATACAACCTCACCATAACATTCCAACTCTTATACTCAATACTTTGATTTATAAAGGCCAATGTACCAAAAGCTCTCTTTACTACCCTATCTACCTGTGACACCACTTTTAGGGAATCATGGATCTGTATTCCCCGGTCCCTCTATTCTACTGCACTCCTCAGTGTCCTACCATTTAACCTGTATGTTCTACCTTGGTTTTTCCTTCCAAAGTGCAATACCTCACACTTGTCCACATTAAACTCCATCTGCCATTTTTCAGCCTATTCCTCCAAATGGTCCAAATCCCTCTGCAAGCTTTGAAAACCTTCCTCACTGTCCACTACACCTCCAATCTTTGTATCATCAGCAAATTTGCTGATCCAATTTGCCACATTATCATCCAGATCATTGATGTAGATGACAAATAACAATGGAACCAGCACTGATCCCTGTAGCACACCACTAGTCACAGGCTTCCACTCAGAGTAGCAATCCTCCACTAACACTCACTGGCTTCTTCCATTGAGCCAATGTCTAATCCAGTTTACTACCTCCCCATGTATACCTAGCAACTGAATCTTCCTAACTAACCTCCCATGCGGGACCTTGTCAAAGGCCTTACTGAAGTCCGTGTAGACAATATCCTCTGCCTTCCCTTCATCCACTTTCCTTGTAATCTCCTCGAAAAACTCTAATAGATTTGTTAAACATGACCTACCACGCACAAAGCTGCGTTGACTCTCCCTAATAAGTCCCTGTCTACCTAAATACTTGTAGATCTTATCTCTTAGTACTCCTTCCAATAATTTACCTACATCAAATTTACCAGCCTATAATTTCCCGGATTTCTTTTAGAGTCTTTTTTAAACAGCGGAACAACATGAGCTATTCTCCAATTGTCCGGCACCTCACCCGTAGATACCGACAACCTTCCCTTTCGTTCATGGTCAAATATCCTCTCCTATCAAATTCTGTATTCAACCTTTTACCTCTCCACCCAGCCCCTCCCAGCTTCTTACTTCATCTTTCCCTTCCCAACGACCTATCTTCTCCCTCATGCCTATCATCTGCCAGCTTGTACTCCTTCCACTCCTCCACCTTTCTCATTGTGGCTTCCTCCTTCCTTTCCAGTCCTGATGAAGGTCTGAAACATCAATTGTTTATTCCTCTCCATAGATGCCTGACCTGCAGAGTTCCTTCACAATTTTGTGTGCATGGTCCTATGCAGATCTTTTTGCTAGAGCCACCTAATGAATCTATGCTCAATTGTTTGTCCCAAATTTCCTTGTAATCTTTTCCCCTTGCAAATATTATCCTTTACGCTTTTGCATTTTAATCAGTAAAGCACATCTTGTGTAGTAGAGTAGGAGGAACTGTATCAGTGAGATTTTAACATCCCATTCAGTCCTGGTATAATTGCTTAGAAGCTTTTTTGTTTTTGCAGACATTGAAATGATCAGCTCAGATTTATCACATGCCTGGCACAGCTGACCAAAAACAGAATATGTGATGACAGGCTATTGTTTATGTTCCACTTTGTGGCAAACAGATGCCACAAGCAACTTTCCTCATGAAAAACACATGGATCAGTTTCAACTCATAAGTCCAGAGCTCCCAACAAGACCATCCTAGACTTGTTACATTTTTATGTGAAAAACAGCATTCCTGCTTGCTCTTCGTAACTGGTATGAGCACATGCTCATTCTAAGAGAAATGCTCAACTAAACTAGTCCATTTAGTTTGTACAATCTGTCCTGCCATATTTCAGTCATAAATGTTTCAAGTGCCAACAAGTCAATTGGTAGCCTTTCTGAAAAGAGCATTTTATGATGACAGTAAACTGTTGAGGGTACATCTGGAATCCAATAACCTAATCTGCAGACTTCCCCTTCTGGCAAAGAAATTTCCATTAGCCGCATGAACACAAGAAGAACTCATGGGAACAAGAGCAGGAATAGCCCTCCTGACCCTGGGCAGTTCCACATTACTTTCAGTTCCTTAATTTTACAAATACTTGTCTATCTCCATCTTAAGTATATCACTTGGTGAAATTCCAGAGATTCACCATGCTCTGAGAGAAAGAAATTAATCTCACTTTTAAATGGTCAGCCCATTATTTTGTAGACAGGCCCCAAAAACATCTTAACATCTACCTTTTCAAGATCCCCTTAGGATCATATATGTTTAAATAAAGTCTACCTCTCATTTTCTAAACTCCAAGGGATACAGACCAAAAGTGCCTATCCTCTCTTAATAGGACAATTAACTCATCCCAGGAATTAGCCTGGTAAATCTCCTTTGGATTGCCTCCAGTGCAACTGGCCCCCTTTTAAGGTAAGGAGAACAAAACTGTATTCAGTAGTTCATGTGTAGACTCACCAGCACCTTCAACAACAGTAACAAATTCTTTCTATTCTTAAACGCCAACTTCTTCACAATGAAGTTCAAAACACTAGAATCACAGAAAAATATATAGCCAAAAACCAGGCCCTTTAATCCAACTCACCCACTCCGACCAAGTTGCCTGCATGATTTGCTCCCATTTGGCTGAGTTTGGCCCATAGTCTTTTCCTTGTAAATACTATATTTGTCCAAGTGCCTTTTAAACATTGTAAGTATACCTACCTGTATCACTTCCAGTGAGAGTTCGTTAAACATACCATCACCTACTATGTGAAAAAGTTGCTTCTTAAGTCCTCTTTAAATCTTTTCCCTCTCATCCTAAATCTCTAGTTACAGACTCCACTCATCAGGGGAAAGGTCTGTGACCATTTACCATATCCATGCCTCATGATTTTAAATACCTCTATAGCAGGGGTTCCCAACCTGGGGTCCACAGGCCCCTTGGTTAACAGTTGGGGTCCATGGTATAAAAAAGGCTGGGAACACCTGCTCCATAGTATCACTCCTCAGCTTCCAACACTGTAGGGAAAAGAAAACACCAGCTGTGAAGGACTGGGTTGATGTAAGGAAAACAGACTGCGTTTGAGATTGTTAAAACTGTGGCCTCCTCCACATTGACTTGTTTAGTGAATGATAAGTATTATCTTGATTTCTGTACTGCTACTACTGTAGACATTTGTTTTTCTTCTTTCTGTATTGCATTTGTGCTGGCTGTAATAAAACATTTTCTTGTGGCCTTGATCACATGTCATTTCCTTTGTTTGCAAATGCATATGCACATATCCTGAATTGAACCAGGAAAGAACACATAGCACTTCATCATTATCTTGGCGTAACTGGTGAAATATTCTGCTATTCAATGGATGAGCTTTAATTTTGTTGATATCAGATATTACAGTCATGCTTAATAAAAGTCTTTGGCTTGAGATTTCTGTCTGCAAGATGTCAAAGATGAATTACACAATGGATTGCAAACAGATTTGGAATTTATTTTTTCATAAATGCCACTAAACCAGCATATATGGTGCTCCATCTGTTGCACAAAAAAATCATGTTCCTAATCGGAATACTTTTATCCTTAGTATATATTTTGAGCTCACCGTAGGTTGTTTCTCTGTTGATATTTGTTTTAACATTTTACAAAAGAGAATCTTTTCATAAACTTTTCCATTTTATATAAACTGTACATATGGCATTAGCAATGCCTCGTTGTCTCACACAGTTGACTCATCCAGTTGTATCCCAAATTCTGTTATTTTGTAGTTCTATGTATAGTTAGTACACATTGTCTTCACTCATTTCGGCAACATAACAAGCTATAGAGTTACTACTGAGAGGAATTGATTTTAAAATATAGTACTGGTATTCATTTTGAGTTCATGGTGAGCCCTTCTGATACAACAGACATTATTAACCTTTCACCAATTGTATGAGATTTTCCACACATGCTATCATTTTGGAAATGTTATAAGGAGCAATGAGACCACAATCAAGGTTATCTTTAGCTTTCTTGGCAAATGATTCAAGTGTGCAACACTTTTCAAATCCTTCTTTCATCTTCTGGAACTGAGCAACACCATTTTCAGGTTGTCTTTTACAGAAGTTTTCCTGCAATCTTGATGGTTTCATAGCTTCATTAGGTTGAATAGGTACATTTAATGTCAGAGAAAGGTATACAATATTCAACCAGAAATTCTTTTTCTTCGCAAACATCCATGAAAACAGAGGAGTCCCCCAAAGAATGAATGGCAGTTAAACATCAGAACCACACCCCCCCCAGCTCCCCTTTCCCATGCCCAAGCAGCAGCAAGGCCTCCCCCACCTGCAAAAAAGCATCAGCACCCTCCACTGAGCACTCAAGCATGCAGCAAAGACACAAACTTGCAGTTACCCCAAAGACTACTTGTTCACCCGGTAATTTGACATATCACAGGTGCTCTCTCTCTCTCTCTCTCTCTAATAAGGGAAAAAGAGGTGTCACAGCGAGAGGGGAGACATAACAAACAACTCATTGATCTATGGTGTAAAAAGTCTGTTGCGTCGCTTTTTCCGAGCTCTGCACCCAAAGAACCCAGGACACTGGGCACAAAACCAGCAGCTAGACCACAGCTTCCGATGTTCAGTGTTCTCCCGCGACGCCTCAGTCAGGGGAACCAACCTTGAATCAGTCCGCCTGCAGAGCCATGAAAATCCGGCACCCTGAAGGCATGCTAGTCTTCCAGGTCGCGCCTTTGGGATATCAAAAAGCAGCTGGTTGTGAGGCCCTGAGAGCGGGTCCCATTCCCGCAAAGAATCAAAGTCAGAGTGTAACTCCAGGTCAGGGTCTTCAAAAGAACCTTGAAAGGGGGAGAAAAAAGAGATTATCCAAGATGTAAATAGAGCTGCTTCCAAATTTGCAAGGCAAGGAGTTGCCATTTAGCACCGTCATGACTCTGCTCCACCCTTTGAACAGTACAGTATTGCAAATAAGACACATGGAGCATAGCTGACCTGACAGGAACAGAATAAAACCATACTCCAGGTACCTAACATTGCATTTACAAAGTTTCTGTAGTTTCTGTTTCTTAGCAAGATTAGGATTCAAGGCTTCACCACCTTTAGACGCATAGAGATTGCATCATAAGTATTTATCTATCATCAATGGATTAAACTAAAATTTAAAAAATTAACACAAACTGGGAATGCCTATGGGATGTTGATGATGACAGTGAGTTGACACAAATAGAGTGATGGTAGTGGCACACAAAGGAACGGCAACGCAAAGATGAAGACGATCACAATGGTGAACATTATGTTGAGAAGGGTTCAGATTGGAATCTGAACATTAGTCAGGATAGTGGTGATGTTCATCAGGCTACCTTTATACTATTCTAGTTAGCAAGACTGACCACTCATGTGAGGTCTCATAATCCCCAAAGACGGTTCTTGACCGCACATATAAAACCGAGGTCACTTTGAACACCCCAAGAGGAATTCTCGAGGTCACTGATTGTCTCTTTCTTGTCGCCTGCGATTCTAGTGTTCTTCCCGTGTTCCAGTACCTCATCCTTTTTTTTTTGGAAGTGCCTGATCTACTAATGGTCGGTCAGTTCTCGTGCCGCTTACCGCTCCCCCGCCCCCAAGAATCTTGAATGCCCTCCGACTTCGATTTCCCCTAATGCCACCACTGAGAATCACTGGGCTCAGAATAAATCAGGGATTGCTGAGTGGCTCAAAGGGCTGGAAGGGCCTACTCTGTACTGTATCTCAAAAAAAATAACAGCACAGTGCAGGCTAACAATGTTGTGCTGATCCTTTAATCTACTCTATCCATCTAACCCTCCTCTCCTACATAGCCCTCGTTTTTTTACTGTTATCCACCTGTCTATCTAAGTGTTTCATGGATGTCCCTACAGTATCGGCCTCAATCACCACCCCAGGTGGCACATTCCAGGCACCAACCACTCGCTGTATAAAAAGCTTACTATACTTTGCTTTAATCACCAGAAAATCATGCCCTCTTGCTATAACTATTTCCATGCTGGGAAAAAGTTTCTGTCCATCTATGCCTCTGTTCATCTTGTCAAGTCACCTCTCATCCTCTGTTTCAAAGGGAAAAGTCCTATCTCACTTAACCTCTCTTCATAAGATATGCCTCTCTAATCCAGGCAGCATCCTGGGAGATCTCCTCTGCACCCACTCTAAAACTTCTGAAACTGAACACTATATTCCAAATGTGGTAACCAATGTTTTATAGAGCTACAATATTACCTCACTTGTGTGGTCCTAGTGCATAGACTTGAGGTCTGTACACTACCCTGACTGCTTCTTTTCCACTGTGATTGGAACATTATAGAAAGGATTGCAAGAGGAGAAATTCAACAAGCAATAAGGTAAAATGTTATCACAAATGACCTTTAGAATATAATCATAGATTTTCTTACAAAAACTCAAAAGTTATCAGCTGTTGCTAATTCTAATATAAATCTGAAGGCTCAATATGTCAGGTAAATGTGTTGAAAGACAAGTTGAGTGGGTGCTGATTGAGACAGGGTGGCAAAGGCTAGCAAATAGCAAAATATTCATCTGGTATTGGTGTAAATAAGAAATGAATGAAATCTGATAAAATAAAACAGGACAGAAGGAAAATAGTCTGGAGATGAGAGATTAAAGATTGAAATCTTTAATCACTAAAATACAGCAGACAAAACCAGCAGACTGTTTTTGCTAAATTGTTATATTCTATGCAACACATACAAAATGCTGGAGGAACTCAGCAGGCCAAGCAGCATCTAAGAAAAAAACAAAGAGCCAATGTTTCGGGCCATGGCTCTTCTTCAGGACTGTGGAAGGGTCTTCACCCAAAACATCAACTATTTACTCTTTTCCATAGATGCTACCTGGCCTGCTGAGTTCCTCCAGCATTTTGTATGTGTTTCTTCGGAACATCTTTGAGCATCTGCAGATTTTCTCATGTTTGTTGTATTCTATGATGTGCCGTGGTGCCAACTCAGAGGACAAGGTTCCTTCTCTCGAGTTTATATTGGCCTTTGTTGTAACAACGAACAAGGCCACTGACAGGAAAGGTAGATATCAATAGGATGGAGAACTGAAGTAACAGAGAACTGCGGTGCCCTTGTGGATCATTTAGAACAATTCTCCAAAACAGACATACGATCTGTGTTTGGCTTCTCCAATCTAAAGGACATCAAACTGTGAGCACAGAATGAAATTCACTAAATTAGACGAGGTGCAAGCAAATCCCATCTTTCCCTGAAGGGAACTTTTACTTATACCACTGCGTGTTGCTTTGGATGCAGAGTACTCGGTCAAGGTGGCAGTGCAATTGCTGGAGAAAGCTGATGAATGAGACATTTTCACACCTTCTGCTTATTCCCATCGCAGCTGCAGCATGAGCACACAAGAACTTTCATCTCTAAATACAATGTGTGAGGTATTCAGATAAGCACTTCAGAGATAAGAATATTGAAGTTTACAATGAGGAAATAGGATTATAATTGATCAAACTAATCATTTCCTGGCTTAACCATTGATGCCAGCCTTCCGAAGCACAGTTATAACATATTCTGCCTGCCCTGTTGGTCGACTTATTGTTTCAAATAAGTCTTCTGAGCATGGGAACCACTCCTCGAAAGTGAGAACCAGGCTTGGAACTCAACTATTGTTAAGTTGTCAGGCTTTATTGATGTGGGATCAGCGAGTATGCTGGAACTTCACAGCAGCTTTCAAGGGGAGAGGCCCCTCCTGGGGAAGGAGGCAGTATTTGGGAAGGACTGAGCAATGTCAAAAAGTGCCCTGGGGAATTAGAACTATTGCTAAAAAGCAAGCAGATCCTTAATCTTCATGATTTCCTGCTGGTTGCTCAAAAGAACCATTTTGATGGTTCCATAATTATTCTCTCAAGCTATTCATAAATTCTTTGACTTGAATGAGCTGGGTGGTAAGGATCACTTGCTGCAGGCTTCTACCAGGGAAAGTAGCAGAAAAATCATGCCTCCCTGTTGTATACTATATAAAGTTTGCACCTCCTCTTGGGAAAAGGGATCTGCCTCAAATGAGCAACACAAGTATCAGAAATTCCATGCATCCGTTCTGTAGCAATTCCACAGTAATGTGTATATTGTCTTCAAAGTACACTATATACATACTGGTCCACTATCAACTTCAAAACAAGAGCTGGCCTTTGACTTCAGGAATGGAGGCAGTGCTCGGGCAGTGTACATCAACAGTGCTGAGGTCAAGAGGGAAGAGCGCTTGAAGTTCTGAGGAGTGAACATCACCAATACCCTGTCCCAGTCCAGCTTCGTAGACTTTGTAGGCAAAAAAAAAGGCTCAGTGGTGTCTCTCCTTTTTCTGAGGCTACAGAAATTACTCATGACCCCTTTGACTCACACCACTTACCCAGATGCACGATAGAAAGCATCAATTAAAGTCAAAGTTGTGTATTGTCATATGCACAGGTACCTCTATGTACAGATGCAATGAAAAACCTATTTGTAGAAGCATCGCTGACACATAGCGTGATATCAGCAACATTCACAAGAAAAACAAACACATTGGTAATTATACACAATTTTTAAAAGATGATCATAATTAGAACAAAAAAACAATCCTTGGTAGTGCAAAGTTGTCAAAGTAGTCATAGTATTGCTAACCTGTAATGATTAGGTTTGAAGCAAAGTAGCTGTTCTTGAACTTGGTGGTGTGGAACTTCAGGTTTCAGTACCTCCTGCCTGGTCATAGTATCATGGCTTGGGTTGGCAACTGCACTGTCCAATACTGTATTTAACCACAGAGCATTGTGGATACAGCTAAGCACATCATGGAAACCTACCTGTCCATGAACTTTGTCTACACTTCTTGCTGTCTACACTCCACACACCTCAAATATTCTCCATTCTTCTCCTTCCATCAGGCAGAAGATACAAAAGCCTGAAAGCACGTCCCCCCAGGTTCAAAGACATCTTCCATCCACTCTTATAAGGCTATTGAATGGTCCCTAGTATGAAATGATAGACTCTTGATCTCACAATCTACCTTGTTTTGGCCCTAAACTACCTTGTCTGCCAGCACTGAAATTTCTCTATATTCTGCTATTGTTTCCTCTTGTACTGTTCCCATCAGTACAGTGATGGGATGGAATAGCATACAAAACAAAGGTTTTCACTGTACCTTAGTGCATGTGACAATAATAAGTGAATTTGCCAATTATTGTCAGCGGAAAATCAAGCATTTGACAATGGGCAGAATGGCCAGCTTATACTCAGTAGGCACTTTAGTAGGTACAGGAGGTACCACTGAGTGTACTTCCGTATGTCCGTGGTCTTCTGCTGCTGTAACTCCTCTACTTCAAGTTTCGACACGTCTGTTCAGAAGTGCTCTTCTGCACATTACTGCTGTAATACGTGGTTATTTGAGTTACTGCTACCTCCCTGTAAGCTTGATCAAGTGTGGCCATTCATTGCTGACCTCTTTCATTAACAAGGCATTTTCACGCACAGAACTGCCACTCACTGGATGTTTTTGGGTTTCGCATCATTCTCTGTAAACCCTATAGACTGTTATGTGTGAAAATCCCAGGAGATCTGCAGTTTCTGTGATACTCAAACCACTCTGCCTGGCACCAACAATCATTCCATAGTCAAAGTTACTTAGATCACATTTCCTCCCCATTCTGATGTTCGGTCTGAACAGCAACTGAACCTCTTGGCCATGTCTGTAAGCTTTTATCTATTGAGTTGCTGCCACATGATTGACTGATTAGTTATTTCCATTAATGAGTAGGTGTACCTAATAAAGTGGGCACTGAGCGTATTTGCTATGGTTCTGATAATCCAGAGGTTTCTGCCCTCTGTAGAAATTTCCCTGATAAATTATATACGATTATCAAAATGAGGGAAATACTTCTTGAAATTGTGGTAATGGTTTCTTAATGTCTTTGATGGCATTATTAAAGTTAAATAGCAAGAAAGGCTTAATTACTTCCTTCTGGCACAATATAAAAATGTATTTTCAAAGTTCTCAGAGAGCGACTTTTATTAACAAAAGGGAAAATATCCTTTGCAGAACAATGACAGCCAGCAGCTTCCTCCTGGATGTACTTGGTGCACACAACTAAAAGTACAGTGGGAAGAACAGAGGTGCAGCTAGAAGAGCTGCTACCGCTGATCAAAGATCAGAGATGTCGAGTATTTCTCCACTAAATTTCCCAAAATAAAGCACGATACAGACTCTGAGTAGAATTTTATCACACACCTTTATTACTCGCAAGGGAAAAGCTCGCCTCCGCTCCGATCTCGGTTTTTCCTGTGTCAAACCGAGACAAGGTTACCTTTTTCCAGCAAGATCAATCCTTCCAATTGTGTAGTTGGTTCGTCTCTCCTACTTCCCTACTTTCGCACAATGTTCATTACAATGAGTGCTGGCAGTCACATCTTCCTTTAGTAAGCACATTTGTTGTAGCACATTAGCTTAGCATCCTGGGATTGTCTACTCCATTTTGTTACATCAAATGGTTAAGTTTAATACATATTTCTCCAGGGATCAGTCCTGAATTCGGGCACTGTCTGTATGGAGTTTATATATTCTCACTGTGATTGTGTGACTCTCCATGATTCTATAACTATGACTCTGAATACACCTTTGCTGAAACATCCACAGATAGGATTCACAGTTAGGTTAAGATGTCAGCCCTTTAGGAATGAGAGCAGGAGAGGGTTTGGATACTCCAGACTTTGATTACATTTGAGGCTGTGATCATTAGAAATAAAAACACTGAATGAATCAGCAAACGTGGATCTGGGCGGGGAAAGTGAAATTGATGAGGTGAGACACCGTATGGTCTGTTCCTGCTTCTGTTTCCTAGGTGCTTGTGTTGAAACAAGAGGGCATTTCTTCAATTTATGTTATCATTAACATTTCTAACGTAATAATGAAAGCCTTTGAATTGAATGGTTACCAGCTGCCTTGGTGAATCTGAGTAATTATTTTGCTCCTATTAAATTATTAGTATCAACCCTATCACCATGTGAAAGCTGATTTCAACAGTGCCATTCATCAGCGCATTTCTGAATGAAACATTTACACATGAATATACAGAAAATATGTTCTGATTTCAAAAGGACTTTTGAGCTGTACTATAACTTGGTATTGATTTATTGTTGTCACCTGTACCAAGGTTTTGTTTTCTTGCCATAGGGCACAGTGCATCAGTACAGCGAGGATGTGAAAAGAGAATTCCCGAGGAAGTGCAGAGCAGATAGACAAACGAAATGTAAGAGCCATGGTGAGGTAGGTTGGGAGAGCAGAGATCGTTTCTTACTGACTGAGGTAGCAGTGGGATAGAAGCAGTCCTCAAGTCTGGTGGTACGTGCTATTAAGCTTTTGTATCATCTGACCAATGGCAACAGGGAGAAAAGAGGATGACCAGGGTCAGAAGAGTCCATTATTATGTTGACTGCTTAGTTAAGGCAGCAGGAATTGTAAACAAGTCAGCGGAGAGGAGGCAAGTTTTTGTGATGCATTGGGCTGTGTTCACATTCCTCTACAGTTTCTTGTCTACAGTTGAACAGTTGAACAAAATGGAGGCTGAGCTTAGCAACACAACTCAATTACAATGTAAGACAATCAGACGAGTGAAGCTTGAGCTGTGGATGGTGAGTGGTACTGGGTGCTCAGCCACAGTCTGGGCCTATAAGAAAAATCTGCTCGGGTGGGTAGTGGAACTCGAGCACAATCCAGGAAAGTGCGACTCAAGAAAGTGCGCAGCATCCCTTGATGTCTGAGCATAACACACAAATTTTGACGTTGAATTTCATCCTTTGGGAAATCTATTTATTTCTTTACGTCTTTAACCCTTGCAGAGGTCAAACAAAGTTGTATCTGCCAAAAATCAAAGCAGTGACAAAAGACCTTAAAAGCACCATGATCCCTGTTGGTTGAAGGAGAACACACAAAACAACTGTAATTCAATACCTTTCAGCAAAATATTTGAGACCATTAGTATTTCCATGGCATTTCCTAACTTTGAAATCAACGACATATTTATATACTTTCAAGGTCAAAGCCCTTCTTTGAACTCAGGGGAAATCAGCTGAAGTACTAGCTTTAGTTCAGACAGAACCACATGAAGGTCTTCTATGCCAGGAAGGGATATCATTCCAGAGATGAGATTCAATTAACAGTCAACTTGTAATCGCCTCAAATCCTGATGGATCCCTCATGCTTTAACATTAACAATGCACGCTGCCCACTCAGAGGACTGAATGATTTAAATTATTTTATCTTCAAGAAGCCTGCAGATTTCTGCCTGCAAATTTGATTTCATTGCTTAAAGCACTAACCATATTTTGAAGAACTACGGTGTAGTGCAGGGATCAATGTGGGTATTGGTTTGGGTCGTTTAACAAGCTCAGCTCGAACACAGAACATGGAATAGTACAGCACATTACAGGCCCTTCGGCCCACAATGTTGTGCCGACCCTCAAACCCTGCCTCACATATAACCCCCCACCTTAAATTCCTCCATATACCTGTCTAGTATTCTCTTAAACTTCACTAGCGTATCTGCCTCCACCACTGACTCAGGCAGTGCATTCCACGCACCAACCACTCTCTGAGTGAAAAACCTTCCTCTAATATCCCCCTTGAACTTCCCTCCCCTTACCTTAAAGCCATGTCCTCTTGTACTGAGCAGTGGTGCCCTGGGGAAGAGGCGCTGGCTGTCCACTCTATCTATTCCTCTTAATATCTTGTACACCTCTATCATGTCTCCTCTCATCCTCCTTCTCTCCAAAGAGTAAAGCCCTAGCTCCCATAATCTCTGATCATAATCCATACTCTCTAAACCAGGCAGCATCCTGGTAAATCTCCTCTATACCCTTTCCAATGCTTCCACATCCTTCCTATAGTGAGGCGACCAGAACTGGACACAGCTCATCTTTGAAAAACTTTTCTTATCTCTCTGGTACCTCTTCTGATGTTCCAAACTCACCTTTTTAACATAATGAAGGGAATCCAGGGAAATTCTTTCAGTCAGCTTATTTTCAACTGATTTGGTCTGAATTCTGCAACAACTGATGGCAATGTTTCAACTGTCTTTGATATTTCCCTGTTACGTCAGGAACTCCAGCTATTTCAAAGTCTATACTTGTGTAGGATTCTGGGCTGACTGTGCCTTGGTAAATGCAGGTGTAATGTTTCCAGCCCACCTCGCTGCATATTCATGTCTGATTCATCACTATTAAGCATCCCTGTCATTCATTTTTATGATCACATACTTTTATGAAGTCAGCCACTTTTTTTTGCTAGGCTTTCCTCTTACTGCTGTCTTCACTTGATTCTTTTACATATTCAGAATTTTATGTGCCTTGTTTTACTTACTTTAATTTGGTTTGTTCAGCTTTATTTTTATTTCTAGAACTCTGGCAAGATGGACTTTGAAATGATGTACATAAATGTCTCTTTTCTTGGCTCAAATCAGCTTACAGACAGCACAAGTTTCCCTCCACAGCAACAACAATCTTTCCTCACCTTTTTGAAATTGTTTTGGTTTACTTCATTACCGTGCATTTTCTTACTTGTTCTGGGCGCATCCTGTTACGTGGAATAGTTGCTCTCAAGTCCAACATGTCTGTGCCTGCTGATTCTATTGCTTGGGTAATTTTCAGTATGTCAATAGAGGTCAGATTCACCTTCGTTAACAACCACCTCGAAATCCAATTGTTATTGATCCCACACACTAACCTGTCTCGAAGCATTTTGAGTTGCACGATCATAACTTGGAGAAACCCATTCTAATTTAGCTTCACGCTCAGCCAATGTTTCATTAGGTTTCCTTAAACATAAATCAAACTTACATTTTTGTATAATCTCACTTGTCATTGGCTTAAAGTGATTCTTCAACAAATTCACAAATCCTTTAAATTGTTTTCACATGCACTCAGCAAGTTTCTGATTAAACTCAATGCAGGGCTCCCACTGCACTAATTAGGAGAAACTTCTTTTTGTTTCATCATGCATACTAAGTGATGTGACAGGCGTCACATTCCTGCATTTTACAGCCCTGTCCACATAGAACACTACAGGTCCTTTAGCCCATGATGTTGTTCTGGCCCTTTAATCTACTCTAAAATCAATGTAACCTCACTCTCTCTCTCTCTCTCTCACTCATATAACCCTCATTTATCTTTCATCCATGCAGCTATCTAAAAGTCTCTTAAATGTCCCCAATGTATCTGCCTCTACATCCAACTTTGGCAGCCCACTCCATACATCTACTTACCTCTGTGCCCGAAAATGACACTCTGACATCCCCCCCTATACTTTTTCCCAACACCTTGAAATTATGCCCTGTTGTATTAGCAATTTCTACCCTGGGAAAAAGTCTCTGCTGCCAGTAACATTGTGTACATCTTTATCAAATCACCTCTTATCCTCCTTCTCCCCAAAGAGAAAAGCCCTTCCTTGCTCGCTCAACCTATTCTCATAAGACATGCTCTCTAATCCAGGCAGCATTCTGGTAAATCTTCTTCGCGCCCTCTCTAAAGATTCCATATCTTTGCTATACTGAGGCCTTAATTGTAGTGGCTGTTTCCTGCTCTGTTTTTTAAATACGTTTATTCAAGGAATGTGGGCTTTGCAGACTAGGCCAATATTATTTGTCCTTAGTTGCCCTTGGGAAGGTGATGAGAAGCTGCTTTCTGGAGCCTCTGCAATCTTTGAGATGTGTGTATACATATGATGCTGTTGGGGGGAGAAAGTACTAGGACTGGTGAATGAATGGTGATATATTTCAAGTCAGGATATCGTGCTTGGAGAGCAACTTCCAGAGGATGATGTCCCCAAGATGTCCACCATCTTCCTCTGGTGCTCCCCTCCCCCTTTCTTTCTCCCTAGGCCTCCCGTCCCATGATCCTCTCCCTTCTCCAGCTCTGTATCCCTTTTGCCAATCAACTTTCTAGCTCTTAGCTTCATCCCACCCCCTCCAGTCTTCTCCTATCATTTCGGATCTCCCCACTCCCTCCCACTTTCAAATCTCTTACTATCTCTTCTTTCAGTTAGTCCTGACGAAGGGTCTCGGCCCGAAATGTCGACTGTGCTTCTTCTATAGATGCTGCCTGGCCTGCTGCGTTCTACCAGCATTTTGTGTGTGTTGCTTTACTTTTGTATTCCATCTTTACCTTCTTAATGATGTTTTTAATTGCCTTCTGTTGGTTTTTAAAAGCTTCCCAAACCTCTAACTTCCCAATTCTTTAACTTTCCACTAATTTTTGCTCTATTATATGCTCTCTCATTGGCTTTGACTTCTCTTGTCAGCCGTAGTTGTGTTGTCTGCCTTTAGAATATTTCTTCCTTTTGGGATATATGTATATCCCACACCATCCAAATTGCTCTGAGAACTCCCAGCCATTGCTGTTCTGGTGTCATCCCTGCCAGTGTTAGTTTCAATCAATTTTAGCAAGCTCCTCTCTCATACCTCTGTAAGTCACTTTACTCCACTGTAATACTGATACATCTGACCTTAGCTGCTTCTTCCCAAATTTCAGGGTAAATTCAAGCGTATTATGATCAATCTCCCCTAAGGGTTCCTGTACCTTAAGCTCACTCATCAAATTCCAGTTCATTGAACAACACCCAACTGAGAATAACTAGTGGGTTTAACCATGAGCTGCTCTAAAAAGCTATCTCATAGGCATTCTAGAAATTCCCCCTCTTGGAATTCAGCACCAACCTGACTTTCCCAATCTACCTGCATATTGAAATCCCCCATGACTGTTGTACATTGCCTTTTTGGCATGCATTTTCTATCTCCTGTTGTAATTTGTAGACCACATCTTTACTACTGTTTGGTGGTCTGTATTTAACTCCCATCAGGGTCTTTTTACCTTTGCAGTTCCTTAACTCTATCCACAATGATTCAACACCAACTGCCCCTATGTCACCTCTTTCTAATGATTTAATTTAACTTTTTTACCACACCACCCCCTCTGCCTTTCTGGATGTCCTTTTGGTACAGTGTGTATCCTTGGACATTATGCTCCCAGCTATAACCTTCCTTCCGCCATGAGTCAGTTTTGCCTACAACATCACACAAGCCAATCTGTAACTGTTCTACAAGTTCACCGACCTTATTCAATATACTGCGCGCATTCAAGTATAAACGAAGTATTCACCCTTTTCAGCCTTTTCCCCCTTTAACATTGCAACTCATTCTGTTGACTGCAACTTTGCTCTATCATCAGCCTCTCCTGACTCGGAGTCTCACTACACATTGTCGCCATTTGCGAAATCAGTTTAAACCCACCCGGACAACTCCAGCCAACTTGCCCACACAGATATTTGGCCCCCCCCAGGTTCAGGTTGTTGCACTGAGCGACTGAAGCGAACCCAAGTGCAGGACACAGGCACCGAGATTGAGTTTGGATGTTTACACAGGCCTAAACGCTGAACAGCACGCGAGGGATCTTGACAGGGAGCCCTGATATGGAACCTTGACACGGAGCCTTAACTCAGAGAAACTGACTCTCATAGATAAACCTTGAAACTGGAGCTAAACTTAGAACAAGTGGTTCTAAGCAATCAGGAAACATAGTTTACTCACAGGGAAAAAGACCAATGAACTGGTGACTAGTGGTTGTGACATAGAGGTTCTTATACTGAGTCTTCAATGGAAACCAGGTGTGCCATCACCAAAGAGAATTGGAAGCCATTTGGGAAATTAACGATCAGAACCACGGGATAATCAAAGAAAATTAGGAACAAGATAGGAAATTAACGATCGGCACCATGACGCAGGTATAAACCTTTCCATTTGTACGCATCATACCTCCCCCAAAAGAGATCCCGATCATCCACAAATCTGAACCCCTGCCCCCTGCACCAGCTCCTCAGCCACACATTCACCTGCCATGTCATCCTATTTTCACCCTCATTGTCACATGGCACAGGCAGCAATCCAGGGATTAATACCCTGGAAGTCCTGCTTCTCAGTTTTCTACCTAGCTCCCTAAAGTCTCCATTCAAGACCTTCTCACCTTGTCTGTCTATGTCATTGGTGCCAATATGTACCCAGGCTCCGGCAGCTCACTTTCAACCTTGAAAATGTCATGGACCTGATCCAAGATATTCCTGATCCTGGCACCGGGGAGGAAACATGCCATTCAGATGTCTATCACACCCACAGAACCTCATCTCTGTCCTCTGACTAAGGAATCTCCAATCAACACTACAGTCCTCTTCACCGCTCTGCTCTTCTGAGCCACAGCACCAGATTTACTGCCAGACACCCAGTCACTGTAGGTCCTCCTCAACGGTATCTAAAATTTTATACTCATTATTCAGGGGACCAGCCACAGGTATATTCTGCACTGGCTGTGCATCTCCCCTCTTTCACTTGACAGTAACACAGTTAGCTGTCTCCTGCAATCTAGGGGTAACTACCTCTCTGTAACTCCTGTCTATCACCTCCTCATTCTTCCATGTGAGTTGAAGGTCATTGAGCTGCAGCTCCAGTTCCTTAATACATTCTCTCAGGAGCTGCAATATGGTGTACCTGGTGCAGAGGTTTTTGTCTAGGAGACTGGAGATCTCCCACTTCCCACATCCCACACAGAGTACAAAACAGTACCCTGGAGTCATTTTCACTAAACTACTATGCCCTAATAGTTAAAGAATGAACAAATAAGTACTGAGAGACAGTAATTTACAAACAATTAATCTCACCCAAGCCTCATGAGCCAAAGACACTCTAAAGACTGGCACGCTCCAAAACAATGGCTGCTCTGCTTGCACAGGAATTATTTTCATTGGCCCTTTCTAAGGAATCCCTCCTGTTGATTGGTCGGTCCTCAAATCGGAGAAACTGCCACGAAACTTTTGTTTGCCATCCTGATTAAAAAGTAACTCTTTTAACTCACCCCTGGTGTGGATTTTTCAACTCAAAGGATGTTTGTCAGACTTTCCTCACGTAGATTTTTTTCCTAATTAGTGTATTTCATTTTTCGCGCAAGAAAATTTCAGGGTAGTATTTGGTAATAATGTACGTTCATTATTTTGATAATACGTTTAGTTTGAACTTTGAATTTTGGATATGGACAATGTGTAAGCAAAAGTGATTACTTATTGGCCATTTGATTACTAATTTAATTAGTAGAGCACAACATATCAGGCTGAATGGTCCGATCCTGTGCTGTAACAGTTCAATATTCTGTTTCTGTGATTCATATCATTGCGTATTAATTATTGGACCAATGATGTTATCAGGTCATGATTTTTAATAAGCCCTATCTGCCTTTGGTGGGACCTTCATTTATGTTCTGAATACATAAAAATGTTCTGTTCACCCTCCTTGTTAAATCAGCTAAAAGACTGAACATTGGGAGTCTGTAAAATCACAAGGCAAACTGCCCAACCTGCACATTGTTCCCATTGAGCAGATGTGCAGGGAAAACTGAAGTAAAGATGACTCTACATTCTAAAATGGAAATGCACTTTATGACAAAGGTCAAAAGCACTATGCAGTGATTGTCTAAAAGAAATGAGTTATGTGTCTTTTCTTGATGCCCTGAAGCATCTAAAACCACAGGTGAGAGGCCGAAGGGAAATGCTTCTGTTAATGAATGACAACAGATTAGAAGCAATGGAGAGAAGAGACATTGGGATTAACAGAGCTTCCAGGAGCTAGCAAATGTAAAAAAGAAATAAATACATTCTCAACAGATAAATGTAAGATTCCTTTGCAAATGCTTTTGTATCAAAAGCAAATTGTATTGCTTTATTACTGTCACATGTACTGAGAAACTGTGCAAAGCTTGTCTTGCATAAGGCTCCTACACAGTGCATTGCAGAAGAACAAGGTAAAACAATAACTGAGTACAGAATAAAGTGTGGTGCAGGTAAACAACAAGTGAACAATCATAATGAGCTAGATTGTGAGGTCGAGAGTCCATTTTATCTCACTGGGGAACTGTTTAATAGTCTTATCACAGCAAGATAGAAGCTGCGCACTTTGTGCAGCTGGATCCTAAAATTCCTATCAGATCGCTGACAGGTGGTAAGGATGGGCTCTCTCACCTTTGACCCTCAGCACAGGTACCCCCTCCCCATCCCCAAGGGTTGTGTCCTGTCCCCTTCCCTACTCCCTTTACACCCTCGACTGTGTTGCCACACCCAGCTCCAATCTGCTGATCAAATTCACAGATGACACCACTTTGTTCGGCCTTATTTCTAGCAGAGATGAGGCAGCCTACAGAGGAGAGGTTGACACCCTGATGCAGAGGTGCCAGGAAAACAAACTCTTCCTCAATGTCCAAAAAACAAAAGAGCTGATTGTGGATTTCAGGAGGAACAGAGACAGGCTCAGCCCAACCAACATCAATGGATCTGCAGTTGACAGGGTGAGTAGTTTCAAGTTCCTCAGTACACACATCACTGATAATCTCACCTGGACTGTACACACCGGCTTTGTGGCAAAAAAAGCACAACAGAGTCTCTTCCACCTCAGTCAACTGAAGAATTTCAGCATGAGCCCCCAAATCATCAAGACCTTCTACAGGGGCACCATTGAGAGCATCCTGATCAGCTGTATCACTGCCTGGTATGGGACCTGCACCAACCTTGACCACTGGGCATTGTACAGAGTGGTACTGACAACCCCAGTGCATCTGTGAAAATGAACTTCCCTCCACTGAGGACATTTAAAGCAGCAGGTGCAGAAAGAAGGCATGGAACATCATCGAGGACACCATTCACTCCAACCATAAACTGTTCCAGCAAACAGTACCACAGCATTAAAGCCAGAACCAACAGGCTACGGGACAGATTCTTTCTAAAGCCGTTAGACTTTTAAACTCACATGTCTGACATTGTGATAGAGTCATAATGCAAAGATATTTACTCCCTCATGTTGTGGGGTGGATATAAGATTTAAATAAATTCTAAAGCTGTCCTTGAGCGTAGTGGCAAGTGCTTTCAAGCTTTTGCATCTTCTGCCGTTGGGAGCCAGGTGGTGTAGGCGGGGTCTTTGATTATCTGGCTGCACTACTGAGGCAGCGAGAAATATAGACAAAGTCCATAGAGGAGAAGTTAGTTTCCATGATGTTCTGAGCTGTGTCCACAACTTTCTGCAGTTTCTTGAGGTCACATACAGAGTAGTTGCCATACCAAGCCATTAGTCATCCAGATAGAATGCTTTGACAAAAATTAGTGGGGGTTGACAGGGTCTTTAACCTCTTGAGGAAGTTGGGGCATTGGTGAGCTTTCCTGGCCATTACATAAACATGGTTGAACTAGAAGAGGCTATTTGTGATGTTTATTCCTTGGAATTAGAAACTTTCAAACCTCTCAACACCTTTGATGTAGGCAGGAGCATGTGACCACCCACTTCCTGAATTCAATCACCAGCTCTCATGTTCTGTTGACATTCAGGGAAAGGTTGTTGTCACATCACCACGTCACTAAGCTCTCTGTCTCCTTCCTGTTCTCTGACTCATCATTTTTTTGGGATATGGCTCACTATGGTGGTATTGTCTGTAAGCTTGTAGGTGATTTAGAGCAGAAACGGCCCATAGAGTCATGAGTCATGAGTGTACAGCGAGTAGAGTAGGGGGCTGAGGACACACCTTGTGGAGCACCAGAGTTGAGAATAATTGTGGCAGAGATGTTGCTGCCTATCTTTATTGATTGCAGTCTGTTGGTCAAGAAGTCAAGGATCAAAGGAAGGAAAGGACTGGCAAGACCTGGAGTTTGGTGATGAGAATCGAAGGTAGAGCTCAAAGGTTTCAAAGGTACATTTAATGTCAGGGAAATGTATACAATATACACCCTGAAATGCTTTTTCTTCACAAGCATCCATGAAAACAGGAGTGCCCCTGAAGAATGAATGACAGTTAAATGTCAGAACTCCAAAGTCCCCCCCCCAAGCTTCCCTCCCTCCTGCGCATAAGTGGTAGCAAGCAACGATCCCCCTCCCCCCCCACTGGCAAAAAAAAAGCATCGGCAACCACCACCAAGCACTCAAGCAGGAGCAGAACAACAGCAAAGGCACAGACCTGCAGTACTCCAAAGACTACTCGTTCACCCAGTGTTCGACACACCGCAGGCTCTCTCTCTCCCTAATAAGGGAGAAAGAGGTGTCCCCATTTCACAGCGAGAGGGGAGACATAACAAACAACTCACTGGCTTATGATGTTAAAAATCTGTTGCGTTGCTTTTTTCCGAGCTCTGTGCCCAAAGGTCTTGGGTGTCCGGGCACACAGCCTTAGATCTTCCATCTCCCACGGCACATCGATCTCCTACCCGGACACCGAACTTCGATCCGCCTGGCTCCAGAGCCATGAGATCTCAGCCCTCCGAAGGTGAACTGAGCTCTTAGGCCGCTGTAGTCAATAAGCAATAGTCTGACGTAGAAGTCTTTACTATCGATGGGCGTAGGGCCAAGGAGATGGCATCCACCACAGACCCGTTTTAATGTAGGTAAATTGCAGTGGGTCAAGATTGACTGGAAGGCTGGATTCACCCTGCACCATGGCCTGTGTCTCAAAGAACTTCATGATAATAGATGTCAAAGCCATTCCCTCTGCATTATCTTGCACAGACTTTGCACAATCAATCCTTCCAATGCACAGTTCCCATGTGCCTATCACTTCACTGAAACAAGTAGAATATGCTATTTTACTGTTTGCTGACTCTTTCTCAAATCAGACACTATGTTGATTTGCCTCACACAGCTGTACCTCTTATCCAAGCAACCTACCAGAATTCACGTGCACAAGAAGCTGGCGTGCAACAGCAGAGCCATCTTCTTCAATGGGGTTTTGAGGTTTTGGTTAACGGTCACATTGGCTGAACTTTAGTGGGAAGTTCTACTGGTTGCCAGCCAAATTTCTGCCTGGGGATCTGCAGAGGCATCAGGTGAACAATCCAACGAGCTTCAGCCAGCAATTACGGAGGGGCGGAAGTGAGTTAACGTCTCAGTGAAAGGAAGTTAAAAATAATACCAACAACACACACAAAATGCTGGTGGAACGCAGCAGGCCAGGCAGCATCTATAGGGAGAAGCGCTGTCGACGTTTCGGGCCGAGACCCTTCGTCAGGCCAGAAGGGTCTCGGCCCGAAATGTCGACAGTGCTTCTCCCTATAGATGCTGCCTGGCCTGCTGTGTTCCACCAGCATTTTGTGTGTGTTGTTGTTTGAATTTCCAGCATCTGCAGATTTCCTCGTGTTTGCTCGAAAAATCATACCTATTGGATTGCAGAGGAAGGGAAGGGGAAGGATAGCACAAAGGGAATGTCTATAATAGGGTGGAGATGAAGACAAGTGGAGGCGGTAACAGTTAAGATTTGGTTTGTTAATTGATGATCTGTCTGGAAGAGATGCGAGGAGCAAAAAAAATGGATGAAGATAAACCTTGGCCTTTCATTTCTTCCCTTCCCAACATCCAGGAACCCAAGCATTCTCTACAGGTGAAGTCATGATTCACTCTTACCTTTTCCAATTTATGACATGGTCTGTTCTACACTAGAGAAATCAAATGTAAATTTGGTGAGCACTTTGCAGAAGTCTCTGGTCAGCCCACAGGATGTTGCCTTTCACTTCAATTATTGATCAAGTTCAAGTTTATTGTCATCTTACTCTATATGTGTGTGTGTGTATAGATATATATATACACACACACACAACTAAATGCAACAACGTTCCTCCGGACCATGGTGCACCCACAAAACATACATTCTAGCTCTACTCACACCAATCTATTCTACACTGTTCCACTGAACCCCAATATAAGCTTAGGGAACAGTATCTCATTTTTTATATAGATATTGTTGAATTAGAATGTAGAAATTATATTTTTCTAGTACCTTCCTTGTAGTTTAGCTTTCTTATGCTTACTCGTATTTTCATATAATGACCCATATATGTGTGTAATTGTTAGTAAATCTTCCTGTAATCATTAATTTATGGCTGTGTTTTTATAGACGCTTCTCAGTTTTTCTGCAGCAGGTGTGATACCACTTGAATCTGGCTATTTTTATAAATTAATTGTTATCACTGTGATTTTGTGTATATCTAGGCTGAAGGTGAGACAAGCACAACTACTTTTTCTGGGTTTTTTTCTTCGTTTGTTCTTTGCACTTGTAAAACTTGGCAGTAACCACCAAAGTTTTACGCCTTGTTCATGACTTCCAAAGAAACTCAGATCAGTATCATCAGATTCAACAATGTACTGCAGCCGTTATAACCAAACACTAGATTTTAAATTTTCAGGTATTCATCCTTTGGATTGGAACTGGCTGGCTGTAATTAACCTGAAACATTTTTTTTCTCCTTTGGTCAACGCTATACAACCTGCTGGTTACAGATTTCATGCACCTCTTCCTATTCCACACTCATTTGCGCATTCCAAATTACTCTTTTGAGGAAACGGTGGTTCTTTAACCATCTTTACTTGAAGTTAGCCTCACAGTGCTGTAGGGAAGGGGTTTCCAGGATTTTGACCCTGTATGATGAAGGAATGGTGATTTTAGGACAAAAAGGAAGGAGATGGTGATCCCAACAATTTGTTGCCCCTGGCCTTTTTAGAGTCATTGTGCAATAGAGTAACACGGCACAGAAACAAATATTCTTGCCCATCATATCCGTTCAAATTACCAAGCCTTCCATCTGTCGCACAATCTCTGTGATTCCCTTCCATCAGTCAGGAGGCACCATAACATTAGGACAAAGACTGTCAGGATGGGAAACAGCTTCTTCTCACAGGCCTTGAGATTACTGAGCTCCCACCCACCACCCAGCTCTTATCACGTATGAAAAGCCAGTAGTGTGATACTGTTTACTTATTAACTTGTGTGCTAAATGCACTTTATGTTAAATGACAATCTTCTGGAATATATTTTACGTTTTGTTAATTTCTTTGTTGAATTATTACTTTATGTGTTGTGTGTGAGTTTTATGTATTGTGTTGTGCACCTTGGTCTGGAGGAACGTTGTTTCATTTGGCAGTACACATATATGTGGTTGAATGACAATAAAACTGAACTTGAAGTTACTCAGTGCATGGTCAAAAACCCAACTATGTCTTGGTGATTCGAATGCTCACCCGATTTTTTTTGTGAGGGAGGGGTTTGGGGTTCTGATGTTATCATCGCTGATTTTTTTCCAAGGGAGGGGCTTGGGGGCTTTGGGGTTTTTAATGTTCCAGCTGTTCTCCATTTGGGTGATCTCTTAATTTTTTTTGTGCCAGAGAGGGGGTGGAGGGTTTTGGGGTATTCAAATATTTTTCTTTTTCTTTTTTGGGCTGGGGTGGAGTTGTTGACGTCTATTCTTTCAACAAAAGTTCCATGTTTTTTCTGCATTTCATGGCTACCTGAAGATGAATTGTCTTATGCATGCATACTTTGACAATAAGATGAAACTATGAGCCTATGTACCTATGAAATGCTTACCAAACGTTGTGAGAGCACCTACCACCACCACATTCAGAGGCAGCGTGTTCCAGACATTAACCATCCACTGGGTGAAAACATACTTCCTCAAACCCACTGTAAACCTCTTAACCCTAACGTTAAACCTATGACTCTAACCTTTGATACCTCTGCCATTAGGTGGTTGTTAGCGAGATGTTGTTGTTGACAAGACAGGTAAGCATAGTAACAGCATGTGCAGTGGAGTGAATGTACAGTTAGGATGGTGGACGGGACACCAATTAATGGACTGCTTGGTCCTGGATAGAGTCCAACATTGTAACAGTTGTTGGACCTGCACTCATCCTGGCAAATGGAGGTTATTCCATTATATTCGTGACTTGTGCTTTGCAATACTGTGAAAAGGATTGAGTGTCAGAAGGTGAGTTATTGACTGCAGAATATTCAGCCTCTACCTTGCTCTTGTAACCATGGTATTTACAGTACATGGCCAGTCCATTTTCTGATCATCAGTGATTCACAGTATATTAATGGTGGGGACCTGGTATTCAGGGATGCTATTGAACTCAGTAACTGATGGCTGGGTTCACTCTTGTTATAGATGGCCATTATCTGACTCCTCAGTGGTATGAATGTTCCCTGTCATTTATCAGCATATACTTGAATGCTGTGTAGGAGTTTTAGCCTGCATGCAGCTATGAACTGTTTCATTAGTGTCACTTCATGTCATTTTTGCTTTTATGTTTAATCTATGTTGATCAAAATTCTGAAGTGAATTTGCATGTCTCTGTAAGTTCTGTTTAATGTTTTATGCATCTTTTTGCTCCAGCTGTTCAGTTACTGCTGAGAAATGCACCTTTAATTTAATATTGCTATTCTAAATACTTACTCCCAAAATTGGACTGGTTCTGCCACAATCTCACCATAACCTACCGTAGTAATGTAATATGTGCGGTAAGCAAAACTCTGCTTTACACAACTGAATCCAAAGTGGAAAGTCTGGGGCTTGTTATTATCAAAGATATGTAATAGCCATGGGGAAAGCACACCAAGCTTATCAGAATGATATCAGAAATGTGTGATAGAAGGTACAGAGTCCGAGAAAATTGAGACTTTTTATTAGAGGTGCTGTAAACGTCAAATATAATGGACAAGCTAGTCTCTGATAGAAGTGAAGAGGCCACAATCTCAAGATCAGCAATAGAATCCTGAAGAAGAAAACTGGAATAAAAGTTATTTGTGCTATTGGAATGTGCAGTTCTTTGACCCAGGTGGACTGGTGTTCAAAGTGTTACAGCATATCAAAAGATTTGGATAATTAATTATAAAGCACAAAAGTTAATGAAAGGAAAGCAAGAAGGACATACGCTCTTCTCCACTCTTGCATCAGGTAGAATTTACAAAAGCCTGAAAGTATGTATAACTAGGGTGAAGAACAGTTTCCATCACACTGTTAGACTCTTGGATGATATAATGGACTTTTGGCCTCACAATCTATCTCATTATGATCTTGCATTTTATCATTTCCCTACACTGCATTCTTTTGATAGGTTTACGGTTTATGCTGCATTGCTATTATTTTACTTTATTCAAGATCAATGCTCTGTGTAATGATTTGATCTGCATAAACAGTATACAAGAAAGGATTTTCACCGTATCTTGGTACGTGTGACAATAATAAACCAATATTGATAATAAAATATAATTAATTTAGTCAAAAAGTAGGATACAGAGAACAAAGAAGGTCAGAGAGCAGCTAAATTCAATAAGACATTAATTCCTGTTTCTTGTACATTTCTTTCTGTGTTGTAGTTTCTACATACTACCTCTGTAATTTGTAATTTATCCAGAGAATGGTTGCCATCTTTGTGGCAGCCATCCTGTACTAAAACTCTCTCAGAACATTAAAGTCCACATTCATATCAGAGTATTCCTCCACATGCCCTTAGAGGGTTAAGGACCTCATTTATGGCTTAGTATATCATTTGGATATGATGTGGTACTATTTAAAATTCCTCATTAAACATTGGTCCAGAAAATAAGAGGCACCAATTTTATGTTACAGTAGTACAGAACACAGATTTGATTCCATTTTGGTAATTGCATTGTGTTCTGACAGATGCAGCTCAGAATGGGAATATTTACATTTTAATTTTGCTTTAGTTCAGAGGTATTATTTTTTCAGATTTCTTTTCAGTTTTGCAATAACAGATAGTTGCAGTCACATCAATATTCAGTCTTCAATATTAAAGTGTTACTAAATAAGAATTGTTTATCAACTGCTGGATCAGATTTTAATCACTACTTGAGCCATAGAGAGATAGAGCTCAGTAACAGCCCTTTGGCCCACTTAGTCCATACCCACTTTAAATATTTCTAACCTTAACTATATCATATCTATAAAAACACAAAATGCTGGCAGAACTCAGCAGGCCAGACAGCATCTATGGGAGGAGGTAGTGACGACATTTTGGGCCGAAACCCTTCATCAGGAGTGAAGTAACATGGAATGGTCGAGGGGGTATAAAAAGTGGGGGGAGGGATAAAGTAGAGAGCTGGGAAGTGATAGGCTGGAGGGAAATGGGCCAGGGGGAAGGTGGAGAATTATGGGAAATAAAAGAGAAAGAAAGGTAGGGCTGGGGGGAGATAATAGTGAGGGGGGGGGAGAAAGAGAGAGAAAGAGAACCAGAATAAAATAATAGATAGGGATGGGGGTAGGGGGGGCAGGGGTATCAACGGAGGTCTGTGAGTTGGATGTTCATGCCGGCAGGTAGGAGGCTACCTAAGCGGGAGATAAGGTATTGCTCCATCGACCTGCATATCTATATCGTATCTATATGTGCTTCATGTGATGATATCTGTGTTTTGCACCTTGGCCCCAGTAGAATGATGTTTCATTTAGTTATACACAAGTGTGTGGTTGAATGACAATAAATTTCAACTTGAACTTGACTTAAGTACAAGATGGTGCAGAGTGTGATAACTCATTGCAAGTTGCTTTCTGTAGACCTACTCATTACTTGTAACTGGTTTACTCTTTTGAATCTATGGGACATTTAAATTTGTCTTGGATAGTAACATGAATGCAAGAAAAAGGAGGGTTATGGGTTGCATACGAGGGAAGGGTTATTGAGGGATTGAGGAGCAGGTTTATAAGAGTCAGCACAACAACGTGTGCCAAAGGCCCCGTACTGAGCTCTACTGTACATCGTTATATCTTGTAATGAAATCATCTGTTTGGATGACATGCAAAACGCAATTTCTCACTACCTTGGTACATGTAACAATAAGAAAAGGAGATCAGATTAGCTTTATTTATTACATGCACATCAAAATATCAAGTGAAGTGTATCTTTTGCAACAATGACCAACACAGTCTGAGGATGTGGTGGGGGGCAGTTCCATGTGTCACTATGCTTCCAGTGCCCACATAGTGTGTCCAGAATTTAATAACCCTAACCCGTACATCTTTGGAAAGTAGGAGGAAACCAGAGCACTCTGAGGAATCCCACACCATCACAGGGAGACCATACAAACTCCTTACAGCAACAACTGAGCCCCAATTACAGGCACTGTAAAGCATTAGGCAAATTTCTCTGCTACTGTGCCCCCCCCCATAATAACCAACAAACCCAAACTATTTGTACCCTGCCTCCCACATGACCATCAAATCTATCTACACCCCCCCCCCCCATCCCCTCATCCCCCTGAAGCTACCACTCATTTACACAAGACAATTAACCTACTGACCCACACACTTTTTTAGGAAGCAGAGCGTGCAGAGGAATCCCATGTGGTCACAGTGAGAATGTAAAAACACCTCACGGACAGCAATGGGGATCAGGAATGAACCTGGTGCGTGGAACCAGAGCTGAAGCTCGAGATGGACCTGAGGATACTTTAATTCCATGACTGTCTTAATCTTTTACTCTGATTTCTTCCCAACACCACCACATGGCTTGACCAACGCATCCCACAGAAAATTAAGATTGTTTGTTCATCTACGTGAAGCAGTTTAGTATCTAGAAGCTCCATTTTTGAAAGCAAATAAATGAAAAATTAATTCCACAGAGTCAGTATTTATTACAACATGGAGTTTCATCACTAAAAAATGTAGTTTTCAGGTAAGCCTTTGGGATTGTTATTAAGAAATTCAGGACCTAGATATATTGATCTTGGAGGGGATGTTACACTGCTGCACCAGAATAACAACAGGGCTACAGTGATTAAATTATGCTGAAAGTACATACAGTAAACTTGTAACCCTTGAGACTCTTCAGGTTCTGCTGAAGGCTTTCGGCCCAAAACGACAACTGTACTCTTTTCCATGGATGCTGCCTGGCCTGCCGAGTTCCTCCAGCATATTGTGTATGTTACCTGGAATTCCAGAATCTGCAGATTTTATCTTGTTTGTGTACAGTAATCTTGTACTCTTTTGAATGCAGAAGGTTAATTCATAATATAATTAGAATGATCATGATTAAAGGATTAAGCTGGGGAAGATAAAGAAAATAATTATTCCTTCCTCTGGAAGAAGCCAGAAAAGGGGAACATAACCCTAAGATAAAGGATTATGTCATAAAAATGGTAGGATAAATCTCAAATACCCCATCCAAAAAAAGTTACAGAAGTTTGTCAATTAACATGTTTTGAACAGGCACTAACATATGGTCATATTAAGGGTTAAAAAGTTAAGAAACTAATTGGAATGACCAAAAATTATCTATAGAATGGCAGAAAGGATTCAAGCGCACAGATGGCCTTTTCATGATCCTACGTGATTGCATATCTCTTGCCATTATGAGTGGAAAGGTTTTGTTTCATTAGCAGAACATCATGTTAGACAATTCACCACAGAATACTGGACTAATATTCTTCTTGCCTATGGTAATTTTACTTTGGTGCAGATGGTTGAGATTTGTCAAATCAGAAACTCTACAAAACAGTATGATGCTAGTGCACCATTACACCCTCTGCACTGGTCAAAAAAGAAGTTGCCCAAACTAATTCCAGCTTTCTGCACTCAGGCTGTAGCCATACACATCACAAAATTTCGAGCACACAATCAAATACTTTTTAAACTTAAGAACCATTGGGCACCATGGTACCATAACGGTAAGCTTGATTCTATAACACCTCAAGTTGTGCCAGCATTCACGGTTCAATTCCTGGTGCCATTCCATAAGGAGTCCGTACATTCTCTCCATTGAATGCATGGGATTTCCCCGGCTTCATCCCACAGTCCAAAGATGTACCGGATAGGTTAATTGATCATTGTAAATTGTCCCGTGGTTAGGTTAGAGTTAATCAGGGTTGTGGGGTTGCTAAGGCAGTGTGGCTTGAAGGGTCTACTCCATGCTATATCATTAAATAAAATTTTTAAAATAATACAAACTTGACAATGGTTTCTACCCTACACTCAGTGAACTCCAAACCCTACAGCCCTATGTGTGGAAAAGTATTTCCTCTTCCTCCTCGAATCTTTTACAAACTGTTAACAATTTCCCCTGATTTCTAATCTTGCAGTTACAGGGAATCAGCCTTTCCTATTTACTGCCTCTCTTTAGATCCTTCATAAATTTATAACTACTCAATTAAACATCTCTTTGATCTATTAATTCCAAAATCTGCAATTTTATGGACATGTAAAAAATAGTAATGTGCTTGATCATTGGATCAGACCTTGGAAAGGGAACCTCTGAGACACGACAGGTTGGACTGCCTTGTAACAGAGTACAGTTCAGGCAAATGTAGAGTACCACGTTTTAAACAGATTGTATTGACTTTTCAAATATTGAATTCCATTGAAGGCCACAAAAAATGAGTGAATTCTGTAGAACTCACAGAACAGTTGAATAGAATTCAGGTAATACAGTAAATCTCTATCTCCATCCATAGTCAACCGTCCCATAAATCAACCTTCAATCACCATATTATAAATATTTATGAGATATCAAATATGTAGCTTTTCTGCATTCTGATCAAGAGTTCCAGTCTTTTTCCAGCCTGAAGAGGAATTGTTCAATCTTGTAAAGCTTTGCCTTCAAATAGTTCCAATGTTGTAAGCCTCAGGAGATGAGATCTGAAGATTATCACCTCATCTCATAATCTACACTTGCTTTCCTAGTCTTGGTTCTCGTATGACCTGGAGAGGAGGGCAGAAGACAATGTGACTTTAATACTTCATACCTGCTAATAAAAATTGTACTTAATTGATTAAAATTCTCATAGTACAGTATTTACCATAAGTCGTAGGTCAGATATGATGGCAGAATATAGCATTAATGGTAAGATTCTTGGCAGTGTGGAGGATCAGAGGGATCTTGGGGTCTGAGTCCATAGGACATTCAAAGTTGCTATGCAGGTTGACTCTGTGGTTAAGAAGGCGTACGGTGCATTGGCCTTCATCAATTGTGGGGTTGAGTTTAAGAGCTAAGAGGTAATGTTGCAGCTATATAGAACCCTGGTCAGACCCCACTTGGAGTACTGTGCTCAATTCTGGTCGCCTCACTACAGGAAGGACGTGGAAACCATAGAAAGGATGCAGAGGAGATTTACAGGGATGTTGCCTAGATTGGGAAGCATACCTTATGAGAATAGGTTGAGTGAACTCAGCCTTTTCTCCTTGGAGCGATGGAGACCTGATAGAGGTGTATAAGATGATGAGAGGCATTGATCATATGGATAGTCAGAGGTTTTTTCCCAAGGCTGAAATGGCTAGCATGAGAGGGTATAGTTTTAAGATGCTTGCAAATAGGTACAGAGGAGATGTCAGGGGTAAGATTTTATGCAGAGAGTGGTGAGTGTATGGAATGGACTGCCGGCGGCAGTGGTGGAGACAGAAACGATAAGGTCTTTCAGGAGACTCCTGGATAGGTACATGGAGCTTAGAAAAATAGAGGGCTATGGGTAAGCCTAGGTAGTTCTAAGGTAGGGACATATTTGGCACAGCTTTGTGGGCCAAAGGGTATGTATTGTGCTGTAGGTTTTCTATGCTTCTGTGTTTCAATACAATTATCAAACATCTTTGAGTTATTGCAATAAATGAAGACCTTGTGAACTCCTTAAAATGATATGCTCTTCAGATGGAGTGGACTGTGCAATCTCTACGTGTCCAAAATCAAAACAAAGTTTTCAAAATGAAAATGTTAACTTTCTGCTCTAAAGAAATGGAACATATCATTCAATTTCCTCATCTTCAGTTGGTGAATCAAGATATATATACCCTATGAGGCCAAGCATGAACCAACAAATTAAGAAGCAACGATAACCCTGTGTACAGAATATAGTGACAAAATTAATTTAAAATCAAAACAAAAGAATTGCCACTAGCCGGAGACTGCCACAGGGTTGTTATAATTGTATGTCACACCCTCTGCTCCAATGATTGTTTCGAAGAGTCGAATCCTTTATTAGCAATTAGCAGCATATAATCCTGATGCAATATTAAGTGATATGACCTCCGTCGGTCCCAAGTTACAAACTGCCATGAAATAAGCAAGAGTACGTAACTTATTCCCTTCACGCTTTCCATGCCCCTACTAATGTGACTAGTTACCATAATAAACCCTGCAGCACAGAATACAAATCAGATAGAGAACAGATACATAGTTCCTACACTGTACATTTAGAATCTTCCTAAAAATTTCACAAAGCAAATACTCTTCTCCAGTTCACTTAACAATATAATGACCCTTGAATTTAGATTGTTCATTACTTGTATATGAAAACTTTCTCTCTCCAGTGATGCTGCTGCAGTTAGTGCTACTGTCTTACAGCTTCAGGCACCCAGATTCAGTCAGCCCAGTGCAGATGAAAGGTCATGACCTGAAACAATAATTATCAATTTTCTTCCAAAGATGCCTCCTGATTCGCTGAGCTGCACATTCCCCCTGTGACTATAGTTTTATTTTCTTGGTTTGACTTCTCATGTCCTAAAGACAGACAGATAACTTAATGGGCTACTGTAAAAGACCCCTTCATGTAGGTCGAGACAAAGGAGTGATAGAGAGCTGATGAATATGAGAGAGAGACAGAGAAAATAAGTTGCAGGACTACCAGGAAATAAGAAACACAAGGGATTTTGCAAATTATGGAAATCCAGAGCAACGCACAAAAGACCGGAGAAGCCAGGAAATAAGAATGTGTTTGGCACTCACGGAATTCATCTACAGAGAGCTCAGTGCATTGAACGTCTTCTTTCAGTGTTGCGATATAGAAATTTTTAAAAATTTACTTGGATTACTTGTCCATATCACAAAACTAAATAACCTCATCATGAGCATCTAGTCATAAAGCTGCCTGTGATATGAACTATGAGCGCTCCTGCTTGGGCTTGAACCACATCTTTAACCAATCATTGAAAGCTATCAATCAAAAGCATTGCCAGTCCTTTATAATCAAATAAGCTGACCTGATCTATATCAATTATTTTGTAATAGGACCCACTGAAACACAAAGTAAACCAAAAACCTAATAGACAATTGGCTTCCAAATCCATGCAAGTATTTGTCTTATCCTCAGATGCCAATATTAGCAGATTGCAACATAAATTTGATCTAGCTAGAAGTAAGTGACATTACAACCATGGCCACATTGTGGCTAGATATTAAAAAAAACATCAATGGACAATTTAACACAGAACAAACATTACATGTATATCACAGACATATTGACTGTCATGCTTTATAACTTTAGCACAAATGTTCTCAAATCTGGCTTGTGGTGGTATAGCCATCTCTCAGCTCAAAAACAATGGAGTGGTTGTTTTACATTCAGCCCACAAGCAGTCCATGTTACTTTCTCTCATTAGCTCATGGAATGCCCCTGGTATTTGTTATCCATCCCTCTGTATTCCTTAAATGAATAGGTTGATAAGGCATCTCAGTCAACCACTCTGATGGGTCTGAAATTGGAAATAAGCCAGACCAGGTTTGGACAGCAGATTTCTCTCCCTGAAGGAAATTGGGAATCAATTCGACTTTTAAACACAATCCAGCAGTTTTAGGATCTACATGATAAACTCTGGCTTTTACTTTAATTCCAGAGATATTTATTTACTTGAATTTAAATTCCCCAGCTGCTACAATGGAATTTTAATTCACACCTGCAGATCAATAAGGCAGGCCTCTAGTTGCTAGTCCAGTAACTTAACCACAATGCCAGCAGTGTACATTAAACCACCATAAGAAATTTACTAAACATAGCATTAGAAAGCCATGGAGTGTAATAAATATAGAGTAATAATGGTTTATTTGTCACACTCATTGGCTGCCCAATGCTATTCCTGAATAGATTCATTGGCAGCAAACATTATGTCTGACCCAACTAGCTCATGGACTTGTAAAACATCTGTGTGTGGCTTCTTAGTAATCCGAGTTTGTTTGTGTGTATAACTCCCCGGGGAAGCAGCACCATCTGGTTTCTATAACTGTGCAGTCCAATACATCCATTTTTGCTGGCAATCTCCAACTTACATAGTGGATTAAGAGTAAACTATAATTCACATAATTATAATTTATTATAAACAGAGAAATACATACTGTAGTTCTGATCAATAAATGGATATCAAGAAATCTAAAATAACTTTTACTTACTTCAATGCTTGCATTAAGAACCTTGACAGTCTGCCGAATCGTAGCTCAGATTTCATCTCATCACACATGAAGTAGCAGCATTTATTCAAATCAAGATGAAAACGTAACACACTTCAATATAGAATATATCGACCCTTGAGTGGCACCTAACCTTCAAAGAATTCTAATGAATCTATTGGAAGGGTGTCAAAGGTTACAGGGAGAAGTCAGGAGAATGGGTTTGAGAGGGATAATAAATGAGACATGATGGAATGGTGAAACAGACTCAATGAGCCAAATCACTGAATTCTGTTCCTATATCTTATGGAAACAACTTTCACTCTCAGCATCAAGGACATCTGCACAAATATGAGGAAGCTCCATGAAACACATGTGTCAAGGCATCTGTCCCTAAATATGTAATAGCTCAATAGATATCATGGAATCACAAAATGGTTATAACCATATAGCAACTACAGCACAGAAACAGGCCATCTCGGCCCTCCTAGTCCGTGCCAAACGCTTACTCTCACCTAGACCCACTGACCTGCACTCAGCCCATAACCCTCCATTCCTTTCCTGTCCATATACCTATCCAATTTTTTTTTTAAATGACACTCATTTAAAATGACAATTTTTTTTAATAAACACTGAAGAGAGCAATTTATCTTGTGCCGTGTGGACCATCTCTGTGTAAGAGCAATAAACCAGTCCATTCCTCAACCCTCTTCCCATTGCCATGGGAACTCATTGGCCCCAGCACGGAATTCCAACATTCACTTCCCTCCAATCCGATACAAGAACGTTTCATATCCTTGTCTTTGCTGTTCACCAATTTTCTATCTGAGCTAGAAAGCTTTCATAGACTTCAGACTTGATGACAACCCTATTATGTGGCACCTTCTGTGCAAGTCCACATGCAAACTTATCTTAAGTTTATCCCTACCTGTTTTTCAGCAAGAACGTAACAATTGGAATCTTACAAGTTTCATGCATCACCTCTGAATCTGCTGTTGAATTATAACTAGAACTTTTGCAGTCTCCTTCCTTCATTACTTCAGCAGCATGGATGCCTCGCTTCTGAACCTGGGACAGGCCCTTGCAGTATCAGCTCTTTAACAACTTTTAGCCCATCCAGAATCTCATCTCCATCTTCCTTTGTAAGGTTTCCAAAAGCGTTTTCTTACTTTCAATTCTACTAAGATTTGATGTGATTTTGTATAGAATTGGCACTTCTGCTCTTGACTCATTTGCCAAAGAGTGGTCTACATTTCACCACAATACAAATCTTGTGAAATCAGAAACACAAGTGATTCTACAGACGCTGGAAATCTGGAGCAAAGCACACAAAATGCTGGAGGAACTCAGCAAGACAGGCAGCATCTATGAAGGGGAATAAACAATCAATGTTTCAGGACAACATCACTCCAGGACTGTGATATTATGATCACTACTTCCCAGATACTTCCTCACTGCTATTTATCCAACTCATTTCCCAAAACCAATTCCAGGAACACTGCCTTCGTCAGGTTCCGGTTCAGATTCAAAGTCATGTTCGTTGGTCATTCAACTATGCATGAATACTCATGCCTACAGCCAAACAAAACAGCACCCCTCCAGGGTCAAGGTGCAAAACACAGTACCAACAGTCATACACAACACAAGGTACATATAGCAAAGTTCAAACTTCAAAGTAAATTTATCATCAAAGTACATATACGTCACCATATACAACACAGAGATTCAGATTCTTGCGGGCATACTCAACAAATCCATAATAGAATAATAACCATAGAAGAATTAGTGAAAGACATTGTGAGTGTTCAACCAGCGTGCAAAAGACAACAAAATGTGCAAATACAAAAAGAAAGAAATAATAATAATAAATAAATAAGCAATAAATATTGAGAACATGATATTAAAGTGTCCTTGGAAGTCATAGGTTGTTGGAACATTAATGATGGGGCAAGGGGAGTTCACTGAAGTTATCCTCACTAATTCAGGAGTCTGATAGTCGAGGGGTAATAGTTGTTCCTAAACCTGGTAGGCTGAGCTCTGAGGCTCCTGTACCTTCTTTCTGATGGCAGTAGCAAAAAGGGAGCATATCCTGGGTTCTGGGGGTCCCTGATGATGGATGCAGCCCTCCTGTGTAGATGTGCTCAATGGTGGGGAGGGCTTTACCCATGATGGACTGGCCCGTATCCAGTACTTTTTGTAGGATTTTCTGTTCAATGGTATTGGTGTTTCAACACCAGGCTGTGATGCAGCCAGTCAATACACTTTCCACTATACATCTTTAGAAGTTTGTCAAAATTTTAGGTGTCATGCTGAACCTTTGCAAACTCTTAAGGAAGTAGATGTACTAACATGCTTTCTTCATAATTGCATTTATCTGCACTGACCCAGGACAGATTCTCTACAATGGTAACACCAAGGAATTTAAAGTTGCTGACCCTCTCCACTTCCGATCCCTCAATGTGGACTAGTTCATGAGAGCAGTTTTGTCCTCTAAAGTCAATAATCAACTTCTTGGTCTTGCAAACTTTGAGTGTGAGGTTATTGTTGTGGCACCACTCAGCCAGATCTTCAAATTCCCTCCTATGTGCTAATTCATCACCATCTTTGATTCAGCCAATGACAGTGGCATCATCAGCAAACTTAATTATGACATTGGAGCTGTGCTTCACCACACAAGCATAAGAGTAAAGCAAGCAGAGCAGGGGGCTAAGCATACAGTCTTGTGGTGTACCTGTTGTTGCCAATTCAAACTTACTAGAGTCTGCAAGTGAGGAAGTCAAGGATCCAATTTCACAAGGAGGTATTGAGGCCAAGGTCTTGGAACTTATTCATTAGTTCTGAAGGGATGATGGTATTGAATGCTGAGCTGTAGACAATAAAGAGCTTTTAAGATAGCAGTAAACATAGTACACAAAAAAATATTGTAGCCCAAGTCCCTATTTCCATGGATATCATCAGCAAGAACAAGCCGTCAGCAGTCTGCAGACAAGTGCATTCCAGCTTGTCTTCCACAAGCAAATACTGGAAGGCAGCATCAACGCCAGGATGGACACCATGCCTCACCCCTTCTGACGTCACCTCTCCAAGTTGGCTGCACCACAGCATGGAGCCTAGTCTGTGTCAAGGCATCAAGGCCACGCAGCTCCCGTGTCGTCAGTCCCGCCAATAAGTTAGTGAACCTGACTTGACCCATTCCACATTAAAAGTATCCAACAGTGTCTTGCGATCACAAGAAAACTGACTAAGATAAACCCTCACTGTTAGACTGCCCACCAACTTTGTGCACTGACTCCAATGCTTTTCTACAGCAGGCAGCAACACAGTCCACACAGGTTTCAGCTTCTCCATCTCCTCCTCCAATGAGAAACTCACTGATGAGGTAGACCTGCAGTACTTGAAGTACCCAGTGTCCAGCGGTATCTGGAGATTGTTAAAAAATACATTTAAGTAAGTTGTTTGTTGAAACACCAAATATCCCTACTCTATAGATTTTGCAAATATCAACAATTTCCCTGCTAATTTGCTCCTTGATGTTTTTACCACTATTTAGTGGCCTATGGAATAATCTGAATAGTAGAAATACATCTCTATAGTTTATTATTCCAAATAAATAAATCCAGGAATACTTAAAACATTTTGCCAGATCTGTTACTGATATAACATTGAAAATCCAAATGGCTCTATACACATGCAGCTCACCACTTCTCTTTTATACTATTTATATTTCTTGTATATGGACATACACATTGTAAAGCTTTATTAGACCACCTTGTACTCGCTCCTGAGTTGGTGCTGTCTATAACTTCCTTGCCATGTGTTATTTATCTTGCCCAATTCTTTCCATGCCTTTTCAAACCTTTCTAACACTTACTTCTTATTCCACCTCCTGCTACGTTAGTTTAAGCTACCTCAACACTCCTCCCCCTCCTACAGAACTAGTAAGCTTTCTAAAGAGGGTATAGTCTCCAGCTGTCCCAAAACTACTCTCCAGCAATCCAAAACCCTCCACCATGCATCATCTCCCACTGCCGATATCCTCCAGCATTCTGTGTGTGTTAGTCTGGATTTCCAGCATCTGCAGAACTTCTTCGGTTTATGATTTGCCCACTAGTACCAGAGATTTGTTTATTTATTTATTTATTTGCAGCAGGAATAGGCCCTTTGAGCCAAACCGTCCACCAACCCCTGACGACCCTGATTTAACCCTAATCTAATTTCGGGACAATTTACAACGACCAGTTAACCTAATAACCGGTACATCTTTGAACTGGGAGAGAAAAGCGGAGGACTCAGAGAAAACCCATGCATTCCACAGGGAGGATGTGCAGAGGCTCCTTACGGAGGATGCCAGGGTTGAACCCAGAACTGCAATGCCCCAAGCTGTAATAGCATTGCACTAACACCCAGGGGAATATTTCAACTATGGTGAAAAGATACTGGCTGTCTATTCTGTCTGCGCCTCTTATAACTTAATAAACTTCTGTCAGATATACCCTCAGTGTCCACTGCAACTGAAGCGTATCCAATTTCACCTTATAGCCTATGCCTTCCAATCCAGCAATACGTATCCCAATATCAGCCCAATTTCTGGGCTGCCAGAATTTTCTGAAGTTGCTCAGCGATATCCCTGGCATCTAGAAGAAAACATATTATCTTGGGATCGCATTGTGACCGTAAAAATACATTTTTTCCCATAAGAACTGAATCCATATTATTCTTCTGAACTTCCTGCCCCAATGCATAACTCAGGCACTATAATCTCAACTCCAGGGACAGTCACTGGAGAAATCCTTTTCCCCAATGCTCAGAGTCATTTCTCCCTTCCCTCAGGTCATCTGGCAGTCACCCATTTCTACTCTGGCTGCACTCATTTGAGTTGTGGAGCAACTGCATTCTGAAATGTGCTACCCATGAAGCACTGCGGATGAGTGGAAATTGCTTCAAGGCAAGGGTTAAAACGTGCACTAACAGATCGGAGCACAGACACTTTGTACAGCCTTTCTATGTGTGAAAATTCACTAAGATAACAGTAAAGGTGATACGCTGACAGAGACAGTGTGCAGACAAACTCATGTACAGACTTTCTGTTCAAGCCTCAGAACCAAGGTCACCGAACATAAAAAGACAAGATAAAGATGCAAACAAAAGTCTCTTAGGCAACTCTTATTACTGGACCTTTATTTTACTATTTCTCAAGTATTATTGACCTTTAACACATGGATTTAATTGGTTATTAACAGCTGAAATATGCATTATGATTGGTACTTAAATATGGAAATGAAGGGATTCAGAAGCATACAAAGTTTCTATTGAATCAATATTTGTATACAACTGGTCAATTTCTGGATAAGTATGGCATTTCCTGGTTCAAACTTCATAACATTGTGGTGCCAGGAACCACGCTGCTCTCCGTGTGCACAAGTAAAATGAAATGTGATTGGGGAACGAATGCAAGTTGTCAGAGTCCAGTTAATCGACGACAGGTAAACCTCATGAAGGGTCAGTCGTTGCTCAGTGCAGAGCTTCATCTCCGCCAATAGCTCCTCTTGCAGTTGTCAGCCTGAGGGCATGGAGAAGTATTGTGGATGTAGAAACAAGCCTCTCATCTCCTTCACCCTTCAGTAAAATTGCCATCGCTGATTACCTGGATTCTGAAAACTTGCGCTTGTTCCTCAATCACACTTTATTTACTAGTGCACAAGTAATGGCTGCTGTCACCAAAATGTTTGAACAAAAAAAATGCCATTTTTTATAGGGAAATTGACAAGTTGAAATTGGAATTGGATTGGAAAGATGGCGGCGCATTCACACACAGTTCCCACTCTGTCCCTGGGTGTAATAGTTCGTCTATGTCCTGTGTGTCTTTGTTATGACAGGAAAACACTGCTGGCTATTAAATATACTGTGCACAGCAATTCCACCTCGCTAGCGAACTGTTGGACTACAGATGAGCTCCGCAGCTTGCTTGAGCTTACAGCGCACGCCATTGCCTGCTTCAGACACCCACAGGAGATGCCGTCGAAAGCAGTGTGTAAGAGAACAAAAGTGGGGTGAACTCGCTGGGGTACGGGAGGGGCTAAGATCGAAGCCCTTTGGGCCATCGTCATTCTTACTGGCAAACTTCCGTTCTCTTCAAAATAAACAGAACTCCCTGCCCCTGATACTGAACCAGCCAGAGACAAGGAACATCTGCACACTAATTCTCACTAAAGATCGGCTGTGGGACTCCATACCAGATGCGGCCATCCAGCTGGAGAGTTTCAGCGCCTTTTGGACTAACAGGAACCCCACAGACTCGGGCAAGATCCACAGTGGCAATATCTATATTTACACAAATAAGAACTGATCTAGCTGTGGCACCCCACTGTTCATGGACAAATGAGTTCATTTTTGTGCAGTGCAGACCATTTTATTTACCAGCGGAGTTCTCTACAGTTGTGTTGGTAGCTGTATATATCTCCTCATCTGCTAATGCCAGCAAGGCACTGTGTGAGCTCTACAGCACCATCAGCCACTTTCAAACCGAACACCCTGATGATATCTTCATTGTCTCTGGTGATTTTAACCATGTGAACCTAAAGACAGTCCTGCCTAAATTCCACCAGCATGTTGGTTTTGCTACCAGAGGTGAAATTACACTAGACTTGGTGTATAGTAATATGCCAGGTGCATATAAAGCAGTTCCTCGACCACACATCAGGCTCCCAGATCACTTTAACTGTAATGTTAATTCCAGCATGCAAACCACTGATCAAACCAGTTCTAAAGGTGGTGAAAACCTAGCCTGAGGGGGCAATCTCAGCACTGCAGGACAGGGCTGCTTTGAAAACACGAACTGGAGAGCGTTCACAGAGGCCGCTACCTATGGCAACCACATTAACATCGAGCAATAGGTGGATTCTGTAACCAGCCACATAGAGAAATGTACTGAAGATGTTACCATCATGAAACACATCCAGGTGAGGACAAATCAGAAACCAAGGCTTACTGCAGAGGTCGGCGCATGGCTGAGGGATCGTGATGCTGCCTTTAGATTGTGCAATGTGACAGCTCTCAGGGAAGCAAGAACTGTGCATTCCTGCTCCATCAGAAAGGCGAAACGGGAGCATTCAGGGAATACACAGCTACTTCTGTGATAACAGGGACACAAGGTGCATATGGCAAGGAATTCAGAAGATTACAGACAACAAGTCTGCCCTGCGCGTCAGTGACCAGGATACCTCATTCCCCGATGGGTTTTTACACCCGGTTTAATGCACAGAACAAAGTGCTGGTGAGGAAGGCGACTCTCCCCCCAGGGGAGAAAACACTCTGTCTGGCTGAAACTAAGGTGAGGAAGACCCTGGCCAGAGACAACCCATGCAAAGTTGTGGGGCCCAATAATATACCAGGTTGGGTTCTGAAAGACTCCACAGCTCAACTAACCGATGTGCTGATGGATATATTCAACATCTCTCTGGAACAGTCCATTGTCCCCTCGGTTTTCAAGGCAGCAGCCATCATTCCAGTGTCAAAGTAGGAGACAGTAACCTGCCTGAATGACTATTGTCTGGTGGCATTAACATCAACCATAATGAAATGCTTTGAGAAACTGGTCATGGAGCACATTAAAACCTTACTTCTGGTTACAATGGATCCTTTCCAGTTTGCTTATCACTCAAGTAACAATGCAACACACACAAAGTGCTGGAGGAACTCAGCAGGCCAGGCAGCATCTATGGAAAAAAGTACAGTCAACGCTTCAGGCCAAGACCCGTCAGCAAGACTGGAGAAGAAAAAGATGAGAAGTAGATTTAAAAGGTGGGGGAGGGGAGAGAGAAACACAAGGTGATAGGTGAAACCAGGAGGGGAAGGGATGAAGTAAAGGGCTGGGAAGTTGATTGATGAAAGAGATACAGGGCAGGAGAAGGGGAAGGCAACACTTCACCTGAGAATCTGTTGGAGTTATCTGCTGTATCCCATGCTCCTGATGCGGCCTCCTCTACGTCAGTGTAATCAGGACTGCTTTTACAAGCAGCTCAGCTCCAGCCACTGAAAGTGAAAATTCCCAGTGGCCAGCCATTTTAATTCCTAATCACATTCCCATTTCAATACAGCCACCTTTTCTGCCATGATGTGGCCACTCTGAGGGTGAAAGAGCAACACCTCATATTCCATCAAGGTAGAATCCAACCTAAATGCATGAACATCGATTTCTGCTTCCAATAATTTTTCCCCCTCCGCTTCCAGTTCCCACTCTGGCCTCTTGCCTCTTCTTGTCACCTGCATATCACCTCTCTCTGGTGCCCATCCTCCTTCCCTTTCTCCCCTGGTCCACTCTCAGCTCCTATTAGATTCCTTCTTCTCTAGCCCGTTGCCTTTTCCACCTGTCACCTCCCAGCTTCTTACTTCATCTCCACTTCCCCGTCCACCTAGCTTCACTTATCACCTTCTAGTTGGTCCTCCTCCCCTTCCCTCAGCTTTTTATTCTGGCATCTTCCCTCTTCCTTTCCAGTCCTGATGAATGGGATCAACTACTTATTCACTTCCATCGATGCTCCCTGATCTGCTGAGCTCCTCCAGCATTGTGTGCGTGTTGTTCAAAGATATCTCTTAGCACACTATCTGCACACCATCATTGCTTGCATATTATTTTAACTCCTTGCCTTGCTGCAGCTTCCACAAGACCATGGCAGACTCCTCTCTCAGTATCACTTTCTTGGACTAATCATGTATTCTTCTAGTTTCTCATATCTAAAAATCTATGGTTCTCTTTCCTGATTATATTCAGCAGCTAAGCCTCCCTAGCCCTCATCAGCATAGAAATTTCAAAGATTTACTACGCTTGGTATAAGCTCATCCCTCTGCAATTGGACCTTGGACTTTCTCACTAACAGACCTCAATCTGTTAAGTTAGACAACCTCTCCTCCTCCACTCTCACCCTGAACACCAGCGTGCCTCAAGGCTGTGTGCTGAGCCCTCTTCTGTACTCCCTTTTCACCTATGACTGTGTTCCCGTACATGGTTCTAACTCCATAATCAAGTTCGCAGATGACACCACAGTGATTGGCCTGATCAGAGGAGATGATGAGACAGCCTACAGAGACGAAATCCTGGCTGTGTGGTGTGCTGACAACAACCTGGCCCTTAACACCCAGAAGACCAAGGAGATCATTGCAGACTTCAGGCATGCAGGGAGCCACACTCACGTCCCCATCTACATCAATGGAGCTGTCGTGGAGTGTGTATCAAGCTTCAAATTCCTTGGTGTTCACATTTCCGATGATCTCACCTAGTGCCTGAACTCCTCCATCCTGATCAAAAAGACACAACAGCACCTTTATTTCCTGTGGAGCATCAGGAAAGCTCACCTCTGTCCCAGGATACTGACGGACTTTTACCACTGTACCATTGAGAGCATACTCACCAACTGCATCTCAGTGTGGTATGGCAATTGTCCCGTATCGGACCGCAAAGCACTCCAGTGTGTGGTGAAAACTGCCAAGCGGATTATTGGCACCCAATTGCCCACCATTGAGAACATCTACCATAAACACTGCCTGGACAGGGCAAAAAGCATTATCAAGGATGCATCTCACCCTAACCATGGATTTTTTATTCTCCACCCATCTGGTAGGCGCTACAGGAGCCTCCGCTCCCGCACCAGCAGGCACAGGAAGAGCTTCTTCCCTGAGGCTGTGACCCTGCTGAACCTCACATCACAGCACTAAGCAGTATTGCACCCATATTGGACTGTCTTTGTACTTTTATATTTGTGTGCTGTAGCACTTTTTATTCACAGTTATTTTGTAAATAACACTTCTTTGCATTTCTGGTTAGATGCTAACTGCATTTCATTGGCTTTGTATCTGTACTCGGCACAACGACAATAAAGTGGAATCTAATCTAATCTTGAGAAATTTCTTCTCATCTCCTCTAAGTGCCTCACTGACAATTAACACTAGCGCATATCAAGGGTGCAAGCTTAGTCCACTGTTCCACTCTCTCTACACCCACAAGCCTGCTCAAACACCATCTATAAATTTGATGATGACACAACTATTGTCAGCAGAATTTCAGATGGTGCCGAGGAGGTGTACAGGAGTGAGATAAATCAGCTTTTTCAGTGGTGTTGTTGCAACAACAACCTTAGACTCAGCATCAGTATGACCAGGGAACTGGTTGTGCACTTCAGGAAGGGAAAGTAAGGGGAACACACTCCTGTCCTCTTGGAGGGTTCAGCAATGGAAAGGGAGAGTAGTTTCAAATTCCTGGTTGTCAACATCTCTGAAAATCTATCCTGGACCCAGTATATTGATGCAATTACAAAGAAGGCATAACAGCCGCTATATTTCTTTAGGAGTCTATGGAGACTTGATATGTCACCGAAGACTCTCACAAATTTCTACAGGTGTACCGTGAAAAGCATTCTAACCGGTCGTATACTGTCTGGTATGGAGGGGCCACTGCACATGATTGGATGAGGCAGCAGAAAGTCGTAAATTCAACCAGCTTCATCATGGGCACTAGCCTTCCCAGTATTGAGAACACCTTCAAAAGGCGATGCCTCAAAATGACGGCATCCACCATTAAGGACTGCTATCACCCAGGACATGCCCTTTCCTCATTGCTGCCATCAAAGAGGAGGAAGAGACACAGACAGGAGCCTGAGGAGACACACTCAACATTTCAGAAACAGCTTCTTCCCCTCCACTATCAGATTGCTGAATGGAAAATGACCCACGTACACCATCTCTCTTTATTTACGTTTTCTCTCTTTTTGCACTACTTATTTAATTTATTTTATATACATTTCTTATTGTAATTTATAGTTTCTTTTTACTATTATATATTGCAATGTACTGCTGCAGTGAAACAACAAATTTCTTGACATGTGCCAGTGATATTAAGCCTGGTTCTGATTCTGGGAAGGAAAGATTGAGTGGCATGACTAGAGCTGAGCGAGATGTTTGAGGTACAAAGTGAAATGGATGATTATCTGAAATCATCATATTTATTGCTGACTTTGGGGAAGCTGTAATTTGCTTAGTCAGGAGAGATGGTATTCTTCCATCTCTATCAGCACATGAATCATTCCATTTTTTTCTGTTCTCTTCTCCATCGTAAACCTTTATTCTTTGCCACTTTTGCTTTTCTTTACAAAATAAAACTTGCTTTTTAAAAACTTTTCCCATAGCTGGCAAAAAGTTTTGACATGAAGTGTTCTCTCTCTCAACAAATGATTTCAGTAGATGAAAATGAAATAAAGGAAGGTGGATTGGAAATCAAAAAATCCGGTTCTGCAGGTCCTGGAAATCCAGAGCAACACATACAAAGTGCTAGAGGAACTCAGCAAGTCAGGCACCTATCAACTGACAATATTTTGAGCCAAGACACTTAACAAGGGCTGGAATGTAAGGGAAAGAAGCCAGAAGAAGAAGAGGGAGGGGAAGGAGTACAAGCTGGCAGGTGATAGGTGAAACCATTTGACGGGGGTGGTAGGTAGTTTGGGGAGGATGGTTGAAGTGAGAAGCTGGGAGGTGACAGGTGGAAAAGGTAAATGACTGAAGAGCTAATCTGATAGGAGTGGAGAGTAGACCATAGGAAGAAAAGAAGGATGAGGCGCACCATAAGGAGGTGATGGGTAGGTAAGGAGAAGAAAAGGGTGAGAGAGGAGCTAGTATGGAGAAGAGAACAAAAGAGAAGTGAGTGAGGAGGATCTCTTTCTTTGGCTTACCATCACAGAAAAATTACTGTATAGCTCGGATATGCCCATGTGGCTGAGAAAGTGTTTCTGTCAGCAATGAGGAGCAGAATGGTTCACAAGGGAGCACTGCTAGACGTTGGTAGCTCAAGGATTGCAGTAAAGGTTACCCAAGGTAAGTCAAGGTTCTCCTGCCACATCTTTTATATCAACCACATAGCTACATAAAATCTTTTATACTCTCTCTACCAGCATCTGAACATTAGCAAAATTACAGCGACAAAAGTCAACCTTTCCACTTCATAATTCAAAATTTACTCTGTCAGCTCACTTTAATTCCCTCAGTGACTTGTATTCGTCTTCAAGGACACTTGACTCGAAAAGTAAATGCATCTTCAGCTCTCATAATTAAGGTGTGAAAACTTTTGTGCATCAATCTTAAAAGTCCTTACAAGACAAAAGTGCAGGCTTTAGATAGGCAGGGAGCAGGATGAATACCCAGAATGACTTAAGTCTTCATTTACTTGAAATTGGCTGACTTCCTAACCAGATTAGAGTGGAAAGTGAAGAGCCTAGAAAAACACGGTTAACCAGCTAGAGTAAAGCTTTGTAGTTGATGGGTAAACTCTAGGGGAGAGGAGGGTGAAAACATTTCTTGTGAGGATTGGAGGAATTACAATGGTTTTTAATGGCACTTTTCAATCTATTTGGAGAATCCCCCTGACCTGCTGCAACTCGGAATTTATTCTGAACCAAAGCTTGGGGTAAAGTTACCATTTGGACTCCATGATATAGTTGGACCTAAATTTCCATACACTGTTGAAAGTAAGCAGGAGGTTTCTGAATGGTCTCAATTGTAGGACTCTGCTGATTAGGTCTCAATAACTCACTCATCCGGTTCTTAAACATAGGTAATCAAAAATGACCCCACTGCCTTCCCTCAATCCTGCTCTAGAATGTGTGGTAGAAGTCATCAATCAAGGGGAACCACTGTTGCTGTACACCCCTGAGAAAAAAGTGTGGGAGGATTGATGCACTGAAAGTGTGCAACAGGTCCTTCCGGCCCAACAAGCCATACCACACAGTGCACCATAGTCTCAAGGAGACACCAGATAGTGTAGAAGGAGAGAAAGCTTAAAATAAGCAAGTAGGGACAATTGGCACATTTTGCGCAGCACAGTCCCAAAGAGACCTTGAGCAGAGGGAGAGAGAATTTAAAAGAAGTGAGCAGGGGCAATTAGCACTTACAAGAGACATTGGATTGTGCATAATCAGGCATTTGGCAAGAACCAATAAAAATAAAGTTAGGTTTAAGCAGAGTGGCCATTGTGTGAGGGGGCCAGTGCTGGAGTGAGGAGTTGAGGCTTTGGCAAGGGGAGGTGAAGGTTGATTTTTTTTCTTCATTATTTATTCTTTATTTCTTTCTTATTGCACATTTAGATCAGTGAGGGTGCCGGACGGGACACGAGAATGTTCCTCTTGTAGGATATGCAAGGGAGGAGACCGCCGGTGACCCTGACAACTACACCAACAGGAAGCGCATCCAGCTGCAACTTCCAACAGAACATTGCTAAGGAGTTAAAGCTGGAACTGGATGAACACTGGATCATTTGTAAGGATGAGGGGTACAAGGTGGTACATACAAGGAGGTATTTACACCCAAGGTGCAGAACACAGGTAACTGGGTTGGGAGGGGAAAAGGAGATAGGCAGCCAGTGCAGAGTACCCCAGTGGCCATTCCCCCATTAACAGGAATAACACTTTGGATACTGTTAGGGAGGATGACCTAACAGAGGAAAGCCAGAGGGTTCAGTTCTCTGGCATTGAATCAGGCTCTGTGGCTCAGATAGGGGATTTGCTGGTTAAGGGAACACAAAGAAGGTTTGTGGATGACGGCGAGATTCCCAGATAGTTTGTTGCCTCCCAGATATCAGGGCTAGGGACAGCTCTAAGAGGGAGGATGAGCCAGAAGACGTGGTCCACGTCAGACCAATGAAGTGGGTAAGATGGGTAACGAGGTCCTGCAAAGTCAATTCAGGCAGTTAGGTGCTAAGTTAAAGTACAGGACCTCCAGAGTTGTGATCTCAGGATCGCTACCTGTGAAACATGCTAGTGAGGCCAAAGAAAAGATTATACAGTTTCAAACATGCGAAAATCTGCAAATGCTGGAAATCCCAGCAACACACACAAAATGCTGGAGGAATTCAGCAGGCCAGGCCAGGAAAAGAGTACAGTCAACGTTTTGGACTGAAACTCATCGGCAGGACAGTTTAACATGTGGCTAAGGAGTTGGTGCAGGTGGGAGGGCTTCAGATTTCTGGATCACTGAGCACTCTTCCAGGGAAGGTGGAACCTGTACAGAAGGGATGGTTTGCAGCTGAACTAGAGAGGGACTGATAACCTGGTGGGAAGGTTTGTTACTGCTGAACAGAGGCAGGAGCGTGGAGTGTTTAAACTAGAGTTGTGGGGGGTGGGAGGATGATGGAAACCAGAGTGCCAGAACAGATAATGGAGTGGTTGCAGAGAAAAATTACATTAAGCTCACATGCAAAGTCAGAAAGCAAAAGGCTGAGCATGTTGGAACAAATGTTCTGAGCTGCATAGATTTCAACGCAAGGAGTATTATAGAAAAGATGGATGAGCTTAGGGAATGGATCAGCACATGGAATTATGACATTGCAGCCATTAGGTCTGACAGGTCAATGTTCTAGGGTCCCATTGTTTTAGACATATAGAGTGGGAGGGATTGAAGTGGGAGGGGTGGCATTACTAGTTTGGGGAAATGCCATGGCAGTGCTCAGTCAGGACAGACTGGAGAGCTCATCTGGTGAGACTTTATGGGTGGAAATGAGGAATAAGAAAGGTACCACCACATTAATGATAACATATGTATTATAGACCATGCACCAGTCTGCAGGATTTAGAGATCAAATTTGTAGAGAGATGGCAGGCTGTTGCAAGAAACCTAAGGTTGTGATAGTAGGTGATTTTAATTTTCCACATACTGGAACTCCATACTGTGAAAGGGCTAGATGGGAAAGAGTTATCAAATGGAAAAGGACAGTTTGGTCCAGTGGTTGAGATTCTAACACGGAGAAAGGTCAATGTTGATGCTTTCAGAAAGGATCTGGCAATGGTGTATAGGACAGGTTGTTTTCTGGTAAAGGTGTTCTTGGTAAGTGGGTGGCCTTCAAAAGCAAAATTTTGAAAGTATAGACTTTGTATGTCCTGTCAGATTAAAGGCGAGGATAATAGGTTTAGGAAACCTTGGTTTTCAGGAGGCATCAAGACTCTGGTTAAGAAAAAGAAGACATGAACAAATGAGGTACTTGATGAGTATATGAAATGCAAGAGAACCCTTAAAAAGAAATCAGGACATGAGGTTCCATTAGCAGAAAAGGTGAAGGAGAGTACTAGCAAACATAAATCTGCAGAGGCTGGAAATCCAAGCATCACACACACAATACTCAGCAAGCCAGGTAGCATCTATGCAGAAGAGTAAACAGTCAACGTTTCGGGCCAAGACCCTTCATCAGGGCGGTGTATTAATACAAGATATATTAAGAGCAAAGGCATAGCAAGGAACAAAATTGGTCCTCTGGAAAATCAAAGTGGTTATCTATGCATGGAGCTGAAAGAGGTGGGGAGATCTGAAATGGACTCTTGCATCTGTATTTACTCGGGAAATGCACACACTGTCTATAGATGTGAGATTACAAAGAAGGTGCTTGCTGTCTTGTAGCAAATTAGGGTGGATAAATCTGCAGGACCTGGCAAAGTGTTCCCTTAAACCCTTTTTGAGGCTAGTGCAGAAATTGCACGAGCCCTAGCAGTGATATTTAAAACATCCTTAGCCACGAGTGAGGTGCCAGAGGATTAGAGATTAGCTAATGCTGTACCGTTATTTAAGAAAGGCTCTAAGAATAAATCACAAAATTATGGGTTGATAAATCTAACAACAATAGTGGGAACATTTTTGAAAGGTATTCTAAGGGACCAGATATATAAGTATTTGGATAGACAGGGACTGATTAGGGATAGTCAATATGGCTTTGTGCATGGTACGTCTTGTCTAATTAATCTTATGTAGTTTTTCGAGGACATTACCAGGAAAGTTGATGAAGGTAAGTTAGTGGATGATATCTACATGGACTTTAGCAAGGACATTGACAAGGTCCCATATGGGAGGTTGGTCAGGAAGGTTCAGTCACTTGTCATTCAGGATGAGGTTGTAAATTGGATTTAGCATTGGCTTCGCAGAAGAAGCCAGAGAGTGGTTATATGTGGTTGCCTCTGACTGGAGGCCTGTGACTAGTGGTGTTCTGCAGGGATTGGTGCTGGGTCTGTTGTTTTGTCATCGATATCAATGATTTGGATGATAATGTGATGAACTAGATCAGCAAATTTATGGATGACACCAACATTGGTGGTTTGTGGACATTGAGGAAGACCACCAAAGCATACAACAGCATCTGAATTTGATAGAAAAAGGGGCTAAAAAATAGGAGATGAAGTTTAATACAGGCAAGTGTGGGGTGTTGCACGTTGGGAGAGACAAGCAGGGTAGATCTCACACAGTGAACGGAAGAGCACTAAGGAGTGTGGTAGAACAGGATAGAACAGATTCAGAGAGGCATACAGCACAGACACTGGCCCATCTACACATCTATAATTCCTTGAAAGTGGCATCACAGGTAGAGAGGATCATAAAGAAAGCTTTTGGCACATTGGACTTGATAAATCAATGTATTGAGTGCAGGAGTTGGCATGTTATGTTGAAATTGTATAAGATGTTTGTGAAGCCTAATTTGGAGTATTGTATGCAGCTTTGCTCACCTACCTACAGGAAAGATGTAAACAAGGTTGAAACAGTACAGAGAAAGGGTTGTTGGCACTTGAGGACCTGAGATATAGGGAAAGGTTGAATAGGTTGGAACTTTATTCTCTGGAATGTACAAGAGTGATGGGAGATTTGATAGAAGTACAGAAGATTATGAAGGGTAAAGACAGGGTGAATGCAAGCTGGCTTTTTCCGCTAAGGTTGGGTGAGAATACAACTGGAGGTCATGGGTTCAGAGTGAAAGCTGAAACGTTTAAGGGGAACATGAGAGGGAAGTTATTCACTTAGAAGGTGGTGACAGTGTGGAATGAGCTACCAATGCTAGTGGTGGGTGCGGGTCCGATTTCAACGCTTAAAAGAAATTAGGATAGATACGTGGACAGAAGGGGTATGCAGGGCTATAGTCCGGGTGCAGATCAATGGGACTAGACAGATTAATTTCTCTTTGAGGCTTCAGTCAGAGAAAGCAAAGGAAAGAAAGTCTCAATTTTTTCATCTTCTTTATATCTGTTCAGCTAGGACAGTAGAGATGCCAGGCAGGATGTGTGAATACTCCTCTTGTGGGATGTGGAAAGGCAGGAGACCTCCAGTGTCCCTGATGACTACAACTGCGAGAAGTGCATCCAGATGTATTCCGCATCAAGGAATGGGAGCTGGAACTGGATGAACTCTGGATTATTTGGTAGGCTGAAGGGGTGATGTTTAGGACAAAGAGAGGTAGTTACACCCAAGGTGCAGGACACAGGAAACTGGGTGACAGTCAGGAAGGGGAAAGGGGTTAAGGAGGCCAGTGCAGAGTACCCTTGGTTGAGGGGGGGGGGGGATGGTGATCTATTAGAGGAAAGCCTCAGTAGGCAAGTCTCTGGCACTGAGTTTGCCTCGGGGGGGTGGGGGGGTGCAGAAGAGGCACGCTGTGGTAATAGGGTATTCATTAGTTAGGGGAACAGAGTTAGTTAGGTTCTGTGGACAGGAACAAGGTTCCCGGATGGTATGTTGCCTCCCAGGTGCTATGGTCCAGGATATCTGAAAATGGGTGCTCATTAAGCGAGAGGGTGAACAGCCAGAAATCGTGGTCCATGTAGGTACCAATGACGTGGGTAGGATGAGTGACGAGGCTCTGCATAGGGTGTTCAGGGAGTTAGATGCTAAGTTAAAGGGAAGAACTCCAGGCCAAGCACAGCAGTTAGAGCTTTCTGTATCGAAAAGTGGAGGGCCAGCACTTTCCAGACATGAATGGTTGATAAAAATCCAAACAGACAGGCACTGATTCAAAGTTCTCAGTGTGGCATCAACAGGCAACTGCAGCCCAGATGGTAGCGCTAACCAGAGACTGGCACAGCTGCTTATCGCTAATGAGATGGTGTTTGAGAAGGGGATTGGTAAACTCAAAGGCATGAAGGTCAGAAGTGAATTGAGTGAAGCAGCAACACCAAGATTCCATAAAGTGTGTCCAGTGCCTTACACACTACATTCTAAAGTTGATGCTAGACTTCAAAGGTTGGAGGCATCTGGAATTCTCTCCAAGGTTGAGTGGAATGATTGGACCATGCCTGTTTTCCCAGTGATCAAGAAAGGGAGGGCCCGAACCATGCGCATATGTGGGGATTTTAAAGTGAGCATCAACCTGGTGCTGTGTGGTGTGCCATGAAGAGACGACATTTTTGTTTCTTTGGCAGGCAAGGAGAGGTTTTAAAGGATTGGCTTGTCACATGCCTATCTGCAAACAGAGATTGAGTAGTCAAGCTGGATGTTCTGCACAATCAACACTCACAAGGGACTGTTATAGTATAATTGTCGTGTTTTTTGGCATCACATCATCTCCAGCGTCATTGAATCATGGCTGAAAGAAGATTATAGCTGGGAGCTTAATGTCCAAGGATACACATTGTATCAAAATGACAAGCAGGAAGGCAGAGGGGTTGGCATTGCTTTGTTGGTTAAGAAATGAAATCAAATCATTAGGAAGAGGTGACATAGTTTAAGAAGGAATTGTTGTGGATAGAGCTAAGGAACTGCAAGGTTTAAAAGACCCTGATGGGAGTTGTATACAGATCCCCAAAGAGTAGTAAGGATGTGGCCTACAAATTACAAGTGGAGATAGAAAATGCATGCCAAAAGGGCAATGTTGCAGTAGTAGTCATGGGAGACTTCAAGATGCAGGTAGATTGAGAAAATCAGGTTAGTGCTGAATTACAGGAGGGGGAATTTCTAGAGTCCCTTCAGGATGGCTTTTTAGAGGAGCTTGTGGTTAAGCCCACTGGAGGATCAGCTCTTCTGGATTTGGTGTTTTGCAATGAACCAGAATTGATTAGAGAGCTTAAGGTAAAAGAACCCTTAGGGGAAAGTGATTATAATATGATTGAATTCACCCTGAAGTTTGAGAAACGGAAGCTAAAGTCAGATGTATCAGTATTTTCAATGGAGTAAAAGGAATTGCAGAGGAATGAGAAAGGAGTTGGCCAGAATTGATTGGAAACGAACACTGGCTGGGATGATGGCAGAGCAGAAATAGCTGGAATTTCTGGAAGCGATTCGGAAGGCACAGGATATATACATCCCAAAGAGGAAGGAGTACTCTAAAGGCAAAATGACACTACTGTGGCTAACAAAAGAAGTCCAAGCCAACAGAAAAATCAAAGTGAGGCATATAATAGAGCAAAAATTAGTGGGAAGTCAGAGGATTGGGAAACTTTTAAAAACCAGCAGAAATCATTTAGAAGGTAGAGATGGAATATGAAACTAAGCTAGCCAATAATACTAAAGAGGATACCAAAAGTTTCTTCAGATACATAAAGTGTAAAAGAAAGGCAAGAGTGGATATTGGGCTGAAATGGAGGATGACTGAATAAGTATTTTGCATCAGTCTTCACTGTGGAAGACACCAGCAGTATGGTGGAAGTTCAAACTGAAAGGTTTGAAGGTAGATAAGTCACCTGGAGCAGATGGTGGACACGCCGTGGTTCTGAAAGCGGTGGCTGAAGAGACTCTGGAGGCATTAGTAATGATCTTTCAAGAATCACTAGATTCTGGAAGATTGGAAAATTTAAAAATGTCACTCCACTCTTGAAGAAGAGAAAGAGAGGTAGAAGAAAGGAAACTATAGGCCAGTTAGTCTGACCTCAGTGGTTGGAGTCAATTATTAAGAAGGAGATCTCAGGGTACATGGAGGCACATGACAAAATAGATCGTAGTCAGCAGTTTCCTCAAAGGAAAATCTTGTCCAAGAAACCTGCTGGAATTCTTTTGAAGAAATAACAAGCAGGATGGACAAAGGGAAATTGGTGGATGTTGTGAACTTGGATTTTCAGAAGGCCTTTGACATGGTGCCACACATAAAGCTGCTTAACAAGCTATGAGCCTGTGGTATTATAGGAAAGATTCTAGCATGGATAAAGCAGTGGCTTATTGGCAGGAGGCAAAGAGTGGGAATAAAGGGAGCCTTTCCTGGTTGGCTACTAATGACTAGTGGTAGTCCACAGGGTTCTGTGTTGGGACCGATTCTTTTTATGTTATTTGTCAGTGATCTGGATGATGGAATTGGTGGCTTTGAGGCAAAATTTTGAATACAATATACAGGGTGTTGGAGGGGCAGGTAGTTTTGAGGAAGTAGAGAGATTACAGAGGACTAAGGTTAGGAGAATGGGCAAAGAAATAGTAGATGGAATATAATGTCAGGAAGTATATGGCCATGTACTTTGATAGAAGAAATAAAAGGGTTAACTATTTTCTAAATGGGGAGAAAATATAAAAAACTGAGGTGCAAAGGGACTTGTGAGTCATTGTGCAGGATTCCCTAAAGGTTAATTTGTAGGTTGAGTATGTATTGAGGAAGGCAAAAGCAATGTTAGCATTCATTTCAAGAGGACTAAAATATAAAAGCAAGGATGTAATTTTGAGACTTTATAAAGCACTGATGATGTCTCACTTGGAGTATTGTGAGCAGTTCTGGGGTCCTTATCTTAGAAAGGATCTTCTGAAACTGGAAAGGATTCAAAGGAAGTTCACGAAAATGATTCCAGGATTGAACGTCTTGTCATATGAAGAGCATTTGATGGCTCTGGGCCTGTATTTGCTGCAATTCAGAAGGATGAGGGGTGACCTCATTGAAACCTATAGAACGGTGATAGACCTTGATAGAGGTGGGTGTGGGAAGTGTGTTTCCTACGGTGGTAGAGTCTAAGACCAGAGGCCACCACTGCAGAATATAGGGGCATCCTTTTAGAACGGAGATGAGGAGGAATTTCTTTAGCTAAGAGTGGTGAATCTCCGGAATTCTTTGCCACAGGCAGCTGTGAAGGCTAAGTCTGAATGTAAATTTAAGGCAGAGGTTGAAAGATTCCTGATTGGTCAGGGTGTGAAGGGATACGGGGAGAAGGCAGGAGGAGATGGGGCTGGGAGGAAAATTGGATAAGCTACAATGAAATGGCAGATCAGACTCGACTGGCCAAGTGGCCTAATTCTGCTCCTGTATCTTATGGCCTTACGGACACAAGCTCCAATGGCATCGTGCTAACTGCTGTGCTGCTATGGGTGCTGGAGAAAGGTGGAGGGTTGCAGTTGGGGGCAAGCAAACCTAGTCACAGGTAAGAATTGCATGATGCGTGCTGCACATGGGAAGTCTATGTAGAATTATCTCTTCACAGGAAAGATAATGTCGTCAGGCACATAACTGGACATTTGCTTTCACATGGTGATTAGCAGCCGAGGAAAAAGTAAACAAACATTCTAAGCTATTCCACAGTTACTGCTGTTTATTTACCAAAGCTCTCTCGGCATTGTTCCTATACAGAGATACCCATTCTTTGGCAATCAGACATTCAGTCAGAAGACCCGGAGCAGGTATTTGGGGCTTGCAGAATGACAACAGATGTAGCTTTACTGCTGAAATCCACAGGAGGAATCCCTGCTACCAAACACCCTGTTCACTGGATCAGGATCAGTGCAAAGACCAAGCCAGTATTCAAATTTATGGCTTCTGAATCAGAAGCATGAAAAATCCTATGTGATTACATGTGTTAAGTAATCGTTTTCATGGATATTATTCTATTTAGAGGTATAGTTTATTCAGGAGGTGTGAAAAGGTAACTAATCCAAAGGAGCAGCTATCAATTGTTCACATTTTTTCCCTAAATATTGTGGATTTAACAGAAAGATCAATTAGAATATATCCATAAAGGATTACCACATGAATTGTGTGCTGAAATAGAAAGTCGGTAAAATCTGGATTCTAAATGCCACATTGTAGAGCAGTCTATGTATCTGCATTACCAGGACTGAAAGGGTAATGTATTCCTGCTTCTACTGAAAAAGTCCTTGAAGCATGTATATGAAGTATTCAGCACACACTGCAGATCAGGCAAAACTGTACCTGGTTGATTGATTTTCAATGATTGAGGTCAATGTCTCTGACAATATTGAATGAACAGTGTATCTGTATTGTGCTATTTCTCTTGGTTTTTAATTGAGATACCTTGGTGCAAGGCCAAGGCCAGATCTGCAAGGCTCCTCCAAGGTTGAAGAGTATAGAAGTAATGAGGTAAATTAGGAGGTAATAATATGACAATGGCAAGCTGAGGTCTTAAAAGTCTGAAGAGTGTAGACAGAAGATATGACTGAGAAAGATAATGAATTAAACTGATTTTTAAACTTGGAAAAGAATAAATATTGTTGTTCTTTCTTGGAATACGATAGAGATATTGCTACTGAGAGGATTGGTTTTAATATTATTAGGTTTTACAGGGAAAAACAAAATCGTTGGGCCTAAATATCCAAGAGCCAGATTCTGGCAGAAGTTCTCTAATCATTCCAACAGGCCCAAGGGGAGATTCGCCAAATTGAAGCACTATATCGTGCAAAGTTAGAATTCCCAGCCCAGACCCTTTTTCTGTGGGAAGAGAATTCAAGAGCCATAATTATCTAATCATTAGATTGAAACCCCTCAGATCTGTGCTGTTATTCAACATGGTTATGGATACTGTGCCCCAGAACTCCATTTCTCTTCCATGCCATTTACACATTCCACAATTCCATGATCTTTTACAAATGTACCGGCTTGCACATTAAATACCTCAAGTGATCTAGATACCAAAGTCCTTTTCCAAAGTGTAGAGAATTCCAGATGATCCTCAGCACCCTCAGTGAGAAGCAATTCTTAACCTTTAAAACGATGTTGTGGCTGGCCAGTGGTGTAGTGGCACCAGCACCGGACTTCTAGGCGGATGGTCCCAATTTCGAATCCAGCTGGCTTCCTGCATTCTTTCCACCCATGCTAGGTTGAGCATCAAGCTAGCAGCTTAGCCTTGTGAAAAAAAACGGTACCGTAATTGTTACAGAAACAGCAAAACTGACGCCCAATGCACCACAAGGAATGATAAGGTACAACAAAAACATCTATGTCACTTCATTTGAGATTCTCCCACTCACAGAAACATCTCAGCATCTCCTTTATAATAACCCTGCAGGATATTACAGATTTCAATAAGACTTCGTTCTTCTAAATTTCAAAGGATATGGGTCTAACGTTTTGATGGCATTCATGATAGGGCCAGGAATTAACCTAGTGAACCTTTATTGGATTGCCTCCAATGTTAGTTTATCTTTCCTTAAATAAGCTGACCAGAACTGTTCATAACACTCCCCATGCAGCCTCGGCAACAGTCTGTACGATTGTAAGATTAATTTCATTCCCTTATTCCCTTGTAATAGAGGCCAATATCTCATTTACATTTTTAATTACTTGTTGTATTTGTGTGCTAACTTTGAGTCATTCACAAGAACATTAAGATCCCTTTATATTCCACTTACTTAGAGGCTCTTTCTAATTAGAAAATAGACTCTTTTGATTATTCCTACAATGATACATGATCTCGTACTTTCCTGCATTAAACTCCATTTGCCAACTTTTTTCACTCTCTCTCAAATGATCTCCATCCTGTTGCAGATTCTAAATATCTCCATTGTGGTTTATCTGCTGTCCCTGGCATCCTACTTTCAGTGAATTCCTTTGCTTCATCAACCACCACTACTCCACTCAGCTAGCCAGTTGCTCAAAGACTAATATCCCTCAGCACCAATTCTCCACCTCCCAAACTTCCTAACCATGTTCAGCATGGACGGAAGACTTCCTCCAAATTATACGAGGAGCACAATGCTAATACGAGGGGTATAATTTTAAGGTGATTGGAAGAAAGTACAAGGGGAATGTCAGTGGCAAGTAAATTTGTTTGTTTGCACAGTGAATGGTGAATGTGTGGAACACCCTACCACTGTTGGTGGCAGCAGCAGATACATTAGGGGCATTTAGAAAACTCTTATATAGGCACAGGAATGATAGAAAAATGTCGGGTTGTGCAGGAGAGAAGGGTTAGATTGATCTTAGAATAGGTTGAAAAGTCAGAACAATGTTGTGGGATGAATGTCTGTATCTGCTGTAATGTTCTATGTTCAAATGAAGTCCTTCCAGAAATAGAAACAAAACTGGCTTGAATTAAATTTATGAACCTTTGCAGCAGCAGCACTAGCAAGGCCAATTTTAAACAGAAGCAAGAAAGGACAAACAAAATGCATCAGAAATTTGAATGCAAATTGGTAATATTTCAGCTTGGTTCTCCTGTGTTTGTTATGAATGGTAGCAGGAGCTGTGAAAGTGATAGAGGCACATGAAGTAAGTAAGCTTACTGAGAATGGATGGAGCAGTGTTTATCAACAACTGCAATTTGGTGAATAACTTCTTGTCAACACTCTCAGCCAATTAACTGCACACTATCTATTGTAGAGCAAAATTATGAAGACCCATCTTGTAAAGACACTATCCAGAAGAAGGCAATGGCAAACCACTTCTGTAGAAAAATTTGCCCAGAACAATCATGCTCATGAGACCATGATCACCTACGTCATATGACACAGCTCATCCTGATGAATGATGAGCTGTTTAAAGAGCAGTGGAAACAAAAATGTAAACCACTTATAGAAAGAGGTTAATTTCTCCAAGAACATAGTGAATTAGGATAATTGTACATAAATTATATACACAATGTGGTTTCCTCCCACATTCCAATAACGCAAGAGTTATTTATGGGTATGCAATGTAGACACAGAAGCATCACAAAACTTATGGCTATCTCTAGCTCAACCTCAGACTGTTGGTTGTTGACTCAAATTGCACATTTCATTCGATATTTTGATGTACATGTGACAAATAAAGCTATTCTTTATTCTTTAAAAATCAGTTTCAATCCTTTTACAAATTGATTGAGAGGGGAATTACCCAGTCATCTCCATTCTGATGTCTTCTTTGTAACGATGCAAGAACTAGGTGGGTCTGTTTGTGCATTTGGGGTGGGGAGGGTGTGGATTAAAGTTTTTAAGTAATATTTAATCTTAGAGGCGCCTTAAGTAAATTCCATCTTTGGTACTTCATTTTACAAAGGTACTACATTATCTAAAGTGGTAGGTAGTGGAGAACCTCTTTAGGGGTACTGAGACAAAAGAAACAGGGATAGGATCCAAGGATATCCCACTACACTACTCTTTTTCATTAGCCCTGTAAATTCTTTTCCCCAGGGTCATATACAATACCCTTTTGAAAGCTCCAACTAACTCCATTTGCACCTCAACCCTTATTGGCATTGAGTTCCAGGCCATCTCTACTCTAGCATGGAGGGGCCACTGCACAGGATCTTAAAAAGCTGCAGAAAGATCAAACCCAGCCAGCTCCATCTTGGATACTAGCCTATCCAACACGGAAGACATCCTTGAAAGTCGAAGACTCAAAAAGGCAACATCCCACATTTAGGAACACCACCCCCCCCCCCCACCCCACCCCACCCAGGACATGCCTTTTCCTCATTCCTACCATCTGGGAGGAGGTACAGGGACCTGAAGATAGACACAACGTTTTGGAAGAGCTTCTTCCCTTCTGCCATCAGATTTCTGAAAAGTCATTGAATCGATCAACACTACCTCACTACTTTTGCTCTTTTTGCATGATAGATATACTTACTTGTATTAATATTATATATTTCTTATTGTAATTTATGGTATGTTGTATACATCTCACTGTACTGCTACCACAAAATAATTTTCACAACATATGTCAGTGATAGTAAACCCGATTCTAAAATCTCTGCATAGGATAACTGTTCTTTTTTTCCCCTAAAACTTTCATCCTTCAGTTTGAATGTGTGTCCTAGTCCTTGAATCATGGGCTGATGGAAACAGCTTGGCAGCTGGCACTATTTACTCTGTATGGACCCAATCTGGTAATGAGATTTTGGATGGGCCTACTAATGGCTACTACACACAGTTTTCAGGAAGCTACATTCCATGGGAAACTTCTGACAATAGATAAATATACTCTCCGCTATTGTTTCTGTTCTGTTAAGAGTGACATTTTTCACAGAAATCTTATTTCCAGGAGTACTCTTGCCCTCCCTTGGCTCCCTCAAAGTCACTTTCTGAATATACCATAGCCACCAATTAAAAAATATGCTGTTGTGAGTCTGATATTTATGATACATTTTTGACACAGCGCAGATCCTGAAGATTCAGAATGTAAGAAACAACTTTGTTTCGAATACAGTTACTTGATGTTGTGTCATGTCCTTTTGCGCATTACAAAATGCAAAGATCCCTTGAGAGATGAAGTTCAAATCTTTGGTTTGCCTGTTGTCTTTGAGAACACTGACAATCTGAAATAGCATCATACTGGAGAGATGCCAAAGACTATTACATTTTATGTTGAGAATCAAGGTAATCACTAGGTTCCATCAGGAACTATCAGTATTGGATTGGGGGGAGTTCACCACAGTGAGGTGAGCAAGGAGCCTCCAATAGATCAGATAGGACTCAGAGCATTACACTGTGAAGAATTCTTTAAAAACAAGGTAACATCAACAAAGAACAAAAATTCTTGAAAACAACCATTAAAGTTTCAAGCTGGAAACAGCAATCGGTTAATAACAAAGGAGCATCCTCACATTTTAGGAATTGAAAGTGATCATTCAGCGGACATCAACTCCGAAAGAAAGGGAATTTCAGGAGCAAGACCATGGCTCTCTGAACTGGCAATATAAAGTACCCGGTAAGTAGATCGGGTGTTAAAGACAGTCTGTGGCATACTTGCCTTCATCAGCTGAGCTGCTGAGTTTAAAAGTCAGCGGATCATGTTTCAGCCACCTAGAGCTTTGGTTATGGCACATTTGGAGAGTTCTGATCAGTTCTGGTCACTGTGTTACAGGAAGGATGTCGAGGCTTTGGAGAGTCAAAGTCAAAGTTACTATATATTACCTTAAGATTCATTTTCTTGCAGTATTTACAGGAAAATAAAGAAATACAATAAAATTTATGAAAAACTATACACAAAGATTGACAATCAATTTGCAAAAGACAAATTGTGCAAATAATAAAAAAGATATAATATTGAGAACATGAGCGGTGGAGTCCTTGAAAGTGAGTCTATGGTTGTCAAGTCAGTTCATTATTGAGGGGTGTGAAGATATCCGTGCTGATTCAGGAGGCTGATGGATGAAATTGATGGTTCAGGTGTAGAAGATGATCACCAGGGTTACACAAACTTGGGTTGTTTCCTCTGGAGCAGACGCTGGGAGCAATCTGATGGACGTATATAAAATAATGAAAGGCACAGATAGCAGAGACAGAGAGCGTCTTTTGCCAGTGTGGAAATATCAAATACTGGAGGGTATAGTTTTAAGTTATGAGGGGGAAAGTCTCATGCCTGATACATGCTGCCAAGAGATATGGTGGAAGCAAATATGGTGACAATTTTAAAGAGATTCTAGATTGCTTAATTTCATGTCCAGTACACAAGTGTAAGGAGGATATACGTCCATAAAGTGATGCTAGGCTATACACAAGTTGTCTGACAGGAAATGATAAAGTAGTGGTGGAGTTAGTGGGCGGATGTGTTGATCAGTCTTGCTGCTTGAGCAAACAGTAACATCCTTCATGATGTTACTGACCCTTTCTGTATATATATTCTTGATGGTGGGTAGGCTGATGCCAGTGATGCATTGGGCAGTCGTAGAGCCTTCCTGCTTGCGAGAGTGCAGTTTCTGTACCAAGTAATGATGCAGCTTGATAGGATGCTCTCTCCTGCACTTGTGTAGGATGAAGTGGTGAGTGTAGATGTGCAAAGTCTAGCTCTCTTCAGCCTCCTCAGAATGTAAAGGCATTGGTGGGCTTTCATGTTCTGGAACCATGAGAGGTTGAAACTGCTTCCAGTTTCCACTGTACCACCAATGTAAAGTGGGGTGTGAGTGGAATGAGTTCTCCTGAAGTCAATAACCATCTCTTTTGCTTATCAACATTTAGGAAGACAGGCGAACACACGGGGTATGGAGGGATAGAGACCACGAGCAGGCAGACAGGGAGTTTAAATTTCCATCATGAATGGCACAGACATCACGGGTCAGAGAACCTGTACCTGGGTTCTATAAAAGTAAATTCAGAGGAAGTAAAAAGAGAACAATTTTATTAAAAGCAAAGGTCAATAAAAATACATCAAAACTTACAAAAGGTATCTTGTTTTAGGATGTTCAAATAATTCACATTGTCAGAAACACAAACAGTAATTAGCTTCTTCAAGCAATCTTGATAGCACCTTTTGCACCTTAAAGCATGCAACACACCTTGGTGATGAACTTTAAAAATATTCAAAGTACATTCTACGCCAGAGTCAGATCATAGTGATGATTGACGGATTCCAACTGAATATTTTAGCTGCCGCCAAGACCTTTTAAAAGGTGCCAGACAGGGTGGGGATCGGCTTTGTTATTTGTGCTGATAAACAAAACAGCTCACTGATCACTGAGTAGCAGGTATGTGCCTATTGAAAGCTACACACAGAGATTTAAAAGCAAATACTGTAAATGTTAGATTATCTCAAATTCTCGGAAAGACCATCAGACACAGGAGCTCCATCAAGACTGCTCTGCCATTCCATCATGGCTGATTCATTATCCCTCAAGCCCATTCTCTGGCCTGCTTCCTGTAATTTGTGACACCCTTACTAAAGTTCAAATTTCAAAGTACATTTATTATCAGATTAAGTATACCGAATATAAATCTGAGATTTGTCCTCCCATAGAGAGTCACTAATCAATAAGCTATCAACCTCTGCCATAGATGTACCTAATGACTTGGCCTGCACAGCCATCTGTAGTAGTGAGTTCCACAAATTTACCACACTCTGGCTTAATAAATTCCTCATCTCTGTTCTAAAGGGACATCCTTCTACTCTGAGGCAGTGCCCTCTGGTCCTAAACTCCTCTAATATATGAAACGACCTCTCCACATCCACTCTGTCTAGGCCTTTTAATATTTGATAAGTTTCAATGAGAATGACCCCCCCCCCCCCCCATTCTTCTGAATTCCAGTGAGGGAAGGTTCAGGACCGTCAAAAACTCCTGATATATTAACCCTGTGATCATTCTCGCGAACATGCCCCAGGCTCTCTCCAATGCCAGCTCATCCTTTCTTAGATAATGGACCCAAAACTGCTCAATACTCCAATAGCAGTCTGACCAATGCCTTATAAAACTTCAGTGTTACATCCTTTTAGACCAGAGGAAGAAGGAATAGAGTTAAAATTACAGCTCGATTATCAGTTCTGACGCAAACTGGAATATCTGAAATGGTTGAATTCAACATCATCAGATCCCTCGTAACCTTGTTCCAAGCTAAACCAATTTATTTCAAGTCAAACCATTTGAAATGAGATGGACAGTGCCTCAGCCCTCAAGCTTCATGTGTACACAGTGTATGGCAGAGCAGTTTTTGATTATGCAAAACCCCAGTCAGTTAGCTTTTGGCATCCATACTTGTGGAAATGGCATCTAAGAAAGCCTTGATGATGTGCCCCAAAGAGCGACCTGAAAATAGAAATCATTGCTATGATGCAGAGGTTTCCCCACAGATGCCACACAACCAGCTAAGTGCCTCCAGCAAAGTATGTCTTTGCTGAAATGGAAATCCTTGGTGTGTCTGAGGAGCAGTGTAGTGCTTCATTGATTGCTCACCGATACATTTTAAATGAATTTATTGTGCATGATTAAAATAAAGAGCAATAAATTAGAGACTGCGTGAAGTGACAACTGAGAGTTTGAAAGTGTTGATGGTAAGTATGTTTGGTTTAGTTAAGGTAGAGGAACCCCTTAATTTTTGTATCAATGACGCTCAAAGCAGCTGTGCAGGTTGACTCTCTGTTTAAGAAGATGTATGGTGTATTGGCCTTCATCAATCGTGGAATTGAATTTAGGAGCCAAGAGGTAATGCTGCAGCTATGTAGGATGCTAGTCGGACCCCACTTGGAGTATTGTGCTCAGTTCTGGTCGACTCACTACAGGAAGGGTATGGAAGCCATAGAAAGGGTGTAGAGGAGATTTACAAGGATGTTGCCTGGATTGGGGAGCATGCCTTATGGAAAATAGGTTGAGTGAACACGGCCTTTTCTCCTTGGAGCGACGGAGGATGAGAGGTGACCTGATAGAGGTGTATAAGATGATGAGAGGCATTGATCATGTCGAAAGTCAGAGGCTTTTTCCCAGGGCTGAAATGGTTGCCACAAGAGGACACAGGTTTAAGGTCCTGGAAACACACACAAAATGCTGGTGGAACACAGCAGGCCAGGCAACATCTATAGGGAGAAGCACTGTCCACGTTTTGGGCCGAGACCCTTTGTCAGGACACAGATTTAAGGTGCTGGGGGGTAGGTACAGAGGAGATGTCAGGGGTAAGTTCTTTTACTCAGAGTGGTGAGTGCGTGGAATGGGCTGCCGGCAACGGTGGTGGAGGTGGATATGATAGGGTCTTTTAAAAGACATTTAGATAGGTACATGGAACTTAGAAAAATAGATGGCTATAGGTAAGCCTAGTAATTCCTAAGGTAGGGACAAGTTCAGCACAACTTTGTGGGCCAAAGGGCCTGTATTGTGCTGTAGGTTTTCTATGTTTCTATGTTTCTATAATCAGGACAGCATCAGCTTTAATAAGGATTTTAATTTCATTTCACTTATTTATGAAATTCAGGTGATCAAAATATTGAAATTATTCCAAAATACCACAGTATTTTTCACAGACTTAATGTCACAAGTTACACATTGCAACTTGCGTAGTTATTTCAGATCAGATTCATTATTACCAACTTGCATACATGAAATTCATTGATCTGCGGCAGCATTACACTGCAATGACATGAAATTACTTTTAATTATAAAATAAATAAATAGTGCAAAAAAGGAATAACAATGTAACACCCATGGATTCAGGAACCACTCAGAAATCTGATGACAGACGGAAAGTTGTTGTTCCTGAATAATTTCCCAAATATATATCCCCATATAACTCAGCATTCGACTGCATTGATTACTAGGGGTGGCTACAAGTTGCCTGGATGGAGAATAATGTGCAGGAAGGGAGGAAATGTGGATATTGCGGTATCATAACTGTGGTCCTTCATTGATTCTATTATGGATTTATTAGGTATGCCCCACAAGAAAGTGAATCTCAGAGTTGTATATGGTGACATATATGTACTTTGATAATAAATTTACTTTTTACTTTGACATAGCAATTATGGAGACTGATCCAACTGAAAGGAGCAGCAGCTGGGATGAAAGCTGTTGGCAAGGTATGCTCTTGTTAGGAGTAGAGAAGGATGAGTAGAAATGCAGGCTAGAGAGCTGAATTTGAAAGCTTTGTCAATATACTAAAAGACAAGTTATGCTTAAGGTCTGAGAAGCAAGGGTGTGGAATATATTTCAGAACAGATACAAGGGAGCAGGAGAAACTGGGAGAATGGAATGGAGTCCATACAGGAAACAAGACAGAGTGGCCAAGGTGACTGTGGTAATTATAATAGATATTGCAGCTAATCTATCTACTGAGAGGGAACAAGAAAAAGGAAAGAGAAAGAGATCGATCATCTGAAACAGGGAGTAGACTGGAAAATTGCAGCGAAGACGATGAAATTTTTAAGGGGAAACAGCACCCATACACCTAACATTGCACTAGGGAAAAAAAGAGCTGGGGGAGGAACCTTCAGAAGAAATGAAAAAGTTGCATGTATCCCACAAAGAAACAGGCATAGCTTGGACCTATACAATCTACATAACCCCATCTTTGATTCACAGTAATTTGCTCAATATAAGAATGAGTTCAACCAGGAGATGGAAGGTGGGAGTGAAAGGTTTCCAACTGGGTCACTGTTGAAGGAAGAAATGACAGGCTTTTGAATCCTCCAGGTGTGGGATGCATGTGGTAAAATGCGACAAAGAAAATGGAGACTATTGAATAGAAGGCATCAAAGTTGACAGGAAGAGAAATGGGAGTGGACCGGACAAGGGCAGAATAACTGGAGTCAAGGTAATGGGAACTAATTTATGTGGTACAAGAGCAGACTGAAACAAAGGGTCTATTAGGACTATGCTGTTTGTGAATCTTGGATATGTGATAGATATTGGTAGTGTGTGGTTGAAGGACTATATTTCTGGGGAATATGGAAGGAAAATTTCTTGATGAAATATGTACATAGATCTGAAGACAAGCCTATGTTCAATGGTATAGTCACAGCCCACAGGGGAATGTAAGCATGTGAGAGAATTCTCATTCAGTCTCTGCAAGACAGAGGTTAGTTGACCAAACCATGACAGCATCACTCTTATCAATGGGTTTGATGAGAATGGGCTAGCCATTTTATGAGCAGAGTGCCGCAAGTGCAGACCAGGGTTGGCTAGGGTCAGGTTTGAAATGGTCAGTGCCACACAGTTAGTGTTGAATGGATTGAAAGAGGCCAGAACAGGAATGGGAATTCTGAAGACTTGAGCAAGGGCCCATTGCCTGAAGTGAAGGCTCGCAGATGAAATGGGCACAGGAGTTAAGACAGCAGCAGAAGAGTTCTTGTCTTATAATTCAATGTGTTGGGGACATGAGAGGACAAAGCTGAGAACTCTGCCAAGGATTTATCATTCAGACTCAGAGAGAGAGTGAAATCATAGAAAATGGCAAGATTGGGAGAGATAGGGAAATCAGAGAAAAGAGTAGGGGGCAGTTGAATCTTGTGACACATGCTGTCTAAAAGTTGAAATTACTTCAATGCAAGAAGTATCAGGAGCAAGAGTGATGAACTCGGAACATGGAACTACAACATTGGGGCCATTATAGAGACTAGGAATGGCTGCTGGATGTTCCAGGCTTTAGATGTTTCTAGAAGGACAAGAGGGCAGCAAAAGAGGTGGGAAGTGGCAATGCTAATGAGAGATAGGATCACAGCTGTAGAAAGGGAGGACATCATGGAGGGATTATCTGCTGAGTCAGTGTGGATGGAAGTCAGAAACAGAAAGGGAGCAATCACTCTATTGAACCTCCAAATAGCAACAAGGACTCTGAGAAGCAGATCGACAGGTTCTGGAAAGATGCAAAAATAACAGGGTGGTTGTCCTAGAAGGCGTCAGCTACCTTAGTATTAATTGGCACCTCCTTAGTGCAAAAGGTGTAGATGGAGTGGAATTAATTAGGTGTGTCTAAGAAGGATTTGACATGTATAGACAGACCAACTAAAGGAAAGGCCATACTGGATCTGGTGCTTGACAGTGAACCAGGACAGGTGACAGATCTCTCAGTGGGAGAGTACCTTGGATACAGTGACCACAACTCCCTGAACATTACTATGGCCATGGGAAGGGATAGGAGCAGAGCAATTAAGGGAGGGCAAATTTTGATGCTAATAGGCAGGAACTTGGGAGCATAACTAGCAAATGGACATACTCAGAAAAATGCACAATGGAAAAGTGGAGGTTGTTTAGGGCCTACCTGCATAAGGTTCTGGATTGGTTTGTCCCACTGAGACAGAGGAAGGATGGCAGGGTGAAGGAACCATGGTTGACAAGAATTGAATTGAATTTTTTGAATTGAACTGATTTTATTTCTTACATCCTTCACATACATGAGGAGTAAAAATCTTTATGTTGTGTCTCCATCTAAATGTGCAAATTATAGTAATTTGTAATAAATAGTATGAACAACAGGTCAGCATAGAAATACAATTTATCAGCATGAATTAATCAGTCTAATGACCAAGTGGAAAAAGCTGTCCTGGAGCTTGTTGGTCCTGGCTTTAATGCTGTGGTTCTGTTTCCCAGATGGTAGCAGCTGAAACAGTTTGTGGTTGGGGTGACTCAGGTCCCCAATGATCTTTCAGGCCCTTTTTTTTTTACACACCTGTCACTGTAAATGTCCTAAATCATGGGAAGTTCACATCTACAGATGCGCTGGGCTGTCCGCACCTCTCTCTGCAGAGTCCTGCGATTGAGGGAATTACAGTTCCCATACCAGGCAGTGATACAGCCAGTCAGGATGCTCTCAGTTGTGCCCCTGTAGAATGTTCTTAGGATTTGGGGACCCATACCAAACTTCCTCAACCGTCTGAGGTGAAAGAGGCGCTGTTATGCTTTTTTTCACCACACAGCCAGTATGCACAGACCACGAGATCCTCGGTGATGTAAATGCTGCGGAACTTAAAGCTATTCACCCTCTCAACCCCAGATTTATTGATGTCAATGGGGTGAGCCTGTCTTCATTCCTCCTATAGTCCACAACCATCTCCTTTGTTTTTGCAACATTGAGGGAGAGGTTGTTTTCTTGACACCACTGTGTCAGGGTAATGACTTCCTCTCTGTGGGATGCTTCATTATTATTTGAGATTAGGCCAATCAGTGTAGTGTCGTCAACAAATTTAATTAGCAGATTGGAGCTGTGGATGGCAACGCAGTCATGGGTATACAGAGAGTAAAAGAGGGGGCTTAGGACACAGCCCTGGGGGGGCTCCTGTGTTGAGGGTCAGAGGGGCAGAGATGAGGGAGTCCACTCTTACCACCTGTTGGCGAACTGACAGGAAGTCCAAGATCAGCAGCACAAGGCAGGGTGAAGGCCGAGGTCTCTGAGCTTCCTGTCAAGTCTGGAGGGAATTATGGTGTTGAATGCTGAACTGTAGTCCAGGAACAGCATTCTCACATAAGCATCCATCTTCTCCAGATGTGTAAGGACGATGTGTAGAGTTGTGGCTATTGTGTAATCTGTCAATCAGTTGTGTAGGTAGGCAAATTGTAGGGGTCCGGTATGGGTCAAGTGGAACATTTAGTCAAAAGGAAGAAGGAAGCTTACTTAGGGTTTAGGAAGCAAAGATGAAACAGATCTCTAGAGGGGTGCAAGGTAGCCCGGAAGGAGCTAAAGAAGGGATTTAGGGTAGCTAGAACGGGACATAAGAAAGCCTTGGCAAGTAGAATGAAAATAAATAAATAAAAACAGTAAGTGTATATTAAATAGATTATAAATACTGCAACAACAGAAATAATATATATTAAAAAAAGAGGTAGTGTTCATGGGTTCAATGTCCATTTAGGAATCATATGGCAGAGGAGAAGACGCTGTTCCTGAATCACTGAGTGTGTATCTTCTGGCTTCTGTACTTACTTCCTGATGGTAACAATGAGAAGATAGCACGCCCAGGTGAATGGGGGTTCTTAATAATGGATATCACCTATCTGGAGCACCGCTTCCTGAAGATGTCTTGGATACTATGGCAGCTAGTACCCAAGATGGAGCTGACTTATTTTACAATTTTCTATATCTTTTTTTGATCCTGTGCAGTAAACACCCCCCACCGCTGTACCAGACAGTGATGCAGCCTGTCAGAATCTCTTCAAACTCCAAATGAAATATAGCCACTGTCTTGTCTTCTTTATAACTGCATCGATATGTTGCAACCAGGTTAGATCCTCAGAGAACCAGAAACCAGGATTGGTTTGTGTTCCCTTATCTTACACTTCCAGAAGTCCACCACCAGCTCTTTCATCTTTCTGACGTTGAGTGCAAGGTTGTTCCTGCGACACCAGTCAACTAGCTGGTATATCCTGTTCCTGTACGCCCTCTCATCCCTATCTGAGATTCTATTAATCATGCTTGTATCATTAGCAAATTTATAGATAGTATTTGAGCTATACATATCCACACATTCATGGGTATTGAGGGAGTAGAGTAGTGGGCTAAACACACACCCCTGAGGTGCTCTGGAGTTGATCATCAGCAAAGAAGAGATATTATTACCAATCCGCATAGATTGTGATCTTCCGGTTAGGAAGTGGAGGATCCAATTGTGGAGGGATGTACAGAGGCCCAGATTCTGTAGCTTATCGATTAGGACTGGGGGAATGAAGGTGTTACATGCTGAGCTATAGTCAACGAACAGCATCCTGACATAGGTGTTTGTATTGTCCAGGTGGTCTAAGGCCAAGTGGAGAGACACTGAAATCTCATCTGCTGTAGGTTTATTGTGGCGATAGCCAAATTATAGTGGGTCCAGGTCCCTGCTGAGGCAGGAGTTCATTCTAGTCATGACCAACTTCTCAATGATTTCAATCACTGTAGATCTGTGTGCTACTGGGTGATAGTCATTAAGGCAGCTCACAGTACTCTTCTTAGGCTCTGGTATAATTGTTGTCTTTTTGAAGCAGGTGGGAACTTCTGACCATAGCAGTGAGAGATTGAAAGTGTCCTTGAATATTCCTGCCAGTTGGTTGACACAAGTTTTCAGAGCCTTACCAAGTACTCCATCAGGGCCTGTTGCCTTTCAAGGGATCACTCTCCTGAAAGACTTTGGCCTCCAGACAGAGATCACAAGGTCACCAGTTGCAGCAGGGATCTTCACAGCTGTAGTTGTATTCTCCCTTTCAAAGTGGGCATAGAAGGCGTTGAGCTCATCTGGTAGTGAGGCACCGCTGTCAGCAAGTAATGTCCTGCAAACCCTGCCAGGGTCAATATGCATCCAACGTTGCCTCCAACCTCACTCTGAATTGTTTCTTTGCTCTTGAAATAGCTCTCTGTAAGTCATTGCTGGTTTTCTTGTACAGTCCTGGGTTGCCAGACTTAAATGCCACAGATCTAGCCCTCGGCAGGTGACGAACCTCCTGGTTCATCCGCGGCTTTTGGTTTGGGAATGTACAGCAAGTTTTCATAGGCAAACACTCATCCATGCAGGTTTTAATGAAATCAGTAACGCCTGAGGCACTTTCATCCAGATTCAAAGATGAATCCCTGAACACAGTCCAGTTCATCGATTCAACGTGGCCCTGTAAGCTCTCCTGAGCTTCCCTTGTCCATACCTTCTTGGTCCTCACTGCTGGTGCTGCAGTCTTCAGTCTCTGCCTACACTCGAGGAGTAGAAGTACAGCCAGGTGATCAGACTTGCAGAATAGCTTGGTAAGCATTTTTGATCTTAGTGCAACAACAGTCCAGTGTGCTGCTTCCTTTGCTACTACAGGTGATTTGTTGATGGTAATTACTTAGTGACCTTTATCAAGATGGCCTGATTAAAATCCCCCAAAATGATGGTGAAGGTATCAGGGTGTGCTGTTTAGTGCATGTTGATTCCATTGCTCAAATCATCTGGACCCTGTCTGACATTGGCCTGAAGTTTAATGTACACCACCACCAAAATGATTGCAGAAATCTCCCTCAACAGGTAAAATGGACAGAACTTAATCGTGAGATATTCCAGGACTGGTGAGCAGAACTGGGACAACACTAATAGATTTGTGCACCAAGAGGAGTTGATCATGAGGCATACACCTCCATCTCTGCTTCTGAGAGACTCGACAATCCTTTCCTGTGAACCCGTCAAACTGGATCACGGTGTCCGGTAAGGAAAGGGCTAACCAGGATTCCTTGAAACAAAGGACGCAATCGGTCCTAACGTCCCTCTGATACAGCACCCTAGCTCTGAGTTCTTCGATTTCATTTACTAGAGACTGTACGTTTGCCAGCAAGGTAGTAGGTATTGGGAGTGAAAACCAGGTCTTCTGAAACACACGTACCCCTGATCAGCAATCACGTTTCCTATGAGGGCCAGCGAGAAGTATAGTCACAATTGGCATTGTTTCCATCAGATTTAAGCAGCAATAGATTATTCTACTGTATTAAGACATCTTTATTAACTGTACAGACCTTGAAAGCAATTGTGATTCTCAACTATATCAAGCTGAAACAGGAATATTTAATTGTATCCATCGAGCAGTGCTTCATGAAATTGCCTTCAAGGTGTAAATCCGGTCAGGGATAAAGGAGGAATTATGCCTGAAGTGGGAAGAGGTAGAGGAGGTCCTTAATGAATACTTTGCTTTAGTATTCACCAGTAAGAAGGTTCTTGACAAATGTGATGTCATCGTAGAACAGGCTAATGTGCTGGAAGATTGGCACTATATTTCTCTCCACAGATGATGGTTATAATTTGGTATTTCTCACATTCAAAAAGGTCAAAGTTCAACTGGAAATACTATTCTCTTTTACTAAATATTATTCTCTTTCATTTCAAAGTTTCAGCAACTGCTGTGTTCTGCATCTCAGCGTTCCAGCATGTTTGCTGTCCGCTGCTTCATCCATTTCTCAGTATACACGTCCTCCAGGCAGATCTGCCAAGAGTAGCAAACCTTCACCATCTCCCACAATGCTAACAGCATCTGTGCCTTCTGGATCCTCTCCGACATTCCTTTGATTCTCTCCATCCCACCCACTTCTCTGCAGCTTAAAATGCGCCTTTGGTCTCAGTTCTAATGAAAGGTCATAGCTGTTTGCATGCGACAGTGGCCACATTCCGGGCAACGGCTTCAACAAGCCGGCTAGACCAGATGAGGGTAGCCAACAGGTCTCAAACCCTCGGTGAGATAGAGAGTTGTCTATCCCAGTATGTGAAGACAGACTCCAGCGGATTGAGTGGATGAGACCAATGAAAGGTCCAACAGTCAAGAAGGCGGTCTCTGGAAGCGTCGTGGAACGTGTAGAGCACAACAAGACACAGAAGACGTCCTGGTCATCCACTGCGCCTAGTCCCATCTCCAGCCATCACGACTCTTGTCTTGCCACTGGATCCAGATGGGAATTGGGAAGAGAGAGTGAGGCTGACGCTGTGCAACTCTCCCTCACTTAAATCCAAATCAAGCGCTAGTCTGGACACCATCAGCTGGCTGGTGGCGTAGTGCCATCAGCGCTGGACTTTAGGGCGAGAGGTCCCCAGTTCGAATCCGGCCATCTCCCTTGCATGCTCTCCATCCGTGCTGGGTTGAGCGTCAAATTAGTCCTCGTCGACGACGATAGATGAACCTTAAGTGAAAGGTCACAGACCTGAAGTATTAACTTTGATTAATTTCTCCAGAGATATTTGCACTGTTATTGAGCATTACCTGCACTTTCTGTGTTTTACTTGCAGCAATACTTCTGATATCATTGTTGTTTCTGTCCTAGTGCAGACCCTCCAACAACATGGAGTAAACACAGCGATGAGTAAAGACAGATTGATGTGCAGCTTACAGGGGGATTGTAAGGAGTTTTATTACAATGAACCAGCTGTGCTTGTGCTTCTTGGTACAAGGGGTGAGCTTGAGAGGTATTACCAGAGTAGCCTAGGCAAATAGCTGCAATGCAGTTTGCAAATGGTACAAATTGTGGTCACTGTATGCTGGTGGTGAAGGAGGTAGAAATTCTGTGCAGGTGGATAGAATGTCTGTCAATCAGATTGTTTGGTTCTGGGTGGTCTCGAGCTTCTCGGATATCTTTGGACCTTCTTCCATGGAAGTGGTGTGTACTCCATCATGCCAGACGTTCCTTGAGGTCTCAAGAATTACTCACCGTGAGATACGTAGAGGCCAATGTGCTCTTTATTTACATGGCTGGTCCAGTTGAGTTTGCGGTCAATGGTGATTAACCTTTCCCTTCTCCCATGATTCTGAAGCTGATGCTAACAAAAGAATGTTCGAGATAGGGAGCTGTTAGAAGTGGCCTTTAGCTAGGATTTCTGTGCTGCAAATATCATTTTTCTCAGGTATAGAAGCAGTACCACTAGAAAAGCTGTGACAGAAACTGAGAAAATGGGAGAAAGGAAGAGAACATTCAAAACAAAGTGAGATAAGAGCTGTGGGCACATCAGCCAAGGATGTCAGATATATTATAGTTTCCTGGTCTCCAGATTAACAGATTCTGAACATGGCCATACAGTGGCTTGGCGAGTAGTTCTGCTGCCTCAACAGCTCTAGTGACCCAGGCTCAGTCACGATCTGTGGGTGCAATCTGTGTGGAGTTTACACCTTCCTGTGAATGATTGTACTTCCCCAGGTGCTACAATCATTGATTTTGGTAGAAAAATTGGTGATTGAAAATTGCCTCTAATATGTGGGTGATGGTAGAATCTGGATGTGAGCTGATGGAAATGTGAGGAGGATAAAATGAATGGAAGTAGGTGTCTGATGATCAGCTAAAGTCTCCACTTCCATGTTGTATGACTGCTGACCAATACCAGAGTATAGCTTCCTTCATCAAATTAATTGAAAACAGATAAGTGAAAGTTCAGATCAAACTCTTCTGCCTGCACCTTAACTAGAATTCCAATTGCCAGGAAACAAGAAATCGGTTCCAGACTGGAGGAAAAGCTCAACGGATCTGAGATTGTTGCTCCCTGTGAAGATGAGAATGGGGGCTGTAGGAAGGATGAGCAAATGAAACATGGAACCATGGTTCGCTGAGGATGAAACCACTTTAGGAGTATCGAGAGAAGTTTTGGGCCCGTATCTAAGAAAGGATACCCTGACATTGAAAAGGTCCAGAGCATGTTTATGAGAATGATCCCAGGAATGAAAAGGTTAACATTTGAGGAGTGTTTAATGGCTCTGGATTTGCACTTGCTGAAGTTTAGTAGATTGAGGGGGAAATCTCATTGAAATCTACTTAATATTGAAATGTCTCGATAGACTAGACATACGAATGATGTTTCCAATAGTAGGAAAGTTAAAGACCAGAGGTCACAGCCGGAAAACAGAAATTTTAAAAATTATTTATTTACTCACAGGGTGGTGTACCTATGGAATTCACTGCCACATATTTAAAGTAGATTTTGATAGGTTCTTGTGATTACTGTGTCAAGGGTTTTGGGGAGAAGGCAGGAGAATGGGGTTGAGAGGGAAAGCAAGTCAGCCATAATCAAATATCAGAGCAGACTCTTCATTTTAGGATGAACATGAGAGCTGATTACACATGAGATTATTAAAAGTAATAGAATAGATAATCTGGAAATTAATTTAAATCCTGGATGTAGAATTAACAAACACTGATTCAACAACAAATCGTGCTTAAATGGAGAAAGTGAAATGTTATATAGCGATTCAAAGGAACATCAAGGAAATTGAACCTGACACCAAGAAAAACCAAGTCAGACAACAAAATTCTGATCAAGGTTGGTTTTAAGAAACACCTGAAGATAGGTGGTGGAGAGTAATTCATTGGTAACTCATGGCATTGCACGCAGCTTAGAGGAATTAAATTCTCAAAATCCACATCAAAAATTATTTTTCAAACATAGATGAAATAGAAAAAATACATTTTCAGATAGTTAAGTGCAGAAACATCATTAAACAATGGGTAATATAAATTGTGCTTCCATGATTTCCATTTCATTTAAGTTAGTGACAGAGATCCACAAAGGCAAACTTAAAAGCCTGCAAAAATTATAGATGTGGTTAACAATTTGAGAGGGCTTCCATAAATGGAATAAAGGACACTTAACCAATAAAAGATATCTGATATCTCACTCAGAACGAAACAGAATATTTGAAAATTTCAGCTTTTTCTTTCCTCCCCCATGTTATTTTTTTTTACTTTTTGCTTTCATTATTTCTACACTGATTCAGGAGGTCAGCATGATGAAGCTGCATCTGTACTTCTGCCTTTCAGGATGTAGGAGATAATCAAATTCCAAATTGGAAATTATCCTATGCTAACATTGTCAAGCACATTTTGTGATATATGTCAGCCATAACAGAAAATTCTTTATACAGTAATAATAAATTAAGGCAAGCAATGAGAATAAAGCAAGCTTATCACTGTCAATCTCACAGAAAATACCATTTAGACATTGCTAATTGTAAACTAATACTTCATAGTATGATTAACGCTCAGGAGCAATCAAGTACACAAGTTATATTTCAAACCCCTGTGGGAATTTTCTTTCTGATTTGTTGAATGTAGGCATTGTATCAAGGCCAGCATATATTACCAATCACAAATTGAACTTAAACTGAGAGCTTGTTGGGCCATTTCATAAAACTGTTAAGGGATCAAGGAAAAGAGACATATTGGCTAGTAAGAGTGGCAACAATGGTAGGCAATTGGCATAGTGGATACCTTTTGACCTGGTAAAGTATCAACAATTCCATGCACAGAGCAAATGGCTGTAATGGTTGACGCTGTCCAGCTCATGAGACAACTAATATATCAAATTCTCGCAAGAGAGCATAGAACTGAGCACCATGGTCATATATGAAACAAGGAAGGCAATACTACTACTTTGGTCGGACTGGAGACATATTAAATACTTGTAAGCCTTGTTCAGCAAAAGAGACCACTAAGGAGAATGGCAAACACGAGGAAATCTGCAGATGCTGGAAATTCAAGCAACACACACAAAATGCTGGTGGAACGCAGCAGGCCAGGCAGCATCTATAGGGAGAAGCGCTGTCGAAGGATCTTGGCCCGAAACGTCAACAGCGCTTCTCCCTATAGATGCTGCCTGGCCTGCTGCGTTCCACCAGCATTTTGTGTGTGTCACTAAGGAAAATGGATATTTTTCGATAGTTATTGTGACATTTTTCTCCAGCACTTTTAGAGATTGTCACAAGTTATCCATTCAGTATGTGCAACAGGAGATCTATGGGCAAAAATGTCACTGGGCTAGGGAACAAGCACAAAAGGTTTTGCAGATACTGGCAATTCTGAGAAAAGCACACAAAATGACAAAGGAACTCAGCAGGTCAGGCAGCATCTTTGGAAAGGAATAAATAGTCGACAGCTTGTGCCAAGACCTTTCATCAAGACTGGAAAAAAAGGATCATAAGACAGAACAAGCTGGGTCAGGAAAAGAGGGGATGAGTACAAGCTGGCAAGTGATAGTAAGACCAGGTGAGAAGAAAGTGGATGAGTGGAGAAGGGGAATGAAATAAGCAGGGAGGAGGAGATAGGCGGAAGAGATAAAGGGCTAAAGGACAGGATAATGGACCATGGAAGAAACGGAAAGAGGAGGGGAATCAGAGGGAGGTGATGGACAAGTGAGGAGAAGAGAAGGGGTGAGAAGGTAACCAAAATGGGGAATAGAAAAAGAGAGAATGAGGGGGAGAGAAATTACTGGAAGTTAGAAAACAATGTTCATTCCATGAGATTGGAGGCTACCCAGGCAGAATATGAGGTGTGCTCCTCCAATTTCAGAGTGGAAGACATTAGCAACATACCTGATAGCCAGAGGTCTCAGGGAATAGAATTATGTACAGTCAAGATTACTAGAGAGAAAGTGCTTGAGAAGCTAAATGGACTAAGGATAGATAAGTCTCCCAGAATGGAAGAAGTGCATCCACGGGTTCTGAAGGAGGTGGCTTTGGAGATTGTGGAGGCATTGGAAATAATCTTCCAGGGATCAGTAGACTCTGCCATGATTCCGGAGGACTGCAAGGTCGCAAATGTAGTTCCGTTGTTTAAGAAAGGGGGGAGGCAGCAAAAAGAAAATTACAGACCTATTAGTCCGACATCGGTAGTTGGAAAATTATTGGAGTTGATCCTCAAGGATGAGATTATGAATTACCTTGAGGTGCATGACAAAATAGGCCAAGCCAGCATGGTTTCATGAAGGGAAGATCCTGCCTCACCAACCTATTGGAATTTTTTGAGGTAATCTCAAATAAGATTGACAAGGGAGAGGCTGTAGATGTGTATTTGGATTTTCAAAAGGCCTTTAATAAGGTGCTGCATAAGAGGCTGCTTAATAAGATGAGAGCCCATGGAATTACAGGAAGAATATTGGAATGGGTGGAGCATTGGCTGATAGGCAGAAAGCAAAGAGTGGGAATACAGGGATCCTATTCTGGCTGGTTGCCAGTTACTAGTGGTGTTCCGCAGGGGTCTGTGTTGGGGCCTCTTCTGTTTACACTATATATCAATGATTTAGATTATGGATTAAATGGTTTTGTGGCTAAGTTTGCGGATGATACCAAGATAGGTGGAGGAGCAGGAAGTGTTGAAGAAACGGAAAGGTTGCAGAGAGACTTGGTCAGTTTAGGAGAGTGGGCAAAGAAATGGCAGATGAGATACAATGTTGAGAAATGTACGGTTGTACATTTTGGAAGAAGAAACAATCAGGCAGATTATTATTTAGATGGGGAGAAATTTCAAAAATCGGAAGTGCAAAGGAACTTGGGGGTCCTAGTGCAGGATACCCTAAAGGTTAACCACCAGGTTGGATCGGCAGTAAGGAAAGCGAATGCTATGTTGGCATTCATTTCAAGAGGAATAGTGTATAAGAATAAGGAGGTGTTGATGAGGCTCTATGGGGCACTGGTGAGACCCCATTTGGAATACTGTGTGCAGTTTTGGGCCCCCTATCTTAGAAAGGATGTACTGATGTTGGAGAGAGTTCAGAGAAGATTCACGAGGATGATTCCTGGAATGCAGGGACTAACATAAGAGGAGTGTTTGTTGGCTCTTGGATTGTATTCATTAGAGTATAGAAGAATGAGAGGGGATCTCATAGAAACATTTCGAATGTTGAAAGGGTTGGATAGAGTAGATGTGGAAAGGCTGTTTCCCTTGGTGGGTGAGTCCAGGACAAGAGGTCACAGTCTTAGAATTAGAGGGTACCCATTTAAAACAGAGATGAGGAGAAATTCTTTCAGCCAGAGGGTCGTGGATTTATGGAATTCGTTGCCACATACAGCTGTGGGGGCTCAATCATTGAGGATTTTTAAAGAAGAGATTGACAGGTATCTAATCAGTCAGGGTATCAAGGGATATGGGAAAAAAGCCGGAAATTGGAACTAGATGGGAGAATAGTTTAGCTCATGGTGGAGTGGCGGAGCAGACTCGATGGGCCGAATAGCCTACTTCTGCTCCTTTGTCTTGTGATCTTGTGATCTTGTGAATTTGAGTTTGGCCTCATCATGGAAGTAGGAAGCTGTGGATAGACATGTCAGAATGGGAATTAGAAGTTGAATTGAAATGGGTAGCCACTGGGAGCTTTTTCCTCACCTGGTCTTGCCTATCACCTGCCAGCTTGTAGTCCTTCCTCTTTGACCCCACCCCCCCCCCCCCTCATTTTCTTATTCTGGCTTCTGCCCCCTTCTTTTTCCAGTCCTGATGAAGGGTCTAGGATTGAAAAATCACTGTTTATTCCCTTCCACTTGACTTGCTGAGCTTCCCAGCATTTTGTGCATTGCTCAAGATTTCCAGCGTTTGTAGTATCTTTTGTGTTTATGATCAGAATGCACTTTGATACTGTGACAAGTTATTCAGTTATAGGGCAAGATATGTACCAAGATTATCTCAGCAGTCTCCATTAACCTGCTGACACAAGAGACTAGAGAAAATTAAATATAAACTGCTGAAAGAACGCAATGGGTCAAGCAGTATCTATCGATGTAAAGTAATGGTTGATGTTTTGGGTCAAGGCCTGGAATCAGCACTGAGACCATAGAAGAAAGGTTGCCCATATAAAGAGGTAGGATGGAGGGGTGAGACTAGGGCTGGTGGGTGGCAAGTGGAACCAGGCAAGATGGGAGATAATGGCCAGGTGAGAGAGGGAGAGAAGGAAGTCATATGTGGAACCAGATAAAGAAGGAACAGTGGGCAGAGGCAACCAGATTGGGAAAGGCAGAAAGGTGGGGGGAGGAAATGGCAAGTAATGTAGCCAATAATATAAATCAGTTAATGATACAAAGTTAGGTGGAGGGGCATGTAGTCCAGGAAGCAGGTAGCCAATTTGATAGTTGGGGAGAATGGGCAAAATGGTAGGTTTAAAACAGCAGAGGGAGGTGTATGCTCATGCACTTTGGTAGAAGGTATAAAGGCATAGACTATATGCTCAATAGGGAGAGAATTCAGAAATTGGAGGAAATCCTAGTGAAGGAATTCCTAATGGTTGAGTCAATAGTAAGGAATGCAAATGCAATATTAATATTCACATTGAGAGGGCTAAAGATTTAAAAGTAAAGATGCAGTGCTGAGTATAAGGTGTTGATAAGACCACATTCGGAGTACGGTGGGCAGTTTTGTGCCCCATACCTAAGAAAGGATGTGTTGGTTTTGGGGAGAGACCAGAGGATATTTATGAGAATTATCCCAGGGATGAAAGCGTTAACATAATCCTGAGCATTTGATGACTTTAGGCCTGTAGTTACTGGAGCTTAGAAGGATGATGGGAGAATTCATTAAAGCCTATTGAAAATTGAAAGACCTAGATAAAATGGACATGAAGAAAATGTTTCCAGTAGTGAGAGAGTCTAGAACACCCCTTTAGAATGGAGGTGAGGAAGAATTACTTTAGCCATAGAGTGGTGAATCTATAGAAATCATTTCTCACAGACAGCTGTGGAGGTCAAAACTTCAAGTATATTTAAGCCAGAGGCTGATATGATTTTTGATTAGTAAGGGCTTCAAAGTTTACAGGGAGAAAGTAGGAGAATGAGGTTGAGAAGAGAAAATAAATCAGCCATAACTGAATGGAAGAACAGAATCAGTAGTCCAAATGATCTAATTCAGCTGTGTCTTATGGTCTTATTATCTATGAGGAAGAGTAAATATGCTTCTGGAGAAGAGAACAGAATGTGAAATAGACCTCACTCTCCATTTCAGGTAGTGTGTCGATCAAGATACCAGTAGCATTATGTCTGAGGAAAGCCCATCTGAGAAGACTATCAAGAAAGAAAAGTTTTATAGAGGGAAACAAACTTTTAAGATGGTGAAATTCATGCTAAGTCATTTGCAGAAAAGACTTCTGGTAGGATATAACAAATTGCTACCATAGAATTGCCTATTAACAGACAGAAAAGATGTGCCGTTTGAGAACATTTACGAAGAATGTATAATCAAATAATATTTCAAGGTTGTCTTCCACACTATTCTCGGTAAACTCGAGACCATTGTACACAAAAAACCCAGGAGGTCAGATATTTTGATGCTCAGACCACATTGTCTGCTTCTACAATGATTCCATGGTCAAAGTCATTTAGATCATATTTCTTCTCCATTCTGATGTTTGGTCCGAAAAACTGAAACTCCTGACCGTGTCTGCATGCTTTTATGCTTTGAGTCATTACCACATGATTGGCACCTTTCCTTTAGAAAGCCAATAAGTTGATTATAATGGCCATTGATTTCTGAGAAGAGTGAAATTGAGCATAGTGGTAAACTGAAAGTTAAAGTTAAAACGTCATATCACGTTTTAAAGAACAACCATCCATTATGTGCAAATTCTAATCTAAAGAGGAGAAATGCAAATAACCACTTCATCAAAAAGCAGAAATCAAAACATTACAACATCATTATCAATATTGTCATGTAATTAAGGTAACAACAAATTAAGCAGTCTCAAATTCACACTAAGATGTAGATTGCTCATAAGGTATTATTCAATGCTGCAGGTATCTGTTGATCTATTTGCATAAGCCTACTCAAAAACATTGTATGAAGTATTTCAATCATTTTTATAAATTTGCTTTTGGGACATGGGAAATACAGGCAAAGCTGCATTTATTATCCATCTCTAATTGCTCGAGGAGGTGGTGGGGGAATTTGATTAGAGCTAGTTTCAAATACATATTTCCTCCTAGAACTTCTGTCCTTCTTGAATGAAAATGTACTGTAGCAAGGGTATTTTTACAGCCTTAGCTCTTGTTACATGTAGGTAACCGGCACACTTTTTTAAACTTCAAATCATTTGGAGAACTATTGGCATTTACCACCAGAGGAGGTTCAACAGAATCATCCACACTGTGGCTTCACCACATCATATAGGATCAGAATTAGGCCATTTGGCCCATCGAAACTGCTCCACCTAAATCAAGTCATGGAAGCTAAATCATGGATAGACTCACGCACATGCATAATTAGACAAACCTTACTAGGCAGATAGAGCTGGGTTAATAATGCATCACTATTTTTTTCCATTCACAAACCAGCAAGTGCAGGAGGTTAAAAGATAGACCAAGAATTCTTCAAAACCCACTGATCAACTAATATCACTTGCTTTACACAAGCAGCTTCCTGAGTTTAGGCCCCTTCTTGTACTCCATCCTACACAATAATTTGCCAGTAATCTCACCGCAGAATGTTAGAAATGGATGAGGAAGGGGAAAAAAAGTACCATTTCAATGATATGATAATTTTTAATTCAATAGCAATCAACCTTTCCAGTCCAGAAAGGGAACAATTTAAACTATTCACCCTCATTTTTGCACTAATTACTGTTTGAGATTTTACAATTTTTCATACTTGTCATTTGCGTTTCTTTTTCTCAAGTAATTCAATCTTCCTTTCTCTCTCTCAGTACCCAATTTGGTTCTAATTCACCCACTTTAATTCACCATTTCTTAGTTCCTTTGCTCTCAATAAAACATATGAAATTGTAGGGCACAGAAGAAAATCATAATGGCCTTTATGACGAGACACACTGCAGAATGAAAGTCTGCTCTAATATCTTTATTGAAGCAGGCAAACCAGCTATTTGATGATCCTCATTAAATGCAGACTTTTTTGTGATTTGGATGCAGGGACATGCCAGCTGGGTTAATTGGGCAACACTGCATATTACTCACTATTCTTCCAACTTTGATTATTGGATTCCTAACATTACCTCCCTGCAGTTTCCAAGTTGGAGGGAGGATCAAGGTCAGATTTCCTGGTTCCAAAAGTCTGTAACGGTGAAAACAATGACTGAACAGTGCTGTGGGTCATGTGGAGAGCAGTTTAAACAGTTTAAACTGCCTTTGCAAGTACATGGAGAGAGGTCAAGATAATGGAAGAAAACACAAGAAGTATTGAAAATATGAACAGAGGACAGTCATTCAGCCAATAAAGCCTGCTCTACCTCCCAATATGATCATGTTTGATCAGCTACTTCAATACCGATGCCTAAACATCCCCCACATATCCCATAATGCTTTGCGTTTCTCCAAATTTACCTTAGATACTTTCAGTGACTTGGCCTCTATAGCCTTCTGTGACATGAATTTCACAGGTTCATCACTCCTTAAAGAAACAGCATGAGTTGTACAGCATAGAAGCAGGTCTTTCAGTCCATTATGGCCACACCAAACCTGTTGTCCATTTACATTAATCCTATTTGCCCCTATTGGGATTGCCTCATCTATTCAAGTGCCTGTCTTAATGTCTCTTAATTAGTGATTGCATTTGATTTCACAGCCTTTTCTGGCAACAAGTTCTGTATATCAAAAACTCTGTATACAAAATATTTTCCCCTGAAATCCCCTTAAGAAGAATCAGAATCAGTTTCAATATCACCGGCATATGTCATGAAATTTTGTTAACTTTACATCTGCAAAACAATGAAATATATGATAGATAGATAAATAAATATAGAGTAAAAAGCTGAGTTATATTTACTATATATTTGCCTAATAAATAGACGAGTCAAAATAAGTGGTGCAACATAACACAAATAAAGTACCGTAGTAGTGAGGTGGTGTTCCTGACTTCAATGTTCATTTAGAAATCGGATGGCAGAGGGGAAGAAGCTGCTCCTGAATCGCTGTGTGTGTCCCTTCAGGCTTCTGTTCCTCCTTCCCGATGGTAATAATGAGAAGAGGGCATATCCTGGGTGATGTGGGTTCTTAATGATGGACGCTGCCTTCCTAAGGTACCACTTCTTGAAGATGCCTTGGATACTACAGAGGCTGGTACCCATGATAGAACTGACTAATTTTCCAAGTTTCTGCAGCTTATTTTCATGATGTGCAGTTGCCTCCCACCACCCCCCACCCCCCCCCCCCCCCATACGACACATTGATGCAGCCAGTCAGAATGCTCTCTCCGGTACATTTGTAGAAGTTTTCAAGTGTCTTAATTGACAAAGCAAACTTCAAACTCCGAATGAAATATAGCCACTGTCTTGCCTTCTTTATGGCTGCATCAATATGTTGCATCCACGTTAGGTCCTCTGAGATATTGACACTCACTCTCTGCACTTTTGGTCCTTCTCTGAGAAATGCTTTTTGTGTTCCTTCGTCTTGCCCTTCCTGAAGTCCACAATCAGCTCTTTGATCTTGCTGACATTGAGTGCAAGGTTGTTGCTGCGACACCACTCAACTAATGGGTATTTCTCGTTCCTGTACGCCCTTTTGTCACCATCTGAAATTCTGCCAACAATGGTTGTATCATTGGCAAATTTATAGAAGCTGTTTGAACTATGCCTAGCCATACAGCCACGGGGGTAGAAAGATTAGAGCAGTGGGCTAAGCACACATCTTGTGGAGCACCAGTGTTAACTGTCAGTGAGGTAAGATGTTGTTTCCAATCCGCACAGATTGTGGTCTTCTGGTTAGAAAGTCAAAGGTCTAGTTGTAGAGAGAGGTTCAGAGGCCAGGGTTCTGTAGTTTACACCTTAAACCATGCCCCTTTGTGTTTATAAACTACCATCACCTCCCTTTGTATTTATAGCCCACCATCATCTCTCAGCCCTATCCACACCTCTATTAACTATGTATGCCTTTATCACCTCATCTCTCAGCCTCTTTCACACAAGGGAAAACAAGCCCAGAATATTCAACCTCCTCCCATATTTAAAGTAGTCCAAATCATCTCTGATTTCTGATGAATCTTCTCTGTAATTTCCAGTGGAACCACATTATTCCTAAGGGATGGCAAGCAGAACTGCACACAACAGTCTAAAAGTAGCCTGAACAGTGTTTTCTAAGGGTGCCACATAACCTCAATGTTTAGGTCTTAAGTCCTGATCTTGAGGACAAGCACATAGTACCTGTTTTTCACCTCCCGATCTACATTTGTTGCCAAGGTGCCGCTTATCAAAAATATTCCTTTTTTAAGTAACATGTTGTCGTTTTTAGTTTTTCCTACCCAAGTGAGCAACTTCACATTTCTCTGTGATATACTGCATCAAGCACATATTTTCCATCCACTAATCTTTTAAGTCACCCTTCGCAGCTTCTATGCAATTCACAATCTCACCCAGTTTTATATCCATGGCTGGTTTCAAAATAGTACATTTTGTTCCCTCCTTCATATCATTGATTTACAGTACAAGTACTCTTCTCTGCAATTACCACAGAAGTTATCCATTTATTCTGTATTTCTTTTTGCTAGCCAATTTCCAAACAAGTTTCAATCCATCCCAATAAATTACCTCTGATACCTTACACCAACTTCACAGAAAAATTCACTTAGGCTTTGGAAATGAATGAGGTGGGTGGGGACGTGAGTCTGTGATCACTCAAAGTTCACAAAGAAACCTTTAAAAAAATCACTCATCTTTTCTTTTCGTGAGGATATTTTGGAGGGCTCTTATTAGACTCTACATTTTAAAAATCTCATGTATCTTAAATGTGAAAGAAATACGATTATGTGGCCTACCTAGACCTGAATTTGTTTGATTTTTGGCACCAGGGACATAATGAAATACCCAGCCATCGTAACCCTCACATATTCCAACACTGTCTCCCACTAAGTCAGGGAAAGAATTGGTTTAAAAATGCCCACTTTCAATCCTTAGACTTGTTCAATTCCAAAAATGCATTATCTAACATGAGCCTATTATCATCCCATTTTGTATGCTTAGGATATATTGCTGATATAGCTTCCCTCATTGTCTGGAATGTGCTTGTAACTCAGGCTATTAAATTAGATGTTGTGATACACTTTACTTTGTCTGTCTGTTCAAAACACTCAGGCTTTCATAAATCATCTAACGTTACACTATTAAGCATTGCTTGCTACTTTAAAACTTTTCCTGTGACTTCAAAAAGCTTCTGGTACGCTCAGTGTAATTTCACTCTAGATATCCAAAGTATCAGAAAATAAATTTGTAACAAGATCAATGAAGGTTCCCAGTTCACCCCTTTTAAATCTTGAGCATCTTTCTCCCTTTCAACTAAATTGGCAGTCTATTAGGTTCAGTTTTCCTGAAGGCCAAGTTGTACAATCGTCGGTAGAAAAATGGTTATTGGGAGAACCGTATGAAACAATCAGTTTCCGTTTGGCTTCCCATTGTGCACTCTTCGGTATCTACAGGAGGTATTACTCTAATGGATTCTCACAACGCTATTGCATGCTGGTTTTGTATGGGTGCAACTTGTCATTCACACTGGAAAATCTCACCCCACCCCCCATTCAACTGCACCATCCATCCCCAATCCTACTTTGGGGAGTCATACAGTATATTTAGCAGAGTCTCTTGTCTCAATTTCACAGGTGAGTCAGTCCAGTTTACCGAGTCACAGCTATGAGTGAGGTCATTCTGGTGATCCATACATCATTCCTTCTGCATTAATGTCATTATTACTGGATGTGCCATCACTGCCCCAAGACATGATGCTAACACTGCAATAATAACCCATTCTTCCCTGTGCATTCTTAACTAATCAACACTGCTTCTTCACCATGTTCTCTTGCTGCCTCCACTTTGAGAATAGTCTCCCTTCTTTTTCCTGGCAAAATTCAGCAAACCAAATTTAATCCTTCAAACATTAACTCAGTGATGCTTTTTTAAAGAAATTGTATAGCTGATTCTTGGCTGTTGATCAGGATTGTGATAGTCTGTGGGGAGACTTACATCAAATACATAAGGTGCCAAAAGCCAATTTAATGCTGAACTCCATTTTGAAGCGATTATTGAAGTCAGCACAAGACAAGCCAGCTAGAGGCTTGATTGCTTTTTAAAATGTCTCTGATAGTCCTCATTAAAGAAACCACATGACACATTTGTGGCCAGTCCTTCAACATAAGAGCTGATTGGAAATCTCATTGATGATGATCTCAGGTACAATCAGTTACTAAAGGGACTGCTACAATTTTATGGTCATTCCTGGATCTGGAAGGGAAACATCTGAAATACAGATTTTCTGGAACAATTCCTCAACTACATCAATGGACATTTAGTCTGCTGAAGTCTCTGTCAATTTCACCTTAAAAAGGTGAAATTGACAGGGACCTCAACAGAACTGGTGAGCTGTTCTACAATATTAGACAATGTATTGGAGTCACCAAGATGTAGGCCAAAAACTCCTTGCTATGGAGCCCCTGGGCCAAGCTAAAATTGGAGCAGGACACAGAGGGAAGGAGAACAGTGCCAGCTGCTGAGGGAAAAAAAAGGGCTGGAGGACAAGGAGACTGAACCCCTCTCTCCTGGATATTTCCCTCTTTCTGAACCTCCTCTGCCACATTCAACAACCTGGTACCCTTTCCCCTGATCTTTGAGACTTGCTTGAGTGTGCCACCCTGAGCTAATCAAAGCTTTCAGTGGAGGTGAATGCAAGAAACCCATTGATACAGCTCCATGGCATCTCATTCAGGTCCAACATATGCTGGTGAAAAATAAGGCTAAGACATTCACAAACATGTTCAGCCAGACATCTCAGCTTCCCCCATGTGACTTATAGCATCACAGAAGCTATTTTTCAGCCTATTAGTCAAGTATTTACTCTATGTGGCCGGCCCAGTCAAATTTCTCTGATCCATGGGATTGTGATGGCTTGGGAGTGAGTTTGATGAGGAGGGTTGTAACCTTCATCACAGTAATACATCAAATGTCTCATGAGTATGATTTGGATATAGCAAAGCCTATGATACCAGAATAAATCCAAAGTTCAAAGTAAATTTTATAATCCAAGTACATTGTTGTTGTCCCATTTCGCACCTTGTGGCACATTGGGTGGCATTTTTTGCCATTTCCTAAGCATTTGTTTTTTTTATGTGGCCGAGTTGCTAGCTTGATGCTCAACTCAGCACAGGTGGAAAGTGTGCAAGGAGCCGGTCAGCTTCAAACTCACGACCATTTGCCTCGAAGTCTGGTGCTGCTGCCACTACACCAGAGGCCGCCTGATCGAATTATATACGTATATGTCACCATATACACCCCTAAGATCCATTTCCCTGTGCAAATCTATAGAATATTAACTATAACAGGATCAATGAAAGATCAACCAGAGTGGGGAAGACAAAAAACTATGAAATGTTATTTATGTAGGCTGTTATTTGTCTGATTCATCTGTAGATTGTATCCTTACCTTCATAAGTTATTGTGTGTTGTGTGTTTTACACCCTGGCTTGAAGAAACATTGTCTCATTTCTATATACATTATATATGTTATATACATGTATGTAGTTCAATGACAATAAACCTCACGTCACTTGTCAAATGCAAATATAAATAAATAGCGAGAACATGAGATAATGAGATAAAGAGTCCTTAAAGTGAAATCATTGGTTGTGGGAACATTTCAATGATGGGGCAAGTGAGCGTAGATATCCCCTTTGTTCAAGAGCCTGATGGTTGGTGCAAGTCCTGCAGCTCTTGTACCTTCTACCTAATGATAGTAGCAAGAGGAGACCGTAACCTGAGTGGTGGATATCTCTGATGATGGATGCTGCTTTCCTGCGACAGCGTTTCATGTAGATGTGCTCAATGGTTGGGTGGGCTTTACCCATGATGTACTGGGCTGAATCAATTACCTTTTGTAGGATTTTCCACTCTACCTGGTGTTTCTATACCAGGCCATGTACAGCTGAAGTTCAAAGTTTAATTTCAAAGCCAGTCAATATACTCCCCACTACACATCTATAGAAGTTTGTCAAAGTTTTAGATGTCATGTTGAATCTCCACAGACTCCTAAGGAAGTGGAGGTGCTGCCGTGCTTTCTTCACAATTGCACTTCCATGCTGTGCCAAGGACAGGTCCGCTGAAATAGTAACACCTAGGGATTTAAAGTTGCTGACCCTCTCCACCTCTGATCCTCCAATGAGGACTGGCTCATCCAGCGTTAGAAATCTGCACGGCAAAATCACCTGTGCCTCTGCCCAACATGTTCCAGTGCAGCTACAGTATAAGCATCTACCCAACAGCATGTGATACAACCCAGATATTTCCGGTTCACAAATAAAAACCTGAACAAATTCAATTCAATTAATTACTGCTCAGTTGATCTATTCTCAAACATCAGTAAACTGATGGAAGTTGTCACTGACAAGGCTCTCGAGCAGCATCTACTTATTAATAACCTGCTCACAGCTGCCCCAGCTTATTTTACCACAATTGCTCACCTCTAGAACTCGCCACAAACTTGGTCCAAACATGATCAAAGGTGAGGCAAGACTGACAACCCTTTATATCAGGACAGGATTTAACAAACTGATTTATCAAAAATTACGTCGATAGGCATCAGAGGCAAAGCGATCCAAATGTTGAATCGTAATAGATGGTTATGGTTGTTGGAGGCAAACGTTCCTCAAGGCAGTGTTCCAGACTAAATCACCTTCAAGTGCTTCTTCAGTGACTTCCCTTCCCAACAGCACTGTGTACTCGATAAGTTCTAGAAAGCAGCTCTTTACCTCCTTCCCAAGGGCATTTTAAGTATAGACACTAAAGGTTGACTTTGCAGTGACACTCAAATCTCCACATCTCATAGAATTCAAATAATGATAAATCAGCAAATCCAGAGCAAATTTGAATGCTAAGTGTTGACTTTCAAATGCTCTCATCATCTGCATCACATCTATTCAGCATCAGTTTTCACCCTTATGTCAAAATTAACCATTTCTATTTAGTAGAAACGGTTGTCCCACAAGGGAAGATTTGTGCAGCTTACACCCACATTTTTGATTGGCATCCAGTGAAAGGAAGATTTGCAATTTTCACAACTTCAAGACATGCCAAATCTCCTGACAACCACTGATGAAAGGTGGGGATTTATACACAGATAAATCAAGAAGAATCAACAAAGTGAGCTCAAGATTTCCAGCATTTGTAGAATCTCGTGTTTATGAGCAATGTAATCATACATTTTCAGGATTTTGGCTGAGGAGTAAATTATTGCCAGGGTAAATCGAAGAAGCTATGCACTGTACCGAGCAATTGAAACTTCCTGCCTGAGCGTTCAAGTATCAATAGACTCTAACGCTGCAAAATTTTTTTCAGCCACAAGTTAACATAGCCCCTCCTTCCACAATCATCCCACTCCTTGCTTGATTCATCAACCATATCTCCCATGCCAGTAACCTTAATGTGATGAAGACAAATTTGAATAAATTTATGGCTGATGTGCCAGTTCAATCAGTCGATAATCCCTTCAGTAATTCTTATTCCCTAAATTAACCCCGAGTACATTATAGAGTATTAACTAAGTAAGTAACTAACTTATTTGACAGTGTAAGAAATATTATTTACTTCTCTATTTATTGAAGACTTATTTTCCCACATTCCTTTGGCACCCAATCTTCACTCTTTCAGTACTGTTAACAAAAGGCCTCCACTATATACTCAAAAGTAACTGGTGCCGACCACTTCTGTTCCAATGTTTTAGTCCAATGCTCAGCATGTATTTCCAGCAAAAAGACACTAGGGGCCAGCACAGGAGCATGGGGAGTCATTGTCACATGATCTCCATGACATCACCTCAGGTGAGCTTTGTACCCCTGATCTTCCCACTTCCATCTTCATTACAGCACCTGGTTCTGCCCCTGCCTCAGCTTGCCTGCTGGTACTATCACCACTGAAAACTATTCAATTCTAATTCTTCTTGATTGCTCCCCTTCATTATATACTCCACCAGTCTGAGGTCATTCAATGTCTTCACTCCCTGTGTACCATATCCCATTAATCCATCGGTCCTCTGCTTGCCAATCTACTTTGATTGCTATTTAAGCAATACCTACAGATTAACATGTTCATTCTTGTTTTACAATCTCTCCATGGCATCAACCACAACAATCCTCCATGTACCCCATGCCCAGTGAGATATCTGAGTTAATTCATCTTCTCCAGTTTTGGCTGCTTGAACATCTTAAATGTAATTGCTCCGTAGTTGTTGACCATTCCTTCACATGCCAAGCCCAAACTATGGAAACCCTCACTGGAAAAATATCTTAAAGCTCTTCAAGGTCTCCTAAGGAACTCTTAGTTCTCTGAAGACTCTTTAACCAAGAAACATTTCATAATAAAATAAGGAAGTGCTGCTCTTGGACACAAGATGTTCTGTAATGTTCTTTCAAACTGCCTAGGATGAAAACAGAAGTAAGGTACCATTTTCATGCCTCTTTACTAAACAAAAATCTATCACTCTCTTATGTGGTAACTTTCCGAACATCACACAACTTCTTGGGGAAATTATTATAGACTTCCATCAGCTCTGTGTGAAAAGACTGGGGAGGAGATCAAGGCAGAAATTCAAATAAACCGTGACTACTGATGTCTGAAAAATCATTTGAGCTTCATTTCTGCAGCTTGTTATCTAGTTTGAGATTTTTGAATTTATCCCTGTTTCCCTCCACTTACCCTTTCAGCTTTTTGTTGTTCAATGTACTTATTATTTTCCTTTCTCAGTACATTCCATTTCGGAGTACGTTCATCCAAGCTCTTGATAATGCGAGCCAAGGGAGGACTGCATCTTCCTTCAGCATCAAAGTGAAGAAGAAAATAGAGCAATAATCTCCCTTGGCCATAGAAGTCCCTCAGAAGTGATTGACAGCGTTCTCAGTGTGAAGAGAGCATTAATTTCTGTGCACAGCATAGAGCAGTGATGACGCAGAGGGCACCAGTGGTTTTGGAGGCTCCTCGTTGCCCTAGATCATGTGATGTATTAGAATTACTGCAATGCGTGCAGCATTAGTCAGCACATGAACACACAAGCACTGTGCTCGTTCTGATTGCCTGGTGGGCAAAAGGAATGACTTAAGTGACATTTGTTCACTGCATTAGAGAGTCTGCTGGGAGAGACCGGAATGTGAGTGACAGCTGGAATTTATGTGTGGGGAGCACAGTAATTATCTGCAGGTATTTCACGCTGCCAATTACTTCTTTCTTTCCCCCTTTTAAAAGAAAGTCTTCCCCAACACCTGATCTCCATTAATTCCACAATAGGGCTTAGGCTGTGTTGAGCTGAGGTTGCTAATCAGGTCAACCAAACCAAACGTCCCATGGCTCTGCAGGCAATCAACATAAGCAGATTTTGCAAACCAGAAGCCTCAGAGACAATGCTTGTATTTTCAAGTTAATCTTTCACCAAGTTAACCCTTCACGAAACTCTGCCCTGTTTGGGAAAGAACACTCAACAGCTGCAGTGCCAAAAATAAATATTTTCATTATCCAAACTTCTGGCGATGGTTACTATGAGAAACACTACAGAATTTTCCCATGAATTTTATGAAATAAACAATGTACAACATTCCCTTCCTAAATATTCAGGCGCTTGTGTTTGTCAGCTTCCATGAAATTCCATTAAGACCCATGCAAGCTGTCTATCATTCTACGCACCTCATTTCCACTGGCTGCTAATTCCTGCAGGGAGAAGCTAAGAACCTACTGCATACAAGATTGCACGGCTAAGGAATGAGCAAACAAATTACCACTTCCTGGAGAAGCACACAAATCCATTAAGGTACTTTAGACGATGTATAGAATTTCAAATATGTGTGAAAGCATTTCAGCATTTAAAGCACTAATTGGAAGATCCCTTTAATTATTGATACAAGCCATATCCAAATGAAATTCCCCCTGTAAAATGAGTAGGTGATAATAAACTAGAGAGATCATAACAGTCGCAGAAGTGCCTCAACAGCAGTGTAGAGAAAGAGAAAGAGGCCAGTTAGTCCATCAAGTCTGTCCCAACCCGGTAGGATAATCCTGATACTATAATTCCTATTGATATATAATTCAAAAGTTAAAGTAGATTTTGTTATCACAGTAAGTACACGGGGCTAGACCCACCCTTCACAACACCTGGAACTGAGAGATCCTCGGCTCATTGTGGTGCTTGCCATAATTAGGTTCTATACACAGCCTGATGCAACCACACACAAAAGTGATCACCAGGGCGAGGGTGACATTGTTTTTGGGTATGCTTTTGCCCCCATTGTCAGGGGACTTGTGCTTTGGGACATGTCTGACCTGCTTCATCTTGCATCCCCAGATGAACCTGAAGACAGCTCGGGAGATTCACAAATGGAAGGAGTGGGGAATGGGCCACACCAGCGCGATGTACAGCTGTACTGAGATCACCTCACACCTGAAAATCAGCCTTTCCCCATTAGTGACGCAGTGAGCCCTCTCCACAGTCCCAATTTCTGTTTTTCTCTCTGGATCTCTGGATTTCCAACATCTACATAATCTCTTGTGTTTCTGTTTGACCTTTCCAGTCTGCTGTGGCCAATTTATGTTGCACGCCTCAGCCTTTCCAAACCTGATCCCCAGCCTGATGGTGAAGGCCACACTGGATTGGCTGGGCCAGCTGCTGAAGAGCAAGTCCTCGCTCGTCATTCCGTTAACCCTGGCCCCTGATGCCAACTCAAAGTGGTTGCTGATGCTGATCAATCAGTAAACTGACCTCACATCCAAGCAGAGAACGGTGACCTTCAACTACAGGAAGGTTTTCACTTGGATCCCCCCACTGCCTGGCAGTGTCACCCCTCTTATCCTCTCATCCTTCCTGATAGCTTAGGAAAAGTGTCCCATACGGTGCACAAACAAGACAGGGGAGAGTGGGTAACCTTGCCTGACTCCCAACTTGACAGAAAAGATATCTGTTTCCCACACATTGATTTGGACTGCCCTAAAGATGTCAGTGTAGAGCAGGTGGATCCATTTCCTGATACCCGCCCCAAGTCCCATTTTGGAAATGTGTGCGATATGTACGTGTGTGATATCCGATCAAAGGCTTTCTCTTGGTCCAAGCTGACCAGGCAGACACCCCTCTTTTGTCCTGCATGTAGCTGATGGTGTCCCTGAGCAGAACAAGGTTGTCCAAGGTCTTCCTGCCAGGTACAGCACGGGTTTGGTCTGGGTAGATTATCTGTCCCAGAACAGAATCAACCCTGTTGGTGATAGCCTTGGACAGGGTCGTTTTGGTTTACGTGCAACAGTGAAATAGGTCGCCAATTCCTGATGTCCTCCATCTCACCCTTCTCCTTGTAGATGAGGGTAATGATCCCCTTCCTTGTAGAGTCTCACATGCTGCCAGCTAGAAACATAGCATTGTACACTTTCTGCAGTTTCTTGAATGGTTATTAAATCAAATACTTCAAAGGACTGAAGCAACAAAGGGCTCATGTAAGGTACAAGCTCACATCTCCCATTCGGAACCCAGGGGAATGTTCCCACCTGAATTCACTACAACTACTTGCACTGATATAGAGTCTTTAATGTAATGTAGTATCCATCAGCTACTGACCAAGAGAGCCATTGCTGAACATTGGTGAAATGGACGGCTGCATTATCTCTTCAATCCATCATTTCACTTCTCATCGAAGAACAGTTGCAACTCATCTAACATACACTGCTGATCATAAACACTAGCTGAAGTTAAGGCTTAATCTGGGTGATATCCTTTTGTATTCTATGGTCAGCTTCAACAAAATTAAATTTTTTTAAATGTATTTTTGGAAAGCAAAAGCATGATTTCTTCTGGTTAAGATGCTGCTACCAAACTTGAGCATCAGCTTCCTGGTAGACAAAAAGCTAAGAAATCCAACTGAAATCTTCACTTAAAATACCTTTTCTGAGGTAAATTGTGTTAAATTACCACCACGAACAGTGAAATGGCGAGAGGTGGCAAGGCAAGTTCAAGGAGTGAATCAATGCAGATGAAATTCCGATGCTCATACAACTGGCCCGGCAGCAAGGATAGATCTCTCTGGGTGTCATAAGGAGAAGTCAGGGCCCGGGAAGAGGAGATTAGATTTTGATGCTCCTACAACTGGCCTGGTGTGATGCTGGATCTTTCTGGGCATTGAGCTGATTTGAAGAGTTTGAGAGTGGCTTCAGGTTTGGCAGCAAAACCTGGGTACACAGTGAGTCACTGAGCAGTATGGTCTAGGCCTGGAGCCTTTCACAGCAGTGGTTCCTGTGTCCTAATGTGAGGTACAACGTGCTGTTTAGATAATTTAAACGCCAGCCCAAATCATTAGCGATAGCCAATTTCGCTCACTCTCCGTGATTTTCACTCCTCTCTCCAGCAAACTGAGTTTTTTGCTGTTCAGTTGTTGGGTTCATTTAAACACCAGCCCAGATAGACTGAAAAGACAGGGTGTTGATTGGGATGAGATTTCAATTTCAACTGCCCAACTGCTGTGTTCCATGCCTGCTAATATAATGAACTGATAACTGAGGCTTTGGGCCTACTCTGAGCTGCTCCAGGATTCGGATCTGAAGACTCATTTTTGGTTCAGAAAACTGTTGTTCGCTTCAATTGTTTGCATGATTTGTTTTTTTTCCCTCTTTCTCTTGTGCACCGAGTCTTGGTCTTTTAGTTTTAATTTTATTCCTTTTTTTGTTTAATTGAGTTCTTTCAGGTTTCTTGCTTTGTGGCTACCTGTGAGCAAGCAAATCTCAAGATTGTAGAATGTATACATTCTTTGATAATAAATGTACTTGAATCTTGATTTTATGTGGGTTAAATAATGTAGTCCTGAACATGGGCAGAGCAAATATGTATAATAATTTTTCACCTGTTGATTCAATGCGGGCAGCTTATCAGCCGCCTTTTACCAGAATGACGGCAGCGTGCAGCCATGTTTCCATGTTGCTTCCTGGCTGTGCACATTAGCAGGGGGTCCAAACCGTCAATTCCTACCTGCAGTTAGAGCTGACTGGTGCTAGTTAAGACGAGTCTACACCCCTTAAAGGGAAAGTTTATTGTGGCTGGAGCAGGTGCTGACTTTAGCTTTGGAAGTGACCCTGAACTGGGGAGTTACTTTAACAGAGGGAGCTCCAAGGATTTAGGACCAAAGATTAGCTTTATTTGTCACTTGTCCATCAAAAAGTACAGTCAAATGCGTTGCTTGCACCAAATCAAGTCATTGAGGGTTGTGCTGGGGCAGGCCACAAGTGTTGCCACGCTTCTAGTGCCAACACAGCACGCACACAACCCCCCTGACCCTAACGCCTTTGGAAAATGGGAGGAAAACGGAGCATCTGGAGGAAGCCTACGTGGTCACAGAGGGAATGAACAACTCACAGACAGCATTGGGAACCGAACCCGGGTTAATTTTACAGCTGGCGTTGCAAAGTGTTGTGCTAACCTAGGTGCGGCGTTCGTGCTAGCATTGCAGTTAGCATAACACTATTACAACACCAGCGACCCGGGTAAAATTCCGCCCCTGACTATAACGAGTTTGTACGCTTTCCCTACGATCACAGAGGTTTCTCCCAGATGCCTCTGGTTTCTTCCCACCTTCCAAAGACGAGTAATTTAGAAGGTCGATTGGTCACATGAGTGTAATTGGGCAGCACAAGTTCAATGGTCTAGGAAGCCCTGTTACTGTGCTGCCTCACTAAATAAAAGAAATAAGGATAACCACTATGCTAAGAGATACTGTGTACAGTAACATTAACAGCCATAGCCTCTAAACAAGATGCACTTCATCCCTTTCTCTCTTGACAGTGTACAGCCAGAAACAACAAGGGCAACTTCTGAAGGGCTGACACTCCTGCATGTCGTAATCCCCATGGGGGACTTAGCACTGCTTGGGATTGAAAGGCTACTGCTGGTAGGATTAACACCTGCAGTGATAATGGAATCTTAATTCCTCCCCCTCACTCCTACATCGTCACCCTCATCCCAGAGTCACTCCAGAACTGCGGAGAATGTAGCCCGCACCTCTTACATGCATCATCACCTCACTTCCCGCACCAAAAGCTCTCATTAATGCCCTCCTGTTCTTGGATATTTGAAGTGTGCGATCAGGCTCGAAGGAGGAGAACTGCATGATCAGAGTGAAGATGAAGATGATTGTTGTCATTTGGTTTCACAAATCCCAGGCACCAGGTCTGACAATGTTACGGCCTGTGATTAGAGATGAAAGAGCCGAGCGTGGCGAGAGCTCAGCTGAGAGTGGGCCCAGCTGTGACTTAGGGGATGACAGTCAGTTCGCCAGAAAGCAAGTTAGGATGCAGGGGATTTAGTGAAGAGGGAAACAATGAAAGAGGCTTGTGGACAGGCAGAAGCCATGTTTTAGGTACTGAGACACCTGCTGGAGTGCGAACACAGACATCAATTTGGCACAGAGATTTTCAGAGTTTAGAAATTATTCTTACCAGCTTAGAGGTGTGGCCAAATAATTTTGCACACCTGTAGACCTCTCTGATGGGCAACTTTGCAACTTCCATTTCAGCACCAATGCCGGACCTCAATGTCAAAGAAGTGCTGGGATTTCTGCCAACGTAGTTCATTCATTTGAAAATGCCTTGCACATTTCATAGCAGTCCTGTAATGTATGATCCAACAGATCACAAGCGTTGCTGATGTGCATCCCCGAGGAAAGGTTTTCGACCCGCCAACGCTCAAGGTCACCCTCCCTGACCATTTGCGGTTTCCTCCACTGAAAGTCACCAGCCTTCCGGCAATCATGCTGCAGCTGTTGAGATGGTCTTGCAGAGAAGCACTAGGAGAGAGCAATGATCTCTGCACAATATTTGGTCTGAGACATCTGTTCTGCATTGTGAGCAAAGGATGATCAGTGACAGAGGGAAGTTAAGGTGTTCAGCTTCCAGAACAGGGAATAAAGGTCACAGGTATTGGCATTACACGCATTAACTGCACACACGGAGAGAGGAGCTCTTCATTTTTCCTTTTCTGTTGTTCTTCCTCATTTTCCTCCACATGGCTGATCACAAAGCTAGGCATCACTGTGTGCACGATGGTCTCTCCACACTCATATTGTTCTCAATCACTGTAAAGGGACATTGGTGAGACCACACACAAGGAAAATTGCATCCAATTCTGGTCACCCAGATAAAGAAAGGACGGAAATGGCGCAAACAACATTCACAAGAATGTTATCTGCACTGCAGGGCTTGAGTCATAAGGAGAGACAAAGTAGGCTGGGATTTTTCCTCCCTGGGGTGTAGGAGGTTGACTTTATAGAGGTATATAAAATCAAGACGTAAATGAGGTGGTAGGTCATAGTCTTTTTCCTCAGGGTAGGGGAGCCTAAAACTAAAGAGACACCTCTTTTTCCCTTATTAGGGAGAGAATGAGCCTGTGGTATGTTGCATTACCGGGTGAACGAGTAGTCTTTGTGGTACTGCAGGTCTGTGTCTTTATTGATGCTTTGCTGCACGCTTGAGTGCTCGGTGGCGGGCGCTGATGATTTTTTGCTGGTGGGGGTGGGGGCGGGGGCGGGTTGTTGCTGTTTGTGCATGGGAGGGGGAGCTGGGGGGGCTTTGGGGTTCTAACATATAACTGCTATTCATTCTTTGGGGCACTCCTCTGTTTTCATGGATGTTTGCAAAGGAAAAGAATTTCAGGATGAATATTGTGTATATTTCTCTGACATTAAATGTACCTGTTGTATAGATTTAAGATTAGAGGAGCTATTTGTTCACAGAGGGTTTGGATGGGATCTGGAATGACCTGCCAGAGGAAGCTGTAGTGATGGGTACAATTACGATATTTAAAAGTCATGTGGACAGGTACGTGCAGAGAAAAGGCCTGGAGCAGGTGTCTCCAACCTTTTTTTATGCCATGGACCAATACATTATACAAGGGTTCCCTGGGCCTCATGTTGGGAAATCACTGGTCTTGCAGGAAATGGGCAAATACAGGCAAATAGAGCTATCTCTTCGGATAGAGACAATCAGTGAGCTCCCTTACTCATACCACAGCATATAGTAAATAACCCCATTTATAATCTGAATGGAAACATAGGTCTCCTCAACAAGAGGGTAGTCCTTGCCTTCCTCCAAGGTCATATTTGTAGCTGCAAAAGAAACCAAATTTCACTGAAATTGTTCTTTTTGAAACCATAGCCATCTCATATATTATTCAAGTTTCAGAATGGAGACTTGCATCCCAAATCTCCTCCTTCACACACCAGCAGTTTCCACCTGCATGACATTCTTCCCGTCCAACAATATTTCAAAAGGAATTCCTACTAATGCATATATGTATGGAGCAAATTAAATTATTCATTGGAGCGTAGGAGACTGATGGGTGATCTTATAGAGGTGTACAGATGAAGGGAATACACACAGGGCTGAGGAATCAAGAAGTAGAGGGCATAGGTTTAGTATTTGGAGATAAACTAAAAAATAGGACCACAAAGGTAATAATCTCTGGATTACTACCAGTGAACACGTGCTAGTCAGAGTAGAAATAGGAGGATATTTCAGATGAATACGTGGCTTGAAAAATGGTGCAAGGGGGAGGGATTCAATTTTCTGGGGCATTGGAACCAGTTCTGGGGGAGGTGGGACCGGTATAAACAGGACAGTCTGCACCTGGGCTGGACTGGAACCAATGTCCTAGGGGAAGCGTTTGCTACTACTGTTCAGGAGGCTTTAAACTAATGTGGCAGGGGGATGGGAACAAGTGCAGAGAGACAGAGGGGTGTAAAATGAGGGTAGAAGCAAAAAGTAGTAAAGTGAAAAGTAAAAGTGGCAGGCAGGCAAATCCAGGGCAAAAAGCAAAAAGAGCCACTTTTCAACATAATTGTATAAGGGCTTAGAGTGTTGTAAAAACAAGCCTGAAGGCTTTGTGTGTCAATGCGAGGAGCATTCGTAACAAGGTGGATGAATTGAATGTGCAGATAGTTATTAATGAATAATGATAATATGATATATGGGATCACAGAGACATGGCTCCAGGGTGACCAAGGATGGGAGCTCAACATCCAGGGATATTCAATATTCAGGAGGGATAGACAGGAAAGAAAAGGAGGTGGGGTAGCATTGCTGGTTAGAGAGGAGATTAACGCAATAGAAAGGAAGGACATTAGCCTGGAGGATGTGGAATCGATATGGGTAGAGCTGCATAACACTAAGGGGCAGAAAACACTGGTGGGAGTTGTGTACAGGCCACCTAACAGTAGTAGTGAGGTTGGGGATGGCATTAAACAGGAAATTAGAAATGCATGCAATAAAGGAACAGTAGTTATAATGGGTGACTTCAATCTACATATAGATTGGGTGAACCAAATTGGTAAGGGTGCTGAGGAAGAGGATTTCTTGGAATGTATGCGGGATGGTTTTCTGAACCAACATGTCAAGGAACCAACTAGAGAGCAGGCAGTTCTAGATTGGTTATTGAGCAATGAGGAAGGGTTAGTTAGCAATCTTGTCGTGCGTGGCCCCTTGGGTAAGAGTGACCATAATATGGTGGAATTCTTCATTAAGATGGAGAGTGACATAGTTAATTCAGAAACAAAGGTTCTGAACTTAAAGAAGGGTAACTTTGAAGGTATGAGACGTGAATTAGCTAAGATAGACTGGCAAATGATACTTAAAGGGTTGACGGTGGATATGCAATGGCAAGCATTTAAAGATCGCATGGATGCACTACAACAATTGTTCATCCCAGTTTGGCAAAAGAATAAACCAGGGAAGGTAATGCACCCGTGGCTGACAAGGGAAATTAGGGATAGTATCAAGTCCAAAGAAGAAACATATAAATTAGCAAAAAAAAGCGGCACACCTGAGGACTGGGAGAAATTCAGAGACCAGCAGAGGAGGACAAAGGGCTTAATTAGGAAAGGGAAAAAAGATTATGAGAGAAAGCTGGCAGGGAACATAAAAACTGACTGTAAAAACTTTTATAGATACGTGAAAAGAAAAAGATTGGTCAAGACAAATGTAGGTCCTTTACAGTCAGAAACAGGTGAATTGATCATAGGGAACAAAGACATGGCAGACCAATTGAATAACTACTTTGGTTCTGTCTTCACTAAGGAGGACATAAATAATCTTCCAGAAATAGTAAGGGACCGAGGGTCTAGTGAGATGGAGGAACTGAGTGAAATACATGTTAGTAGGGAAGTGGTGTTAGGTAAATTGAAGGGATTAAAGGCAGATAAATCCCCAGGGCCAGATGGTCTGCATCCCAGAGTGCTTAAGGAAGTAGCCCAAGAAATAGTGGATGCATTAGTGATAATTTTTCAAAACTCCTTAGATTCTGGATTAGTTCCTGAGGATTGGAGGGTGGCTAATGTAACCCCACTTTTTAAAAAAGGAGGGAGAGAGAAACCGGGGAATTATAGACCGGTTAGTCTGACATCGGTGGTGGGGAAAATGCTAGAGTCGGTTATCAACTATGTGATAACAGCACATTTGGAAAGAGGTGAAATCATCGGACAAAGTCAGCATGGATTTGTGAAAGGAAAATCATGTCTGACGAATCTCATAGAATTTTTTGAAGATGTAACTAGTAGAGTGGATAGGGGAGAGCCAGTGGATGTGGTATATTTAGATTTTAAAAGGGCTTTTGACAAGGTCTCACACAGGAGATTAGTGTGCAAACTTAAAGCACATGTTATTGGGGGTATGGTGTTGATGTGGATAGAGAATTGGTTGGCAGACAGGAAGCAAAGAGTGGGAGTAAATGGGATCTTTTCAGATGGCAGGCAGTGACTAGTGGGGTACCGCAAGGCTCAGTGCTGGGACCCCAGTTGTTTACAATATATATTAATGATTTAGACGAGGGAATTAAATGCAGCATCTCCAAGTTTGCAAATGACACGAAGCTGGGCGGCGGTGTTAACTGTGAGGAGGATGCTAAGAGGATGCAGGGTGACTTGGGTAGGTTAGGTGAGTGGGCAAATTCATGGCAGATGCAATTTAATGTGGATAAATGTGAGGTTATCCACTTTGGTTGCAAGAACAGGAAAACAGATTATTATCTGAATGGTGGCCGATTAGGAAAAGGGGAGGTGCAACGAGACCTGGGTGTCATTGTACACCAGTCATTGAAGGTGGGCATGCAGGTACAGCAGGCGGTGAAAAAGGCAAATGGTATGTTGGCATTCATAGCAAAAGGATTTGAGTACAGGAGCAGGGAGTTTCTACTGCAGTTGTACAAGGCCTTGGTGAGACCACACCTAGAATATTGTGTGCAGTTTTGGTCCCCTAATCTGAGGGAGGACATTCTTGCCATAGAGGGAGTACAGAGAAGGTTTACCAGATTGATTCCTGGGATGGCAGGACTTTCATATGAAGAAAGACTGGATCGACTAGGCTTATACTCACTGGAATTTAGAAGATTGAGGGGGGTATCTTATTGAAACGTATAAAATTCTAAAGGGATTGGACAGACTAGATGCAGGAAGATTGTTTCCGATGTTGGGGAAGTCCAGAACGAGGGGTCACAGTTTAAGGATAAAGGGGAAGCCTTTTAGGACTGAGATGAGGAAAAACTTCTTCACACAGAGAGTGGTGAATCTGTGGAATTCTCTGTCACAGGAAACAGTTGAGGCCGGTTCATTAGCTATATTTAAGAGGAAGCTAGATATGGCCCTTGTGGCTAAAGGGATCAGGGGGTATGGAGAGAAATCAGGTACAGGGTTCTGAGTTGGATGATCAGCCATGATCATACTGAATGGTGGTGCAGGCTCGAAGGGCTGAATGGCCTACTCCTGCACCTATTTTCTATGTTTCTATGTTTCTATTAGACAAGAGACGTAATAGGAACCTGAGGGGCAACTATTTAACTCAGAGGATGGTCAGTGTATGGAATGATTGAGGTGGGCACATTAACAACATTTAAAAGGCACTCAGACAGGTACGTGGCTAGGAAAGGTATAGAGGGATATGAGGCAAATACTGGCAAATGGAGCCAGATGAGAAACTTGGCCAGCTTGGACCAATTGGTCCAAAGGGTCTGCTTCCATGCTGTATAACTCCAAAGATTCTGCATACAGCAGTTTATTGCACCTATCATTCTTCTCCCTGTGGACTATTTCAATTTGAAATTACTGTAGATTAGTCAGGAAAAAAATTGGGCCTTCACCTGCAGCCGACCCAGCTTGAGATGAGGAACTGCAGCATGCTTGTTCTTGCAGAACTGTAGCTCCAGGACAATATCCTATGCACCATCAATCTTCATCCATGCCACTCAGGGACTTGTACTAATATTATTCTGAGACTGTATGTGCTATGGTAACTATATGTGCTGTGTGCAACTGTATGTCCCAGGAAAACTGTTTCATTTAGCTGTATACGTGTGTATGGTTGAATAACGATTAAATTTGAACTTGAAACCTGTCAGCAATATAGGTAGATGAACCCTTTATTTGGCACTTGCTGGGGTGGTAGAGTAGGAATTCTTTCTTTTGCAGCTTAATACATGCATAGCCATGGAAGGTTAAGTAAAGATGTCAGCCAAAGTGCTGAGCTTCAAAACAGCAGCACCTGTATTAAAGGAGAATTGTATTTTGATTAATGTCATGGCCTGCCTTTCCCGCATTCTTCCAGCAAACGTAAACTGTGTGCTCCCATCACCTGCCCCATGTGCCAGTAAACATTCCCGAAAATGCAGTGCTCTTCAGAAGTCAATTTACATGTGGCTTCTTAGCAAAGGGTGCAACTGAACCACTTAGCCCTTCTCCTCTCCTTGGGGATGAAACAATATCAGATCTCATCACAATATAGCTTCTGTTATTTGAAGAACTGATCCATATGGATTTTAGTTTTCTGACATTAAATCTGAGGGTGGATGTGCCTTTGAAATATGTTACCAATGATATCACAGAGAACACACAATAAACTACCATCAGTCTGATTCTCATTCATGTCCGTGTTCATGTTTTGATCACTTTTACTTTAATTATTTACCTAATGTTTTGCAAACGACACAACATGAGGAATGCCATGAACATATAAATGGAATGCTGTCAATCATGCCTTGCCGGAACCAAAATGTTCCTAAGGTCAAATCTGTATTCCACAATCTCTCATTGTACATCTCTTGCACCAGTTATTTGTATAAATGTTTATCCCCACAATGAGCAACTGTATTCTTAACCCTGCCTGGGCCACATTTGCAGAATTATCCACATTTAATTCAGCATTTTGAGGGTCACGATGACTGTGATTTTGCATAACTCTGTAAAATTGTGCCCTCGGTTGGGATTTGAATGTAAGAGCTCTCTTATGTGTAAGTGCTCTGTAAAGCAGTCTAGATTATACACCAACCTGCTGCTGGCTTGGTCCCACATTAATCTAGGTGCTTGACATCATTGGCCATATTTCCAGTTGCTGGTCGCATATTCCCTTTGGCTTCTACCGTGTTATCACTGGCTCTGGCCTCCTATTTCATCATTCCGTGCAGTGGAAGCAGCAAATGAGGTCGGCGACATGGCCAGATACTGCAAGGTTATCACAACAGAAAACCACAAGAGATTCTGAAGATGCTGGAAATCCAGAGCGACACAGCAGGTCAGACAGCAACAATAGAAAGGAATAAAGAATCGACCTTTAGGATTATATTTAGGATATTAATAAGGTTGAAAGAGTGCAGAGCAGGTTTACAAGGATGTTGCTGGGACGTGAGAAACTGAATTACAGAGAAAGATTAAATAGGTTAGGACTTTATTCCCTGGAGCGTAGAAGAATGAGGGGAGATTTGATAGTGGTATATAAAATTATGATGGGTATAGGTAGAGTGAATGCAAGCAGACTTTTTCCACTGAGGTTAGGGGAGGAAAAAACCAGAGGACATGGGTTAAGGGTGAAGGGGGAAAGTTTAAAGGGCTTCTTCACACAGAGAGTGGTGGGAGTGTGGAATGAGCTGCCAGATGAGGTGTGTCAGAACCGTCCTGCCCCTGAATAATGGCCAAGGACAAATTCAAGGAAACAAAGTTTATTAGAACAGGTCTGCAGAGCTGGGTGCCTTAAAAAAGGAACCCCGAGCCTTACACAGTTCCAATTTTTATATGTCTCTCTTAACTCCTCCCCTCCCGGCTCAGAAGAGCTAGGAGGTGCACACTCTTGAGCTTAGTACTCAGTACTTTTCCATTCCATATTTGGGGTTGCCTTTCGTTACAACCCACGGTCAGCCGTTACATCCTCTATTTTATTATCAGTAGCATATTTCACAATCTTCGCGGTTACCCCCTTGCAGATTTAGCGACCACCCCCCCTTTAGTCATCCTTGCGTTAACAGTTTAGCAGAAGCTTAGTATTTAACTCCTTGGAGTCACTGCACATCTTAATAAGTAATTACCTCTCACAAGGTGGTAAATGCTTTTTAACATTTTTAACATTTAAGAAAAACTTGGACAGGTACATGGATGAGAGGTGTATGGAGGGATATGGTCCAGGTGCAGGTCAGTGGAACTAGGCAGAAAAATGATTCAGCACAGCCTAGAAGGGCCAAAAGGCCTGTTTCTGTGCTGTAATGTTCTATGGTTCTATGACCTTTCGGGCCAAGACCCTTAATCAAGACTGAAACATTGATTATTCCTTTCCATAGATGCTTCCTGACCTGCTGAGTTTCTCCAGCATTTTGTGTGTGCTGCTTGCAACAGAGAAGTTTTCTTTCGTTCCAGATTCCAGCATCAGCAGTCACTTGTGTCTCCATAGCTGCAAACACAATGTTAATGCGTCACACGGGTCTCCACCCATTTTTGTTTCAGTTAGAGATACAGTCCAGCACAAACCTGCATATTTGCCCGAAAACATTTTTCTCACTCTTTCTCACCTTCGACAAACATCTCCCAAGAGAGAAGCTAATGTTCAGAGCTAATGGGAAACTGTTCAGCCTACAGTGACTACACTGTGGACCCAAGGTCAGCCAAACCCCAGTTGTTGTGATAGTGTGCACGTTCAAAGCCCAAACTTCAAGCCATCATTGACTTCTTCACTGAAGCACAAGAGAGGATCTGATTGACATATCACATTTTCTTATTGACTCTTCGGTAGAAGCGTGTAAAGAAAAAGACTCAGTCACCTTATTTGGTTGATTCATGCAGAGGAAGGAGAATTAGAAAGGAACTGCACTTTTAGTAAATCTTCAAAAAAAATGTAGGTAAAAATGATTTTCGGCTCTCCTGGCTCTGAAGGATTTGATAAATAGATTGTGAATTTTAGCCCAGGCTACCAGCAAAAAGCAGTCATGATGCGTTGCTTTCGCGTGCTGGTCTGGAGAGAATGAGTCAACACTGACAGATGAGTTGGTTTTGCTGATTGTTTAAAAGGAGGCTGCATTGCTTGTCCCATCATCCTCGCTGAATGCAGTTCATCTGTCTCATTGAGATGACATGTTCCCTCTGATGAGTTTGTTGCAAATGAGAATGGAAAGAGATGAATCAACAATCAGTGAGAAGGAGAGTGTACAGATCACATCAGGCAGAATAACGGAAGAGGGAAAAAAAACACCACGTTAAAACCCCGACAGTCTGAGGCACAGCAGCACTGTAAAAGGCTTTAGGCACAAAGGGACAAAAGCAAGACCAGAGATTGACTCCACTTATCCTCCATTAGCAGGTTCAGTGCGATGGCCTGAGAACAAGAGGCAACAGCACCATTAGGGACAGTGAAACAATTCAGGCAGTGAGCGACAATATGACAAATGAATAAAAGGTGAACGGTGTCATTGTGTAATCAAGGAGTAATATAATTTCAGCCTGGCTTAAGTAGAATAGTAAAGGGGTCCTTCAGAATCAATGTGTATCCTATAGGTTACAACTGAAGGGAAAAATGTACATTGGCCTGCATGCATATGTCTGTGTTTGCCTGCTTTTGTCTCTGTGTCCCTGGAGAGAGAAAGAGAGATCCAAATACATTCTGTCACTGAAAAGATGATAAACACAGAAATGAATTTTATAAGGCATGGCAAGTCATACTAGTTAGAGGAGCTTTGAACAAATTGCTACCCACAGGGACAGAAATTCCTCCAGGTCTCATCACCGTGCTGCAAGATATTAACTCTTTAATAGGCATAGATATCAGCCTGTGTAGAAAGAGGGAAATAGGAGAAGAAATTCATGTAAAAGGGGGAAATGTTTAAATCCCTTTCAATTGAACATACACAACATGGAAGTGTTAAACTAACTATAAATAAATCTGCCAGGATGTAATGTACAGGCCTGGAGTGTGAAGGTTACCTATGTCACATTATGTTTTTGAGCTGAAGTAATTTCACTAAATCACAGTTTCATTTTTATTACAGTATATATTTTCCCCTCCCAGCTCACTGGAAGCCCCACCTTTGTTGACAGTTAGCTTTTGCAATTGTCGGGTGGCCTTGGGTTGGAGAATGAAGGAAACCAACGCTGTTCCCCCTCCCCCACCCCCACCACACCCGAGAGGCGACCTTCCCCTTCTCTCAAACATGTCCCTTGTCTGACAGAGAACGTGTTCGCATATCACTTTCACAGTACAGACTAAGGCGCAGGGGGGGCTGGGAACCATGGACCGTGTAAAGGAATTAACATGCTGCATTATCAGTATCTATTTCAAACACTTCAGTGCATCATTTCACTCCTTGGCTCTCTCTTTACATTATGTTAATTATTCATTTTAAATGACTTGAATTGATGAAATTCCCTGATGCCTTTGTTCAACACATGAAGCAGACACTGGTGCAATGTATCTCATCAGGTCTGACCTGGACACGATTCTGTCGTGGCCTTGAGTATCTCACAGGCCCCTCGACTTCTTTTCTTCAGTGAGTGACTTGTCTCTGTTTTTCACAGAGTCTGACTGCATTTCTGCAAATTCCTCTTCAGTTTTCTTTTTTTAATTTTCTCCTGATTTATCTTCATGATTTCCTTCTCTCGCCCAAGAAAAACAATTTGCATTTGATTAGCACTTTCCATGCAGTAAAATGTCTGTGGGTGATTAATAGGATAATTAGCAGACAAAATTTGACACCAAACTGCATTTTAGGACATACCATGAAGTACTTGATCAAAGAGATTAGATTAAGAATGCTTTAAAGACAAAGAAAGGTACAGAGGTTTAACAATGACAGCATGTATTTATGTAACATCCTTTACACTGTAAAATGACCCAAGGCACTTTACAGAGGCATTATCAAATATCATTTGATATTGAGCTACATAAGGGAGCTACATAAGGGAGAAGGTGACCAAATGATTGCTCAGAGGCAAGTTTTAAACAATGTTCACAAAGTGGAAAGAAAGGTTACATTTTAGGGTGGTTTAGAAGGAAATTCCAAAGCCTATTGCTTTGGCAGCTGTAGATACAATCACCAATAGCGGTGCAATTAAAATTCTTTGGCCAAGCTTTTGAGCACCTGGCCAACGATCTCATAAAGTGGCTCAGTGCCCATTCTTGCCTGAAAGGGCTCCCGTGAACTCCCTTGGACATTTTACAACTAATAAACAGTGTGACATGTATACAAGGTGCTACTGTTCTTGAATAGTCAAGATGGGGCTAACAAAAGCATTGATGAGGGTTTCAGTAACAGATGGACTGAGGGAAGGGTGAGGATCGCCAACATTAACATATGTATTTCTGTCTCTTGCTGTGAGTATATTCCTTGGATCATCTTTCAGCTTTTAATTGTCTTTTCCTCCCTTAATCTCTTTTGCACTTTAAATTGAAGCAGTTCCTGACATGGGGTGTTGGCCCAAAACGCTGACTTTCCTTTGCCTCACAGATATTCCAGCATTTATGATCTCTTGAGTCGCCAGTAATGATTAGATTTGGATTACTGGCAAAAATACTGCATCTCAGGTTTATATAGTTACTAAAGCCGTAACTTTCCCTAAGGAGATTTTGATCGATCTATTGTCATTAAAGAAACAGGCTACCATCACAACCAGCCCACAAACAATGAAGGTAAGACCATAAGACCATAAGGCATAAAGAGAAGAACTGGGCTATTTGGCCCACCGTCTTCTCCGCCAATCAATCAGGGCTGATCATTTTTCTCATTCCTCAGCCTTACTCTCCGGCCTTCTCCCCATAACCTTTGATGCTGTGGCCAACCAAAAACCTATTGATCTCCACCTTAAATACACCCAATGACCTGGCCTCCACAGGTACCTGTGGTAACAAATTGCACAAATTCCTCACCCTCTGGCTAAAGAAATTTCTCTGCTTCTTTGTTTTAAATGGATGCCCCTCTATACCGTGGCTGCGCCCTCATGTTCTGAACTCCCCCACCATGGGAAACATCTTTTCCACATCTACTCTGTCCAGGCCTTTCAAAATTCAAAAGGTTTCAATGAGATTCTCCCTTATCCTTCTAAATTCTACTGGGTATAGACTCAGAGCTATCAAACATTCCTCATATGATAACCTTTTCATTCCTGGAATTTTCTTATATTCTAGACCTCTTGAAATGAATGCTTACATTGCATTTGCCTTCTTCATCACCGACTCATCCTGCATGTTAACCTTTAGGGTGTTCTGCACAAGAATTCCAAAGTCACTTTGCATTTCAGATTTTTGGATTTTCTCCCTGGTTAGAAAATAATCTGCATAGTTATTTCTTCTACCAAAGAACGTGACCATGCATTTTTCAATGTTGTATTTAATTTGCCACTTTCTTGCCCATTCTCCTAATCTGTTTAAGCTCTTCTGCAGCTACCCATTTCCTCAACACTACCTGCCCCTCCCTCCACCAAACTTCATATCATCTGCAAGCTTGGCAACAAAGCCAACTATTCCATCACGTAAGTCATTGATATACAGTATAAAAAGAAGTGATCTTAACAATGACCCTGCAGAACACCTCTAGTCACTGGCAGCCAACCAGGAAAGTATCCTTTTATTCCACTTACTGCCTCCTACCAATCAGCCAATGCCCTAACCATGCCAGTAACTTTCCTGTAATACCACAGGCTCTTAACTTGGTAAGCAGCCTCATGTGTGGCACCTAGTCAAAGGCCTTCTGAAAATCCAAATATACAACATCCACTGCATCCTATTTATCTATCCTACTTCCATCAGGTCCATCGGGCATGACTTTCCCCTAAGGAAACCATGCTGACTTTGTCCTATCTTGTCCAGTATCACCAAGCACTCCATAATCGTGCCTTTAACAATTGACTCCAACATCTTCCCAACCACTGAGGTCAGCCTAATTGGTCTACAATTTCCTTTCTGCTACCTCTCTTCTTTCTTAAAGACTAGAGTGACATTTGCAATTTTCCAGTCCTCTGGAACCATGCTAGAGTCCAATGATTCTTGGAAGATCATTACTACTGCCTCCACAATCTCTACCCCTACCTCCTTCAGGACCCCAGAGTGCAGTTCATCTGGCCTGAGTGACTTGTGTACCTTTACGTCTTCCAGGTTTTTGAGCACCTTCTCTCTTGTAATAATAACTGCACTCACTTCTCTTCCCTCACACCCTTCAACACCCGCACACTGCTAGTGTCTTCCACAATGAAGACTGATGCAAAATACTCAATTAGGCATCTGCCATCTCCTTGTCCCCTGTTATTATTTCTGCAGCTTCATTTTCTGATGGTCCTACATGCACCTTCATCTCTCTTTTTATTTTTAGATACTTGAAAGGGTTTTTACTATAACCTTAATATTGTTTGCTGGTTTGATTTCATATTTCATCTCTTCCTTCCTAATGATTCTTTTAGTTGATTTCTGTCGGTTTTAAAAGTTTCCTAATCCTCTGTCATCCCATTAATTTTTGCTTTGTTATATGCCCTCTCTTTTGCTTTTATATTAGATAGATAGATAGATAGATAGATACTTTATTCATCCCCATGGGGAAATTCAACATTTTTTCCAATGTCCCATACACTTGTTGTAGCAAAAACTCATTACATACAATACTTAACTCAGTAATAATATGATATGCATCTAAATCACTAACTCAAAAAGCATTAATAATAGCTTTTAAAAAAAAAGTTCTTAAGTCCTGGCAGTTGAATTGTAAAGCCTAATGGCATTGGGGAGTATTGACCTCTTCATCCTGTCTGAGGAGCATTGCATCGACAGTAACCTGTCGCTGAAACTACTTCTCTGTCTCTGGATGGTGCTATGTAGAGGATGTTCAGGGTTTTCCATAATTGACCGTAGCCTACTCAGCGCCCTTCGCTCAGCTACCGATGTTAAACTCTCCAGTACTTTGCCCACGACAGAGCCCGCCTTCCTTATCAGCTTATTAAGACGTGAGGCGTCCTTCTTCTTAATGCTTCCTCCCCAACACGCCACCACAAAGAAGAGGGCGCTCTCAACAACTGACCTATAGAACATCTTCAGCATCTCACTGCAGACATTGAATGACGCCAACCTTCTAAGGAAGTACAGTCGACTCTGTGCCTTCCTGCACAAGGCATCTGTGTTGGCAGTCCAGTCTAGCTTCTCGTCCAACTGTACTCCCAGATACTTGTAGGTCTTAACCTGCTCCACACATTCTCCATTAATGATCACTGGCTCCATATGAGGCCTAGATCTCCTAAAGTCCACCACCATCTCCTTGGTCTTGGTGACATTGAGACGCAGGTAGTTTGAGTTGCACCATATCACAAAGTCCTGTATCAGTTTCCTATACTCCTCCTCCTGTCCATTCCTGACACACCCCACTATTGCCGTGTCATCAGCGAACTTCTGCACATGGCAGGACTCCGAGTTATATTGGAAGTCAGATGTGTACAGGGTGAACAGGACCGGAGAGAGTACGGTTCCCTGTGGCGCTCCTGTGCTGCTGACCACTGTGTCAGACCTACAGTCTCCCAACCGCACATACTGAGGTCTATCTGTCAAGTAGTCCACTATCCAATCCACCATGTGAGAGTCTACTCCCATCTCCGTTAGTTTGTGCTTTAAGATCTTTAAGATCTTGGGCATTGACTTTCCTTGTCAGGCACAGCTGTACTGTGTTTGCCATTTGAATATTTGTTTTTTTAAATCATCTATCCTGCACTTTTCTCATTTTTCCCAGAAACTTAAGTCATTGCTACTCTGCTGTCATCCCTGCCAGCATCTCCTTCCAATTTACTTTGGCCAGCTCCGCTCTCATACCACTGTAATTTCCTTTAATTGATTGAAACACTGTCACATCAGACTTTACTTTCTCCCTATCACATTTCAAGTTGGACTCAATCATATTGAGATCACTGTCTCCTAAGGGTTCCTTTACTTTAAGCTCCCAATTCACCTCCGGTTCATTACAAAACAGCTAATCGCTGATCCCCTAGTAGATTTAACAACAAGCTGCTCTAAAAAGCCATCCTATATGCATTCAACAAATTCACTCTCTTGAGTTCCATTACCAACCTGATTATTCCAATCTACCTGCATGTTAAAATCTCCCATGACTATCATAACATTGCCCTTTGGACACGCCTTTTCTATTTCCCATTTTAATTTGTAGTAGACATCTCAGCTACTGTTTGGAGGTCTGTATATAAGCCATAGGAGCCCTGCAGTTTCTTAACTCTACCCACAATGATTCAACCTCTTCTGATCCTATGTCACATCTTTCAAGAACCTGAAGCCCTGACCCCTGTACCAGCTTCTCAGCCATACATTCATCTGCCAAATCATCCTGTTTCTACCTTCACTGGCACATGGCACAGGAAGCAATCCAGAAATTATTACCCCGGAGGCCCTGCTTCTCTGCTTTCTGCCCAGCTCTCTAAATTCTCTCTTCAAACCTCTTTGTTTTTCCTTCCTATGTCATTAATACCAATATGTACCAAGACATCTGGCTGCTCCCCTCTCCTTTCAAAATGCTGTGGATGCAATCCAAGGTGTTCCTGACCCATGCACCTGTGAGACAACATACCATCTGGATAGCCAGTTCACATCCAAGAGGGTTGGGAAAAGGGTCTAGATCTAAGCAGATATGACAAACTTCTCTAAATGGCAAAATTCAACCTAATGTACTGGGCTTTGTAATCTTAAATTGACCTTGTGTTCTGTTGAAACAGCAGAAGACTTAAATTTTGCAGACAATGAGAAATCAGGCTGGATTTGGCAGTAATCTCCAAGGCTGCTTTACAGATGGTTAACCACATTCAGTTGCAATTCATAGACCGAGATAGTTAACCTGTTGATTTTGCAGCAAAATCTGTCTAAGTCACATTATCCGATAGATTCTTTAGAGTCATAATTTTGGACTACACAGTTCTTGGAAGCTTTCTCACAGCTGGGATCAGAATCTCCTCTCACTGAGTCAATCCTTACAAATTTCACTCCCCAGGTCTTCAGAAGTCATGCAGCAGGGAATGGTGAGTGTACAGTTAAAGTAGCACAAGGAATTTGAGCAGTTTTTTTTTCTTCTACTGAACATCATAATCTGTAGCTCAGGAAACCATATGAGGATGAATCCAGCATCATTAGCAAAGAACAGATCCTCCCAGCTTACAGATGCTCAACATACGCACAGCCCATACATATAGACGAGAATTCAGGAGAGTGGTGGGATGGATTTGGTAGCTGCTGCAGATTTGCAGGCATCTCCTGGGTGGGAAGTTGCCTTGCATTTCCAACTTGGAAGTTATTCACAGTTCTCAGGAATAGAACCCTTCTGAACCCTGGGGAGGAGCTGTACAGGTCACAGATCGGTGACACAGGTCAGAAAGAAATGAAAAGCAGCCTCCCCTCCATGAATGTCTATACTTTTTGCTGCCTTGATAAAGCAGCCAGCATAATCAAAGATCTTACCCACACCCCCAACTTTCTCTCTTCTCCCTGCCTGCACTGGGCAGAAGTTTCAAAAGCCTGAGAGTAAATACCACCAGACTCAAAGGCAAATTTGTCATAAGATTCAGTTCTCTCATATGATAAGGTGGACTCTTGACTTCACAATCTACCTCAGCAAGGCCTTGCTGCTTATTGCCTGCCTGTACTGCACTTTCTCTGTCACTGGAACGCTTCATTCTGCATTCTGTTATTCTTCTCCCTCAGTGCATTGAAACGATCTATATGAATGGCACGTTTATCACTATACCTCAGTCCGTGCTTCTCCTGTACCTAATAAAGTGGCCAATGAGTGTATGCTTGCGTTTTCCTGCTGCAGTAGCCCATCCATTTCAAGATTTGGTATGTTGTGCGTTCAGGGGATGCTCTTCTTTAAACCACTATTGCAACGAGTGGTTATCTGAATTATTGTCGTGTTCCTGTCAGCTTGAACCGGTCTGGCCATTCTCCTCTGACCTCTCTGATTAACAAGGCATTTTTGCCCTCAGAACTGGCACTCAATGGATTTTTTCTTTTTGTTTTTCTCACCATTCTCTACGAACTCTTGACTGCGGTGACCGCTGTGCATGAAAATCCCAAGAGAACAGCATTTTCTAAGATACTCAAACCACCCAGTCTTGCACCATCAACCATTCCATGGTCAAAGTCACTTAGATCACATTTCTTCCCCATTGTCATGTCTGGTCTGGACAACAACTGAAACACTTGACCAGGTCTGCATGCATTGAGTTGCTGCCATATGACTGGATGATTAAATATTAGCATGAATATGGTATTCTCCTTGTTTGACTCAATGAGCAAATCAGACTCATTATAGATACAGGTTCCAAGATGCAGCACTGTATCATTCTCCTCTTATTTTCAACAAGATAAAGATGTCATTCATTACAGCCCTACTATACATCAATTAATTCTTCACAGATGGTCCCTGTTATACAGGTCCTTTTACTTGCAACAACTGCAGTGTGAAAGATGAAAAACAACCAAGGCATGTCCATTTATGAAATCACAATAGCTCTGACTCTCTCAGTAAATACATGCAGTCCTTTCAGCAGATCAAAATGTTCTGGAGCGGGACACTGATCTGATGTTTTTGAAGGCCACTGTTGTACAAACTAAAAGCAGAAAAAAAACATAAATTCTTTGGCAGTTCTGTCAGCATTTGTTTCTTCCCTCTCCACCTATCACCTGCCGACTTGTACTCCACCCCTTTCTTCCTTCCTTATTCTGGCTTCTGTCTCCTTCCACTCCAGTCTTGAAGAAGAGACTCGGCCAAAAGCATTATCTCTTTATTTCTCTCCATAAACGCTGCCTGATCTGCTGAGTCCTTCCAGCGTTTCTGTGTGTCGTTTGATGCATCTGCAGTATTTTGTTTAGTTTTACAGTTCCAGGAATCATTGGCCTGAAGAAAACCTGATCCTTCCATCAGACTGCCTGGACAGCTAAAAGTTTTCCAGCATTTTCTTGTTTTCTGTCTAGATTCTGGCATTCATGGCAGTTTGCTTTGATTAGAAACTGATCCTTTATCAGAGTCACTAAGTGAACATGATCTTATCGTTGATATTGATTTGCAGATTACCAGATATTTGTAATTTCCAGTTCAAATCAATCCCCATGCTGTCGCTGTTGTTAATTAACACATCTCCACATCAGCGAACAGACAAGGGAGAGGACGAGCTCTACAGATAGAGGGGTGTGAGAGGATCTAACCACGTGGGGACACAACAGAGTGCAGGCACACGAAACAATGAGCAAAGCTGCACAGAAGGGAGAGACAGAGAGAGAGGACAGAGGGACAGAGAGGCAGAGAGACAGAGATCTGAATTATATTCTATAGAGCTACTGCTATTCCCTCAGAATGGTAGAATATATTGAAAGGTTTGAATAATGGTATCCTAGGCCACATGTCACATTAACATTTACTGCAAAGGAGTTGGCTATTTGGCTGATTAAGTCAGCGCCAACAAACAACAAATTTTACGACAAATGTCAGTGATAATGAACGTGATTCTGATTCTGAGTAAAGGGAGGAAGGGAAGTAGGGAACCGGGAGAGACGATGGGCAGGCCATAAGGCAGGGAGGAGGAAGAAGAGAGTTGGAAGAGCTGCCATTTTTGAACAAGCTGGAAGGAAATTGATGAGCCAGGTGAGGGAAAAGTAGGTAGGTGAGAGGAAGGAGATGAAAGGGAATGATGCAAGCAGCTAGGCAATGATAGAAATGAAGGGATGAAGAGAAATAAATCTGATAGGAGAGTGTACGATATGGATCTATTTATTTTAGAGCAATTATCACCCTCCCCCCCCCCCCGTTAGCACTACATATTGATCTGTTGTCTGCACATGTGCTGTTGTCCACGCATGCACATTTTTCTATCTCTCCCTAGTTGCAATAATCAGTGATGAATAATGTTCCTTCATGAAGTAGCATCTCATGTAAATATTACCAATGGATCGGGGAGAGTCAGGTTTCAAGATTCAAGTTTATTATCATATACAGATCAAAACATACAGTAATTTTCATCATTTGCATTAACAACCAGCACACCCAAGTGTGTGTGCAACTCGCAAATTTCAGCAAACATTCCAGCGTCAACAAAACATGCTTACAACACTCGGTGGAACACAACACAACAAGCAACAAAACAACAACAAAACAAGCCCTGTTCCTCCATCCTACCCATGCACATGCACAGTCCTTTAACTCTGCGACAGGCTATCTTCTTAGGCCTCCAGCCTCCAGTGGGCCCAGAGTCAGGCTTGCAGACATTGGGTTTTGACTTCCCAGCAACTCACAGAGGTTCACAGGCTCAGCTCCGGCCAACAGGCCTTAACTTCTGTGTAATGTACGGATCTATTTCTTTTAGAGCAATGACTCCCCCCTCCCTCACCCCTTAGCACCACGTATTGATCCATTGTCTGCACATGCCCTGTTGTCTAGGTATACACATTTCTCTCTCTCTCTCTCTCTCTCTCTCTCTCTCTCAATGCAATATGAATACACCAGCTAAAGCCATCTCCCATGTGCGTGCTTTTATTTAAATGATATGTAGTTGTGCACAGACACAACGAATTGGCAACGAGTACGAACCAGAATGTCAGAGAATATCACAAACTGCACTGACAGTTACCATAAGGCCATAAGACATCGGAACAGTTTTAGGCCATTCAGCCCATCAAGCCTGCTCCACCATCCCATCATGGCTGATCCCGGATCCCACACACTATATACCTGCCTTTCTGCCATATCCTTTGATACCCTGACCAAACAGGAAACTATCAACTTCTACCTTAAATATACCCACAGACTTGGCCTCCACCACAATCCGTGGCAGCGCATTCCATAGATTCACTACTCTCTGGATAAAACAATCCCTCCTTGCCTCTGTTCTAAAAGGTCGCCCCTCAATTTTGAGGTGGTGCTCTCTAGTTCTAGATACTTGCAATATAGAAACATTCTCTCCACATCCACCCTATCTAATCCTTTCAATGTTCAGTAGGTTTCAATGAGATCCACCAACACCTCCGCCCCCCCACGTACTCTTCTAAATTTCAGTGAGTATAGACCCAAAATGCCAAATGTTCCTAATATGTTAACTCCTTCATTCCCGGAATCATCCTTGTGAACCTCCTCAGGACTCTCTCCAATGACAACACATCCTTTTTGAGAAATGGGGCTCAAAACTGTTGACAATACTCCAGGTGCAACCTGACCAGTGTCTTATAAAGCCTCAGCATTATCTCCTTGCTTTTATGTTCTATTCCCCTTGAAATAAATGCCAACATTGTATTTACCTTTACCATAGACTCAATCTGTAAATTAACCTTCTGGGAGTTTTGCACAAGGACTCCTAAGTCCCTCTGCACTTCTGATGTTTGAACCTTCTCCCTATTTAGATAACAGTCCACACTATTGTTCCTTTTATCAAAATGCATTATCATACATTTCCTAACATTGTATTCCATCTGCCACACTTTTGACCATTCTTTCAATTTGTCTGTCTTGCTGCAACCACATTGCATCCTACAGCACTACCTACTCCTGCACCTATCTTCTTATCATCCGCAAACTTTGCTACAAGCCAACAATTCTATCATCCAAATCATTGACAAACAATCTGAAAAGTAAGGGACTCAATATTGACCCCAGAGGAACAGCATCAGTCACTGGCAGCCAACTAGAAAAGGCCCCCATTGTTCCCACTCACTGGCTCCTGTCTGTCAGTCATTCCTCTATCCATGCCAGCATCCTTCCTGTAACACCATACAATTTTATCTTGTTAAGCAACCTCACACGTGGCACCTTATCAAATGTCTTCTTAAAATCCAAGTAAATGACATCCACCGCCTCTCCTTTGTCCACCCTGCTTTTACTTCCTTGAAGAACTCTAATAGTTTTGTCGGGTGAGATTTCCCTTCACAGAAACCATGCTGACTTCGACCTATATTATTATTAGTCCCCAAATACTCTGAAACTTCATCCTTAGTAATAAATTCCAATACTTTCCCAACCACTGAGGTTAGGCTAACTGGCCTATAATTTCCTTTCTTTTGCCTTCCTCCCTTCTTAAAGAGTGGAATGACATTTGCAATCTTTCAATCCTCCAGGACCATGCCAGAATCAAGTGATTCTTGAAGGATTATGACCAATGCATCTGTTATCTCTTCAACAACCTCTCTCAGGCTGCTGGCATGTAGTCCATCAGGTCCAGGTGACTTATCCACCTTAAGACTTTTCAGTTTGCCTGGCACCTTTCTCTTTGTTATAGCAATGGCACTGACTCCTGCTTCCTGACCCTCACAGACCTCTGGCACACTGCTAGTGTCTTCCACAGGTGCAAAGTACTCTGCCATTTCATCTGGCATTTCATCAAAGTTCATCTGCCATTTCTTTGTCCCCCATTACTACCTCACCAGCATCATTTTCCAATGGTCCAATATCAATTCTCACCTCTCTTTTACTCTTTGTATAACTGAAAAAAAATTGTTGGTATCCTGCTTTACATTATCGTCTAGTCTGCCCTCATATTTCATCTTTTCTCTTCTTATAGATATTTAAATTGCCTTTAGTTGGATTTTAAAAACTTCCCAATCATCCAACTTCCCACTCACTTTTGCTACCTTATATGCCCTTTTCTTGGCTTTTATGCAGTCCTTAACTTCCCTTGTCAGCCACAGTTGCCTACCCCTGCCATTTAAAAACTACTCCTTCGGTGGGACGTATCTATCCTGTGCCTTCTGAACTATTCCCAGAGACATCAGCCATCTCCGTTCTGCCATCATCCCCGCCAGTATCCTCCTCAAATCCACCTGGGCAAGCTGCTCCCTCATGCCTCTGTAATTTCCTTTACTCTATTGTGATAATGTTTCATGTGACTTATGCTACTCCCTCTCAAACTGCAGTATGAATTCAATCACATAACGATCATTATCTCCTAAGGGTACCTTTACACTAAGTTCCCTAATAAGATCTGGGTTATCACACAACACCCAATCTAAGATAGCCTTTCCCCTTGTAGGCTCAAGCACAAGCTGCTCTAAAAAGCCATCTTGTAGGCATTCAACAAATTCCCACTTTTGCAGGACAAAGCAGCGAGAAGTTAAACAGCATGAGAAGGCCACCACAGACATTAAAAAACACGTGAGTACAGTACATAGTAACAATGGAAGTTGCACTGAATTTAAAGTGAAAAAAAAACATGGCAATGGCTTCAGTCAGGAAAGTTGATGAATTTGGTAGCGCTGGGAGTCAAGAAGGCCAAAATTGAACTGGATGAAACAGCGACACCAAGATTCCATAAAGCATGTCCAGAGCCTTATGCACTACGTCCCAAAGTGAATGCTGAACTGCGGAGCTTGGAGGCATCTGGAATGTTCTCCAAGGCTGAGTGGAGTGATTGGGCCATGCTCATTATCCCAGTGATCAAAAAATGGAAGGCCAGAGCCTTTTGCACATGTGGGGATTTCAAGATAAGCAGCAACCCAGTTCTACATACTGTGCAGTGTCCCCTGCCATGAGCAGCAGACATTTTTGTGTCTTTGGTAGGTGGGAAGAGATTGACTTGTCACAAGCCTATCTGCAAATGGAGATTGAAGAGTCAAGCAGAAAATTCCACACAATCAACACTCACAAGGGACTGTTCCAGTATAATCGTCTTGTCTTTGGTGTCGCATCAACCCCAGAAATTTGGCAAAGAGCAATGGACCAAGACCTCCAAGATATCCCAGGAACACAATGTTACCTTGATGAGAACATCGTGAGTGGCAAAAATGTTGAAGAGCACCTCCAGAACCTCGGTAGTACTTACCAGGCTGAGTGAGTATGGTCTGAATGCAAAGAAAAAGAAATGTGAATTTTTCAAAAATGAAGTGTCATATTGTGGACATGTCATTGACAAGCATGCTCATAAGTCACAAGAGAAGACTGAAGCAGTGCTACAGGCACCCAAATCAGAAAATGTGTCACAAATAAAGCCATACTTGGGCCTTGTAAACCACTACCAACGGTTTCTCCCAAACATTGCTATAAGTGTCGCATCCATTGAACGCATTGTTACAGACAGGAGCGAAGTGGGAATGGTCAGAAAAATGTGAAAGAACATTCAAGGAAACAAAGAGACTAATAATAAGTCCAATGAACTGCTCACCCACGCTGACGCATCCCTGCCCATCAGAATGGTGTGGAATGCATCCCCTTATGGCATTGGAGCCGTTTAGTCACACATTATGAAAGATTGATCTGAACATCCAATCAGTGATGAGTGCAGTATGCAACTATGCATAGATCAACCATGAGGTTGAGGTATGGGATGGATAAGGTATGGGGAATAAAGAAGTTCCACCACTACCTTCATGGACAAAAGTTTACTCTAGCAATAGATCACCAGCCCCTTTTGTCCATTTTCAATCCCAGGAAGGGAATTTCAGCAATGACTGCTACCTGATCACCATGTTGGGCACTATTCCTAGGAGCCCACTCTTATGACATCCAGCTCAATGGCACCAAACAGCACAGTAAAACTGATGGCTTGTCACATCTTCCAGTGTTGGCAGCTGAAGAAGAAAAGTATTCATACTGTGACCCAGCTGAAATGTTCCACACCGAATTGGTAGACCAGTTGACAGTAACAAATTCTGAAATACAAAGGGAATCAAGGAATGGCCCGACATTGTCAAAGGTCTATATGAAATCACCATGCAAGGATGGCCAGCTCACGGAAACCTTGTTTCCAGTGTTCTTAACGAGACGAGACCAACCGTCGGCATGTCAAGGAACGATGATGTGTGGATCTGGTGTTGTGCTTCCCTCTAAGCTGCACTCCAGAGTGTTAGAGAGTCTGCATGAAGGACACCTGGGTACAGTTGAGATGAAGAGTCTTACCCAGAGCTACGTGTGGTGGATAGATAGATTGAAGACTTGGCCAAAAGCTGTTCGGGATGCCAAAGAGTTCAAAATGCACCCCCTCGGGCACCTTGGGAGTGGCCATCCTCACCATGGCAAAGAGTCCATATTGACTTTGCTGGGCCATTCATGGACTCCATGGTTCTGATTGCTGTGGATGCTCATTCAAAGTGGCCGAAGGTTATACCAATGAAATCAACCACATCAGAAAAGACTGTTTCTGCCCTGAGTACTATCTTTGCCAGAAACACCTTACCAGAACAAATTGTGAGTGACAGCAGACCATAATACATGTCAGAAGAATTCAGACTGTTCATGAAGAAAAATGGCATTGTACATTTCAAATCATCCCCTCACCACCCAGCAACAAATGGGTTAGCTGAAAGGTTTATCCAAATCTTCAATAAGTCAACTAAAGTGACGGACAAGGAGGAGATTTCTCTACAGCACAAGGTGGACAACTTCCTCTTTGTGTATTGCAACTCTGTTCATGCGAAGACAAATCAAACACCTGCAATGCTGTTCATGAGCAGGAATCTGAGATGTCACATAGACCTCCTGAAACTAGATCTACGGAGGGAAGTATAAAATAAACAGTTCATCCAGTTGCCAAGTGAAGCAGCAAGGAGCTTCGAGAATGGACAGGAAGTCCTACGGCGTGATTACCGAGAAGTCAAGTGGACACCCAGTAGGATAACTACATTCAAGAACTGGACCACTGATGCACACAATGGATGTGGGAGATCAGACATGGGAACGTCATCTGGACCAGATACTGGATGCTCAACTAAAGAACACACCTAACTCAATTGTGTCCAACAAGACAGACACATTACAGCCACTGGACCTACCTTTCAGTGATGATATCATTGACAGCGACGTGACACCCGAAACAGAGTATGTTGTCTTAGACAAGACACATACCAAACCTCCACAGGTCCAGAGGCACAAAAAGACACCTGCCAAAACTGAAGTCACTGCACAGGGCCAGAGTTGCTCCTGAAAGAAACAGAGCACCACCCAAAAGATTGAACCTTTAGAACTGTGAAGTTAGTCATGGACAACAATTATTTGGAACATGGGTTTATGAACCCATATTTTGTACATATACAGTTTTATGTTGCATTAATCTAAAGGGGAGGAAGTGTAATGTATGGACCTATTTCTTTTAGACCAATGAGCCTCTCCCTTAGTGCTAGGTATCGATCTGCTTTCTGTGCATGCTCTGTTGTCTAAGCATGCACATTCTTCTCCCTCTCTTTCTCACTACAATGTGAATGTACCTGTTAAAGCCATTCCCGCACGCGTTTTCATTTAATATCTATGTAGTTGTGCACAGACACAACAGAGAGAACAGTAGACTGTGCAATAAAGGGGAACTAGATGGAGGTGATGAGCAAATCAGGAGAGCAGGGGAGAAGAAGAGAAAGGGTGAGAGAAACACAGCGAGGGGAGGGAAACAGAGGGTATTGGTAACCGGAAACTTCTTCACATGATGAACCAAATCATGCAGAGCCATATCAGTAAACCAAAATATCTACTTGTTTATATTTCTTCATGGTTTCTCAAGCCGCTGTAATGGATTCTGGCTCCAGCTGCAAGTTATGAGCATCTTCCCATTAACTATTTGAGACACAGACATAGAACTGTAGAGGAACAGGCCCTTCAGCCCACAATGTAGTGCCGAATGATTGAAATGGTAATTAAACACCTAACTAGGTCCGCCTAAGTAATGTCCACACCCCTTCCTTCTCTGCATATTCATTGGCATATCTAAGATCCTCTTATATATTTTCTGCCACATTTGTTTCCATTTGCCTCCCATGACAGTGCATTCCAGACAGCCGTTAGTCTCCGTGTTAAAAAAAGGCTGAAATGGACATCCTGCAGTCAAAACGTTGGAGGAACTCAGCAGGCCAGGCAGCATCTATGGAAAAGAGTAAACAGCCCTTCATCGGGACTAGAAAAGAAAGATGACTAGTCAGAGCAAGAAGGTGATACTTCTTATCATTAATGGTATACTGTCTGTTTACATTTAGCAAGTCTTCGTTCTGCGCTAATTAGCCCCATTACAAAGTTGAAGATGGCAATAAACAACAGGGATTACTGCTGACTGGATGCAGTGAGGAGAGGGCTTCAATTTTTAAGTGCATCTTTCGCTGGGTCAAATGGGTATGGGTTAATTGCACTTCCTGTTCCCAGAATACATTTTCCAGCAGCATCCAGTTAGCCCCCAGCAAATGCAACAGAGAATTAAGGTGAAAGTCAGTGATTTTCATTTAAAATTAGAATCTTCTCTGACACTCATAAAAATAAACACAGCTCCATATGTTTAAATAGGTTTAAAATATGTGTCACGCCTCACCAGTTCTTGCCTCTAGACAGTTTCTGAGGATACCTCAATTGGGAAACACGTGCCTTGATGCTATAGTTCAGTGACTACTGTGTTTCAATGTCAGGCGTGATCAATGGGACTGGGAAGGCATTTGGAGTCCCCAGCCGATTCTGAGACAGCTGTGGTCCAGATACAGTGGACATTAAAAAAAAACTCAACTGGAAAAGCCTGTGTGAAATAATCACTTCATGTTCACACTACCAGTCTTTTAACAATGCCTACATTTAATGTGATGTGTGTGCTAGCTTAAGGCTGCAGGGAACTACGTCAGTTGTCTCCAAGTGCAGGGGCAGATGACGGCTTAATTTGCACATCAGGACTTACCTTCCATTTGAAACATAGGTTACAAAGCAGTGCAGCCGTAGCGAGCAGGTTCTGAGAGGAATGGGTTACCACTTATCAGAGCATGAGAAAAATATTATTCTGTTAGGGTCACCTTCCCTAATTTCCTTAAGTAGCTCGAACATTTATTTGATTGTGATCTTGTGAAGTACCTTGGAAGATTTTTTTTCTCTGTTAAGAACATTGTATAAAAAGAAAATGTTACTATCAACATAATACCAGTTTTTACAGATGCATCATAGAGAGCATACCATGCAAACGCACTACCGCTGGGTATGGCAATTGCGTTGCCCAAGATCGCAAGAAGTCACAGAAGGTTGTAAAGACCAGCCTAGTCCATCATGCAAACCAGCATACCTCCATTGACTCTGTCTACACTTCCTGCTGCCCTGGGAAAGCAGCAAAGATAATCAAAGTCCCCTTCCACTTGGTCACTCTCCTTTCTCCCGTTTTCCATTGGGCGGAATGTCTGAAAACACACACCACCAGACTATTACCTCCCTGTTATCAGAACCTTGAATGGATTTCCCATACCCTGATGGATGAATTCCTGACCTTCCAATCTACCTCGAGATGGCCTTTGTACTTCATCTGTCTACGTGCGCTGCACTTTTGTTGTAACTGCAACTATGTATTCTGCATTTTGAATTTCTTTTTAACTCTCTAAATGTAACTTTGTATGGAATGAGCTATCTGCATGCTCATGAAATAAAACAACTTTTCACCGTATCTCCACACAATAATAAACTAAAATAAATATCGATACAAGAATTAAGGTCTTGCAAACACTCTTCCTCAGATAGTCCAAGTCTGTGCTTCAGAGGTACAAATAGATCAGAATCAGAATCAGAATCAGGTTTATTATCACCGGCATGTGTGGTGAAATTTGTTAACTTAGCAGCAGCAGTTCAATGCAATACATAATCTAGCAGAGAGAGAAAAAAATAGTAATAAATAAAATAAAAAACGTTATAATAAATAAACATGTAAATCAATTACATATATTGAATAGATTTTTTTAAATGTGCAAAAACAGAAATACTGTATATATTTTTTTTGAAAAGTGAGGTAGTGTCCAGAGCTTCAAAGTCCATTTAGGAATTGGATGGCAGAGGGGAAGAAGCTGTTCCTGAATTGCTGAGTGTGTGCCTTCAGGCTTCTGTACCTGCTTCCTGATGGTAACAGTAGGAAAAGAGCATGCCCTGGGTGCTGGAGGTTCTTAATAATGGACGCTGCCTTTCTGAGACACTGCTCCCTAAAGATGTCCTGGGTACTTTGCAGGCTAGTACCCAAGATGGAGCTGACTAGATTTACAACCTCCTGCAGCTTCTTTTGGTCCTGTGCAGTAGCCCTTCCATACCAGACAGTCTTGCAGCCTGTCAGAATGCTCTCCACTGTACAGCTATAGAAAATTTTCAGTATTTTTCAAGGTCTCATTGTCAGCAGAAAAAGGGGAAGGATTGCTATGCAGAGAGGGGCAGGTTTCTTGTAATTTAGTGAACCACATTGATGAAGAGCAAGAGGTAAGGCCTAAGGCAGCAAAGGACCCACAGCACCTGCAGAACCACTGGTGAGTGAGAGAAAAAGGACCACCAGGTATGGTGGGGACAGCCATTTTCTGAGGAGCTGTGGATCTTCGCTGTGCGTCGAGCTTTGGTGAGGAAGGCAAGTCATGACTAGGTAACGTAAACGCAAGAGATTGTGCAAATGCTGGAAATTGTGAGCAACACACAATACGAGGGGGGAGGGGTGGAATAAACAGTTGACGATTTGGACCAAGACCTTCATCAGGACTGGAAAGAAAGGGGATAGAAGCCAGTATAAGAACAGGGGTGGAAGGGAACCTCTATTCTCCTCCATAGATACCGACTGAATTGTTGAGTTCCTCTTGTATTTTTCATTTGTGTTACTTAGGACCAGGTAACTTTCCTTTCCTCTTTCTCAGTAAAAGGAACTAGTGGGAAAGGATACATGAGCCAGGGCAGTGGTATGTTCTGCCTGCAGGATGTGGGGCATCTGCCAGAAGTCCATCCAGCTGCAGCTTCTATTTGACCTCAGCTTTGGGGCATCCAGAATGCAGACTATATCTTGGAAAACACAAACTAGTCACACTGCAGCTGCAGAAAGAAAGGGGACTAGCGATCGTCAGGTAGTGCAACGGTCTCCCTCCGTAGTCATTCAGGTACAGTATAACATGCCAGATCCTGCTAGGTGTTGGAAGGGGTTGCTTCTCTTGGACAAAAGTGGCAGCAGGAGCTAAGTGGCTCCTTAGATGGCTGTAATATCCTGCAGCAGTGGGAAAAATCTATCCCAGTAGTGGTAGATGGGTATTTGTTAATAAGGGTAAAAGACAGGCAATAGTGCAGCCGAGAATGAGACTCCTGAATGGTATGTTGTCTGCCTGGTGCCAGGATTAGATGTGCCTTCAATGGGGTATAGAAAACTCTGAAGGGGAAAAGAGAATGGCCAGAGGCCATAGTTCACATTGCAGGGAGACTTAAGCTAATTTGGAGGCAGGTGGGGAGATTGAATTAACTATATCGATAAATCAATCAACTTCAGACATAGCACAGGTGAGAGAGCATGGGAGGGCTGGCAAACTGGACTGCATTTACTTTTACAAAAGGAACCAGATAAGTTCAGAGCATGAATCAGCAACTGGATCAGCAACTGACAATTTAATATTCTAGGGTATAGAAGTTTCAGATGTGACAAGAGGGTTTCAAAGCAGAGGTGGGAGTGCCACATCACTGGAAAGGAGGAACATAATAGCAGTTCTAGAAAGGATGTCCCGGAGGGATCTTCCTCAGAGACCAAATGGGTAAAACATAGGGTTATAGATTCAAGATTGTTTAAGATAATTTCTAGTAAACAAGTGTAAAGGAGAACAAAAGAATGCAATATAAAAAGAAACACAATAAGGTAAAGAACACAATTAAAACAGCACAATACATTTAAATACATAAGGTAGCTTATATACATAGATTGATTATATCCAAAAATGAGGCAAGGCACAGGAGTGTCTGTACGTAAGGTGACTCTGACTGGAAAGGATAAAGTAGAGTTTGCGGGCAGCAGGGTGAGTGGTGGAGTGGGTTAGTGGGTGGAGTTGTTGCTGTGTGGGGAAAGTATCTGTTTTTGAGTCTGGTGGGCCTGGCAGATAGTCTCCTCCCTGATGGGAGTGGGATAAACAGTCCATAAGCAGGGTGGGTGGGATCCTTCATGATATTACTGGCCTTTTTTTGACACCTTTCTGTATATATGTTCTTGGTGGTGGGTAGGCTGGTGCTGGTGATAAGTTGGGCAGTTTGGACTACCCGTTTTAGAGTTTTCCTGACCACCGCAGCGTAGTTTCCGTACCACGCAGTGACGCAGCGTGTTAGGAAGCTCGCCACTGCGCATCAGTAGAAGGGCGCGAATATAGGTGTGTCTAGTCCAGCTCTCTTCAGCCTTCCCAGAAAGTAGAGATATTGGTGAGCTTTCCTGATGGTGCAGGAAGTGTTCTGGGACCGGGAGAGATTTTGTGAAATGAAAACTCCCAGGAGTTTGAAACTGCTCACATTTTCCACTGCTATGCTGTCCTTGTCTTCCAGGTGTTTCGGTGCCAGGTGCATAACAGATACTATGGCATCTATCATAGAGTCGTTCTGTCAGTCCGCATATTAGTGAGTGTCCAGCGTGGCAGGAATAGAGTCTTTGATATGTGCCATTACCAAATGTTCAAAGCACTTCACGATGATTGGCATCAGTGCCACTTAGTTCTGAAGGTGTAGATTTCTTTGGTACAGGGATGATGGTGGCTATTTTGAAGCATGTGGGGACAGCAGCCTTGTTGAGTGAAGTATTAAAGATGTCCCTGAAGACATCAGTGAGCTGGTGTGCACACTCAGCCTGGGCCGTTGTCTGGCCTGTCAGCCTTATGGAGCTTGACTCTCGGCAGAGTCCTGCTCACGTCTGCTGCTGCTACAGCCTCTGCCCGTCTGGAAGGGTGATAGCTTTCGTGGCTGCTCGAAGCATACATAAAGGTTGTTTTGAGTGTCGGGGAGGGGGGCATCACTAGCACAGTCAGTGCTGTTTTCCTTCGCGTGGTCAGTAATGCCCTTGATGCTCAGCCGTATCGGTATTAGTATTGGTTTATTATTGTCGTGTGTATCAAGATACAGTGAACATTTTGTCTTGCTTACTGTTTATACTGATCAAATGTATATGGTAAAACAATAACAATGTAGAATACAGAGTAAAAGCAACTGAAACACTGCAGCAATGGTAAATGACTAAGTGAAAGATCCTAACGAAATAGACTGTGAGGTCAAGAGGCCATCTTATCGCAGAAGAGGTCCATTTGTGAGTCTGATAACAGTGGGATAGAAGATGTCTTGAGTCGGATGGTACATGCTTTCAGGCTTTTGTATCTTCGGTCCAGTGGGAGAGGGGAGAAGAGAAATTCTCTAGAGCTGGTGGGGTCTTTGCACTCAGCCAGGTGGCTGCTGCTTTACGGTGGCAGCAAGAAGCATTGGCAGAGTCCATAGAGGAGAGGCTTGAAGTTTCAGGGTAGTTATTAAAAGGAATATGATGAGTCCACAAGCTGACGTGCCAAAGTGGGGAAAGGCAGATTACAATGTGTGCAGTTCTGGCTGCAGCACTCTAGGAAGGATATGATTGTGCTGGAAAGAGTGCCGAGAATATTCATCAGGATATTGCCTCGGTTGGAGGACTTTATAGGGAGAGGTTGGATAGGTTGGGCTGGTTTTCCCTGGAGTGAAGAAAGAAGAAGAGTAGGCTGAAGAATACCCAATAGAGATACTGTATATAAAATCATAAGGTGCACAGAGAGTGCAAAAGTCATATTCCTTTTCCACGGTGGAGACAGCAGTCATAAGAGGGTACAGGTTTAATGAGACAGAAGGGAGCTTTAAAGGAGATCACTGCATTTAAAAGACATCATGGCATAGACAAATCATAAAAGGTTCCAGCTCCAACACAGGCAACTGGGATTATTGTAGATGGGCAGGAAGGTCAGCATTGGCTTGGTGGGTCAAAGGGCCCACTTTTGCTGTACAACTCTATGATCTACGATCTAATTCTACGCCTATGCCTCATGGTCTTATGACTTTGTAACAGTAGTACTCAGCACCAACGCCCTCCCCACCCACTGCCCTTACACTTCAGAGATATAAAGCAGGCACCTCAAAACATTGAAGAGGTAACAATAACACTGACACTGCAAAACTCTCCAAATCCATTGGTAAAATAAGCAAAACAACATCGCCATAATTATGGCCATGACTTATGCTCAGCCAACTCTGATGGGAAAACACACCAGGTAACCAGGTAAAGAGACACTCTATTTCAACATGCCAAGAAATTGCCAGAATAATAGGGAAAGTACTTCAAGGAAAGACTCAGAATTTCCTTAAAATTGTCATCTACTGAGAAGGACACCTATTCCATGAGTGATCAAAATGGAATGTACTGGGAACTTGAACCCTGTTTATCAGGAGTACCTGGAAGTACAACAAAATGAGTGGAAGGAGCACATTGCCTCCCATGTGACCACATCACCACCAACACCCCCCCCCCCTCACAACCAGCACCACTACCCCTCACCAACCCCACCCCCCACCACTAACCACCACCACTGCTTTCACCTCACCTGCCAGTCTGCAAAATTTACATCCCAGTTGGTCACTACAGCCATCTCAGAATCTATAGAATTCAAATGAAAGCAATTTATTCGTAATGCAAATGACTGCTTAACATAGAGCTAATACCGACCCTTAGATATACTGATATAGTATCATTTAGGAGAGACATAAAATACTGAACCTAACTAATAGTCCATCCATAAACCCTCCTTCTAACTATTTGTTTCTGAATATACATTACAATGATATACTTCATATAATCATTGAAGCTACTGCAGGGAAATCTACGTTAAAAAGAATATTAATTTATGGACCATTTAACCATGGTTTGAAATTCTTTCTCTGCTTTCCCCAGCTGAATGTTGGTCCAGCTTCTAAATTAAAACACATCATACAGAATGCCATGGGATGAACTAATAGCTGTTGAGATGTCTTTTGCATAAAATATCACATACAAAATGCTGGAGAAAATCAGCAGGTCAGGCAGCAGAAGGGATTTCTGCTCAAACATTGATCTTTACTCCTCTTCATAGTTGCTGCTTGACCTGCTGATTTCCTCCAGCATTTTGCGTGTGCTTCTCTGGATTTCCAGCATAGGCCGAATCTCTTGTGTTTTTGCATAAAACAACATCTCCCTGAGCCCCTGAACCTGTGCCGCGACTCCATACAACTTTAAAGAGATTTTCCAAACATTTTATAAGAATAAATAGTTCCCCTTAACCAGCAAATAAAGAAAATGTACATGTTGTCACAAAACATTTTTACAGCAAATGAGGAAGTTTTAAAGTGGTGTAGTTTTCTCTCTTTTCCGGTACTGCAAACTTCCATATCTGCGAACTTTGTGGTGATTTGCCCTGCTCATATGATCTGGATCGAAGGGCTCAGTTTGGTTTGAAATGCTGTGTTGTTGCTCATTTCATTGTTTGCATAATTTGTTTTGTGTTTCTTTTCCTCTTTCTCTGTGGTCTTATTATTTTCAGTTGGGTTCTTTTGGGTTCCCTCCTTTGCAACTGCCTGTAAGCAAACAAATCTCAAGTTTGTATAATTTATATGTTGGCGCATGGCCTAGTGAGCAAGGCATCAGACTAGTAACCTTGAAGGTCACTGGTTCGAGCCTCAGCTGAGGCAGCGTGTTTGTGTCCTTGAGCAAGGCACTTAACAACACATTGCTCTGCGACGTCACCAGTGCCAAGCTGCCTAGTGCCCTTCCCTTGGACAACGTCAGTGGCGTGGAGAGGGGAAGGCCTGCAGCTTGGGCAACTGCCAGTCTCCCATACAACCCTGCCCAGGCCTGCGCCCTGGAAACTCCAGGCACAGATCCATTGTCTCTCGAGACTGATGGATGCCACCACCATATTCTTTGATAATAAATGCACTTTGAAAATACTGCTGAAGGGTCTGCAAACTGTTAAGTGTTTAATTTGGTCTTTTTCATTGTGCTTATTGTGTTTTTTTTTCTTTCCATAGATCATGCCTAATTGCTTCGACCATTTTTTGCTTTTATACCAAAACGAGCAAGCTTTTCATGATAATACTCTTATGACAGCTTACAGGGGTGTCAAACTCATTTTAGGTCACGGGCCGGATTGAGCAAAATGCAGCTTCATGCGGGCCGGATCAGTCGGACGCGTGTGAACGCAACTTTCGTTGCCTCCGTTTTTTCAGCCTGCTCTCATGTGTCTCAGTCTCTGCTATAACTACAAAGTGTTTCACTTTACAAATTCCGTTTCTTATGAAGAAGACTGCCGAGCAAGACTGCCGAATAAACACTAAAAACCCTGAAAACCTGGTACCTGAATAAACTCAGCATTAGCCATATCATACGCCATAGGCGCTTCGATTACTGGGGCCAGCTTTAATAGTAATTAGATATTATCTCGCAGGCCAAAGATAATTCCACCGCGGGCCGGATTTGGCCCGCGGGCCTTGAGTTTGACATATATGGCTTACAATGTGCACTAGAGAGCCCTCTGAGATTTTTGTGTTCAGGTCCCCAGTGTAGAACTTGTTCTTAGCCCCTTCTGATTCAGAAGCTACAGTACTTCCAAATGAGCCACAACCAACGGAGCAATGGTTGCATTTAGTTCCTCCACCTCCTCTGGCAGCACATTCTCTTGTTAAAACTACACCTGCTTTTTATTGAAACTTCTGCCAAGGGAAAACTCAGTACTTAGTTGTCAGGATCAAGTAAGCGAAGAGGGTAATGTCAGGAAAAGAGAACCTTTCCAAACTGTTATCTAAGGGTGTCCATGCGTGGGCAACAACCAACGACAAGGATTGTACAGTGCTACTGCAGACAGCGCTGCTGCCTCTCAGCTCCAGCAGCCAGCATTCATTTCTGACCTACAGTGCTGTTTATGTGGAGCTTATTACTGTTTATGAGGGCATATTTTCTATGTTTCCTCCCACATAGAGTCATACAGTCGTAGGGTCATAGAGTCATAGAAAACTACAGCACAAAAGGAAGCCTTTTGGCCCATGTCAAAACATTTAAACCGCCTCGTCCCATCGACCTGCACTTGCACATAGCCCTCCATACCCCTCCCATCCATGTACCTATTCAAACTTCTCTTAATTGTTGAAATCAAAGTCTCATCCACCATTTGCACCGGTAGTTCATTCCACACCCTTACAACCCTCTGAGTGAAGAAGATTCCCCTCATGTTTCCCTTAAACATTTAATCTTTCACTTTTAACCTATGCCCTCTAGTTTTAGTCTGTGGTAAATTATGTATACCCGTCTGGACATGCCCCTCTGCTGACTGCTCCTGTGTCTCCTCCCACTGACCCCTGTATAAAAGCGATTGGAGGCACTGCTCCTCCCTCAGTCTCCAAGATGTTGTGGTCCCTTTTGCTGCTAATAAAAGCCTATCATTCGCCTCCCATCTCCGAGAGTTATTGATGGTGCATCAATTTTATTAGCAGCAATTTTAAAACATGGAGAGCATGTTACGACCAGACCAATTGAATCTCGACCCTCAATCCCAGGAAGCTGGTGACGCTTTCGAACTCTGGCTAGCATGCTTCGAATCGTACCTGGAGCAGATTCATGTGACCGACTCTGCCACAAAGCACAGGGTTCTCCTCTGCAGAGTCAGTGCAAGGGTCTACTCCATGTTCAGAGACCAAACGGACTACCAGGGTGCAATGGATGCCCTCAAAAGACAATACCAGCGGCCGGTGAACACCGTCTATGTAAGACATCGCTTAGTGACACAGCGGCAGCGGGACGGAGAGTCGAGCGCTGAGTTTGTCCGGGCCCTACAGACACTCGTACGGGCCTGCGACTGCAGGGGACTGACGGCGGAACAGCATGTGGAGCTGTTAGTAAGAGACGCCTTCGTTACAGGGGTCAGGTCAGTGTACGTGAGCCAGCGGCTGCTGGAAAATGCCGATCTTACCTTACATTTGGCGATCGAGCTGGCTGACACGCTGGAGGCTGCTCTGCACAACGCTGACGCTGTCCAGGCGCATGATCTCCCGTTGGCCCCATGGACGCCGCAGACCCCACAACCCGCCGGCAAATCAACCTCGACTGCTGCCAGTCGCGAGTCCGTGAAGTCCTCGCAACCCGCTGGCGAGTCGACCATGGCTGCTGCCAGTCGCAAGTCTGCACAGTGTTACTTCCGCAGACTCGAAAAGCACCCTCGAAAACGCTACCCGGCCCGAGAAGCTACCTGCTCCAGCTGCGGCAAGAAGGGCCACTTCGTCAAGGCCTGTAAGTCCAAACCACGAGCGGGGTCGAGCAGCGCCGCATGCGAGGCATGGGGGTCGCCATCTTGGTCGCCACCATCTTGCCTGCCTGCCTCGTGCGAGGCATGGGGGTGGCCATCTTGCCTGCCCGCCACGTGTGAGGCATGGAGGCAGCCAGCTTTGTTGGCACCACCTCGCCCCACCTCCGACCCACGGGTGCTTACCGGGCACCAAGACGGCGATGCAACTCTGGCCTCTGTGACCCTCGACCAGAGCGCTCCACGCCAGCTCGCCAGGTCAATGATGGACATCCTGGTGGAGGGGCACAGGACTAGCTGCCTGTTTGACATGGGCAGCACTGAGAGTTTTATTCACCCGGACATGGTGCAACGCTGCAGACTCGTGACACGGCCGGTAAGCCAGAGGGTCACCATGGCTTCTGGGTCGTATTCCACAGACATCCGGGGGGGGTTGTGTAGCGACACTGGTGGTGCAGGGCACAGAATATCGGAACTTTGCGTTACTGGTCATGCCTCAACTGTGTGCCCCTGTTCTATTGGAGCTCGACTTCCAGAGCCACCTGAAAAGTGTGACAATGGAGTATGACGGGCCCCTCCCACCAATCACTGTCAGAAATCCTCAGTTTTGTGGGACTTCATCATATACCCCGCTACTGACCACACACACACACCGACCCGCACATCCCACCCAACACCATGCCAACAGCCGCGCTACTGACACCACTTGCAGCCTCTCCACCCTCAAGATCCCTCCCCCACCGCTGTTCGCCAACCTGACCCCCAACTGTAAACCTGTGGTAACTAAAAGCAGGAGGTACAGCGTGGGGGACAGGGCCTTCATTCAGTCGGAGGTGCAGTGGCTGCTCAGGGAAGGGATCATTGAGACAAGCACAAGTCCTTGGAGGGCCCAGGTGGTTGTTGTTCGGACCGGGCAGAAAAATAGGATGGTCGTAGACTATACCCAGACCATCAATAGGTTCATGCAGCTTGACGCGTACCCCCTACCCCGCATCGTGGATATGGTCAATCAGATAGCTCAGTACAAGGTGTACTCGACCATAGACCTGAAATCCGCTTACCATCAGCTCCCCATCCGCCCAGAGGACCGCCCCTACACCGCCTTTGAGGCGGGCGGCAGGCTCTATCACTTCCTGCGCGTCCCCTTTGGTGTCACGAATGGTGTCTCTGTCTTCCAGAGGGAAATGGACTGGATGGTGGACCAGTGCCAACTGAAGGCCACGTTCCCATATCTGGATAACATCACCATCTGCGGTCACGACTGGCAGGATCACGACACCAACCTCCAGCGATTTTTCCAAGCAGCCAAAGCTCTTAACCTCACCTATTACAGGGACAAGCGTGTGTTCGGAACCACCCGACTTGCTATCCTTGGGTATGTCGTGGAGAACAGGGTCATTGGCCCTGACCCCGACCGTATGCGCCCCCTGTTGGAACTCCCTCCTCCCACCGCCCTCAGAGCCCTCAAACGGTGCCTGGGCTTCTTTTCCTATTACGCCCAATGGGTCCCTCACTATGCAGACAAGGCCTGTTCCCTGGTCAAGTCCACCGCATTTCCCCTCTCAGCCGAGGCCTGCGCGGCCTTCAGCCGCATTAAAGGGAACATTGCCAAAGCAACGATGCATGCGGTGGACGAGACCATCCCCTTCCAAGTAGAGAGTGATGCCTCCGACTTCGCGCTGGCTGCTACCCTCAATCAAGCAGAAGACAGGTAGCATTCTTCTCTCGTACCCTTCAAGGCCTGAAATTCGACACTCCACGGTGGAGAAAGAAGGCCAGGCCATAGTGGAAGCTATTAGACACTGCAGGCACTATCTCGCCGGCAAAAGGTTCACCTTGCTGACCGACCAGCGCTCAGTTGCGTTCATGTTCAGCAACCAACAGCGGGGCAAAATCAAAAATGATAAAATTTTGAGGTGGAGAATAGAACTCTCCATCTACAACTATGACATCCTGTACCTGCCTGGAAGGCTCAATGAGCCCCCTGATGCCCTATCCTGGGGAGCATGTGCCAGCGCGCAGCTCGACCAGCTATATGCCCTCCATGCAGATCTTTGCCACCCGGAGGTCACCCGACTTTACCATTTCGTGAAAGCCCGGAACCTGCCTTACTCCCTTGAGGAAATCAGGACGATGACCAGGGACTGTCAAGTCTGCGCTGAGTGCAAACTGCACTTCTACCGTCCTGAAAAGGCACAACTTATCAAGGCCACCCGCCCCTTTGAGCGACTGAGTGTTGACTTTAAGGGCCCCCTTCCCTCCACCGACCGCAATGTCTACTTTCTCAACATAATCGAAGAGTTCTCGCAGTTCCCCTTTGCCATCCCCTGCCCCGATACCACTGCCACGTCCGTCATAAAAGCCCTGCGCCAGCTCTTCACTCTGTTTGGATATCCCTGCTATATCCACAGTGATAGAGGGTCCTCATTTATGAGTGACGAGCTGCGCCAGTACCTGCTGGCTAGGGGTATTGCTACTAGCAGGACAACGAGCTATAATCCCCAGGGGAGTGGACAGGTGGAGAGGGAGAATGCCACTGTGTGGAAGGCCACACTCTTAGCCCTTAGGTCAAAGGGAATGCCGGTCTCTCGCTGGCAGGAGGTCCTCCCCGAGGCACTCCACTCCATCTGTTCCCTGTCGTGCACGTCCACCAATGCCACCCCTCATGAGCGACTCTTTTCTTTTCCCAGGAAGTCTGCCACTGGGACCACCCTACCGGCCTGGCTGACGTCCCCAGGGCCAGTGCTGCTCCGGAAACATGCGAGGAGCAATAAATACTCCCCGATGGTCGAGAGGGTTCACCTACTTCATGCGAACCCCCAGTATGCCTACATGGTCTTACCTGATGGGCGGGAGGACACGGTCTCCGTCTGTGACCTGGCGCCCGCAGGAGCACCAGACCCCTACCCCGAACACTCCACGGCGACTATGAACCCCGTACCCACCGATGTATATACCCACGAGACACCGCGCACACCAAGCCCTACACAGACTCCTCATGACACTCCCATACCAGGCGCCTCGCACACGCATGAGGGATTACTGATGCCTAACGTGCTGGCACCTCAAGTCAGGCCGGAGCCAGCACAACCACCGTCTCCGGTGCAATCACCACCGGTGCTACGTAGATCGCAGCGACAGACTCGACCGCCTGATAGACTTAACCTGTAAATATACTTGTAAGAAACTTCGCCCTGTGGGGACTCTCTTTTAAAATAAAGGGGGGGTGAATGTGGTAAACTATGTATACCTGTCTGGACACGCCCCTCTGCTGACTGCTCCTGTGGCTTCTCCCACAGACCCTTGTATAAAGGCAATTGGAGGCACTGCTCCTCCCTCAGTCTCCGAGATGTCGTGGTCCCTTTTGCTGCTGATAAAAGCCTATCATTCACCTCCCGTCTCCGAGAGTTATTGATGGTGCATCATAGTCCCAACCCAACCTCAGTGGAAAAAGCCTGCTTGCATTTGCCCTATCTATACCCTTCATAATTGTGTATGCCACTTTCAAATCTCCCCTCAATCTTTTATGTTCTAGGAAATAAAGTTCTGATCTATGCAATCTTTCCTTATAACTCAGGTCCAACAGTCCTGGTAATATACGTGTAAATTTTCTCTGTACCAATTCAATCTTATTTACATCTTTCCTGTAAGTTGGCAACCAAAACTGCACACAATACTCCAAATTAGGCCTCACCAATGTCTTATACAACTTCGACATAACATCCCAACTCCTGTACTCAATACATTGATTTATAAAGGCCAATGCACTAAAAGCTTTCTTAATGACCCTATCTACCTGTGATGATACTTTTGATGAATTATAGACCTATATTCCCAGACCCCTTTGTTCTACCACACTCCACAGTGCCCTACCGTTCACTGTGTAAGAGTTATCCCAGTTGTTCCCCCCAAAGTGCAACACCTCACACTTGTCTGCATTAAATTCCATCTCCCATTTTTCCAGCTGGTTCAGATCCCAGTGCAAGATTTGATAGTTTTCCTCACTGTCCACTACACCCCCAATCTTGGTGGCATCTGCAAATTTGCTAATCCAGATAACCACATTATCATCCAGATCATTGATATACGAGGGGTGATTGATAAGTTTGTGTCCTAAGGTAGAAGGAGTCAATTTTAGAAAACCTAGCACATTTATTTTTCAACATTGTCCCCTCCTACATTTACACACTTAGTCCAGCGGTCGTGGAGCATACGGATCTTGGACCTCCAGGAAGAGTCCACAGATGGGTGATTGATAAGTTTGTGGCCTAAGGTAGAAGAAGATGAGTTATACAGCTGTTGTTACATACACACGCAGTTCGACTTTGAGTGGTAATGCAGAAAGTTTAAAGTTAATGATTCATCAAGGGTGATTGATAAGTTCGTGGCCTAAGGTAAAAGGAGATTAGGTATTCAAATTTTCTGCATAATCACTCAAAGAGTTGAACTGCATGTGCATGTAATGAGAGCTGTATAACTCATCTCCTTCTACCTTAGGCCACGAACTTATCAATCACCCATCTGTGAACACCTGGAGGTCCAAGATCTGTATGTTCCACGACCGCTGGACTAAGTGTGTAAATGTAGGAGGGGGCTGTGTTGAAAAATAAATGTGCTAGATTTTCTAGAATTGACGCTTTCTACCTTAGGCCACGAATTTATCAATCACACCTTGTACTTGACAAACATCAACAGACCCAACACAGATTCCTGTGGCATCCAGTCAGACAGGCAACTATCTACTGCCACTCTCTGACTTCTCCGACAAAGTCAATGTTTAACCCTATTCATTACCTCATCTTGAATGCCAATCAATTGAGCCATCTTGACCATCATCTTTTGTGGGACTTTGTCAAATGCCACTGGCTAGGCTTCATCAACTTTCCTGGTAACATCCCCAAAAACTTCTGTAAGATTGGTTAGACATGACCTACTATGCATGAAGGCCTGCTGACTATCCTTAATCATTCCCTATCTATCCAAATACTCATGTACCAGGTCCCTTAGGATACTTTTCAATAGCTTTCCCATTGCTGATGTCAGGCTTACCGGCATATAATTTCCTGGTTTATTATTAGACTCTTTCTTAAACAATGGAATTATATTAGCTAACCTTAAATCCTCCAGTATCTCACCAGTTTTAAATATCTCTGCTAGGGCTTCCACAATTTCTGCACTTACCTCCCAAAGGGAACACTTTGTCAGGCCCTGGGAATTTGTCCACCCTGATTTGCCTCAAGACAGCAAACACCTCTTATTTGCAATCTGTATAAGATCCATGATCTCACTACTGTTTTGCCTCAATTCAATAGGAACTCTGTCCATTTCCTGAGTAAATACAGATGCAAAAATCCATTTAAGATCTGCCCCATCTCTTTTGGGTCCATTCTGATCTTCCAGAGGACCAATTTTGTCTCTTGCAATCCTTTTCCTCTTAACATCTCTGCAGGAGTCCTGAGGATTCTCCTCACCTTGTCTGCTAGAACAACCTCATGCCTTCTCTTAGCTCTCCTGATCTCTTTCTAAAGTGTTCTCTTGCATATATTATACTCAAGTACCTTATTTGTTCCTGTCTGCCTATATCTGCTATGCACCCCCTTTTTCTTCTTAACCACAGCCTCACTATCTCTTGAAATCTCTCCCTAAACCTTTTATCCTTGTCTTTTATTCTGACAGGCACATACAAGCTTTGTACTTGTAAAATTTCACTTTTGAAAGCCTCTCACTTACCCAGTACACCTTTGCCAGAAAACAATCTGTTCTAAGCCACATTTGGCTGATCCTTTCTGATATCATCAAAATTGCACTCTCTACAATTTAGAATCTCAACCCATGAACCAGACGAATCCTTTTCCATAACTACCTTGAAACTAATGACATTATGAGCACCAGATACAAGGTGTTCCGCTACACAAACTTCTGTCACCTGCCCTGTCTCATTCCCTGAGGAGATTAAGTGTCATTAGGACTTCTATATACTGAATAAGGAAACTTGCCTGAACACATCGAGATCAAGTGGATCATTGGGACTTCTATTTACTGATTAAGGAAATTTTCCTGTACACATTTGACAGACTTCATCCCATTTAGTCCTTTTACAGTATGGGAGTCCCAGTCATTATTTGGAAAACTAGTATCATCTACCATCACAACGTTCTATTTCTTGCAAAAGTCCATGATCTTTCTGCCAAACTGTTCCTCTAAATACCACAAACAGTTGGGTGGTCTATAATATAGCCCCATTAACATGGTGATACCTTTCTTATTCCTCAGTTCCATCCATAATGTCTCACTAGAAGATTCTCCAAACTCTCCTGACTGAACACTCTCATGACATTTTCCCTGACCAGTAACACCACCCCTCCCTCTTTAATCCTTCCTGTATTATTATGGCTAAAGCAATGGAACCCTGAGAGATGGTTGCAGGAGGGGCAGTACTCAAGTCTCACTAATGGCTACAATATCATACAGTAATTCCATATGTTGATCCATGTCCTGAGCTCATCTGCCTTTCCTACAATACTTCCTGCATTGAAATACACACAACAAAGAACATCAGTTCCACCATGCTCAACATTTCGCTTCCTGACTTTGTCTCTAGTCTTAACAACATCTGTCACCACAACCACTCTACTATCTGCTTTGGCACTCTAGTTCTCATCCATTTGCAACTCTCCTTTAACCCCCCCCCCCCCCGAAGTACAGCCGGCCCTCCTTATCCGTGGGGGATTGGTTCTGACACCCCCCGCGGATGCCAAAAAATGTGGATGCTCAAGTCCCTTATTTAACATGGCTCAGCACAGTGGTCTTTAGGACCCAGCAGAACCCCGGACTTTATTTAACATGTCTCAGTGAGGTGGACATTAGGACCCAGCGGCGCAGCTCTGATTCCGCAGTGTTTCTGTTCACGAAAATAATTACGATCACGATTGAAAATAAGGTGGAAGTAATAAAGCGATCGGAAAGAGGTGAAATGCCATCGGTCATTGGAAAAGTGTTAGGCTACAGTCAGTCAACGATCGGAACAATTTTAATGGAGCATGTGAAAGGCCCTGCTCCAATGAAAGCTACAATTATTACTAAGCAATGCAGTGGTTTAATTATTGAAATACATAAGTTCCTTAAGTGTTTTATATGCATAGAAAGGTAAAATATATACTATATACTAAGAAAAACGTTTGACTAACTGACGCTAAATAATACCGGATGTACCTGTTCTGACTTCAAATCCAACTTAAAGATGGACTCAGGAACTGAACTCATTCATAACCCAAGCACTGCTGCTTGTACTTTAAAATCATCTCTAGATTACTTATAATACCCAAAACAATGTAAATGCTATGTAAGTAGTTGCTATACTGTATTGTTTAGGGAATAATGACAAGAAAAAATAGTCTACATGCTCAAACAACAAGTGCTGAAGAGAGAACTTCCGGGTTTTCCCGATTCGCGGTTGGTTGAATCCGTGCATGCGGAATCCGTGGATAAGGAGGGCCGACTGTACTAGCAAACCTTCCCACCAGGATGTTTTGGTCCCCCTCCATCTCTTCTATACAAGTTGCACCTTCCCTGGAAGAGAGCCCAATTTTCCAACAATCTGAAACACTCCTTCCTACACCAACTCATTAGCCACATGTTAAACTGTATGATCTTCCTACTTTTAACCTCACTAGCAAGTGACACAGTTAGTAATCCTGAAATCGCAACCCTGAAAGTTTTGTCCTTTATCTTGTCATCTGCTTATGTCGTTGGCACCAACGTGGACAGAGGCCTCTTGCTGCCTACCCTCCCACTTAAGGATGCTGAAGACGATCTGAGTTTCGGCATTTGAACAGCAGAATATCAGAGATCAGGAGTGTGAGAAGATGTGATCACTCAGGTCAGCGAGTGAGCATTAAGAGCAGTGTTTCGCAGAAGTTACAGCGTTTGAACAGTGGCCGACCAGTGATCGGGATTCATTACCAAGTGCACATTAAACTATGGTAGGGGCAAGTGGCATGGTCTTTGTTGAAGCGGCCATCATTGGCCATTTTGAGGCTTTAGCTCCTTGAGGCTTCTGCGAGGAGAGGCTTTTGTGAGAGAAGGCAAAAATCTGTACGTTAATTTATTGCTTCCTTCTTTATCATGGCACAGTTATAGCAGTAGGATAGATGAATCCTCCTCTTGCAGAATATGGGAAGGCAGGGAGACCTCCAGTGTCCCTGATGACCTCACCTACAAAAAGTGCATCCAGCTGCAACTTCAAAAAAGACCATGTTCAGGAGTAGGTACAGGAACTGATTAACTCCAGATCATTCAGGAGGCTGAGAGGGTGATAGAGCAGATGCTTATTAGTATGTTAATTAGCTACTGTGATTGTATTGCATTTGTGACCACAAAGTTCTGAAGTCAAACCAAGATTTTAAGCCCTATCTGATATAGATAGCTACAGATACCCTCACTAAATGGAGGTTATTCTTTTAGCCACCTACTCTTCAAATGCTCGATCACTTCCCTGTTTACCCTCCATGGCAATATTATCTGCCAATACCCACATTTTAAATGTTGGGACACCTCCCTATCCTTCTAGCTGACAAAGTAGTTTAAACACAATTCATTTATTTTTAAGATAAAATTCTTAAAGCACATTTAAAACTCATAGAGGTTTTCTATCTTATAAAAGGTTTCTAAACTACAAATGATTTCTAAAATACAGATACAATTATATAAGCTAAAAAGACATACCAACAAGTTGCAGAGGTCTGTTGCAGAAATCAAAGGCAGAGAAATGGATTCTAGTTCATCCTGTCTTTCTGTCATTCTTCTTGCTGTGCCTTGAGCATTCCTAACAAGTATGACTGCTCTCTTATATTTATACTTTTTTTTTGGCCCTTGAGTAACTTCATGCACAAGTAACATCTTTACAGATACCTTTCTGCACTGATGGTTTAAAAGCTTTTGGGGACAGACATCCCAGCCGTGAATTTTGACTCTCTGGGTACACAAATCTTCCAACGGTTGATAGATCAGCTATCTGATGTGCTGTGTGATGGTATCAATCTGGTCTCAAAGATTCCTTGAACTAAATAACTTAGCCAATGTTAACTGATTTGATACAGGCCAATTAACATAACATCATTGTTTTACATTGTCTCTTTTGAGCATTTTGAGCAGTCAGCCCCATGCTGCAGCCCGTATCTCTATAATGTTGTTTGTTTGCAAAGTTGCCCTTTTAACTTCAAATTGATTATTGCTTGCAATTTACATTATGAACTGAAGACTGGTTTCTGCTGTTACGTACCCGTGACACGTGACAGTGGTACCCTTGTCACATGACTGGGGTTGAAGTTATACTGGACATGAGGTAATGGTCTTGTGATGGTGGAGTGATGTCATTTTCCCGCCAGTAGAGGTCATGTGACAGGTTTTTTTTACAGGGTATAAAAGGAAGACCCACCCTCTCAGGTGGGGCAGTTCGTGGCGGGATTTGCCAAGCTGACTTCATGTCCCTGCGTGATTTAATGTGATGACGCAGTTTAGTTGAAAAATGAAGTTTTATATAATGCCTAAAGTTTAAAAGGTCATTGCCAGCGGTTTCTTTGCTGGTGGAGAGTGAAGAAAAGTTTGGAAGATAAAGATCGAGGAAAATCGATTTTTGATGGTGGATTGGTTACGACTTTATTTGATCCTCATTCGGAAGGATTTCGTTGACTGTTCTCGTGTTAATCTCCGCTGGGATAGCGGGAGATTGAGAATAGTGTGGAAGAAGAGGTTAGTGCCATTAAACCATTACGTTTTATAAAATTCTTCGTGGGAAAGTTCGACGCCGGGGATAGGACAACGACGTGGAAGAGAACTTAAATCGCCTTAAAAAGTCTCTCCTTTTAAATGGACTGTGAGCTTTTGAACTTTCGGCATACCGCTTTAAAGAACTGTTTTCTTTTGGCATACCACTTTAAAGAACTGTTTTTTTTTCAATACCGCTTTAAAGACTGTTTGATCTGCAACGCTATTAAGATCTGTGAATCTGCCGCACAGCAGCTGAGTTCCGTTTAAGCTAATGTTTGTTTACTTTTGGGGGGTTGGTTTTCAGTGTTTAATAAAGGTGTTATTTGTTATGAAAACCCTTGCCTAACTCATCTATATTTATTGTTGCCTGAATACGTAACACTGCTTATGACAAGAAGATGAACAAAGAATATTGGCTGGATGTTTAATTTACTCAAAAACAGCTCTTTGATCTCTAGAAGTGTCAACTGCTTTGTTAGAAAGCTGTGCTTGTCATAAAGGCTCCCCCACCTGAGCCAAGTAATATCCATAATATTACTACAAATTATCACTAGTTTAAGTGACTGTCAAGAGAGGTATTCTTGGCTATGTATAAAGGAGAATACAGTATATTAAAGGGAAATAAATTGAGAATTGGGATTAATGGATTAATAGCATGATTTTGACAGCTAACATGGACTCAGTAGGCCTAATGGACTCTCCTATGTTGTAGAAGCACCAGTTGTTAATATGAAAAATATGAAAATGAAAATAGCTTGCGTAATGCTAATTCTCGTGATCAATGAGCTGGCTAAGACTTATTGATGAGTTTAACAGTGCGCATGTGACCAGAGACAATAACATATGAACACATCATAAAATTTTGTTAACCTTATTTTCGGATGGGATCACTGTTCAGAATGTAATCAAGAATATGCATGGTAGTATAGTGGTTAGCACAATCACTTTACAGTGCCGGTGATCAATGATCAGGTACGACTCCTACTGCTCTATGTAAGGTGTTTGTATGTTCTCCCTGTGACTGCATGGGTTTCCTCTGGCTGCTCTGGTTTCCTCCCAATTCCAGTGACATACCGTGTGGTTAAGGTTAGTCAGTTGTCGGCATTGTGACAGCTACGGCTTTCCCCGGCACAATCCTCACTGATTTGATTTGATGCAAATTTTACTGCATGTTTCGATGCACATGTGACAAACAACGCTAATTTTCCTAGAATGGTTTGTGGTGTTCATTCAAAATTGCACCCATCACAACTTGTTTCTATCATTTTAAAAATATTTATTTAAAAAAAGATAGTCCAATAGATTTCAGCCTATTCTTTTCAGAGAGCATGTTGTGTAACATATGTCCTAGATAATTGGATCCACATAAGACTCACCTTTTCATACTGAAGGATAGATTATTATTACATTGCATCTGGGCACGTCTTTTACTGGTTCACTACCTGATTAAACTGATTTATTTTACATCTGGGGTGGAAGTATAAAGCAGGATTTATGTCAGTCCATTATTGACCCATCTGTGGGTTCCATTTAGTTTTACTTTTTGCCTGCATTATTCTTACAAGAAGATAAACAGAAGTCTCTGGTGAAGTCTGCCTGTCTTCTCATTTATTTTACAGTTCGCCATTCTTAGCTCACCTCTGCTTCCATTTTTCCAAACTCCTTTTGCTTACATATTCTTTCATGCATACAAAATTGCAAATAAAATTCAGTTTTTATCTATAGAAATGTTTTACATTTTTTTTGCTCTTTCCATTTGCCTCTTTCAGAGAAAAGATCAGATTAATAGAAGCATTCCAAAAATTGCACTGAATGATGGCAATCAATAGGTAATTTTGGCATTAATTCAGTATCTAAAATAAGAAGCTATTATGTATAAGTTAATAATATTTCCACACAATCACTCAGGTGTCATATTTTTCCATTTTCAATGAAAAAAATTGCATAATTTTTTTTGACATGATTACCACAAGTGAAGAAATTATTCCAAAATTTTTCTCAACTTGTTAAGATTTATAATGTAAACTAATAATACTAAAGAATAAAATCATAACCATCACTTGTCAGCCTTCAATGAGTAAGTAATCAATAAAAACTCTGGAATTGTCATTGCAGAATGAGGAAGCAATCAGGAAAAAATGTATTAAATATTGCTTCTAATATTGATCCTCTGATTTGAAGGCATGACTTTCACTTTGACCTTTATCCATTGAACTAGTCATTCCAACATACTTACTTACAAATCCTTAGCCAATTGCGCTAATCAATGGGCTGATATAAGATAAACATCTTTAGCTGTGATAACGAGATATCTGTGTTCTCCGTGCATTGTGGAAATCAGTGCCTCTATTTCATTGTTTAAAGGACAGCAGTTAAAAACTTCGGCAATAATTCTCCCTAACACTGCTTATTTTGCTTGCATGTCACAGAAACTAAATTAGAGGAGCACCTTCCACGAGATAACTTTTAATTCAGTTTAATCCATCAACTACAATCCATGATCCAGTGGACCACGAAGTACAATCTCTGATTTCTTGTCTTTGCTGATAATGGAATATTGGAATGTCAACCTACCAGTTCCAACAGCCTGTGGGAACTTCTCAATGTCTGTGGAGTGCCTTCAACTTAAAGGTGAATTACTGTATTTAACCTATTAACATTCTAGTTGATTGCTCATGCACTATAATCCCTGCCAAATACTACCTTTGGTTTATGATAAAATAGGTAGTTTGGAGACTATTCACCAAGCTTCCTGAAATGAAAAGTAAAACGATAAGTATGCTGGCCTGCTATTATAGTGTTAGGTAGAAGAATAATTATGTTAGATGAACTCTCAGAAACCCTTGCCAATCATTCCTATCAGTCTCTTTTCCCCATGTTTTCCTACAACATATTCTCTTTCACATGCTTATCAACTCCTTCCCTTCACACTCCCTCCTCAGTCTACTTTCCATCTATATTAGCAGTAATTTACAAGAGCCAATTAATCTACCAAGCAGCACATCATTGGAATACAGGAGGTATCCGAAGCACTGGGGAGATCCAATACACAAATTTGAAACATTAACCACAGTAAACAAAAATGTATCAATTTTTGGAATTGGAATTGATTTATTATTGTCATATGCACTGGGATATAGTGAAAAGCTTGCTTTGCAAACTGTTCATTCAGATCAGATTATTACACAGTGCATTCAGCTAAAACAACAATAAAATGCAAAGAAAAGTGTAAGAAAATTAAGTAGACATGGCTCAGACAGAGTCCAGTGTAGGTAAATAATAAGGCCATTAATCAAAATCATAACAAGGTAGGTTTTGAGGTCAAGAGCCCAATTTGTTATACAAGGGAGATATTTAGTAGTTTTGTAGCAGCGGGATTCTTGAGCCTAGTGGTACACACTTTCAGACTTTTGTACCTTCTGCCCAATGGAAGAGGAGAAAAGAGAAAATGTCTGGGGTGGGTGGGGGCTTTGATGATGTTGGCTGCTTTACTGAGGCAGTGAGAAGTATAATTAAAGTCCAAAGAGGTAAAGCTGGTTTGGTTTCCATGATGTGCTAGATCTAGAATACCTATTAAATCAAAACACCAATAGCATAATAGTTCAGCAGCCCGGTCTGCAGCTTCACAGCTGTAGAAAACCATGTTTGATCCTGACCACAGTGCAGTCTATGCAGACTTCGTTTATCCTCTCCTGTGACCATGAGGCTTCTTCCATGGACACCAGTTTAATCCCACATCCAAAGATGTTCTACTTGATAGGATCATTGGCTACTTTCACATCATGGGAGAATATACATAACAAGGAAAATAAGTGGTGCAAGTCCCTAAGAGTCAGCTGAAGGTTGTGAGAAATAGAAAATTCATCAACATGAAATAGCTTACTAATAATTGCCATCAGGTGTGCACTTTTTATTCTTCCTGTCTACGGCTTTTGATAGCCTTTTGAATGTTACAAGGGACTTTGAAACACAGCTGATCCTTGTTGAGCTTGTATTTATTGCTCCATATGTTTTTCTTCCACCTCAATAAATCTTTCCCCATCAACACATCCTTCTATTTCTTTCTGCCATGTGCTTTCTTTCGTTGTTTCTCTGTAGCTGTTCTATTTGTCTTGGCCATATGCTCACCAACTTCAACATAAAGATCTTTCAGAATTCCTTATTAACCTTGCCTTTGAGACTCCACCTACCACCCTCACAGGTGGAAAAGTCACAACTATTTTTGTTGTGCATTTAATATTTTAGTTATAGTTGAGCAATCTTGTATACAGTTCCTATAAAAAGTATTCACTGCGCCACCCCCACCAGGAAGTTTTCAGGTTTATTGTATTGCAACGTTGAATCACAGTGGGTTTCATTTGGCTTTTTTTTTACACCAATCCACAGAAAAAAGCCCATTCAAGTCAAAGTGAAAACTAATCTCTACAAAGTGATCTAAATTAATTGCAAGTATCAAAAAACACAAAATAACATATTGCATAAGTATTCACCCCCTTTAATATGATACACCAAATGATAACGTGTGCAGTCAATTGGTTTTAGAAGTCACATCGTTAGTGAAATGGAGATTACCATGAGCATTCAAGGTGTTTTAATTGATTGTAGTAAAAATACACCTGTATCTGGAAGGGCCAACTGCTGGTGAGTCAGTATCCTGGTTAAAACTACACCAGGAAGACAAAAGAACACTCCAATTCACTCCACAAAAAGGTTATTGAAAAGCCCAAGTCAGGAAATGGATACAAGAACATTTCCAAGACACTGCATATCCCTTGGAGTACAGTTAAGTCAGTCATCAAGAAATGGAAAGAAAATGGCACAGCTGTAAATCTGTCTAGAGCAGGCCATCCTCAAAAACTGAGTGACTGTGCCAGAAGGGGATGAGTGAGGGAGGCCACCAAGAGTCCGATGACAACTCTGCAGGAGTTACAAGCTTCAGTGGCTGAGATGGGAAAGACTATGCATACATCAACTGTTGCCCAGACGCTTCACCAGTTGCAGCTTTATGGGAAAGTGGCAAAGAGAAAGCCACTGTTGAAAAATACTCACATGGAATTTCAGCTAGAGTTTGCCAGAAGGCAAGTGGGAGAATCTGAAGTCAGACAGAAGAAAATTCTAAGGTCTGCAGAAACCAAAATTGAGCTTTTTGGCCATCAGACTAAACACTATGTTTGGTATAAGCCAAACACGGCACATCATCAACAACACACCATCCCTACCGGTGAAACATGGTGGTGGCTGCATCATGCTGTTTGAATATTTCATTGCAGCAGGCCTTGGAAGGCTTGTGAAGGTAAACGGTAAAACAAATGCAGTAAAATACAGGGAAATCCCAGAGGAAAACCTGATGCAATCTGCAAGAGAACTGCAATTTGGGAGAAGATTTGTTTTCCAGCAAGACAATGACCCCAAGCATAAAGCCAAAGCTACACAGGAATGGCTTAAAACCAACAAAGTTAACGTCTTGGAGTGGCCAAGTCAGAGTCCAGACCTCAATCCAGTTGAGAATTTGAGGCTTGACTTGAAAAGGGCTGTTCACTCACGATCCCCATGCTGACAGAGCTTGAGCAGTTTTGTAAAGAAGAAATTTTGGGAAACAATTGCAGAGTCCAGATGCGCAAACCAGATCAAGACCTATCTACATAGACTCAAGGCTGCAATTGCTGTCAAAGGTGCGTCTACTAAATACTGACTGAAGGGGGTGAATACATATGCAATCAATTATTTTGTGTTTTATATTTGTAATTAATTTAGATCACTTTGTAGAGATCTGTTTTCACTTTGACATCAAAGAGTCTTTTTCTGTTGATCAGTCTCAAAAAAAGCCAAATTAAATCTACTATGATTCAAAGTTGTAAAACAATAAAACATGAAGTCGTCCGAAGGGGATGAATACTTTTTATAGGCACTATATATATTGTTTGATTCAGCATTCTTATTTGTTTAAATATGGTAATTAATTATAGGTTATATGTACAAATACGTTAATTGCATTTATCATCATACTACCATGTGTTACGTGCACATCTTGCTTGAAGTAAACTCAAAGTTACACCCGTATTTCTGGATTCTCCATATCTTCCTTTGAATTGGTCTAGTGTTTTGAAGTTATAAAACATAACATTGACAATGAACCTGACATGGTTATCAACCTATTGCAGCAAGACAATCAAAATAAAATAAAATGCAGCTAAAGCAATGTTGAAATAGAGCAGCACATGGTTTTGGAAGGGAAGACATGATCAAGTTTTTAAAAACTGCTGTAAATGGAAGATTTCGGGATTCATAAAGAGTGAGTACCAGGTGATAATAATCATTTTTTTAAAAAGTAGCAATGATTGGCTACATCGAAAAACTTGTCAATGTTTATTACACAGCGGGTACTGGGCTTGTGTATACTGAGCTATTGGAACAGTATGTTGAAGCAAATGTAATAACCAATGAGAAGTGAGAGCCAATTTTGCTGAGTTCATTAGTTTGCCTCAAAGTTTGACTGCTCCAGCAAACCATCAGAAAATTCTTTTGCTGCTATTGATGCAGGAACACTTAAAACCAAAGTCACTGGTGATTGCAGAATGCTTTAGGATTCATAAGCGGAATAATGTGGCTAAATTGAAGAGATTATCTGAGCATTGTCAGCTCAGTAATGGGTTTACTGATATACTGAGAGATCATTTAGCTTAAGGAATCTTAAGAGAAAGTATTCAAAAACAGCTGCTAACTGAAGCACAGCTCATATTCATATAAACAGTGGGAATTGCCGTTTCACTGGAAACTGCAGACAGAGATACAACTGAGTTGCAGTCAGGAATGAGGGGGAGTGAAAACAAAATTGCATCACCAAGTAGAAACCGGCCTTGCTGAACAAATTGTCTTACTGTAGTGGCAGGGGCTCACTTATACCAACCAATGTGGGTTTCAAGGTGGATATTGCTGAAAATGCAACAACATAGGACACATATAAAGAGTATGCCAGGCAGACAAAAATAAATGGACTGCTCTGGGAAGAGAAAAAAACTAAAAAGACAAGTTGCAGTTTCAATAAGAGCACTAATCTTGCATGCTGTTGATGAAAAATATTATAATATTGTGAGTGACACAGGATTGTGTAACCTTGAGATTTACAGTGTGAAAATTAGCAATAGAGAAGCAATATGACTTACACAAGACGTGAACGGCAAATTAATTAAAAAGGGATTAGACACTGGTTCAGCTGTTTCAGTCATTCCACAATATGAGTTTGAGATACATTTCAAAGATACTAAACTGAGGCCTGTAGATAGCCAACTAAGAACTTATACTGGAGAAAAGATAATACCTATGGGAATGATATCTGTGGCAGTGAAATACAACAACCCACAAGCCTCATTGAGCCTGTATGTGGTGAAATGAAAGGATCAGCATTGTGGGGGTGTGATTGGCTGAGACAAGTATAATCTGTTTGGGGTCTATCCTATATTTGCATACCACATCGCTGCAATGAACCCCACTCTAAGTGAGTGAAGAGAGCTTCTGAATGATGCCACAACTGTCTCATGCTGAACACCATGAATCATTGACCAACAGAGGACAAACAGGCGTTGGTGTCAACCTCCATGCCTCTAGTTGGAGAGCATATTGGAGTAAGGCAGGACCATGATGCTCAGAGGAAAGGAGAAAGTGAGAAATGCAGTGGTTCCCCCTACAACAGAATCAGGGTTTATTATCATCAGCAGGTCTCATGAAATTTGTGAACTTAGCAGCAGTAGTACAATGCAGTACATGACAAAATAGAAAGAAAAAAATAAGCAAGCAAATCAACTACAGTAAGTATACATATGTATATTAAATAGGTAGACTGAAAATAATGCAAAACAGAAGTACTGTAACTAATTGAGGTAGTGTTTATGGGTTCAATGTCCATTTAGGAATCAGATGGCAGAGGGGAAGAAGCTGTTCCTGAATTGCTGAGTGTGTGTCTTCAGGTTTCTGTACCTTCTTCCTGAGGGTAACAATGAGAAGAGGGCATGGCCAGAATGATGGGGTTGTCCTTAATAATGGACGTCGTCTTTCTGAATTACTGCTCCTTGAAAATGTCTTGGATACTATGGAAGATAGTACCCAAGATGGAGTTGGCTAATTTTACAACTTTCTGCAGCTTCTTTAGGTCCTGTGCAGTAGCACTCCACCCTCACCCCAGCACTTACCAGACAATGATGCAGCCTGTCAGAATGCTCTCCACAGTACATCTATAGAAGTTTTCAAGTGTTTTAGGTGACAAACCAAATCTCTTCAAATTCCTAAGCCACTGTTTCCTCTTCTTTATAGCTGTTGGGACCAGGTTAGATCTTTATATATGTTGGGACCAGGTTAGATCCTCAAAGGTCCTGACATCAGGAACTTGAAACTGCCCACTCTCTGCACCTTTGAGGATTGGTTTGTGTTCCCTTATCTTACTCTTCCTGAAGTCCACAATCAGCACTTTTGACTTAATTATGTTGAGTGCAAAGTTGTTGCTATGACACCACTCAAGTAGCTGGTATATCTCACTCCAGTACGCTCACTCATCTCCATCTGAGATTCTACCAGCAATGGTTGTATCATTGGCAAATTTATAGATGGCATTTTAGCTATACCTAGCCAGAGTTTTTGGAGGGAACATGTCTAAGAAAGCTTACTTTGGTTTTAAGCTGGAAAAGAGTTCAAGGAACTTCAGGCAAGCATTCAGCTTTTGTGATTAAAAAGAACCAGAATCTACTGTAGGTGCATTAAGGTTATGGCATGAACTTCAAGTGGAAGAAAAAATGCAGCTTGTAAAAATTAAATGCAAAGACCAAAGCCCAGCTGGATGAGTGGAAGGCTAAAAAGAAACAAGTTAATAGAGATACGAAAATTACGGACTCCACAGATGATGTTGTGGATGAGGAAACGAAGAGGAGAGATCAGATCGTAAAGGGAGCAATAGAAGGATTGATAAGAGAATGCTCCACTAAACTAAATGGACCTTCCCAAAATCAAGATGCACAAACTAGAAGAAGAAAAACGAGGGAAGAGGTGGAGAGAAAGAATGTGAATGAGAATGAGGGTATGTAAAATAGGGAAGGAACCTAATAAAGAAAAAGGAAGGGATCGAGGTAGATCCAGAGAAAGAAAAGGGAAGTAAGGTGTCCAGAGCTGTCAGAACCAGAGTGCAGTCTCCGAGTCAACTCCTACAATCACCATAGTGGAGGCCCCAGAACCTGAGATTGATTTCACCTGCCCAAGTCTCTAAAGCCAAGCAGAGTGATTTCACTCTGACAGTACCACACAAGAGTAAGACATCCTCCACAGCAATTAAATCATTAGGCCTGAATGGGACAATTTAAAGTCTGGATGTCTGTAAGTCATAGTTGTATTATGTAACATACTGTGTACGGATTTGGGATGAATTCTCTGTTGAGTTGAAGTTTATATATAAGCAGGGAGGAGTGTTGTGTGCTAAATATTTTTGTTATATTTGAGTAATCTTATATTCTGCATATATATTTGAATAAGCATTCTTGTTTGTTTAAATAAATAATTACAAATTTGATATATATAAATAAGTTAATTGCATACGTCTTCATGCAACCACATGTTATGTGAGCGCCTCACTTAAAGTAAACTAGAAGTTACACCCATATTTCTGGACTCCATGTGTCTTCCTTTGAATCATTTTAATGTTTTGAAGTTACAGAGCATAACTTTATTAACATTAAAGTCTCACATCAAGTCTCCCTTCTTTGCTTTCATACTTCTAGAGTTTTGAACCTTAGCCTCTCTTGAGAATTATTTCAAGCCCGGGCAAAAGGTCTGGAAAGGAGTAATAATAACAGGGTTGATGTGGTGGGAGATTTTAATTCCCCAAATATTGATTGGCATCTCCCTAGAGTGAGGGGTTTAGATAGGGTGGAGTTTGTTAGGTGTGTTCAGGAAGGTTTCTTGACATAATATGTAGATAAGCCTACAAGAGGAGAGGCTGTACTTGATCTGGTATTGGGAAATGAACCTGGTCAGGTGTCAGGTCTCTCAGTGGGAGAACATTTTGTAGATAGTGATCACAATTCTAAGTCCTTTACCATAACATTGGAGAGAGATAGGAACAGACAAGTTAGGGAAACTTTTAATTGGAGTAAGGGGAACTATGAGGCTATCAGGCTGGAACTTGGAAGCATAAATTGGAAACAGATGTTCTCAGGGAAATGCACGGAAGAAATGTGGCAAATGTTCAGGGAATATTTGCGTGAGGTTCTGAGTAGGCACTTTCCAATGAGACATGGAAAGGATGATACGGTACAAGATCCATGGTGCACAAAGGCTGTTGTAAATCTAGTCAAGAAGAAAAGAAGAGCTTACAAAAGGTTCAAAAAACTAGGTAATGATATGAATCTAGAAGATTATAAAGCTAGCAGGAAGGAGTTTAAGAATGAAATTAGGAGAGCCTGAAGGGGCCATGAGAAGGCCTTGGCAGACAGGATTAAGGAAAACCCCAAGGCATTCTACAAGTATGTGAAGAGCAAGAGGAGAAGACGTGAAGAATAGGACCAATCAAGCGTGACAGTGGGAAAGTGTGTATGGAACCGGAGGAAATAGTGAAGGGAAAGAGTGGTGGTAGACGGGTCATATTCTACATGGAGACCGCTGACCAGTGGTGTGCCTCAGGGATCTGTTCTGGGGCCCCTACTATTAGTGATTTTCATAAATGACCTGGATGAGGAAGTGGAGGGATGGGTTAGTAAATTTGCTGATGACACAAAGGTTGAAGGTGTTGTGGATAGTGTGGAGGGCTGTCAGAGTTTACAATGGGACATTGATAGGATGCAAAACTGGGCTGAGAAGTGGCAGATGGAGTTCAACCCAGATAAGCGTGAGGTGGTTCATTTTGGTAGGTCAAATATGATGGCAGAATATAGTAATAATGGTAAGGCTCTTGGCAGTGTGGAGGATCAGAGGGATCTTGGGGTCCGAGTCCATAGGACATTCAAAGCTGCTATGCAGGTTGACTCTGTGGTTAAGAAGGTGTATGGTGCATCGGTCTTCATCAATCGTGGGATTGAGATTAAGAGCCGAGAGGTAATGTTGCAGCTATTTAGGACCCTGATCGGACCCCACTTGGAGTACTGTGTTCAATTCTGGTCGCCTCATTACAGAAAGGACATGGAAACAATAGAAAAAGTTCAGGGAAAGGTTTACAAGGATGTGCCTGGATTGGGGAGCAAGCCTTATGAGAATAGGTTGAATGAACTCGGCCTTTTCTCCTTGGAGCGATGTAGGATGAGAGGTGACTTGATAGAGGTTAACAAAATAATGAGAGGCGTTGATCATTTGGATAGTCAGAGGCTTTTCCCCAGTGCCAAAATGGCTAACATGAGAGGGCATAGTTTTAAGTTGCTTGGAAGTAGGTACAGAGATGTTAGGGGTAAGTAATTTACACAGGGTGTGGTGAGAGCGATGGAGGTGGAAATGATAGGGTCTTTTCAGAGGCTCCTCGATGGCTACATGGAGCTTGGAAAAATAGAGGGCTATGGGTAAAGCCTAGGTAATTCTAAAGTAGGGACATGTTCAGCAGAGCTTTGTGGGCTGAAGGGCCTGTATTGTGCTGTATGTTTTCTATGTTTTCTGTGTTTTTTCTATGTTATGGTTGAGAACATGGAGACCAAACCCATGCCCAACAGACCAACCAAGAATCAATGAAAGCTTAACACAACTTCTCTGCTTTTAAAATGATTTTGAACAGAGGGTGCAAATGATTTTATGGAAAATAAGCTGGGAGTTGTGAATATACCCGATAAAATGAGAAGCTGTATTAGCATACACTGCTGAAGTACCTACAGTAAATTATTGTATTTCCACTGATGTTAATTAAGCACTTTCACATTGACTGAATGCCCAGAGTATCCATACAGCTCCTCTCAATATGAAGCTGTGCTGAACGGAATGCCTGATGTAGCTTTATGGTGCAACATAGCACTCAAAAGGAATCCTTGATAGATTTGGAATCTATTTCATAAAGAAATATGTGTGAATAAATGAATTATTTAATATATTAATCCATGTAATTGCATCAGTGGCATCCCAAGTTAAACAAATCTAATGCAGTTCTTTTGACTGGTTCACATCTTGCTTCTTTCATTTGTGTGAATCTTTAACATTCAAACTGCAAACAGGATCCTGATTTAAATCACAAAGAAAATGATACAAACCTCCAAGAATTTTTTTTAACAGTCTCAGTCACTCCTACCCTCAGTACAGAAGGAGGCATTCAGCACATCACTCCTCTGACAACTCTTCCAAACTGCATCAGAATCAGATTTAGTATCTCTGGCATATGTTGTGAAATTTATTGTTAAGCTGCAGCAGTACAGATCAATGCATAAAAAAACTATTAACTACAATAAGAAATATATATATATCTTAAAATTAAGTGAAATAAGTAGTGCAGAATGAGAGCAAAAGTAGTGGGATAGTATTCATGCATTGATTTATTGTTTGTTTGGAAATATGATTGCAGAGGGAAAGAAGCAGTTCCCCCCTCCCCCCCCCCAAGTGTTAAGTGAGTGCCTTTTTTGCTCCTGTACTTCCTCCCTCTGGTAATGAAAAGAAGGTGGCATGACCTGGGTGACGGGGGTCCTTAATGATGGATGCCACCTTTCTGAGGCATCACCTTTTGAAGATATCCTCGATGCCTGGGAAGCTGGAGCACATAATGGAGCTGACTGAGTTTACAACCTTTTCCAATCCTGTGCAGTGGCCCCTCCATACCATACAGCGATGCAACCCATTAGAATGCTCTCCACAGTACATCTGTAGAAATTTTAGAGAGTCTTTGGTGACATACCAATTCTCAAACTCTCAATGAAATATAGCTACTGTCATGCCATTTTTAATAATTGCACTAATATGTTGGGCCCAGGATAGACCATCAGAGATGTTGATACTCAGGAACTGGAAACTGCTCACCCTTCCCACTGCTGATCCCTCAATGAGAACCGGTGTGTGTTCCCTCAGCTTCCCCTTCCTGAAGTCCATGATCTATTGCTTGGTCTTACTAACATTGTGTGCAAGATTGTTGCTGCATTTCCATTCAACCAGCTGATCTTACTCCTGTACGCCTCTTCATCCCATCTGAGATTAAGGCCAGCAGCAAATTAACAGATGGTGTTTGGGTGGTGCGACCACATAGACGTCGGTGTGGAGAGAGAGAGGAGCAGTGTTCTAAGCATGCATCCTTGGGGTACACCAGTGTTGATTGTCAGAAAGGAGGACATATTATTTCCACTCCACACTGACTCTGATCTTCCATGAAGAGGTCAAGAATCCAATGGAAGAGGGCGGTAAATAAGCCCAGTTTTTGTAGCTTTTTAATTGGTACTGAAGGTATGGTGGTGTTGAACCCTGAGCTGTAATCAATAAACTGCAAACCTAACACAGCTACTGCTGCTGTCCAGGTGATCCAGGGGTGAGCGGAGAGCCAGTGATATTTCACCCACTGTAGACTGTTATTGCAGTAGGAAAATTGCAAGGGGTCCAGGCCCTTGCTTGGGCAGTAGTTGATTCTGGCCATGACCAACATCTTCATCATAGCACCTCATCATAGCAGATGTGAGTGCAACTGGGTGATAGTTGTTGAGGCAGCTCACCCTGCTCTTCTTGGGGACTGGAATGATTGTCACCCTTTTGATGCAGATGGGAATCTCCAACTGCAGCAGTAAGAGATAGAAGATGTCCTTGAACACTCTCACCAGTTACTTGAACACAGCATTCTGGTAGCCTCAATCTATGACACTTTCTCTGCAATGGTTTCATTCATTTTACTCCTTCAACTAATACATTCTTGAAAACTATTAAGGAATTTAATTAATCCAGCCATTAAGTAGTTAATTCTAATTTTTCTTCACTTGTTGTATTAAAAAGATATTTTTGTATGTCAGCCAGTTCTTCTGATAATTACCTGATAAATTTGTTCCCTCTAGCTATCAACCTTTCAGCCACAAGAAGTAAAAAGAGACAAGAGGGAGCATTGGACTGCTGGAAAATGACACTGGAAAAATAGTAGTGGGAAACAAAGATTTGGACACAAAATGGATAAGCATTTTGTGTCAACCTTCACCATAGAATACACCAGCAGCATGCCAGAAATTTGGTAAGAGTCCGGAGATCAGAAGTGATCAGTCTCTATAACTGATTGGGAAGCTAAAAGATCTAAAGGTGGATATATCAACTGGACTAGATGGATTACACTCCAGGATTCTGAAAGAGGTAGCTGAAGGAATTTTGGAGGCATTAGTAGTGATCTATTAAGAACCACTGGAGTTACGAATGGTTCCAGAAAACTGCAAAATTGCTAATGTCACTGCAGTCTTTAAGAGGGGAGACAGGCAAAAGACAATAAATTATAAGCTGAAACAAGAGAAAATCTGCAGGTGCTGGAAATCCAAGCAACACCCAGCTGGTTAGCTTGATGTCAATAAGATTTTAGAGCCCATTATTAAGGATAAAGCTTCAGGGTACTTGGGAGTGCATGATAAAATAGGTCAAAGTCAGAGTGGTTTCCTACAGAGGAAATCTTGCCTGATAAATATGTTGGAATTCTTTGAGGAAGTAACCAGCAGGATAGATAAATGAGAGTCATGGATTTGTTTACATTTATTTTTAGAAGGCCTTTGCTGCTCACGAGGCTACGAAATGAGATGGGAACCCATGGTATTACAGGAAAGATACTAGCATGGATAAGAGATGGGCTGACTGGCAGAAAATAAAGGAGGCCGATTCTGGTTGACTGACAGTAACTAGTGGTTTTCCGCGGTGGCTGATGCTGGCACCACTTCTTTTCATGTTATATATCAATGACCTCAATGATGGAATTGATGGCTTCGGCCAGGTTTGTAGATGATAGAAAGATTGGTGGAGGAGCAGGTAGTGTTGAGGAAGCTGGGAGTCTACAGAAGGACTAGGACAAGTTGAGTGAATGGGCAAAGAGGTGGCAGATGGAATATAGGGTAGACAGGTGCATTGTCATGCACTTTGGTAGAAGGTATAAAGATGCAGACTGTTTCCTAAATTGGCTGTGGTAGAATGGTGGAGAAGACATAATTGGGCCAAATGATGTAATTCTGCTCCTATGACTTATTGTCATATAGTATTTATTCTTAGTAAACACTAGTAGTATTAAATACCTCCAAATTCTCCAAGGAGAATAATTCAACTACTTTAGACTATTTTTGTAATTGTAATTCCTCAGCAGAGTCTCCAAAGTTTTCACAAACATTCTAGATAAATAAGGACAGAAAAAGGTATGGCATCAGAAAAGAAGGATGTCCCTTCAGAAGAGATGAGGAGGAATTCCTTTAGCTAGAGAGTGGTGAATTTGTGGAATTCCTTGCCACGGACAGCTGTGGAGGCTAGGCACTGGGTAAATTTAAAGTAGAAGTTGATAGGTCCTTGATTAAGGGCATTAAAGGTTATGGGGAGAGGCAGGAGAATAGCTTTGAGATGGTAATAAATCAGCCAAGAACAGTCTCAGTGGGCTGTATGGCCTAATTCTGCTGCTATATCTAATGGCAAAGTGAATAAGAATAAGGAACTTTGGTTCTCTAGGGATATTGGAACTCTGATAAAGAAGAAGAGAGAGATGTATGACATGTATAGGAAACAGGGAGCAAATAAGGTACTTGAGGAGTATAAAATGTGCAAAAAAATACTCAAGAAAGAAATCAGGAGGGCTAAAAGAAGACATGAGGTAGCTGTGGCAGTCAAGGTGAAAGATATTCCAAAGAGCTTCTACAGGTATATTAAGAGTAGCTGCATCACTGCCTGGTTCGGAAATTGCACCATCTCGGATCGCAAGACCCTGCAGCGGATGGTGTGATCAGCTGAGAAGATCATCGGGGTATCTCTTCCGGCCATTACGGACATTTACACTACACACTGCATCCACAAAGCTAACAGCATTGTGAAGGACCCCACAAATACAAACTCTTCTCCCTTCTGCCATCTGGGAAAAGGCACAGAAGCATTCGGGTTCTCACGACCAGACTATGTAACAGTTTCTTCCCTCAAGCTATCAGACTCCTCAATACCCAGAGCCTGGACTGACACCTTACTGCCCTATTGTCTTGTTTATTATTTATTGTAAGGCCTGCACTGTTTTGTGCACTTTATGCAGTCCTGGGTAGGCCTGTAGTCTAGTGTAGTTTTTTCCTGTGTTTTTTACGTCATTCAATCTAATTTTTGTACTGTGTCATGTAACACTATGGTCCTGAAAATTGTTGTCTCATTTTCACTATGTACTGTACCAGCAGTTATGGTCGAAATGACAATAAAAGTGACTTGACTTGACTTGATAGTAAGGGATAAAATTGGTCCTCTTGAAGATCAGAGTGGTTGGCTATGTATGGAACCAAAAGAAATAGGGGAGATCTTAAATGGGTTTTTTGCGTCTGTATTTACTAAGGAAACTGGCATGGAGTCAATGGAAATAAGGCAAACAAGTAATGAGGTCATGGAACCTATACAGATTGAAGAGGAGGAGGTGCTTGCTATCTTGAGGCAAATCAGGGCAGATAAATCCCCAGGACCTGAGAGGGTATTCCCTCGGACCTTGAAGGAGACTAGTGTTGAAATTGCAGGGGCCCTGGCACATATATTTAAGATGTCGGTATCTATGGGTGAGGTGCTGGAGGATTGGAGGATAGCTCATGTTGTTCCGTTGTTTAAAAAAGGCTCTAAAAGTAATCTGGGAAAGTATAGGCCGGTGAGTTTGACGTCAGTGGTAGATAAATTATTGGAAGGAGTACTAGGAGATAGGATCTACAAGTATTTAGATAGACAGGGACTTATTAGGGAGAGTCAACATGGCTTTGTGCGTGGTAGGTCATGTTTAACAAATCTATTAGAGTTTTTTGAGGAGGTTACCAAGAAAGTGGATGAAGGGAAGGCAGTGGATGTTGTCTACATGGACTTCAGTAAGGCCTTTGACAAGGTCCCACATGGGAGGTTAGGAAGATTCAGTTGCGAGGTATACATGGTGAGGTAGTAAATTGGATTAAACATTGGCTCAATGGGAGAAGTCAGAGAGTGGTAGTGGAGGATTGCTACTCTGAGTGGAGGCCTGTGACTAGTGGTGTGCCACAGGGATCAGTGCTGGGTCCATTGTTATTTGTCATCTATATCAATGATCTACATGATAATGTGGTAAATTGGATCAGCAAATTTGCTGACGATACAAAGATTGGAGGTTTAGTGGACAATAAGAAAGGTTTTCAAAGCTTGCAGAGGGGTTTGGACCAGCTGGAAAAATTGGCTGAAAAATAGCAGATGGAGTTTAATACAGACAAGTGTGAGGTATTGCACTTTGGAAGGAAAAACCAAGGTAGAACATACAAGGTAAATGGTAGGGCACTGAGGAGTGCAGTAGAACAGAGGGATCTGGGAATACAGATACAAAATTCCCTAAAAGTGGTGTCACAGATAGATAGGGTAGTAAAGAGAGCTTTTGGTACATTGGCCTTTATAAAGTATTGAGTATAAGAGTTGGAATGTTATGGTGAGGTTGTATAAGGCATTGGTGAGGCCGAATTTGGAGTATTGTGTGCAGTTTTGGTCACCTAATTACAGGAAGGATATTAATAAGGTTGAAAGAGTGCAGAGAAGGTTTACAAGGATGTTACCGGGATTTGAGAAACTGAGTTACAGAGAAAGGTTGAATAGTTTAGGACTTTATTCCCTGGAGCGTAGAAGAATGAGGGAAGATTTGATAGAGGTATATAAAATTATGATGGGTGTAGATAGAGTGAATGCAAGCGGGCTTTTTCCACTGGGGTTAGGGGAGAAAAAAACCAGAGGACATGGGTTAAGGGTGAAGAGGGAAAAGTTTAAAGGGAACATTGGGGGGGGGGCTTCTTCACGCAGAGAGTGGTGGGAGTGTGGAATGAGCTGCCAGATGAAGTGGTAAATGCAGGCTCACTTTTAACATTTAAGAAAAACTTGGACAGGTACATGGATGAAAGGTGTATGGAGGGATATGGTCCAGGTGCAGGTCAGTGGGACTAGGCAGAAAAATAGTTCGGCACAGCCAAGAAGGGCCAAAAGGCCTGTTTCTGTGCTGTAATGTTCTATAGTTCTATGGTTCTAATGGTTTTATGGTCTAAGTAGCAGCAAGAGTAAGCGGATAACAAGAGTTTGTGGGCAGCAAGAAATTAAAGAACAGAACAGGTCATTGTGAGCAACATATCTGAGCCAGAATTTATGTTCCTTTTACCTCATTAAGTCTTTCCAAAGCAACGCATCTCTCATGGCGCTGGAATCCTGGGTTAATTAGCCACTGTAAATTACCACTAGTAAGCGGTAGAATTTAAGCTAGTTGAATAGAATGTGGGGAGAATAAAAAGTGGGATTAACATAAATGAGCGTTGATGGTCTGTGCAGACTCAATTGGATGCAGAGCCAGTTTCTCGACCGGATCTGTTTATGACTCCATGAGCCATTTAACCTCTTGTTCCTGCTCCAATAACTAATAAGAGCATGGATGTTCTTTTACCGCAGAGTCACTTTCCATGACATATTCCCTGAATCCTTTAATGTCTAAAAATATGTATCAACCTCTGTTTCAGCAACTGAGCCTCCACAGTCTATATGGAAAGAATCACAATGACTTACTACTCTCTGTAACCAGCCCTGCCACATACTTTCTATTGACTCCACATTTGCCCGAAGGCTGTTCATTTCCAACATCTTCCTTTCTTGATGGAGGTTGTCTGCATAAAACACTAGCTCCAAGATATACAGGATAACATGGAAGCAATAGCTGTGGGAAGTGGGCTGCGGGGACCCTGGCCTGGGGGTGTATATGGATGACTTGCAAATTATAACGGCATTATTATACCTAGTTCTATTTTGCCCCAGGCACCTGCTGAAATTGACAGTCTAGGCTGGAAAATCAGTGGCAGGTGGATCTTTGGAAATGATAATTAGAAATAATAATCACTGTAATTATAGACGCAAGGTTGATTGGGATGGGGGGGAGGCAGTCACCATGCTGGAAAAAATCTTTAGTTGGGACACCATTCATAGCACCTGAAGAGGTAACAACAGACTCAAGCTTTACTCAAGTGGCGTTGGCGACCACCCGTGGCCCTCAGAGGATACTACAAATAAGATCAAACCTCCTGAGTCTACTTATTTGCTCCACTTTGCTGATGGTCATTACTGAATGGAGTTCTAGAGAACCACAGCACAGAAATGAGCCCTTTGATGCACCTCGTCTGTGACAAACTATTATTTCAATACCTCATATACCGTCTGGGTAGTCTCCAGCCCCTTGGCATGAACATCGAATTCTCCAACTTCCGGTAACTCCCTCCCTCTTCCTTCCCCCATCCTAGTTTCACTCTGCCTCCTCTTCCACCTGCCTATCACCACTCTCATGATTCTGCTTTCTTCTACTACACAGTGCTTTCCCCTTACATTCCTTCTTCACCTTTCCTGCCTATCCCCTCCCTGCTTCCCCACCCCCACCCATTGATCTTTCCTCTGATTGGTTTTTCACTTGGCACCCACCAGTCTTCTTCCCACCCTCCTCCCACCTTCTTCATAGGGCCCCTGCCCCCTCCCTCTTCAGTCCTGACGAAGGGTCTCGGCCCGAAACGTTGACTGCTCGTTTCCACGGATGCTGCCCGACCTGCTGAGTTCCTCCAGCGTGTTGTACGTGTTGCTTTGACCACAGCATCTGCAGAGTATTTTGTGTTTACAAACTATTATTTGCCTGGTCACATCAACGTCCCTCCCAACCATGTACTTATTCAATTTTCTCTTAAATGTAGAAATCCAAACCCACATCCACCACTTATGCTGGCAACTAGTTCCACACTCTCACCTCCTTCTCGGTGGAAAAAAAACCTTATGTCCTCTTTAACAATTTTGCCAACCACTGTTAACCCATGACCTCTAGTTCTAGTCTCACCCGACCTCAGTGGAAAAAGCATGCTTACATTTACCCTATCTATACCCTTATAACTTTATTTACAGTAGCTCTATCAAACCTCCTTCATTGCCCTATGCTTCTGGGAATAAAGTTCTAATCTATTCAACTTTTTGCTATAACTGAGCTCCTCAAGATCTGGCAACATCCTTGTGAATTTTCTCTGTACTGTTTCAAAATTATTGATGTATTTTCTGTAGACTGGTGACCAAAACTGTGCACAATACTCTAAATTGGGCCTCGCCAGTGTCTTATGTCACTTCAACGTAAATCTTGATGCCAGGAACAATTAAGACGGAAACGTTGCTCCCAAATGCAGTGTCGGAGCGTGCTTTAATTATGGTAAGAAGATGAGATGCTTTGACACCTTTCAGCACAATCTAGATATCATGTTGAGGATCAACACTCAAATATTTATATTTGAATACCAAACTTGACCTCAAAATACTAGTCATTTTCTTTCTTTGTGGTCAGTACCTGAAGTTTTGAGTTTCTACCTGCAACAATTTTTATTGTAAATAGGGAATATGTTTCACTTTTGTAATCCTCAGGTTCTGTCGGCTGCGTAAGTGCAGGGAAGACAATTCTCTGGGCCCTGCCGAACGGGTGAGATTGAGAGGCGAGTCCACCCCAGAACCCCTCCCCCCGATTTGTGTGGACGTTTCATGATGTGTTACCCTGTTACAAATCAGTACCATGAAATAACAGATAGTACACCGCATACAATTAAATGATTTAGCTTTATTGTTCTTAATTTGACTACAGGGTTAGTGAAGGAAAAGCAAAACACGAAAAGGGCCCGTTTTAATGAAGCAGTCTAACGTGCACAAGTTGGAGCTCACGGTTTCCCCTTCGCCGATCCTCCTTCGATCTCCCCGGCCTTCGTCGGATCATGGCTCCGCTCCGTGTAGAGTCCTATGACCTAACCCCTCCGGCATCTTCTCTCCTCATCTCCTACCGAACAAAACACATGGCACGAAAACATCCTCCCATTGTTGGACAGCTCCCGTTCTCTCTAACCATAACCCCAACACTGCAGAAAGACCTTTACGTTAGCAGTGAACCCCTTCCCAGGGTGTTACACTTTCTTCTGTTCACATGTGTGTGCAGAAAGGTCCTCGCTACTTTTACTGGTGTGCTGCTCGATGCTGCTATTATTCACAAAGTGTCAAATGACATTCACCATAATTTTTCAAACCTATAGACCATCATGTCAAAGTGCTGCATTCAACAGCAGTGTGATAAATCACCTTGGCCCACACAGACCTTGCCAACCCTTTCTCACAGAGGACTGGATGACACAGCCACGGTAATCAGTATTAGTATCCACCAGATATTACACTGCCGCCTGTCAGAAAAGACAGCCCATCACCTGTAGAACACGCCTCTTACAACAAAATTCAGTCCTTGAGAAACCCATTACGCGTGTAATGACTGCCACCATTATCACACAGCAATACAATGTCAATACATGAAGCTAAACAAAAAATGCTCCAGAGACGACAGCCTAAAGCATAACAACAAACACTCAGGAGCATAAATCCTCACTGTCAATTAGTATATGCTGCAGGTTTGGACCCCAGAGGTATACTGGGAATTATACTTCACTCCATGGGAGCGTTTAATGCTTGAATCTTAATACTAGCTTTTGCATATTGAACAAGAGGCTTAACCTTTATTTTCTCCCCATAGTACACATAAATGCAGCATAGACTCTGATTTAATTTCGCCACTGTCAGCCTTGCCTCTAGTTACCCAAGCTCTAAGTTCTGAATTTCTTTTCTTAACACTCATTGCATTCCAACTGTTTTTCTTTATTTAAAATGCACTTCTTTAGCCTGGCTTTGTTTTATTATCTTCAGGTGATGAAAACTGATAGCAAATTTTCCTTGACAAGTGCCTGTGAGACATTTGGAAGTCTTTATAACAATATCCTACCTTTGAGTTGTACCTCTATTATAACACAACATTCTCAGGGCACATTGCAGAAATATCATTGTGTAAGGCTTATAGGTATAGACCATTTAAAAAGACATTAATAGGCACATTTGAGCACTAACAAAGTGACAGACAAAGGAAAATGTGCTGAAATAAATTAAAACGCTTTGCTAAAGGCATTGTTGACAATAATGATGTGAGTACACTTGGATATGAGGAAGAGGACTCAGTATCTGAAGGTGATGGGCAAGACAGTGAACCCAAGGTGGTGATGACAGCATCTGGTCCGAACGGAGTATCTGGCCGAGTACTGAATATCTGTACTGACCAAATGGCTGGTGTATTCACAGATATCTTCTACCTCTTGCTCACTCGCTTCAAGCAGGCTTCAATCATACAAGTAGAGTGTGATACCTGTCTAAAAGACTATCACTCAGTGGCAATTACATCCACAGTGAGGAAGTTTTTTAAGAGGCTGGTGTTGAAGCAAATCAGCTCCTGCTTGAGTGGCGACTTAGATCCGCTCCAATCACCTTCCAAAGCAACAGGTCTACAGCAGATACCATCTCATTGGCTCTTCACACAACCCTGGAACCTCTGGACAGCAAAGATGCATCATCAGGATGCTCTTTACCGATTGCCGCTCAGTATTTAACACCATCACCCCCTCAAAACTAAACAATATACTCAAGACCTGGGTCTCAATACCCCCTTGTGCAATTGGATCCTGGATTTCCTCACTTGTAGATCCCAGCCAGTTCAGATTGTCAAAAGAATCTCCTCCACAATCTCTATCTGCACAGGAGCACCACAAGGATGTATACTTATCCCCCTGCTTTACTGGCTTTACACCTATGACTGTATGGCTAGGTACAGCTCCAACACCACATACAAGTTTGCTGATGACACCACTGTGGTGGGCTTTATCAAAGATGGTGATGAACCAGCATGCAGGAGGAAGTCTGAAAATTTGGCTGAGCGGTGTAATAACAACAACCTCTCACTCAATGCCAGTAAGACCAAGGAACTGATTGTAGACTTCAGGAGAGGAAAACCCGAGGTCCATCAGCCCGTACTGAACGGAGGATCAGAGGTAGACAGGGTCAGTTACTTTAAAGTCTTGGGTGTATCTATCTCAGAGGACCTGTCCTGGACCCATCATATGAATATATTTGTGAAGAAAACACAACAGTGCCTCTACTTCCTCAGGAGTTTGTGGAGATTCTGCATGTCATCAAAAACCTTGGCAAACTTCTGTAGATGTGTGGTGGAAAGTGTGCTGACTGGCTGCATTACGGCCTAGTATGGGAACACCAGTGCCTTTGCATGGAAAATCTTCATAACGTAGTGGATTCAGTTCAGTGCATCATCAGTAAAACCCTCCCAACCATTGAGCACATCGACACGAAACATAGCTGTTGAAAAGCAGCATCCATCATCAAAGATCCTCAACACCCTGGCCAGGCTCTTTTCTCACTGCTGCCCTCAGGTAGAAGGTACAGGTGTCTCAGGACTTGCACCACAAGGTTCAAAAAGTTACCATCCAACCATCAGACTCCTGAACAAAAGCAGATAACTACATTCATTTAAGGACTCTTTTATCTTGTTATTTCATGCTCATTATGTTTTCCTATTTACTTACATCTGCATTTGCATAGTTTGTCGTCTATTGATCCTGTTTACAGTTACTGTTCTATAGATTTGCTAAGCATGCCAACAAAAAAGGAATCTCAGGGTTGGATATGGTGACACGTATGCACTCCATTAATAAATTTTACTTTGAACTTTGATGAGCCAGGGTTGGAATAGAATAGAAAAATATAGAAGGACGAGACCATGGAGGAATATGACAACAAAGAGAACTGTTACATTTTGGAAACCAATGTGTTAGTCAACACATTCTGCCAACACAGATGCCTTGTGCAGGAAGGCACAGAGTCGACTGTACTTCCTTAGAAGGTTGGCGTCATTCAATGTCTGTAGTGAGATGCTGAAGATGTTCTATAGGTCAGTTGTGGAGAGCGCCCTCTTCTTTGTGGTGGCGTGTTGGGGAGGAAGCATTAAGAAGAGGGACGCCTCACGTCTTAATAAGCTGGTAAGGAAGGCGGGCTCTGTCGTGGGCAAAGTACTGGAGAGTTTAACATTGGTAGCTGAGCGAAGGGCGCTGAGTAGGCTACGGTCAATTATGGATAACTCTGAACATCCTCTACATAGCACCATCCAGAGACAGAGAAGCAGTTTCAGCGACAGGTTACTATCGATGCAATGCTCCTCTGACAGGATGAAGAGGTCAATACTCCCCAATGCCATTAGGCTTTACAATTCAACCGCCAGGACTTAAGAACTTTTTAAAAGCTATTATTAATGCTGTCTGAGATAGTGATTTAGATGCATATCATTTTTTTTTAACTGAGTCAAGTATTGTATGTTATTAGTTTTTGCTACAACAAGTGTATGGGACATTGGAAAAAAAAAGTTGAATTTCCCCATGGGGATGAATAAAGTATCTATCTATCTATCTATCTATCTATCTATCTATCTATCTATCTATCTATCTATCTATCTATCTATCTATCTATCTATCTATCTATCTATCTATCTATCTATCTATCTATCTATCTATCTATCTAGTCCAGCTGCAATAGGGAGGCAAAATGCTGGAGGAACTCAGCTGGCCAGGCAGCATCTATAGAAAAGAGTAAACAGTTGATGTTTTGGGCTAAGACCCTTCTTCAGGACTGGAAAAGGAAGTGAAGACGTCAGAGTAAGAAAGTGGAGGAAGAAGTACAAAGTGGCAGGTGATAGGTGAAACTAGGAGGGGGGAAGGGTGAAGTAAAGAGCTGGGAAGTTGATTGATGTAAGAGATAAAAGGATGGAGGAGGTGGAATCTGATAGGAGAGGATAGAAAACCATGGAAGAAAGGAAGGGGTTGTTCACCTATCGCCTGCCACCTTGTACTTCTTCCTCCCCTCCCCCACCTTCTTACTCTGACGTCTTTCCTACCTTTCCAGTGTTGAAATTGGGTCTCGGCCCGAAACATCAGCTGTTCACTCGTTTCTATAGATGATGCCTAGCCTGCTGAGTTCCTCCAGCACTTTGTGTGCGTTGTTATGGATATTGAGCATCTGCAGATTTTCTTGTGTTTGTTAGCAATAGGGTGATGTGTGTTGGGATTTGCTGCAGGCTAGGTCGCAAGTAGCAGTTTCAGACTGCTTCATGTCGACAGAGAGGGTATGAAGAAATTGCGGAGGTGGACAGAGTAGGGAAGGCAAGAGTGGGAGATGCTGCAGACGTGTAACTAGGCACCTGTAATTTCACTACATTACTGTGGCATGAACATTCGTCATGGGGACTTCAATGTGCAAGGAGATTGGGAAAATCAGATTGGTGTCAGATTGCAAGAGAGGGAATTTGTTGAATGCCTACAAGATGGCTTTTTAGAGCAGCTTGTGCTCGAGCCTACTAGGGGAAAGGCATTCTTAGTTTGGGAAAAGAAAAGAGGATTTTTTTTTAGCCAGAGAGTAGTGAATCAGTGGACTGCTCTGCCATAGACTGTGGTGGAGACCAAGTCCATGGGTATATTTAAAGCTGAAGTTGGTAGTTTCCTGATCGGTCAGGGTGTCAAAGGATATGGAGAGAAGGCAGGTGTACAGGGTTGAGTGGGATCCGATATCAGCCATGATGGAATGGCAGAGCAGATTCGATGGGCTGAATGGCCTAACTCCGCTCATATGGTTTATGGTCTTATGGACATGGTGCCTTACAGACCCAGTGCTGTCTGTGTTCTACTTGCATGTTCACCCTCTGACAGCAAGCATTGCCTGTGGGTGCTCCAGCTTACTCCCACATTCCTAAAGTGTGCAGGTTGTTAAGTTAACTGGCTAATATAAATGATCTTTCTGCATAGCTGAGCAGTAAAATCTGAGAGGATATTGATGAGAATGTGAACTGTGGTGGAACAACTTTCTGGCAAGTTTCCTGGCAAAATGGAATAACATAGACTTGATTTGCTGAATGTTCTTGTTCTCTGTTATCAGGGGCAATTGGAAATAAATGCAAATTGTGATTGCTGTGTGTGCACAAGAAAGTTTAAATCTTACAAATCGATGAAAATCATTTACCTCAAGAGGTCTACTCTGGTTAAATGGCCAAAATGTCTCATAGCCTTAGTATTGTTTTTATGTTATTATCAAGGGTAGTCTCCACCTACTGAACAACTGGATATAAACCTGGTTTCAGATCAGAGTACAATGGAAGATCTGATGAGCAGTTGTACATGTTGTACAAAAATATGTATGATTAAAGAAACAACTGCTAACAACATTTTTTTCAAATGGAAAAGCTACTGTGAAGGGTGTGAAGCACAAAAAAGTGTGAAAAGAACATGCAGTGGGAGAATGAAGGGATTAATAGGCATACTTGGATTGAGTTGATCTAGTGTTGAATGAATTATATGTTATGATGAACAAATCTTCTTTTGATAAAAGTTCTACTCAACCTTCATGAAGAGAGACGTTTGACCACAGAGTCATAGAACACAGAAGCACAGAACAGGCCCTTCAGCCCATCTAGGTCATTTCAAGCAATTAATGTACCCACTCCCATCAACCTACACCTGCACCAGAGCCCTCCATATGCCTCCTATCCATGTACCTATCCAAATTTCTTTTAAATGTTGATATTGAACCTGGATCCATCACTTCCACTCGCAGCTTATTTCACACACTCAACACCCTCTGAGTGAAAAAGTTCCCCCTCATGTTTCTCTTAAGCAGTTCACCTTTCACCCTTAACCCATGACCTCTAGTTTTAGTCTCACACAACATTAGTGGAAAATGACCTGCTTGCACCCACCCCTCAAAATTTCATATACTTCTGTCAAATCTCCCCTCATCCTCTTATGCTATAGGGAATAAAGTCCTAACCTATTCAACCTTTTTTATAGATAGCTATAAGAGCTCTTATAGATAGCGAGGTCAAGGGATATGGGGAGAGGGCAGGAATGGGGTACTGATTGTGTATGATCAGCCATGATCACAGTAAATGGCGGTGCTAGCTAGAAGGGCCAAATGGCCTACTCCTGCACCTACTGTCTATTGTCTATTTCTGGATAACTTAGGTCCTCAAGTCCTGGCAACGCCCTTATGAATTTTCTCTGTACTCTTTCTAGTAAGTAAGTGACCAAAACTGCACGTAAAACTCCAAATTAGGCTTCAGTCACACCTTATAAAACTTCAACATAACATGAGTACTCCTGTACTCAATACTTCAATTTATGAATGCCAATGTGCCAAAACCTCTTTTTATGGCCCTATCTATCTGTGATGCCTCTTTCAAGGATCCTGCTGTTCTACCACATTCCTCAGTGCCCTACCAATCACCATGTACAGTATGTCCTATCCTGATTTATCTTCCCAAAGTGCAACAGCTCACACTTGTCTGCATTATGTTCCACCTGCCAATTTCCAGTCCGTTTTCCCAGATGGTCCAGATCCTGCTATGAGCTTTGATGGCCTTCCTCACTGTCCACTACACCTCCAATCTTGGTGTCATCTGCAAAAACCTGAAGCCCTGAGTAAACTGTGAGCTCCGCAATCTGCCGAGGGCCAGATCAGCAGCGTTTAGCCGTGGCGACCAAGTAAGAGGCTCAAATAAGAGCTCCAGAAAGCCATCTCATGGGCAAAATTGCAACTCTATATCAAACTTGAAACTCCAAAGGGTGCTTTAGCTGTGGCAGGACTAGAGTGCTATCACAATGGACAACAAAGATTTTGCTTCTTGAATACTTTTGAGCGTATTTTATGGATTTTGGGCTGCTGATCACGAAATACACCATGATATTTCCCGGTCATACACCAATTTTTAAAATCACCTGAATTTGTTATTTCAATTCAAAATTCCAGTCGATTAAAATGTTGCCCACAATGTAAGCTGAAACCATGAAGTGCAACATGTCACTAAAGATCAATTTTCTGCATTCCCATTTAGACTTCTCCGTGGCATATCTTGGCGCTGTCAGTGACAAGCACAATGAAAGGTTTCACCAGGACATTCTGTGATCATGAAGAAACAGCATCACAGCAACTGGAATCTGTCAACGCAGGCTGATTATAGTTGGACACCTAAGTGAGAGGCCTCAGATGCTGAGTGTAAACAAAAATCATCAACAACACCATTTTTAGCTTAGTTGAACTATTGTACCGCATTTAAACGCATTTTACTCCACTTTACTCCGGAAGACAAAAATTGAAAAAATCTTCAAGAAGGGTGAGGCAGATGTAAGGAAATTATAGGCTAATTAGTTTGAACTCCATGGTTAGGAAGATGTTGGAGTCAAATGTTAAGGATGTGGTTTCAGGGTATATAACGTATTTTGATAATAAATTTACTTTGAACTTTGAAATTTGCTACATTATCATCCAGATCATTGACAGAGATGACAAACAACATCAGACCCAGCACCAATCCTGCAACACATCTCTAGTTTCAGGCCTCCAGTCTGAGAGGCCATTATGTACTACCACTCTCTGGCTTCTCCCACAAAGCCCATGTCTAATCCAATTTACTACATCACCCTGAATGTGAAGCAACTGAATTTTCTTGACCAACGTCCTATGTGGGACATTGTCTAAGGCCTTGCTGAAGTCCATGTAGACAACAACCACTGTTCGTCTTCATCAATTTTTCTGGTAACTCTGGAAAAACTCTATAAGATTGGTTAGACATGAGCTGCTGTGCACAAAACCATATTGGCTATCTCTAATCAATCCCTGTCTATCCAAATGCAAACACCCTGGTTCTGTCAGATGCGTAAGTCGAGGGAAGACAATCTCTGGCCCCGCCGTAAGTGTGAGATTGAGGTGTAAGCCCACCCTCAAACCCCCTGTTTGTGTGGATGCTTCATGATGTGTTACCCTGTTACAAATCAGTACCATGAAATAACAAACAATACACCGCATACAATTAAATGATTTAGCTTTATAATTCTTAATTTGCGTACAGGGTTAGTAAAGAAAAGCAAAAAAAAAGAAAGGGGCCCATTTTAATGAAACATTCTAGTGTGCACAAGTTGAAGCCCACTGTTTCCCCCTTCACCGATCCTCCTTCAATCTCCCCAGCCTTTGTCGGATCATGGCCCTGCTCCGGGTCGAGTCCTACGACCTCTTCTCTCCAGCGTCTTCTCCCTTCATTCCTCGCTGCAACAAAGACCCAGCTCACACACCAATGTCAGGCACACAGCACAAAAAACACACTCACATCATTGGACGGCTCACATCCCAAAGCACCCGTTATCTCTAACCATAACCCAAAAACTGCTTCTACAGAAAGACCATTACGCTGGCAGTGAAACATTTCCCAGGATGTTACATATATATCTAGTCCCTTAGAATACCTTCCAATAACTTACCAGCTACTGATGTCAAACTCATGGCCTATTAGTTCCCAACTTATTGTCTTTCCAATATTTTTATTAGTTTCTACATAAAGGAATACAGAGTACAAGAAAGTGTATATAAGAGGTCAGAAAAGATTTTAAAAACCACCAGTTACTTTATATCTGTTCATAATAACAATTTCATTTCCCCATATTCATATAAGTTAATCAATAGTTGTATACAACTATACTAATTTATTACAAAAGAAAAAAAATCTAACCCCTACCAAGACTGAAGCTGTCCATTGAGGAGAAAAGAAGGTAAATAGCTTCTTATATAATAAAAATTAATAATAGCCAACATCTGAGTTTAAGTAATGAATTGAAGGTTTTGAAAATAATTCAGAAAAGGTCCCCACAATGTTTGAAATGTACATTCCCTATAAGCTCAGATAAGAACTTACAAGACGTAATTTTTAGTGTGACACCTTTTCATAATGGTTCAATATCTAAGATTTATGGTATGTTACTGGAGACGAGGACTGTTCCTTTAGACAAAATTAAGAATCTTTGGCAACACGATTTACAGACATCGATATCTGAGGAAACTTGGAATGAAATTTTTAAACTGGTTAATACTTCATCGCTATGTGCTCGTCATTCCCTCATACAATTTAAGGTGGTACATAGAGCTCATATGACTAAGATAAGCTATCTCATTTTTATTCAGATATATCTCCCTGCTGTGACAGATGTAATAATGGAGAAGCCTCATTAATTATTATGTTTTGGTCCTGTCCAAATCTTGAAAAATATTGCAAGGAAGTTTTCCAAACTTTTTCCTTACTTTTTAAAGTCAATTTTAAGCCTAACCCTCTGACAGCCCTTTTTGGTATTGTTGCAGGAGAAGATATTAAGTTGAAGGCATCTGATTTACATATTTTGGCCCTTAGCTCTCTTATAGTTAGGAGGATGCTTTTGTTTAAATGGAAAGATGTTCTTCCTCCTACTCATGCTCAATGGTTATGTGACGTTATGCTGGCTTATTGTTAGAGCATTCTTTAACAAAAAAGCAGCTGTAAATATATCTCACCAAGTAACTCTGCTTATTTACATAAATATGGGTTGGCATCTTGCCATCCTTGTCTTGACTCTTACAATTTAATAGTAACGTTACTCATTGTGAACAACAACACCAGAAAAGAATTCTCTGTTTAGCAAGGAGAGAAACACCATATTTCGTATAGCACTATATTATTCAGCTAACCCAACAAATTGTATGTTACCTTTCCTAGTGCTAATAACCTTATAACTTATTAGAGTAAATAGGTTTATTCCCAGTCCATTTATTCAAAGGATTCAGAGTACATTTATAATCAAAGTATGTAGCAGTACAGAACCCTGAGATTTGTCTTCTCTACAGAGAGCCACGGAGCACAGAAAACCATGGAACCCATTCAAAGAAAAGCATCACCCCCCCCCCCACACAAAAAAAATTGTGCGAAAGCAACAAGAGCATCAACCCTCCTCCCACACACAAAAAAAAATCATTTACAGTTGTACCTGTTTGAGTCAGTCTGGCCATTCTCCTCTAACTTCCATCATTATTAGCAAAGTGTTTTCACCCACAGAAATGCTGTTCACTGGAAGACTTTTTTTGTTTTTCACACCATTCTCTGTGAACTTTACAGACTGCTGTATGTTAAAATCCCAGGAGAGCAGCAGTTTCTGAGATACTCAAACCACTCTGTCTGGCACCAACAATCATTCCAACCACAAGGTCACTTAAATCATATTTCCTTCCCCAGTCTAATGTTTGGTCTGAATAACTAAACTTCTTCAAGTCAAGTCAAGTCAAGTCAAGTCACTTTTATTGTCATTTCGACCATAACTGCCGGTACAGTACATAGTAAAAATGAGACAACTTTTTTCAGGACCATGGTGTTACATGACACAGTACAAAAAACTAGACTGAACTTGACAATACCTGCATGTTTTTATGCATTGACCTGTTGCCACATGATTGGCTGATTAGATATTTGCATTAACAAGCAGGTGTACAAGGGAATCTAATGAAGTGATAATGTAAAAGCTTTTGCCGTTCTATAGATTTTCAATATGTAGTAAAAACAGTTCCCAAATATCAAAGGTGAAGGATAAAAGATCAGCTTTATTCGCCATATACATTTACATGTATTAGGAGTTTACTGCTGTGTGTTGGTGTGACATGCAATGAAAACAACATTATGAGGGGTATAGACAAGATAAATGCAAGCAGGCTTTCTCCACTGAGGTTGGGTGGGACTACAATTGGAGGTTGTGGGTTCAAGGTGAAAAGCAAAAAGTGTAACGGGAACATGAGGGGAAACTTCTTCACTCAGGGGGTTCTGAGAGTGTGGAACGAGCTGCCAGTGCAAGTGTTGCATGCAAGCTCAATTTCAATGTTTAAGAGAAGTTTGGATAGGTACATGGATGGTAGGAATATAAAGGGCTATGGTCCCCGGTGCAGGTCAAGAGAGTAGGCAGTTTAAATGGTTTGCCACAGACCAAATGGGCCAAAGAGCCTGTTTCTGTGCTGTATTTTTCAATAACTCTATAAATTGCAACAATTATTAAGAATAAAAAAATACATTTAAAAGTTAGTTAAAATACAGATATGGAATAAGATGCACTTAAATACCCAAATACCAGCATGTATTTACAGTGTAAACAGCATTATAGAAAGTGGTTTAAAATGTATACTTTATTAAGCAAGCAAGCAGGAAATAATCAGCTTTTTCTATTCTACTTCTGGCATGCAGAATTCTGTTGCCAATACAGATGCATACATCTTGTCAAACCATTGTGGGGAGGAGGAGGTCATTATTGATAGTAAGGTGAAAAGGAGCCATGGTTTACAAGCAAGCATTGCATTTTCAACTCAAACTTACTTGTACATTATGGAGGGGAAAGGGGTGACTTCTTGGAATGTGTAATGTGATTTCATGGAACTGCGTTCCTCAGATCATTTGTTTCCACAGCCAGAAAGCCAACTGCATCTGCTATTCCCAAGTGATCGCCATTTCATGCGTTGACCAACCCTGAGCATACTTAGCAGGGGACTCACAGGCAGCATAACAAGAATGCTGATCCAGTGCTCTCAATAAGCCCAATGGGAATGTGCACAGAGATTTTCCACTGAGAGGCAAGCCAGGAAACTTAGAATAAAGTTCAGCCTCAAAGTAAATGTCAAGGATTCGGGTTTCAGAATGGAGCATGCAAATAAAAGGAGCGATTTACAACAAGACAGATTAAAGATGCCTTGAAAATCAATTATATCTTGCAAAATGCCTCCAGGAAATACACAGCAGATCTGATAAGAAATCAAGGAGTTCTTGGAAAAGGAACAGACCGTTCTGATGACTTTAAAATATTGTAAACCGACTTCATCAAAATGGCCCATATCTAACCAAGCACTTGAATTCCATCATCAGAAGGAAGGAAAGATTAATTTCCCCCATCAAATAATGGAACAATTTAGAGAATTGCAAATGTGGGCAACTTTTCACAGTAGCTCTCAGAAACAGATTGGTGGTCAATGGAATCTTCTGCTCAAAAATAATTTGATTGAAAATAAGGCACAATATGTTGCAAACACCAAGATTACAGTAAAGGGGAATAAAAAGTTGATAATATATGAGACCATTAGGAATAGAAATTCCAGGATTCTTTATAAGGCAAATATGACCTGAATTTGATTTGTGGCTGAAGTGAGATGTTACACCAAGTCTCAAAGTGCATACAAAATGGAGGTAAAAGTAATTGATGGTAGAGTTACAAATAATGTAGGTACAAAACGACTTCTCTTCAGGGGAAAGCGGCTATTCCATAAGTTCACCAACCTTAATCTAGTAGAAAAGGAAGTTCTTTGCCTACATCGTTTGCCATGGGACTGATCTGATAATCTTCATTTGAACTATCAATTTTGAGTGGAACATTTAAAAATTTGTTAATGGTGTATTAAGAAGAATAAGTTTGTCTGTGAAGACTGCTGCCAATAAGAGATATTGGAATTACCACATCTCAACTGGGAACTGACTTGCAGGAAGCACGCCTATGTAGAAAGGATCTTATTAGGGTGCTACGGTAGCATAGTGGTTAGTGCAATGCTATTACAGCTTGGGCCGTTCTGGAGTTTGGAGTTCAGTTCCGGCACAATTCAGTAAGTAGTCTCTTTACGGTTTTTCTGTGTCTCTTGTATCCTTGCACAGTCCAAAGGCATTTCAGGTGGGTTAAGTGGTCATTGTAGGTTGTTCCATGATTAGGTTAGGGTTAATTGGGTTTGTTGGGGATTGATGGGCGGTGAGGCTCAAAAGGCCAGAAGGGCCTGCACCACACTGTATCACAAAATAAATAAATAAATAAATAAAATGCTGTGCATGGTGGCACAGGTAGATGAGGAAACTGAGTAACTCTTGAAAGACAATTCAGTAAAAAGTACTGTGTATACTCCTGATGCTGGACACAAGAATCATGATATTGGACTTGGTGTTGGTTAGGTAATGGGAAACTGCAATGTACAATCTCTCTTCCCTTCTATGTAAATATATAGTGCCTTTCAACATGCCCCTTCAGTAAACCATGTTTTCAATTTCCATGTAATTTTGATTTTAACCCAGCGTGGAATTTAAGGCAGGCAGATATCTAGTTTTATGGCAGAGTGGTGTAGAGCAGACGTGTTTCCATCAAAGAATTCATTCACATTCTACATATTTCCATCTCCTCACCTTTCCTAAGTATAACCTAGCAATTTGCTCATACAGGCAGAACACGGTGGTGAATCTGTGGAATTCATTGCCTCAGACAACTGTGGAGGCCAAGTCATTGGGTATTTTTAAAATGGAGGTTGATATGTCTTTAATTAGAAAGGATGTCAAATGTTATGGGGATAAGGCAGTAGAACGGAATTGAAAGGGAAAACAAATCAGCCATGATCGAATGGCACAGTAGATTGGATGGGTCAAATGGCCAAATTCTGCTCCTATGTCTTATGTCCTTGTAGGCTTGTGGAATCTCATTAATCTATATATATATATATATATATATATATATATGTATATATATATATATATATATATATATATATATATATATAAATTCTCAAGGCTTGCTTCTGGGCCAGGTAAGAATCTCCACTAACCCTAACCCTAATACTGTCTGCAAGGCTCTATGAGTGAAAATCCATACTGATAAATATAGTGAAGTTTCCAGTAGGAAATAATCTCTTCATTTTGACTGCTTTTCATAGGTATTCAGCACAAGTGTAGCTGTTGCATGTGCAGTCTATAAAATAAACTGCAATTAATCACCAAGTTTACTCCAAGAACACTTTCCAAACCTGCGACTTCAACCACCAGGAACAACTGCAGTAGGAGCATAGACAGGGATGCCACTACTTACAGCTTCCACTCTATGTCACCTTCCATTCTGACTTATCAATCATGAACTAAGTTTCTGAATCTAAATGCTGAACTCTCTCCCTAACAGCATTATGGCAATGTCTTCACCAGAATGACTTCAGCAATTCAAGAAGATAGTGCAAGGATTGTCAATAATGTTGACCTTTCCAGAACTTTTGATGACCTAAAAAGTGAATATAACGCTGAATAAAAAAATATGTGGAGAAAGGGACAAAATCAAACCTTGTCTCTCAATCCCTCTTTCCCTCGTATTAATCATTTACTCTGATTTTATAAATTAACTCTTGTAATAAAGTAAACCATGAGTACAGATAGAGTTCTTTAACATGTTACACTGAAAAACAGTATCAACTTGGGTTTCAACCAGTGTGTAAAAGACAAAAAACTGTGCAAATAGAAAAGAGAGAAATAATAATAATTAATAAATAAGCAATAAATATTGAGAACACGAGACTAAGAATCCTTGAAAGAGAGTCTATAGGTTGAGGAAACATTTTAATGAAGGAGCAAGTGAATTTGAGTGAAGTTATGCCCTTTAGTTCAAGAGTCTGATGGTTCAGGGGTATTAACTGTTCCTGAACCGGGTGGTGTGAGTCCTGAGGCTCCTGTACCTTCTTCCTGATGGCAACAGTGAGAAGAGAGCATGTCCTAGGTGGCTGGGTCTCTGATGGTGGATGCTAATTTCCTGCAACAACGATTCATATAGATGTGCTCAATGATGGGAAGGGCTTTACCTGGGAAGGACTGAGCCGTATCCACACTCTTGGTAGAATGTCCGTTCAAGGCCATTAGTATTTCCATACCAGACTGTGATGCAACCAGTCATTACACACCTATTGTAGTTTGGCAAAGTTTTTGATGTCATGCCAATTCTTCACAAACTCATAAGGAAGTAGAGGTGCTTTCTGTGTAATTGCACCTAGGTGCTGGGCCCAGAGCAGGTGAAGTGATAACAACGAGGAATTGAAAGTTGCTGGCCCGCTCCACCTCTGATTCTCTGATGGGGACTGGCTCACAGACCTCCAGTTTCCTCATCCTGATATCAATAATCAGCTCCTTGGCCTTGCTGACATTGAGCAAGAGGTTGTTATGTCACCACTTAGTCATATTATCAATCTCCCTGCAACATGCTGATTCATTACTGGCTGGTATTTGGCATACAACAGCCATGTTATCAGCCAGTTTGAATATGGCATTGGAGTCGTTCTGACCCTCACATTCAGAAAGAATGCCATACGGGAATGAAAGCATGTAAAGCACAACTGATAATAGATTCAGTCATTTTAAATGAAGGCCAGAGGGAAAGCAAATCTCTTTCATGTTTTTATATTGACTAGCAAAAAGCATTTGATTCTGTCCCACACCCATAGTTAATAGAAGTTCTTAATATATATAAACTACACCCAATACTTGAGAAATTCCTACCTCAGTTGAAACATTGACGTACTATAATTACCATAACTATTAACAACCAAAAAAGAACAACCACCATTATCAAAATAAACAGAGGCATTTTTCACAGCAACTCACTCAGCCCACTATGGTTTTGTCTAACTTTAAAACTGCTCTCTAATTTACAGAATCAGATGACAACCAAACAAATTATACCTTTACACACCTTCTATACATGGACGATTTGAAATTATATGCTTCTTCATCAGTAAAGCTAAAGCAATTATTCAAATAGTAGAACATTTCTTAAGTTATAAACCTGAACTTTGGACTGGATAAGTGCAGAACATTAAACATAATGAACGGTGCAATAGAGCTAGTAGAATATAAAACAGAGCAGCAGGATACAATACAACCAATGGATGAATATGAAATCTAAGTATCAGGGATATTAACAAGCAATGAAAATAGATCATAGTGTGATAAATGAAAAACTTTCAACAGAATTTACTTCAAGGTTTAAGAAAATCTGCCAGAGTTCAATAGTAAAAGATATAACAAAGGCAATAAACACTTTCATATTAATGTATTCTTTTGGGATTATATCTTGCTCCGAAACTGATCTGGAAAATTTACAAAGAAAAGTAAGAACTGAAGAAATAGAAAAATAGAAAGCACTATGTATACTGAAGTGCCTCTCAGATTAATGCTACTTAGGACAGGAGGAAGAGGAATAACAGATATGAAAAATTTACACAAGTCAGCTAAAACTTCTAAGGATATTTTTTCATCAGCAAAAACAGAATTCTGCACTCCATGTGAGCATATGCAATTCTGATAAGAAGCAGACACCACTAAATTTAAATGAAAGCACAACACAGAAAAAAGAAGAAATTATCACTAGAGAAGAAAAAGTAAACCAGTGAAAGAGCATGGCCTTCCATGGAAGATATCCCTATGATCTCAGCAAACGAGATGTCGACAAGGAAGCACCAAATCTGGTTCAGATTTGGAGAGCTCTTCCCAGAAACAGAGGCATTCTTTGTGGCAATACAGGACCAGATGGTTAACACAGAAGAATTATCAAAAATACACAAAAAATACCAACAAATTCAAGATGATAAATGCAGAGAATGCCAAGAGAAACCAGAAACAATCCAACACATTACAGGATCCTGCAGCAGTTTAACTCAATCTGATTACTTACACAGGCACAATCAAGTGGCAAACATCATTCACCAAAATCTTAGTTTAAAATACAAACTCATAAAAGACACCATACCTTCCTACAAATAGGAGCCTGATCCAGTTTTAGACTCAGAGTCTGACAAATTATATTACAATCGATAATAACCATCCAGATATATTACAGGATAAACAGGCAAGAACAAATTACTTAATAAATATAGCCATTCCAAACATATGTAACGTACAGAAATCAATAAGTAACAAACACCAGAAATATGCTGAATTAACGGAGGAAATTCCTCCAAGAGGACCACAACCTTGTTGTAGGGTTTGGAGGATTGTGTGCTTCAATGACCTGGAGAGCTATGTTGGATGGAGTCAGAGCCTTGTGCTTTGGCTGCTGGTAGGGTCACCTATGCTAAACAAGTCAAATAGCTGAGGCAGGCTAAGAGTGGTCCACTGGTCCTCCAGGTTTTAGGGTTCAGCTCAGGGTTAAGAACCCTGACTGATCAAAACAAATGGTTATGGAAACAACGATGAAGAATCTTTCCATATCTGTGTATGACTGAAGATCCTGAACCCCACCTGAGGTACAATAGAGAAGATGGCCAAGGACAGACAGAGATAGAGCAACTTCATTGCTGCCCTAAACACCAGCAGCATAGCAGCCAGTTAAAAAAGGAAATTGAAAGACTATGGAACATGAACCGAGCATACATTGTCCCAGTAGTAATATCTACAACTGGCATCATCTCAAAGTCACTACGCAATAGCATTAAACAGCTAATCCTGCACAGCAATATTTATGTGAGTCTTCAGAAAGCCATAATACTAAACGTCACTACAATAGTCCGAAATTTCCTACCCTTTGCGAAATGAGTGTGCTTGTCTATCCCATACCATAGGTTTTACCAGCTTGAGCTGTAGGAAAAATAAAAATACAGTAACAATAAATAAATAAATAAATAAATAAATTATATTGAGAACATGAGTCGCAGATTTCTTGAAAGTGAGCTTATAGGATGTAGCATCAGTTCAGTGTTGAGGTGAGTGAAGATATCCACGCTGGTTCAGGAGCCAAATGGTTGAAGTGTAATCACTGTTCCTGAACTTAGTGTTGTGGGACCTCAAGTCACAATCCATTCTGGTCTAAAAGTATTGTTTTCCTCATCGCTGGATTTGCATCCTGGGATTCCTTGTTAAACAGTAGATTTAGAGAATCTTCACCACAAGGACTGCAATAGTTCGGAAGAAATTCATCATCTTCAGGGCAATTAAGCATTAGAAATAAAGCTGGCCTTGAAGACACCAACTACAATCTCTTTGTTTTCTTTCGCTTGCTATCCTTGTAAAATAAATGAGATTCATACTTCATCTGAATTCATTGCTTCGTTCTAGTGCGAGGAGTCCAGACCTATACTAAGTACCCTGGCTTGAGCAATGGGTGACACTGAAACATTTTCTGTGTTTCCATATTACATTCTAATGCTACCAGTAGATTCTCACGTCTTAATGCACACATGACTTTTTTAAGCAATCATCCCATATGCATCTCTCTACAACTACACTTTTGTTTGTCTTTTCTTGTTTTAAGTGAATTATACCGTATTTGTTTACATCCCATCATGTCCTCAACATTTTTGCTTATTCTGATAACCCCTCAGTATTCTTTAACAGATGTCTTCATTGTTTACCAAATGCTGGACTAAAATAATGTTCAATAATTTCAATAGCATCCTCCCTAAACCCCAGTTCAAATCATCCATGTGTGAACAAAAAGAATAAAAGCGAATCCAACCCTGACCACTGGAGTTTATGAATCCCCTCCCTCTCCAATCTGAATGTCATGCATCTTCTTTTCTACCCATCAATCAAAGTATCCATCCTGCTGTATTTCCTCATCTCTAATAGTTCATGATAATCTCCTGTGAGGCACCTACTGAAAGAAATGATAGCTGTCTCAAACTAGCCTCAACCTGTTAATCCTGATATAAATGTAACTTTCATTACTTTTTCAGTCATATAAATTACAAATACACAGCATCACTAATGGAAGAAGCATTAAAGATAAACAATGGATATTAGTCATGCATACACAATGAAGATATTTATATCTTCCACTTCACAGAAACACCAGAAAATGAGTAATAGCTTTGCCTAAAAGGGTGCAAAATTGGGTCATTAAACAAGGTGCCAATTATAGGAGCATATAAGTAGCTGGGGGTGTGATGGGAAGGTGGGTCAGCAGTGAGCTGTGACATTAATAGTTATCACAGAGTGTAAATAACAGCGGCAGGGGAGAAAGGAGACCCACACATATACAAAGCTGAAAAATATTAAGCCAAGTTTGAGCTTTACCTCACTAGTTCCTTCTGGAATTGAGTTGCAGTTGCCTTGCATTAAAGTCCAAAGCACATGTAGTTGAGGAGAATCTGTTGTTTCTTTGCTTTAAATGAATATCATCAGTCCCATCTTCTCCCACCCCACAAATCCCACACCTCTCCTCCTTCTCTTTCAGTATAAGGTACTCTAAACACAGCTGTTAGACAGAAGTCATGAAATATTTCCAATATGGGTATATAGCATGTCAATGGTAAATCTTTGATCTTTTCAAACCATCTGTCTGTCTGTCTGTCATAGCTGTCTGATAAAACTATGTGCCAAGTATGTCACAAGGAAATAAAAAGAAAGGAAATAGAAGAGGACATAAGCCATTCAGACCTTTGAGTCCAATTCACTGTTAAATAAATCAATTCTTACCTGAACCTCACCTCATAGCATCTACCTTGAATCATGATTTCCTTTCATCCAAAAATATATCTTGAGTACAGTCAATGACTGTGTATTTCAAAGCTCTGAGGTAGGGAATTCCAAAGATTAACAAAAAATTTCTCTTCATTGCATTCCTAAACTACCAATTCCTAATCTTCAGTTCAAAGTAAATTCATTATCAATTATGTATATGTCACCACATACAAATCTATAGGTTCTGGAATCAGTTCGATGCTCCGGTGAGTGAAGTTATCCACTCTGCTTCAGGAGGCTGAAGGATAATAATTGCTCCTGAACCTGGTGGTGTTGGACCTGAGGTTGTTGTAGCTCCTTCCCGACTGCAGCATGGCCCGGATGATGGGTCCTAGATGACGGATATTGCTTTCTTGGGGTAATGCTCCTTGTAGATGGGCTCAGTGGTGGGGTTGGCTTTTCCTGCATATTCTGTGCTAAGCTCTGTTGCCAGAGATAACTTTTGCACAATACCGTGTCAGTTCATTCAGGAATTTAGACATTTCAGTAAGATTATTTCTTGTCCTTTCAAACTAGGAAATATTGTCAGGTCTCAATCACGGCCTCCCTGCCTCTAATCTTGCAGTTCCTTTAACTGAAAGAAACCAAAACTGTACCCTGAATTTTGGGTATGGCCTCATCAAGTCTTGTGTTACTTTATGAGATATTTCATTCTAATGCTCTAAGTCATTTATTTTTTAAAAGCTAAAATGCTCTTGGCCTTCTTAATTATTTGTGGTTCTTGCATATTAACCTCTTCAGAGAACATTATTTAAGGTTAGAGGGAAAAAGTTTAGAGCCAACTTGAAGGGCAAGTTTTTGTTTTATGCTGAGTGGAAGATGCCTGGAATATGTTACCATGTGTAGTAGTGGAGGCAGACGGTAAGAGGCTTTTAAATAAACACACGAATGGGCTGGAGGGATATAGATTTTACACAGGAGGAGGACACTGTATAAATTGGCATCAAGATCTGCAGAGCATCATGGGCTGAATGGCCTGGCTAATGCTGTACTGTTCTGTGTCCTATGATTGATATACGGAGACATCCAAGACCCAGTCAATCTGTCATCTTTCCTAGTTTTCTGTACAAAAGCTGTAACCTGAGATTCATCTGCATTCCGTTCCATCTAGAACAGTCATAGACACGAACTTAACAGATCTAAATAACTGTAGAGACCTATTACATCCTCCTCACAGTTAACTCTCCCACCAGGGCACTCAGTGCCTTCATCAGGCATTTATATAATTGTAAACTGCTGAGGCTTTAGCATTGTGGCCCCATTAATTAAAAACCTGCCACCCTGAAAATAATCTGCTTCCTCATCTACACTGATCTATTGCCCCCAAATCCAATGAGTACTAAATTTGTCTCATGAGTTTATGTTACAGTTTATTTAATGATTCCTAAAACTTCAAGTACACTGTACTTGCTGATAACTAGTCAGCTAGTTCCAACTGCCAAAAACATTAACAAATACCATTCCTGTTTCAGTAGCGTGTCTAATTCTGGCTAATATAGTATGATTTTCTATTGCCTACATTCCTACAAAAGATTCTTCCTCTTCACTAGCATAGTCACCTGGCTAACAGCTCTGTGGTATCCCTTTCAAAATCCAAGCATGTAGGCCTTGAAATCCAAGAGACTTGCTGCCTTTGATGGTATTCACTCCCGCAAGCTGTATGGTAACATAACAGCATCAGCGCTTTACAGAGCCGATGACCTGGGTTCGATTCCCAACGCTGTTTGTAAGGAGTCTGTATGTTCTTCCACTGGCCATGCAAGTTTCCTCCAGGTGCTCTGGTTTCCTCCCAAATTCCAAAGACATATCGGTTAGTAAGTCAATTGGACACATGGTGTCATTGTGGGCCAGAAGGGCCTCTATAGTGCATCTCTAAATACATGATAAAAAATCCCACATAGATAATTTTTTAGCTGAAAGTAAATACTGCAAGATTTTCATTAGGTCCTCTACTTCCCAGTTGAAAACTGACATCTTATGGGAGACTAGGGAAGAAGTTGGGGAAAGCCTTATCTGCTTCATCATTAGCCACTGGTGAAACTCCAGGAGCGTGAAAGGTGACTGATGTTGTTCCATTGTTCATGAAGGGTAGTGTTGTTTATTTAATATTTCAATAATATTTGAGTAATGTAGTAAATGTATTGTTTGATTAAGTATTCTTTGTTTAAATAATTGTTTACAGATTACATGTAAAAGTTTCTGAATGACATATGTCATCACATCACCAAATCATACATGCGCACCTCACTTAAAGTAAAAATGAAATCTACACGCATCTCTCAGGCTTCCTTGATTTTCTTTCATTAGTTTTATGTTTTGGTGATGCAAAACATAACAGTGGCAAAGAGGATGATTTAAATGAACCTGAGACAACAACCTAACTATTGAAGCACAGCAAGATGTTTGAGTTGAAAGGCACAGCGAGAAATGGTCAAGTGAAAAGATAGCACGGCATTTGCTTCTTCAGGAGGAACAGAAAACAGATGAATTCACATATACATACATAGTGAGTACCAGGTGATAATAATCAAAGGTTAAAATAAAACAGAAATACCTGGCTACAACAGAATAATAGATGTGTTTGATTGCACAGTAGATAACTGGATATGCTGAAGAAAAGATCATTCCTGTGGCAATGTCATACAGGACATACAGTGATATACAACAACTGACAAACCACATTGGATTTGTAAGTAGTAAAAAAAAACTGGAGGGACAGCATTGTGGGACTGTGGTTGGCTGAGACAATTACAACATGATTGGGGGTCCGCCCTTTGCATGCCACACCCCCTGCAAAAGAGCCAACAGAAATCAAATTAAGAAAGGTGTTGGATGATGTCACAGCAGTGTTCAAGGATGGAGTTGGAAAACTTAAACATATCAAGAATATTACATGAAAATGTCACACCCAAGTTTTACAAATCCCGTCCACTTCCTTAAACCACCTGCAATAAAGTGGCCAGTGAGCTAGATCGCATGCAGACTGAAGGAATTATTTCCAAGGTTGAGTGGAGCACATGGGAATCTCCATTTGTCCCAACAGCCAAGAAGAATAGGTTTGTCAGGATCTGTGGTGATTTTAAGGTCACCATCATCCCAGTACTGAAAGTAGATCAATACGTTCTGCCCAGGACAGAGGATATTTTTGCAAACGTTTCTGGAGGAAACACTTCAACAAAGTGGAATTAGCTGAGGCCTTCCTGCAGATGGAGATGGAAGAGGAGTCCAAAATGTTTCTCACCATCATAAACACTCACAAAGGTTTTATCACTATAATCTTTTTGTATAATTTGCACCTGCACTCTGGCAGAAATCTATATACCAGGACTATCTTCCTTACTGAAGACAGAAAAGATTAGAAGATTATGTGCTGAGAGCATGATGCAACAAGTGTGAATGTTAACCTAGGATATATCAATAGATCAAGCAGCTTGCCATGCACTCTGTAACAACATGTCCAGAAGATGCCAAGGGCAGTGCCTCTCCATCCCTGGGAATGGCCTGCATTGCCCTGACAGAGGATGCATGTCGATTTTCCAGGACCATTCTTATGCACAAGTTTCTTGTTAGTAGTTAAAGCAGCTGGAAAGTGGCAAGAAATGTTCCCAATGGCCTCCACTACAGCCTCGCACACAGCTGATGTGTTGAGAAGCCTCTTCTCAAGGACTGGCGTTCCAGAACATTTAGTCAGAGACAATGGTCCACACTTTGTTGCGGAACATTTCATCCATTCCTGAAAATGAATGGAATAAGACATTACATCTGCACTCTACCACCCAGTTACAAATGGCTTAGCAGAAAAGTTTCTTCAGAATCTGAAGAAAGCATTGCAAGCAATGTCAACAGAACACACTACACTAACGTTGAATCAATAGCTCATCAATTTGCTCCTTGCTATCACAATGCAGTGCACTCTACAATCAACAACTCGCCTGCTATGCTGTTCCAGTGCTGTCCTTGCACTCACTCTTGGATCTCCTCAAACCCAATTTAAGAAGGACTGTGCAGGAACAGGGTTCTTCGAATAAGGAGGTTTAATGTTTAAATCCTCGACAAGCAGTCCTGGCAAAGAACAACAGAGGTGTTCAAAAGTGAGTACTTGGAAAGATTACGGACAAATCTCCTGCACAGTGGAGAATGCGTCTGCCGTCATCAGGGGATGACACATCGATCATTTGAGAAGAACAGAGTCAATTGTTGGAGAAGAAAGGTGGCCTGAGCTATTAGAGCCACTTCCTACAGTCCCAGAGTCAACTCCTACAACTACCATGAAGGAGATCCTAGAACCTGAGATTGTTTCACAGCCGTAAGTTTCACCTGACCTCCATCAGGAAAGACATTATCCCACAAAAATAAGAAATTTCTCACAGCAATTAAATCTTTAGGCCTGAATGGGACAATTTAAAGCTTACTATGCTGTGGATGTCTGTATAGTAGCTGTATTATATACATTCTGTATTGAGTTGGAGTGTATAGCTCAGCAGGGAGGAGTGCGGTGTATTTAATATTTCAGTAATGTTTGAGTAATATTGTAAATATATCTTTGATTAAGTATTCTTTGTTTACATAATTCATTACAGGCTATATGTAAACATACGTGAATGGTATACATCATCACACCACCACTTCATATTTGTAAAAGTAAAAACAAAGTCCAAGTGCACTTCTCAGGCTCCATTGTGTTTCTTTCATTAATTTTATGTTTTAGAGATACAAAATATAACAGGTAGCAAGAACAGGCCAAGGAACTACAAGCCTGTGAGCCTAGCTTTAGCTATAAGGAAATAACTGGACATAATTCTAAGGCAAGATCTCCTGACACTTGGATAGTCAAGGCCTGATCGGGAATAGGCAACATAGTTTTTGTGCATAGAAAATCATAACTGATGAATCTCTTGGAGATTTTTGATGAGGTAACTGAAATTTACTTCTTCAATGAAGGCAGGGCAGTGGACATTGTCTATATGGACTTAAGGAAGGTCTCTGATAAGGTGATCTGAAATCCAGTGCCACAAGGGGTTCAGAGGGAGCTAACGAGGAGGATTCAGAATTGGCTTCATGACAGGAAGCAGAAGGTGATAGTTGAAGGACAATTCTTCAACTGTTGGCATGAGACAAGTGGGTTGCCACAGGGGTCAATGCTGGGTCCTTTGCTATTCATTATTGATTCAAATGACTTGGATATGAATGTAGATGGCAAGTTTGCTGAGGTTACTAAATTAGGGGTTCTCGTTGATAGTGAAGCAGGTTACAAAGAGATCTTTATCCATTAGCAAAATGAGCTGAGGAATGATAAATGGATTTCAACTTTGACAAGTGTGAGGTGATACATTTTAAGCAGGCAACCCAGTTCAGGACCTATGCCATAACCAGCAGGACACTGAGTGCTGTAGAACAGAGGAACCTAGGAGCACAAGCATGCAGTTTAGTGTAAGCAGCAATGCAAGTAGACAAAGTGGTGAAAAAGCGTTTAGCATGCTAGCCGTCATCAGTCAGGAAATCACGTTTAGAAATCAGAACATCATGTTGCAATCATATGATTCTTTAATGAGGCTGCATTCGGAGTAATGTGTACAACTTTTGGCAACTGTTCTTCTCGTAACCATAAAGATTTGTAGACTCAGCTCAGCACATCACAGAAACCAACCTTTCCTCCATGGATTCTGTCCACATATCTTGCTGCCTCGATAAAGCACCCAGCAAAATCAAAGACCAGCCCTTTCCCAGTCTTCTTCCCCCTCCTATCAGGCAGAAGATACAAAAGCCTGAAAGCATGTATCATCAGCTTGAGTACAACATCAATCCCCCTGTCATAAGACAATTGAATTGTTCTCTAGTTTGCTAAGATAGACTTTTGATCTCACAATCTACCTTATTATGACCTTGCACCTTATCGCCCACCTGCTATGCAATTTTTCTGTAAGGATAATACTTTATTTTGCATTCTGTTATTGTGTTACCTTGTACGAACCCAATTTACTATTATAATGGAATTGATCTGCATGAACAGTATGTAAGACAAGCTTTTCACTGTATATTGTAACATATGACAATAAACCAATTTTGCGATATTATCATTGCAAATTTTGCTTGGCCAACACAACCATTGTATCTTTTTAACATAGGGTGTCAATTTCTACCAGACTCCATAATCAATGCTGTGGAATCAGGATAAACTAAACTGCATCTGCTTCTCTGCACTATTTTAGATCTTGGAGGGAGTCATATTTTCAATGTGTTCTCTCAATTCTTCAAGACTTCCACAAATAGTCTTGAAAATGCCATTTGTTCTATGGTGCACAATACCTCCATAAATTCTTCCCACTACACTACAGTGATGCCTGAGAAGCATTAATGTCATATGATTGACAACTAATGCAAGCTGCTCTCAGCAGCCTCAAACAGCACAGAAGGTATATTTTGCTCCAAGTCTTACTTTCTGAAGACAAGCCTTACTGGAAATTATCCCTTTGCGCTTACAATTGACATATGGCACAGGCTCACTGCCATTTCAGATCTTTCTCCTTTCCTATGTAACAAAGTGATGGACTTGAACTTCCAATATTCCTTAAGATCAGCAAGTGTTTCCATTAGACTGGAAAATCACAAATGCAATTCCTTCAGTCAGAAAAGGAGACAGAAAACATGAGACCACAGGACAGTCTGCTTAAAATCTATCAATGCAAAAATGTTAGAAGGCATTCTTAAAAACATTATGGGGGGGGGGCATTTCAAAACATTCAAGGTAATCAGAAAAAGTCACGATGGTTTTGTGAAAAGGAACTCATCTCTGAACAATCTTTGAAAAAGTAATTGTGCTGTGTCTAAGAAGGGAGCCATAGGACAGATTTCCAGCAATGATAAGTAAGTTGAGACCAAGAGGACACAGTGGGACCTGCAGCACCTATAAGATTAGCAGAAAGCAACCAGGTATTGAAAAGCTGGAACTGTGGTTGGACTTGCAATGATGCACCCGGGATTGGAAAGTGTCGCCGATAACGCGCATAGAAAGTTTGTGTCACAACCACGGATCCAGCTAATTATTATTTAATTGTGATGGTATTTAAAACTATTCTTTTCATTGTAGTGCTTGTTGAGACTTTAGCAAAGCACAACAAAGTTTCGCTGCCTGCTTGCATTCGGCCTTGCCTGAGAAATTGGACTGTCAAGTCAACTGACTCTGAAGATTACTAGTATTTGTTTTATATTTAGTTATTCCTTTCAGCCACAGGGTTGGCTTTATTTTCTATTTGAGAGTTTTAGTTAACAGCCCTGTTTGGCCCAGTGTTGCTTGTTTTCTATTCCCTCTAACTCTGTTTGCATTAAAGTCTGTGAACTATCAACCCACTTCAGTGTCTCTCACTCCTCGCTTGGGCCATATCCAAACGTAGTGACAGTTTGTCACACCGTAACTACAGAAAGAGAGGAATGGGTGACCACTAGGGAGGACAATAAGTGCAGAATCAGAATCAGGTTTAATATCACTGGCATATGTCGTGAAATTTGTTGACCTTACGGCAGCAATACAATGCAATACATAATAATAAAAAAACTATGAAGTACAGTAAGTGTGTGTATGTATAGCCGGGGGTGGTAGTGGGGATAAGCTCCCACTACCTATAAAGTGTTCCAAATGGTGTGCAACTTTAACAGCCTCTGACACCCAAGTCCATCTCCTGGCCTCCAAGTGCGGCTTAGCTACTAGGTCCAGCGGAACTGTTTCTACTGACAAGAGAAGGGGCAAAGGTGAACCACTGCTACCTCAAAACCAAATGTTTTGAGTCAGCCTTGATCCAATCAGCCTTGGACTGCAGCCCACATAAGAGAAGGAAAACTGTGGTTTTAAACCTCTGCTGTCTTGTGGCCATACCCACCCACGGGAAAGGCTTCAGGAGTAAACCCTGAGGAAGAAACCTGGAGCTGGGGTCCCGAAGGCAGCTTGATGTTGTTTACAGCTTCACTCTGGCAGCATCTGCAATGACACTGGTGCCAAGATGTATCAGCACTTGCCCTTCCCTTGGACTTCATCAGTGACGTGGAGAGGGGAACCCACTGCATGGACAACAGCCAGTTCTTCAATCTTCCCGCCCAGACTTGTACCCTGCAGAGAACACAGTCCACCAGAGGTGCAAACTCATGGCCCCTGGGATTGATGTCTGCCTACTTCCTTCCTGACGGTAGCAATGAAAACAAGGCATTAATCGGGTGATGGGGATCCTCAGTGATGGACTCCATATTTTGAGGCATAATTCCTTAAAGATATCCTGGATACTACAGAGACATAGAACCATAGAACACTACAGCACAGTACAGGCCCTTCAGTCCTCCATGTTGTGCTGACCCATATAATCCTTTAAAAAAAGTACTAAACCCACACTACCCCATAACCCTCCATTTTTCTTTCATCCATGTGCCTGTCCAAGAGGTTCTTAAATACCCCTAATGTTTTAGCCTCCACCACCACCCCTGGCAAGTCATTCCAGGCACTCACAACCCTTTGTGTAAAAAACCTAACCCTGATGTCTCCCCTAAACTTCCCTCCCTTAATTTTGTACATATGCCCTCTGGTGTTTGCTATTGGTGCCCTGGGAAACAGGTACTGACTATCCACCCTATCTATGCCTCTCATAATCTTGTAGACCTCTATCAAGTCCCCTCTCATTCTTCTACGCTCCAAAGAGAAAAGTCCCAGCTCTGCTAACCTTGCTTCATATGACTTGTTCTCCAAACCAGGCAATATCCTGGTAAATCTCCTCTGCACCCTCTCCATAGCTTCCACATCCTCCCTAAAATGAGGTGACCAGAATAGAACACAATACTCTAAATGCGTATACCCATGATGGAGCTGACTAACTTTACAACTCTCTGCAGCTTACTTCGATCCTGTGTAGTAGCCCCACCTCATGATGCCAGACAGTGTACAGCTAGTTAGAAAGTTCTCCACAGTGCATCTGTAGAAATTTGCAAGAGTTTTTGGTATCAAATCTCCTCAAACTCCTAATGAAATATAGCCACTGTCCTGCCTTCTCTGTAGCTGCATCGATATGTTGGGTCCAGGTTAGATCCTCAGTGATATTGACACCCAGAAATTTGAAATAGCTCACTCTGCGGGCAAAATGTATTGCCATTACCTCTCCAATAACAACCTAACTTGTGGCATGATAGGTAGCTCTGATGCACATCAAGAAAGTGAAAAATGTAAGCAAACAGTAGTGGAGGGAGATTGCTTAGCATGAGCTACAGACAGGTGTAGCTGAATGCAAGATGCCAGAAGGATATATTGCTTTTTTTCATGCCAGGGTGAGGGATGTCACTGATGGGTAGCTAAAATTCTGAGGTGGGAGAGAGAACAGCCAGAGGTCATTGTTTTCATAAGCCTAAAAGCACATACCACTAGGGTCAAAAACAGCTTCTACACTACTGTTGTAAGACCTTTGAATGAATCTGGTTTACAATATTGCTGGTGAAGCACAGGGACAATTTGCTGACAGCAAACAGAACTATTAACTACTTTATTACTCACACTTTTTCTCAAAAATGATCACTGCAACCAATAGCCTGTAACTTCCCTTTTGGAGCTGAGCTTTTGAGCCACCTGTACGGCATACTACTTTTGTGGTGTGGACTAAAGTCTTGAAAGTGCAGGACGGTTGAAGAGTGGCACCTACAGGCCGAATCCAGGCCCAAGAGTGGGAAACAAGCCAAACTTTGCCCATTGCTGGAGTGGCAAGGCAGAGTTGAGGCGGCCAAGAGTAAGGAACAACCCGAGATTTAACTGCTTTTAGCGCCAGGCCAGATTGGAAAGGTCGGATACAGACCAAATCAGAGCGGCGGGGCCCTGGCCCGAGAGCATTTCAAAGTGGCAAGGCCCAGGTCCAAGTACAAAGAACTACCTGTAGTTTGGCCAGTTTAAGCTCTGGGTCTGATTGAAAAGGTCAGGCTGTCACCAGAGGTGAAGGAAGGGATGGTTTTCAGCTCACTGTTCCGCAAGGCTTACTCATCTCTGTAATGAACTGAGGCTGTGGCCTGCAACTAATGGCCACAAAGACTGGCTACAGTGATGACTGGCTTCGCGGCTGTGGACTCACTTTCGTGAACCTCAATTCTGAATGTTGTTTGCTTGCTTTTATTTTTTTTCCTGATTTGCTTTTTTTCTTGCACATTGAACGTTTTTATTGGGTTCTGTTGAGTTTCTTTGTTTTGTGGCAGCCTATAAGGAGATGAATCTCAAGGGTCTATATGATATACATACTTTGATAATAAATGTCCTTGGAACTTTGTACAAGGAAATTGATTTTGACCTCACAATCTCTTTTGTTATGATCCTGCACCTGATTATCTACTTGCACTGCATTTCTGCTGTTGTTGTTCACTTTCGCTGTTGTTGTTCACTTTCGCTGTTGTTGTTCACTTTATTCTGCCTTCTGGTATTGTTTTAACTTGTACTACCTCAATGCACTGTGCAATGGTTTGATCTGCAAGAACAGTATCAAAAACAGGTTTTTTACTAAACCAATTCCAATACATTCGTCCTATTGTCATAGATAGTAGGGGAGATGAGGTCCTGCAAAGTGAGTTTAGAAAGCTAGGCAGAAATCAACAAGCAGGCCCTCTGAGTTTGTAATCTCAGGATTATTGCTGGTGTCATGGGTCAGTGAGGGTAGAAACCAGTGAAATGGGTCTGCAGAGGGAGGGCTTTAAGTGCATGGATTATTGGGATCACTGTGGGCCTGGGGAGACACTTACAATGGAGTGCGCCCAAATTGAAGGAGGACCTATATCCTTGCAGAGTAGCGTGCTTATGTTAATCAGGAGAGTTTAAGCGAATCTGGCAGGGGAAATTAAAGCGTAGCAGCAGTACAGCAGGTAGGGAGAAAAATGTGGAGGACAAATCAAGCAAGTCCATTGGGTAGAACAGACAGAGGCAAGTTAAGAAGCACAGGAGAGCTGGCAAGCTCAACTGCATTTACTTTAATGCAAAGAGTCTTACAGGTTAATTCCTATGAGCTTAGAAAATGTATCAGGATTTGGAATCACAATTTACTGAAACCATGGAAGTGCGGATAAAGGAATAGCAGGAGTGGCAGCTTTATATTCCACGATATTGAAGAGTCAGATTCAGCAGAGGGGTTGTAAAGGAGGAGGGCAAGCCACACCTCGGATAGGAAGATCATAAGATCAGTACTCAGAGGGGATACTCTGGAGAGATTGCTCAACAAAGTCAGACAAAGAAAAACTGTGGGAATAAGAAAGGTACAAACACTTTGCTAAGGTTTTACGTAAGGCTTCCAAATAGCCAGCAGAAATCTCAAGGTAGTATAGAGTAACATATACAAAATTGATATATTTTGAACTTTGAAATGAAAATACCAGCATCTCCAAGACAATACTTTGAATCTGAAATATTTTCATAATTGTTTCATCTTGCTTCGCCTTAGCAAACCATGCTGAGAAGTTGTACGATAAAAATTGATGTTGAGAGGATACTTCCTGACTCATGACCTGATGTTTGCAATCCTGCTTTCTTTTATGACTTTCTTGTCTAAACTGACAACAGATCCACTTTTCCACAACAAGCTTTACATTTGCCCTAGTTTTCTTCTCATGATGGCTGCATGAGACGAAGACTTGATTAGATTGAACTCTAAACCCTGAATATTCATAAAGCTTATAAAATTGTTATGGAAGAGCCTTGGTAGCCTAAATCATTTCCACTCCAGCATCAAGGATTTATAAATTCAAAATTCTATTCATATTGAACTGTAAAATGCAATTGGAAGGTATTTTAACCCAATATTTAGTGCTCTCCACCATATGTTGTATAAGACACTGCTGCAAAATGTTCTCCCCATGAGAAAAGAACCTGGATTTCTTACCCTTGCAATTTGCCAAAGATCTGTATAAGCAAAGAAGTAGCAGCACAGCCTCCAATCAAGTCCATAGTTACTTGCAAAATTGATCCTTTTTGACTGGAATGTCATCTGTTTCAAGGTGCTCCAATTGATCTGCTTAAAAATGCCATAATTGCAAACTTCTTACAGTGCCAGTTGAAAACAGTGTAAACCTATAACCTCATGCTAATTGTTCACCACTATAATGGAAAATATAATTTGTATTGCTCTGTGATTACTTATTCTGCATTCTAAATATTTGAACAGTCATATTGTATTGCAAATTCCATTAAACTGAGAAAGTGGTGAAAACCCACAGCCTTAAGTCTGTCAATGAAAATAAAATATGGTCAAATTACAACTTTAGCTAATGGCATGGAGTTTAAAAGAGTGGAAAATAGTAAGTAAGCTAGCTAAATTAAGGTAAAATGTTCTCCCAGTAATTGGCTAAACTGGCACTTACAGTTCTTGAATCCACACCAGAAAATATGATATTGAAGTTAAGTACAAGCATACTGCCTAAAGTGCCAGGATAACTAGGTAACTGGGCATACCTACCAGCTGATCCTTAATGCTCAAGGTTTCTTGATGATTTTTGAGTATCTAATTGATTCCTACATCTGTACAACTATAATTATAAAGGCATGAATTAACCCCTTAAGTACTGCAGAGAAAATTTTACTGCTGGCAGGACTGTGAAACTAATTCATCAAAGACAGTATTAGTACACAATTTATAAATTAACTGACTTGTTCCTTAATGATATAGTTTTCTAATTGGCTAGGAAGAAAACTGAACCATGTTTTCAACCAATTAGGCCTTTAAAAAAAGTTTTGTCAATAGAATGCAGAAGAAAAGGAAACATAAAAGTGGAAGTGACCTACATTAAACATAAAACAAAATTTTAATTTAAAGAGAAACTGAACTAATAAATCATCTATTTTCACAACAGATGCAATAATTTTTCTGAAGTCAGATTTAAGAGGCTCAGAACTTACAACTGAATGATGACTGGATAATCACTGTGCACTTCCCATAACACTCTTAAAACTCCTCAGATGATTCCCAATCAGGTACAAGTCATTGAGTATAAATTATGTGGCTAATTCAATCAGTTGTGAAATTGACAACATTTTATCTAATAGGTTCACACTGCAAATTATTTACAAGTTCTTGTAATTTGTACCTTTTGGACTTAATAAGAACTTTAGAATTAAAGCAGTCATATGCCATTTGGCCCCTTGATCCAGCATTCAGTAACCTCAGAGCTGGACTGTAATACTGGAACAACTTTTCTGTATTAACCACATGACTCTTTATTCTACTCATACCAAAAAAAATCTGCTGATCGCTTTATTGAATATATTTATCAAATGATCTTCCTTAGACTTACAAATTCGAAATTTCACTAATCTCTGGCTGAAGAAATTTCTTCTCATCTCAGTGGTGAATATACTGAAACCGTGACCCACAGTACTAGATACACCAACCAGAGTATCCATTCTGTCAAGTCCTGAAAGAATTCAATGAAATCATCTTTCAGTCTTTCAATTTCTAAGAATTCTCTACTTAATAAACCCAAGAGATTCTGCAGATGCTGAAAATCCAAAGCACCACACACGCACGCAGAATTCAGGAAGAACTCAACAGGTTAGGCAGCATCTATGGAAGGGAAAAGCCCTTCATCAAGGCTGGAAAGGAAGTGGGAAGAAGGTGCTGGAAAGGGAAAAAATGCAAGCTAGAAGATCATAGGTGAAGCCATGTGAGGGAGAAGGCAATTGAGTGAGGGAGGAGGCTTATTCTGGCTTATTCCCCTTTCTTTTCCAGTCATGCTGAAGGGTCTTAGCCTGAATCGTCAACTCTTTATTCATTTCCATAGATGCTGCCTGACTTGCTATTTTGTATGTTTTTTCTACTTCATTCCTCCTGACATGACAAGCTGACTATCCTGGGAAATACTTGGGCAGCTTTTCACTGTACTTCCTCTATTGCATGAATGTAGAGTCATAGAACTTAAAAGCATGGAAACAGGTCCTTCTGCTCAATTCATCAATACACACCAAAATGCCCATTTGCCTGCATTTGGCTCATATCTCTATAAATCTCTCCTGTCCATATACCTGGCCAAATGTCTTTCAAGTTTTGTTATTGTACGTGCCTGAATTACTTTCTCTGACAGCTTCTTCCATATGCACACCACCCTCTGCATAAAGTTGCCCCTCAGATCCCTTTCGAACTTTCCTTTCTCACTTAAACCCAAGCCTTTTAGTTTTTTGTTCCCTTTCCCTGGAAAAATGACAGTGTATATTCACCCTAGCTGTGACTCTCATGATTTTATACACCTCTATAAGTTCATGGCTTAATCTCCTATTCTACAAAGAATACATTTCTAGCCTGCCCAACTTCTCTCCTCAAGTCTTGGCAGCCTCCTTGTAAATCTTCTTTGAACTCGTTCCAGCTTAAAACACCTTTCCTTAGCAGAAAAATCCAGCCTGTACGCAATATTCCAAATGAACTCTCATCAGGTCCCTAAATAATTAGAGCGAAATCACATTACATTTGTACTCAAGTCCTCTACCCAGAAAATTCTCAATTTACTTCCCTCGCTGTTTACTCTGCTTGCGTTATAGAAACATAAAAACATAGAAAACCTACAGCACAATACAGGCCCTTCAGCCCACAAAGCTGTCCCGAACATGTCCTTACCTTAGAAATTACCTAGGGTTACCCATAGCTCTCTGTTTTTCTGAGCTCCATGTACCTGTGCAGGAGTCTCTTAAAAGACCCTATCGTATTATTGTACCTTTTAATGTTTCACTATTTTTTTTAAAAATCCGCCTTTCCATTTATACTCAGCCTCCCAAGTATGCAACTTTCTATGATATTGAAACTACTTCTGAAATGATTTTGTTTGTTAAACAGGAGTTTAATCTAAGTAGAATGAAAAAGATCATTGCAAAGTAGTAATTTGAAAGCTTGAGTTGATAATTAAGTTACTTCTATTGACAAGAATAAAATTATTACATAATTAGTACAGGAACAGTGGGCAGAATGGCCTTCAACAGTATATTGTTTTGCGTCTTTGAATGCTGCGAGTGATGAGAATGCACACTTTTAAATGTAACCCAGTTAATTGGAAAACGTAACATAAATCTACCAATCAAATCAAACTGATCAGGCCCAGTGATGTAGATATTATATAGTTGTTTTAATGTCTTCAGATCAGCAACTGTAAATGCCAGAAGTTTATTATCATAAGATTAATGGCATAGAGAATCTTCAATAGAAATAGAGGAAATCTTGGAATAGATAAAGCCACCAAAATTAAATGTAGCAAAACATTGTGCAATTGTTGTTTTAATTTCAAATTAAATTACAATGAACTAGATCCTGGACTCTGTATGAATTTTATATATCAGATTCTCTTAGCCAATGCTAAGTTGTTCTCTGCCAATCTAAATATTATTTTGGATGCCTTGGGTGCAAACACATCCACCTATTTATCCAAATAGCTAAACTTCTAGCTAAGACACCTACCAGACTTCCCTCAGGAATTCTGGTAAAGCATATTTCACCCCATGGCTACTTTAAGTGGACCACCAAACATGCTCTATGTCCCTGATCTCAGATCAGCAGCTGCCCAGCGTCTCCCAAATAATGGTAGAACAGCAAATAGATATAAAGTGAAGGAATAATGGCTGCTGCCAAGAAATTAGACTTTGATTTACATCACTTGGTGCCTATTATCACAATGAATCAACAGATTAATTGAATGAAACCGTCTCTCTGTCCATGAACAGCAGCGAGCTGGTGATAGGAGTCCAAATGTTTATATCAATGCTGCCCTTCATGTTCATAAAACTGTCACTACCACTGCATAAAAGTACAATGCTTCTGTGTTGTTCAGACTGCTGTTTTCCCATAGGGAAAACTGATGGAAGGTAAACAATGTTTTTCTCATCTACTTAATGTATCGGTACACATGAAGTCTGACCTCTTTGGCAAGAAACACCAAATGCGATTATGATCATTCTGGTAGCAAAGACGTTCAAGAGTGCTATCGATCGATAGCCACCAGCAGAGCTTTTTCATGTGATGTCTGAAAGGCTCATGTTATCAGAAAGGGATGGTACAAGTATCAGAGTAGGTACCCCAATTATCAGAAGGTCCCTTGAACAGGCAGGCTGCCTGCTTTTTACCAAAGGCAATTCCTCTGCAATCTGCCCTCAAACATAATAGTGGAACTATAGTTGGGAGCCAATTATATTAGCAGATACACTCAGTGGCAACTTTACTAGTTACCTAATAAAGTGGCCACTAAGTGCACGTTCATGGTCTTCTGCTGCTGTAGTCCATCTGATGTGAATTCAGAAAGGCTCCTTTGCACATCACTGTTGTAATGTGCAGTATTTGAGATAATGTCACCTTCCTGTCAGCTTGAACCAGTCTGGCCATTCACCTCTGACCTCCCTCAATAACAAGGTGTTTTTGTTCACAGACTTACCGCCCACTGGATGTTGTTTGCTTTTTGCACCTTTCTATTTAAACTCTAGAGACTGTAGTGTGAGAAAATCCCAGGAGATCAGGAACTTCCGAGATCCTCAAACCATTCCGTCTGGTACCAACAATTATTCTACAGTTGAAATCACTTAGATCACATTTCTTCCCCATTCTAATGTTTTCTCTAATAACAAATGAATCTCCTGACTACGTCTGCATGCCTTTATGTATTAGAGTTGCTGCCACATGATTGGCTGATTAGATATTTGCATTACCGAGCAGATGTACAGGTCAGATTCATAAAGGCATAGAGCACTGCAGCCAACCTAGTCTGTGCTAAATCATTTAAACTGCCTAGTCCCATCGACAGATACGGATCATGGCCCTCCCTACCCCTCCCATCCATGTACCTATCCATACTTCTCTTGAACGTTCAAATCAAAATTGAATCTACCACTTATGCTAGCAAATCATTCCACGCTCTCACCATGCTCTGGGTGAGGAAGTTTCCCATTGTTTTGCCTTTAAACATTTCACCTTTCACCCTTAACCCATGAACTCTAGTTGTAGTCTCGCCCAATTTCAGTGGAAAAGCCTGCTTGCATGTATCCTGATTGGTGTCCCTAATAGAGTGGCTGCTGAGTGCACAAACATTATATAAACTCCAGATTAATTTTAACTTTGAACCTATTGGAAAATTTACAAACTAGGGAAGAAGTGTTCTTTTGTTCAAGAAAGGAGGTGGAGATAGCCCAGGAAATTATAGACCAGTGAATTTTACTTCAGTGGTTGGTAAGTTGATGGAGAAGATCCTGAGAGGCAGGTTTTATGGACATTTGAAGAGGCATAATATGATTAGGAATAGTCAGCATGGCCTTGTCAAAGGTCGTGCCTTGTGAGTCTGACTGATTTTTTGAGGATGTGACTAAACATATTGATGAAGGTAGAGCAGTAGATGTAGTGTATATGGATTTCAGCAAGGCATTTGACAAGGTACCCCATGCAAGACTTATTGAGAAAGTAAGGAGGTATAGGATCCAAGGGGACATTGCTCTGTGGATCCAGAACTGGCTTGCCCAAGAAAGCAAAGAGTGGTTGTAGATGGGTCATATTCTGCATGGAGGTTGGTGACCAGTGGTGTGTCTCAGGGATCTATTCTGGGACCCTGTCTGTTTGTGATTTTTATAAATGACCTGCATAAGGAAGTGATGGGATGGGCTAGTAAGATTGCTGATGACAGAAAGGTTGGGGGTGTTGTGGATAGCTTGGAGGGCTGTCAGATATTATAGCCAGACATCGATAGCATGCAAAACTGGACTGAGAAGTGGCAGATGGAATTCAACCCAGGTATGTGTGAGGTGGTTCACTTTGGTAGGTCAAATATGATGGCAGAATATAATGGTAATGTTAATGGTAAGACTCTTGGCAGTGTGGAGGATCAGAGGGATCTTGAGGTCTGAGTCCATAGGACACTCAAAGCAGCTGCACAGGTTGACTCTGTGGTTAAGAAGGCGTACAGTGCATTAGCCTTCCTCAACCATGGGACTGTGTTCAAGAGCGGAGAGCTAATGTTACAGGTATGTAGGACTCTGGTCAGACCCCACTTGGAGTACTGTGCTCATTTCTGGTCGCCTCACTACAGGAAGGATGTGGAAACTATAGAAAGGGTGCAGAAGAGATTTACAAGGATGTTGCCTGGATTGGGGAGCATGCCTTATAAGAATAGGTTGAGTGAACTTGGCCTTTTCTTCTTGGAGTGATGGAGGATGAGAGGTGACCTGATAGAGGTATATAAGATGATGAGAGGCGTTGATCATGTGGATAGTCAGAGGCTTTTTCCCAGGGCTGAAATGGCTAACATGAGAGCGCACAGTTTTAAGGTGCTTGGAAGTAGGAACAGAGGAGATGTCAGGGTAAGTTTTTTAACGCAGAGAGTTGGCTGCTGGCCACAGTGGTCTTTTAAGAGACTCCCAGATAGGTACATGGAGCTTAGAAAAATAGAGGGCTATGGGTAACCCTAGGTAATTTCTAAAGTAAGTACATGTTTGGCACAGCATTGTGGGCCGAAGGGCCTGTATTGTGCTGTAGGTTTTCTATGTTTCTAAGTGGTAGTTTTTACATTCACTGGAGACTGCATGACCTGCACTACCAAGATAGAGACACAAAGGACTACATATACTTGATGGAGAGCACAAGCAAAAAGCTGGGTTAAACACATCTGTGGAGGCAAAGAGATGGTGGGCATTTTAGGTTATGACCCCTCCATCAGACTGGCTCTGATGCAGAATCACAACTGAAACATCAACTGTCTTCCATACTGCACAGTTTAACACTGTTATTAACCAAACGATCAACAGCGATGACTAATAAGTTAATGAAACAAAATATTAACTCAGTTTGACCAATGAGTGTTTATAATAGCTTCTACATTTGTTCACAATTTATTGATCATTTATTTGTCACCACTTCTAAATTCACATTCATTAATTTTCCATGAATATCTTGAATTGAGATGAGTACTATCAATACCACGATATAGTAAATGCTGTGAATGCATTGTTTTTTTTAAACAGGATTTTCTACTGGAGGGAAAAGATTGTGGGTATGCTTTGTTGGTTCTGGATGTGCGGTGACACATGCAATTGCCCCCAGCACACCCTGGGTTTGTTGACTGTTAACGCAAATGACACACTTCACTGTATGTTTCAATGTACACATGGCAAATAAACTTGAATCTTGATCTTGACCTTCAGGACAAATTTCCAGAGATATTTGTTCTTCATAGCTACCTATTTTACTGAGTTTTTTGTGCTTTGGTTCACGTGCAGAAAAGCATTGGTTGACATGATCACTTAAACTTGCTTTCTTAAATGTAGATCTTAAAAAGGTAACTGCACTGTTTTAGTCTATGTTTGCATTAATCCAGCCAGGAACAACTTCAATAATTAAAAAACACCATTGCATTTGTAGTTGGTCCATTTTAATCAATGAGAACAAATTAAGTATATTACTCATTAGGAATAAGCAATTCACATACCTAAAAATCTGGAGATGAATTTAAACACATTGAAATCATTTAAAATCCACATACTTTACATTCAGCTTTCTTAGACAAACTATTTGATTGAGTATGATTTGTTTCCAATAGCTTTGTGGCTGTAGTTAAATGTGATATAGATTCTTGCTCAGAGCATGAAGGGATACGGGAAGAAGGCAGGTGATTGGGGCTGGAAAATTGGATCAGCCATGATGAAATGGTGGAACAGACTCAATGGGCCAAATGGTCTAATTCTGCTCCTATATTTTATGGTCTTATGTAGTTAACAACATGAGAACTGTAGCCTCTTTTATATTGGGGTAGGAGGTGCCTGATAGGATTTTTAAACCGGACTTCTCCTACCCATTGTGTCTAACTCAGTGCAGTCCCACCAGCATCAAAGTTGTGAGTTCCTGAGTTATGATGGCAGAACGGTATTCAAGATTTGTCTCTGCTTGGATTGACCATGAAGGTCTCGACATTCCTGCTGCTGGACTTCTTATTCTGGAGCGGAAGGTATCGGTAGTGCGGATTGTTTGAACACAGGTGAGCCTTTGCACACCAGGTACCATGTGAGCTTCAAAGGCAAGGGAGACCAAAACTACTGGAGGTCATAACATTACTACATATTCAATCAAATCACATACAACAAGAAAAACTGTTTAACTGCATCTCCACACCCTTTAAAAAAAAGACAGATTGTTTGAAGAATAAATGTGCTTCTGAATAGTTAGAAAATTTATGAGGAGTCAATTGTTAAAATCTTTAAGATAATATGCTGGGAATTCATTAAGAAACAGAGGGAAACATTATCAATATTCATTACAGCAAAACTACTTGAAATATTTATTTAAAGAAGGAAAATACCTTGAATTGTTGTAACTAAAAATTGAAAATAAAAGCATAATATTATTTCTCTTTCTAGATATGTTAGCTCCAAGGGTGCTATTGAATGCATGCTTCTGTTTTATTCTGATTATTAATAGTCCCTATTTTAAAGACAAACAGCATTTTATATAACCTAATTTATGGCTTTGGTTGTTTTTTCCGAACTTCAGTAAATTAAAATAATATAATCTTAAATCTGTTCACATTTTAGCAAATCTGTTATTATTATTGGAAATATGTTGGAAGTTATTCAGCAGGGCATTATGCTAATAATTTATTGTGAATTCAGAATAAAGTTAAAAATCACAGTGCATAATTTTCATATCCTGAGCATTTCTAGCATAAAACTAATACTTTCGTAATGTTTTGAAATTCTATCACATTTGGTTAAATCGTTATCACTGTATTTTATCATTAGTGTGACACACTGGTAAAATTGATTCACTTATACCTTGTCTTCAAATCATAACGAACCCTTACCATGCATCAGGCATATAAACCCTCTGCTGCATGCTAAATGAAATACTGCCATTAAATTCATTTGGTTATATGCTGACATTTCTATAAAATACATCCGAATTATCCAACAGTGCCATTCCCTTATTCCATTACATTATATCTGAATAATTTTTAAGTAATAAAGTTACACATAAGATTGTAGGCATGGGCATTAGGCCCATTTTGTGGGCCACACAATATTCCATCTTTTAAAATTAATGGACAAGAAATGGTACAGGCCATGAATTGAACGTTGATCTTCACAGATGATATGTATTCCAGTCACCCAAATTCTCCAGTGAATCACAGAATTTACCACCCTAAACATGATCCTTGTTGATGCTTTGAAATAGTGCCCTTCCTGTTTGTCACAATGCATAAACAACATTACATAATGCAATTGAAAACTATTGAGCCACTGAATTCCTGGTCCCGCAAGAGTATTTTGTTTCAAAGGGAGAAGGGTTTCTAAATCATGTTTAATTCAAACCTGAGGATCTACAAATTCTGCAGATATTAAAGCAGCAGTGGTTCATCTGGGAGCAACACCCCTTTAGAGTTATAAATTTGTGAGTTCAATTCTGGCTCCAGAGTCCTCATCAAAAAATCTCCCCATTCAGGTACTGTATTGTGGGTATGCTGAGCAGTCAGAACTATAATCTCTTCGAGGAGAACTAAACCAATGCCTTGTCTGTCTTCTCAGTTCTGTGGAAATGATCTCAAGGGATTATTTCAAAGACACACAGAGTTCTTTCACTCTCAACCAGTATTGCTAGTAACCAAATTAAGTGTAGGAATAATTATATATTTAACACCACACTACTCTTTGTGGGAACTTAATGTGCACAAACCACATACTTTGCATCATTATAGCAAATGTATTTCAGAAGTGCTTCTTTATCGGTAAACTTCTCCAAGACATTTGTAGATCTTTAAAAGTGCTAAATAAATGCTAGGCCTTTGTTTTCATCTAATACTTAGGGAAAAAAAATTATTGATAAGTGTGTTGATGTTGTTGACATAGGGAGATCATGAGTTTAGATGAGAGACCCAGAAGACTGGATAAGATAAAGATAAGCTTTTTTTGGCACGTGTACAACAAAACATGCAATGAAATGTGTCGTTTTGCATCAATGACCAGCACAGTGTGAGGATCGTACTGGGGGCAGCCTGCAACTGTCGTCATATTTCTCCAAAATAGAATGCCCGCAATTAACTAACAGAACCATACATCTTTGAAATTGGGGAAATCCAGAGCCACATAGAGGAAACCCATATGATCATTGAGAGAACAAACAAGCTCCTTAGAGACAGCAACGGGAGGCAAAACACAATCAGTGATTGGCGATACTCTAAAATAATTGCGCCAATCACTATGCTACCACACCACCCCAGTATATTTTACTACATTAAAATAGTGATCCAACCAACATCATAATTACCCCAACAGGAACCTATTTCTGAACCAGCTTTCAATGCTTTCCTCCAAAACATTTGTTCCAACTTTGAGTTTTCTTCCTTGGAACATCAGAGACTCTTGATATGAATGTTGGAAATACTTAGTTTTTTTTAATCATGTCGTACATCTGCCTGCCATTATGAAAACTTAGGATTCATCTAATCTCTTGTACTCCGTTTTCTTATCACTTAAGAGTTTTCCAGCTAGTGATGTTACTCCTCAAGCAGATCAAAACAGAGGCTCCCCTGAACAACTACCTCAGAACATATATCACATTTTCTAATTAACAATGATAAAGTTTTCATATTATGGATAAATTTACTTCATTTTATTTATTCATCACCAGCAGAATACTGAGTGATGGTTCATGTCTCACTAAACTGAATCAGATCAGAATCCTCAAGCTAATGCACACTTCTCACATCTGTCAAAAAATAAATGTATAACCTAAATGGAAAAGGTCCTTTCTCTGCTGAGATTGCAGGTTCCACTGTATCTGACTTCTGAAGAATTTTCAACACACATTTGAATTAAATTTCAATGGTTGTTTCAGATACATAACAACCCCTGAATAAATTTCAGCTGGCTTCTTAATAATAATTTCTCATACTATCTACTGCTTAAGTATTTTCTACTATTAGCAGTTCTAGCTTAGTCTCTGTTTTCTCTTTGAGCTCATTAGGAGCAATAGAGATCAGTTTAAAGTAGAAAGTACTGAAACTGCCACCATTTATACACTGCTGTCTCAGTCTCTTGAACACAAATATGTGGAAGTGAGAATTATGAAGGAATTTATATGTTAAGATCGGAACACAAGAGACTCTGCAAATGCTGGAAATCTTGAGAAACACACACAAAATGCTGGAGGAACTCAGTAGATCAGGCAGCATCTATGGAGAGGAATACACACTCAAGGTTTCCAGCCAAGATCCTTCATCTGGAACTGAGAGGAAGGGGGAAGAAACCAAAATAAGAAGATGGGAAAGATGATAGGGAACAAGATGGCAGGTGATAGGTGAAACCTGGTGAGTGGGAAAATGGGTGGGTGCAGGAGGGAGAGTGGTCAGGAGCTGGAAGGTGATTGGTGGAAGAGGTGAAGGGCTGAAGAAGAAGGAATCCAATAGGAGGGGAATGTGAACCATGGGAGAAAGGGAAGGGGGAGGGCAGGTGAGGAGAAAACAAGGGATAAGGGGTGAGAAGAGAAAATGGATCAAGAGAGAAGGGGTGGGGGAGATATTACTGCAAGTTAGCGAAATTGATGTTTATCCCATCATATACAGACAGAATATGCTGTGTTGCTCCTCCAGCCTGAGGGTGGCCTCATAGCAGTAGAGGAGGATAAGGAGTAGGCCACTCAGTCCTGTGAGCTGACTCCACCATTCATGATCTGACTGCAACCTCAATTCCATATTCCATTTACCCATAATAATCCTTAACCCCATTGATTATCTGAAATTTATCTACCTCCGCCTTAAATTTATTTCTGCTTCCACTACACTTTGAAGAAAGCTGCAATGATTAAACCCTTATTTTTAAAATCAGTGAAGCCTTGTTCTAGATTCCATAATAGAAAACATTCTCTCTACGTCCACCTCAGTATCCTATACATGTTTCTACCAAACCACCTCTTATTCTCCTAAACTCCAGTGGATTCAAGCCTAGCCTATCCATTCTATCACAATAAGACAGTCCGCTCATCCGGGCATTAACTTAGTAAATCCTTCTAATGTATTAATATCTTTCCTCAATTGAGAGCACAGAAAGTGTACACAGTCCTCCAGATTTGGTTTCACCAACATTCTGCATAACCAGATCACAACCTCCTTATTTTTGTGTTTAATTCTTCAGTGATAACTGCTCACCTTTCCTGATAATTTGATGCACCTTCCTACTAGCATTTGTAATTATTCACTAGGGCATTCAGATCCCTCTGCCTGTCTACGTTCTATAATCTCTCACCATATTTTTCCTGCCAAAATGGACATTTCCCTCTTTTTCCACATTATATTTCATTTGTCAGATCATTGGTAATGCAATAAACTTATCTATATCTATTAGTAGGTTCCTTAGTTTGTCATTATAATACTTTCTTACCTATCTTTATGCTGTGTGGAATGCAGTAACTATGCTTTCATTCAAGTCATTACGTTGTAAGAAGCTGAGTGCCAAGCACTGATTCCATCAGCACACTAATCATTAAATCTTGTTAACCAGAAAAGGTCTTATTATGCCTTTTCACTGGTTTTTTTTTAGTCGGCCAGTCTACTATCCCATGCCAATGTTACCTCTTGCACCATGAAGTTTTCTTTTCCACAATAATTTTGCATACAGAACCCTATTCAAAAATCTGCACAATACAGGCACCAGCTCCCCCTTATCCACAACACATGTAACTTCTTCAAAGAACTCCAGTTAATTGGTCAAACATGATTTCCCTTTCATTAAGCCACTTTGACTTCGCATGATTCCCTTAAAAATGTCTTCCTGCTCTGCTACAATTTTTCAGAAACAATTTCTAACATTTTTCCAATGACAGATGTGAAGTTAACTAGCTGGTCTGAGTTTTCTGTCTTCCTCCCTTTCAAATCATTAAAGTGATAATTAAGTTGAAAAATTAATGCAACACGTGGACAGAAGCCTGGAGTCATGCTTGCAGACTGAAAAGAGGAATTCTGTAAGAGACTCACCCTATCTGTATTACATCTTCTCTTTATAAGGGAACCTTAGCGTTAGTTCAGGGAATTGTACTTATTTTCCAAGTTCTTTAGTTGTTCCTTTAACACCTTCTTTTGCCTTGTGTAGTCATCTCTTTTTGCAATTAATTGATTCTGCTTTCCACTTTTCCGTAATTTCCCTTTTGTTCCCTCATCCCATTCCCCATTTCTCTGGATCTTGAAATCTATTTTTCACTCATTTGTTTCTCCAGTTCTGATGAAGTGTCAGTGAGACATTATCAAAATTTCAGCAGGAATTTTAACATTTCTCTCTGCAGACAGACTGCCTAACCTGTTGATACTTCCTGTTCCATTTAAAAAAATTCAGTATCTGTATTATGTGACTTCCAGCCCATCTCACTCAATTATGATTTTTTTTCTGCCTGATTTAATATACATCTTCTCAATGTCAATATCTCATTATATATCTTTTAATTGATTAACTTGACTAAAAGATCTGTTGGAAATTCAAAGACTAATATAGGATATTAATCCATTTTCTACTTTAGACATTCTCTAGTATGCTGCACATTTCCAGCATGTTTTGTTGTTCTCACATAGGGATTGAAATCCACAATGTCTCATTCTAGACAAAAGGGTCTCCAGCCATATAAAGAATACCCACTTGCTAGTAAAATGTTACACTACAATTCAATTCAAGGCCAATGTACCAGATGAATGGACAGTTTATTTTCTCGAGGGTGTTTTTCTACCATTATTGATTTTCTCCTCTCTGGTGATATCTGGGAACAGGTAAAGAATAAAGTGTTAACTGCTGTTCCCACAACCTCAGATTTAAACCAGACCACATTACTTTGATCTAATTTTATAGCTTTTGATGTTTTATTGAGGGATACAGGCACTCCTCGTTGACTGTTCCCGATGGAAAAGACATGAAATGGAAGGAACCTTTCCTCCAGTTGCTTATAATCATGTTAAAATTAGAACAAATTATTTTGACTTTTACTGTATAATAGTTCATAGCACACAATTGCGGTTTTTGCAAAAAAATACTTTTTTTTTCTTTGCTTAATGATATTTTAATCAAGCTACAAGCCTGAATCAACTCAAAAAAGAATTCTGAGGACAGCTGAATCAGGTCATTGAAGCTGCGATATACAAATAACCCAATCATGACATCACAGGCGCTGCCTGTGCGTTGATATGCCACTGTCGCCATTGTGACATGATTCGTACAAAATCCAGAATCAGAAGGTGGAAAACCTGTGAAGGGTTCCATTCTGCCTGCCATCAATGAGGTTCAAAGTTCAAAGCAAATTTATTATCAAAGTAGGCAGCAAACACAATCCTGAAATTCATTTTCGTGCTGGCAATCATAGTAGAACAAAGTAAGGTAGAACCAGTGAAAAACTACATACAAATACAGACAAGCAACCAATTTGCAAAAGAAGAAACACATCGCTAAAAAGATGCGTATAATGCTGAGAACATGAGTTGTAGAGTCTTTGAAGGCAAGTTCATAAGTTGTGTTCAATGCTGTGGTGAATCTGAAGAACTTACTGGGAAGCTCTGCAAGGAATTCACCCTAAGTTATTCAGTGATAACAGCATACTCTGTTTCGTCTAAATTGCTTCAGATTAATAAGGGAGTTCAGCCTGCCAGACTATCTCAGAGTTTTGCCAGTAACTCAGGAGCCCATTGCTTTCACTTCTGACTTCTGAAATAAACTAGTCACTCTTCCACTTTCACAGGGTATTTCTGCCACCACTAAATTTTGCAAAAGCAGCTCACTTGTTAAGGCCGATGGCACGAGGTGGTTTTTCAAAAACCTGCCAATGCCATTATTCTGGTAACTTGAGAGTCTGGGTTTTTGTATTGCCTTGAACTTCTCCCTGTTTCCTTTTCAACAAATGAGACCTCTGTTCACCTCATTACAGGAAAAATGTGGAAGCCTTGGTGGGGGGGGGGGGGGGGGGGTGCAGAGGAGATTTTCCAGGATGCTGCCTGGACTACAGAGCATGTCTTATGAGGAGCGGTTGAGTGAGCTGGGTCTCTTCACTTTGGAGCAAAGGAGGATGAGAGGTGAATTGATAGAGGAGTAGGTAATGATAACGGGCATAGATAAAGTGAACAGCCAGCACCTTTTTCCCCAGGTTAATAAGAGAGCACATAATTTTGAGGTGATTGGAGAAAAGCAAATGGGGGATGTCAGAGGTAAGTTTTATTTACGCAGAGAATGTGCAAGTGTGTGAAACACACTGGCAGGGGTGGTACTAGAGGCAAATAGTTGACTTCCGGAGGGCACGGAGCGACCACTCCCCACTAAACATCGACGGCTCCTCGGTAGAGATCGTAAAGAGCAGCAAATTTCTTGGTGTTCACCTGACGGAGAATCTTACCTGGTCCCTCAACACCAGCTCCATAGCAAAGAAAGCCCAGCAGTGTCTCTACTTTTAGCAAAGGCTGAGTAAAGTCCATCTCCCCCCCCACATCCTCATCACATTCTACAGGGGTTGTATTGAGAGCATCCTGAGCAGCTGCATCACTGCCTGGTTCGGAAGTTGCACCATCTCGGATCGCAAGACCCTGCAGTGGATAGTGAGGTCAGCTGAGAAGATCATCGGGGTCTCACTTCCCGCCATCACGGACATTTACACTACACGCTGCATCCGCAAAGGAAACAGCATTATGAAGGACCCCATGCACCCGTCATACAATCTCTTCTCCCTCCTGCCGTCTGGGAAAAGGCTCTGAAGCATTCGGGCTCTTACGACCAGACTATGTAACAGTTTCTTCCCCCAAGCTATCAGACTCCTCAGTACCCGAAGCCTGGACTGACACCTTGCCCTACTGTCCTGTTTATTATTTATTGTAATGCCTGCACTGTTTTTGTGCACTTTATGCAGTCCAGTGTAGGTCTGTAATCTAGTGTAGCTTTCTCTGTGTTGTTATTTATTACGTAGTTCAGTCTAGTTTTTGTACTGTGTCATGTAAACCATGGTCCTGAAAAACGTTGTCTCATTTTTACTATGCACTGTACCAGCAGTTATGGTCGAAATGACAATAAAACTTGACTTGACTTGACTTGACTTAACTTGAAATACATGAGGATTTAAGAGACACTTAAGATAGGTAAATGGATGAAAGAACAAGTGGAGGGCTATGTTGGAGGGAAGGGTTAAGTTGATCTTGGAATAGGGTTAAAAGATTATCACAATATCCTGGTCTGTGTTCTATGTGCTATGTTCTAAAACAAGGCAATAGCTGCTTTAGTCATTCCAGACCAACCTAAATGTACAATATGGTTTGGCAATCTACTTTGGTAATTTCTCAAGAGCAATAAAATATATTGGGGTGGCATAACACTTTACAGTATCAGCGATGCAGGTTCTATTCCCACCGTTGTCTGTAAAGGTTTTGTACATTCTCCTGAGAACCATGTTGGTTTCCTCCAGGTGTTCTGGTTTCCTCCCACAGTCCAAAGACGTGCTGGTTTATAGGTGACTTGGTCATTGTAATTTGTTCCACGATTAGGCTATGGTTAAATCAGGGGTTGCTGGCAGATGCAGCTCAAAGGGCCAAAAAGGCCTATTCCACTCTGAATCTCAATAAATCACTAAATACTAACGACAAAGCACCACAACATAACACTAAGTTTGGGTTTCCGCTCATACCGGCAGCTGGATATTCACTCATCCCTAAAGGGAGAGGTTTGCAGGTTCTTCACTGTGCCATGCAACATGCAACATCTCGGTGCAGCATCAGACACCCACAGAAGAAAGGTCAAATCAACCAGAAGAGTAATTGTATTTATCCTGAACCTTCTGTGCTGTGCACATTCAATCAGATCCATAAAATGTAACATAAAGTGTTTTCTTCCAACTCTTAAATAACGAATTGTAGAGGAACAAAAAATGAAAATACTGCTATTAACTGTTTTTTTACATTTCAAATTTAACTTTCTATTCCCCATATTGCATTGTAAAATGATTTGGCTACTATTTAAATAAAACTGTGGCACATACTCCATTTTCTAAGAATACATTAGCAACAGGAAGCCTTCCAGTCAATAGCAAAAACATCCATTGCAAGCAATGCAGTTCTATTCTACATAAGCGCAGAAGTTTCCCTTCTAAGTTAATAATAGAACCAATTAATACGGTTATACGCATCCTCAGTAAAAGAAATAATTGTTATTGCACCAGTGTTTGGGCAAATGGGAATACGAATAGATGTCAGAGAAGGATCACAAGGTTGGTTCATGGGACAAAGGAAGGTTGATCAGTTTAGGCCAATGTTCATGAGAACATGGCAAGTATGACAAGATTTTCGAGGACACCACCTATCCACACCAACTGAGCTAATCTCCATTTTCATTTTGATAAATTCCTTCTGCAAATGAGTAAGATTTTAGCAGGTTTCTAAAATATATCTGAATGCCCCAGAGAAGTTCAGACACGATAGACCAAAAATTAAGTCAAAACAAGCAAGAATATCAGATAAAGTAGACAGTAAGTTGGTTCCCGGCATTCACTGGGAGATTTTTAACAGTAGCTGAACATAGCAGATGGTTTAGGTATCAAGCCTGCACAGGCAGACACCTCTTAGTCTCCACCCATCTCTCAGGAATTACCTGCCACTTGTTTCTAATTCATCACCTGTAGCCTATTTAAACCCAGCTCTCATCCACAATCCCTGTTTACTCATACACACCAACCAGCTTCATCCAGATGCTCCTAATCTTCAGTTACCTTGCTGCCTGCCCTGTCATGTTAAGTATCCATTATCTCTTAGTTTCTGGCCCCTTTTGTAGTTTATTGTTAAAATGATCACTTACCACTAAACCATCCCCACTACACTGCGTTTGGGTCAAGCAACCTCTATGTATCCTGACAGAACGGGTGAACCAGTAGAAGTGCCAGGCAGGATAGTGAAATGTTCCTTTTGCAGAATGCGGGAAGCCTGGGAGACCTCCATGTTAAAGAGTTGGAGCTGGAACTGGATGAACTCTGGATCATTAGGGAGGCAAAGGGGGTGATAGATAGGACATATAGAGAGGTAGTTAGACCCAAGTTGCAGGACATAGGAAACTGGATGACAGTCAGGAAGGGGAAAGGGGCTAAGGAGCCAGTGCAGAGTACCCTTGTGACCATCCCCCTCAACAACAGGTATATCACTTTGGATGGGTCTGTGATTTCCTCTGCCAGGTTATTCCACTGTCCCCCCACCAACAGTATACCTCTGTGACTCAGAAGGGAAGGGAGGAGACTATGATGATAGGGGATTCGTTCGTTAGAGGAATAGCATTAGTTAGGATCTGTGGGTGAGAACGAGATTCCCGGATGGCATGTTGCCTCCCAGGTTCCAGGGTCTGGGATATTGTGGGTCAAATCCTCAGCATTCTTAAGTGGGAGGGTGAACAGCCAGAAGTTGTGGTCTATGTACGTACCAATGACATGAGTAGGACAAGTGATGAGGTTCTACATAGGGAATTCAGGGATTCAGGTGCTAAGTTAAATGGCAGGACTTCCAGGGTTGTGATCTCGGGATTTCTACCCCTGCCACGTGCTAGTGAGGATAGAACTAGGAAGGTTATATTTGGCTAAGGAGTTGGTGTAGCAGGGAGAGCATAAGATTTTTGGATCATTGGACTCTCTTCAGGGATGGTGGGACCTATACTGAAGGGACGGCTTGCACCTGAACTGGAGAGAGATGAATATCCTAGAGAGAAGGTTTGTTAACGCTACATGGTGGGGTTTAAACTAGAGTTGTAGGGGGATGAGAACCAGAGTGCCAGAACAGTAAGTAGAGAGGTTGTGGATGCAGATTTTGTTAAGACCTCAGACAAAGTTAGGAATCAAAAGATTGGTGTCCAAGCTGCCTATATTTCAATGCAAGAAGTATTGTAGGAAAGGTGGATAATAGTGCTGAAGATGTGGTAGCTGGTTTACACACAGAGGCCATAGTGTAGTGAGGAGAGGCCGTTAATAGGGCAAAATTGCAGCCAATAGGATGAGTTGCAATGTCAAGGCGAACAAAATCGAAAAGACTAAATACAGGACTGAAGGTGTTGTATTTGAATTTGCAGCACGGTTGCTGATGGGCAGGTCTGAAGTTGCAGACATTACTGAATCATGGATGAAAGACTTTAGCTGGGAGCTTAAGGTCCAAGGATACACATTGTATCGAAAGAGCAGGCAGGAAGGTAAAGGAGGCAGTGTTGCTCTGTTGGTGAAAAATGAAATCATATCATTAGAACGAGGTGACAAAAGGTTGGAAGTTGTTGAATCATTGTGGATACAGCTAAGGAACTGCAGGGTAAAAAGACCCTGATGGGAGTTATATACAGACCCCCAAACAATGGTAAGGACATAGTCTAAAATTCACAACAGGAGATAGACAATGCATGCCAAAAGGACAATGTTACAATAGTCATGGGGATTTCAACATGCAAGTAGATTGGGAAAATCAGGTTGGTGCTGGATTACAGGAGGGGGAATTGCTAGAATGCCTATGAGACGGCATTTTCGAGCGGCTCATGTCAGAGCCCACTAGAGGATCAGATATTCTGGATTAGGTTTTGCGTGATGAACCAGAATTAATTAGAGACCTTAAGGTAACAGAACCCTTTGGGGCAAGTGAACATAATATAATCAAATTCACTCTGCAATTAGAGAAGGAGAAGCTAAAATCAGATGCATCAGTATTACAGTGGAGTAAAGGGAATTAGAGACATGAGAGAGTAGTTGGCCAGAATTGATTGGAAAAGAACACTGGCAGGGATGATGGCAAAGCAGCAATGGCTGGAATTTCTGGAAGCAATTTAGAAGGCACAGGATATATACATCCCAAAGAGGAATGTATACATAGCTGTGGTTAACAATTGAAGACAAAACTAACATTAAAGGCATATAATAGAGCAAAAATTAGTGGGAAGTTTGAGGATTGGAAGATTTAAAAACCAACAGAAGGCAACGAGAAAAGCCATTAAGAAGGAATAGATGGAATATGAATGTGAGCTAGTCAATAATATGAAAGAAAATACCAAAAATATTCTTCAGAAACAAAAAGTGTTAAAGAGGGGTGAGAGTGGATATTGGATCACTGGAAAACGTTGCTGGAGAGCTAGTAAATGACGAAAAGGAAATGGCAGATGAACTGAATAAGTATTTTGTATCAGTCTTCAATGTGGAAGACACAACAGTATAGTGGAAGCTCCTGAGTGTCAGGGGCCAGAGGTGTGCGAAGTTGCCATTACTAGGGAGAAGATTCTTGGGACACTGAGAAGTCTGAAGGTGGATAAGTCACCTGGACCAGATGGTGTACATCGCAGGGTTCTGAAAGAAGTGGCTGAAGAGATTATGGAGCCATTATTAATGATCTTTCAAGAATCACTAAATTGCAATTGCAAATGTCTCTCCACTCTTTGAGACGGGAAAGAAACAGAAGAAAGGAAATTATATCAACACACACAAAATCCTGGTGGAATGCAGCAGGCCAGGCAGCATCTATAGGGAGAAGCACTGTCGACGTTTCGGGGTGAGACCCTTCGTCAGGACGAACTGAAAGGAAAGATAGTAAGAGATTTGAAAGTAGGAAGGGGAGGGAAAAATGTGAAATGATAGGAGAAGACCGGAGGGGGTGGGGTGAAGCTGAGAGTGGGAAAGGTGATTGGCAAAAGGGATACAGAGCTGGAGAAGGGAAAGGATCATGGATGGGAGGCAGAGTGATGGGCAGAAAGAGAGAGAAAAAAAAGGAGGGGGGAAAACTAAATATGTCAGGGATGGGGTAAGAAGGGGAGGAGGGGCATTAACGGAAGTTAGAGAAGTCAATGTTCAGGCATTAACGGAGGTCTCCTGTTCCATACATATTTCCCCACTGTCACACTTATAACCATATAACCATATAACAATCACAGCACAGAAACAGGCCATTCCGGCCCTCCTAGTCCGTGCCGAACTCTTAATCTCACCTAGTCCCACCTACCCGCACTCAGCCCATAACCCTCCACTCCTTTCCTGTCCATATACCTATCCAATTTTACCTTAAATGACACAACTGAACTGGCCTCTACTACTTCTACAGGAAGCTCATTCCACACAGCTATCACTCTCTGAGTAAAGAAATACCCCCTCGTGTTTCCCTTAAACTTTTGCCCCCTAACTCTCAAATCATGTCCTCTCGTTTGAATCTCCCCTACTCTCAATGGAAACAGCCTATTCACGTCAACTCTATCTATCCCTCTCAACATTTTAAATACCTCGATCAAATCCCCCCTCAACCTTCTACGCTCCAATGAATAGAGACCTAACTTGTTCAACCTTTCTCTGTAACTTAAGTGCTGAAACCCAGGTAACATCCTAGTAAATCGTCTCTGCACTCTCTCTAATTTATTGATATCTTTCCTATAATTCGGTGACCAGAACTGTACACAATATTCCAAATTTGGCCTTAACAATGCCTTGTACAATTTTAACATTACATCCCAACTTCTGTACTCAATGCTCTGATTTATAAAGGCCAGCGTTCCAAAAGCCTTCTTCACCACCCTATCTACATGAGACTCCACCTTCAGGGAACTATGCACTGTTATTCCTAGATCTCTCTGTTCCACTGCATTCCTCAATGCCCTACCATTTACCCTGTATGTTCTATTTGGATTATTCCTGCCAAAATGTAGAACCTCACACCTCTCAGCATTAAATCCAATTCTCAGAATGCTGAAAATCCAAGTACATATCTTCAACCAATTCTCCGTTGTCTATCCTGCTTGTTATTTCTTCAAAGAATTTCAACAGATTTGTTAGACAAGATTTTCCCTCAAGGAAACCATGCTGACTATAGCCTATTTTATCATTATCAGGTGATAGAGAAGGGTGCGCTCTGACTGATGGTTTGAGATGTGTCTATTTTAATGCAAGGAGTGTTGTGAACAAAGTGGATAAGCTTAGAGCGTGAATCATTACTTGGAGATATGATGTAGTGGCCATTACAGAGACTTGGATGGCTCAGGGACAGGAACGGTCTCTAGTACTCCTATTCTCAGCAATAGGACTTGATAAGTCCTATTCTTTCATGTCTTATCCTCTTGCTCTTCACATACTTGTAGAATACCTTGGGGTTTTCCTTAATCGTGCCCGCCAAGGCCTTCTCATTCTGGCTCTCCTAATTTCCTTCTTAAGCTCCTTCCTATCAGCCTTATAATCTAGATCTCTAACATTACCTAGCTCTCTGAACCTTTTGTAAGCTTTTCTTTTCTTCTTGACTAGATTTATTACAGCCTTTGTACACCACGGTTCCTGTACCCTACCATAACTTCCCTGTCTCATTGGAACGTACCTATACAGAACTCTACACAAATATCCCCTGAATATTTTCCACATTTCTTCCATAGTTTTCCATGAGAACATCTGTTTCCAATTTAAGCCTCCAAATTCCTGCCTGATAGCCTCGTAATTCCCCTTACTCCAATTAAACGCTTTTCTAACTTGTCTGTTCCTATCTCTCTCCAATGCTATTGTAAAGTGGATAGAATTATGATCACTATCTCCAAAATACTCTCCCACTGAGAGATGTGACACCTGACCAGGTTCATTTCCCAATACTAAATCAAGTACAGCCTTTCCTCTTGTAGGCTTATCTACATACTGTGTCAAGAAACCTTCCTGAACACACCCCATCTAAACCCTTTGCTCTAGGGAAATGCCAATCGATATTTGGGAAATTAAAATCTCCCATCACGACAACTCTGTTATTATTACACCTTTCCAGGATCTGTTTCCCTATCTGCTCCTCGATATCCCTGTTACTATTGGGCGGCCTATAAAAAACACCCAGTAAAGTTATTGACCCCGTCCTGTTCCTAACCTCCACCCACAGAGACTCCGTAGACAATCCTTCCATGATGTCCACCTTTTCTGCAGCTATGACACTATCTCTGATCAACACCCCCACCTCTTTTGCCTCCTTCCCTGTCCTTTCTGAAACATCTAAAACCCAGCACTTGAAGTAACCATTCCTGTCCCTGAGCCATCCAAGTCTCTGTAATGGCCACTACATCATATCTCCAAGTAATGATTCACGCTCTAAGCTTATCCACTTTGTTCACAACACTCCTTGCGTTAAAATAGACACATCTCAAACCATCAGTCAGAGCGCACCCTTCTCTATCACCTGATAATGATAAAATAGGCTATAGTCAGCATGGTTTCCTTGAGGGAAAATCTTGTCTAACAAATCTGTTGAAATTCTTTGAAGAAATAACAAGCAGGATAGACAAAGGAGAATTGGTTGAAGATATGTACTTGGATTTTCAGAAGGCCTTTGACAAGTTGTCACACATGAGGCTGCTTAACAAGCTATGAGCCCATGGTATCACAGGAATGATTCTAGCATGGATAAAGCAGTGGCTGATTGGCAGGAAGCAAAGAGTGGGAATAAAGGGAACCTTTTCTGACTGGCTGCTGGTGACTAGTAGTATTTCACAGTGGTCTGTGTTGGGACCAATTCTTTTTACATCACATGTCAATGATTTGGATGATGGAATTGATAGTTTTGTTGCAATGTTTGCACATAATATGAAGAAAGGTGGAGGGACTGGTAGTCTTGAGGAAGTCCTTATGTTTATTTAAGGCAGAGGTTGATAGATTCTTAATTGGACAAAGCATGAACGGATTCGGGGAGAAGGCACAATACTGGAACTGGGAGGTAAATTGGATCAGCCATGATGAAATGGCAGAGCAGACTCAATGAACCAAATGGCCTAATTCTGCTACTATATCTTATAGTCTTATGGTCTTGTCATCTCTCCCTTGACTGGGTGATCTCTGACTAGGCCTGCAACAAGGCTAATGCTCAGTGCTAAATTACTCCGGGGAATTCAAGAACCTCGTGGTAGTGTGCGTCTGGAATGCTGACGCCCAGATTGCCCATTACAAATATGCACCTTGAAGTGCTTGAAAGATGAGCTGTTTACCCAGGAGATGCCCACTGTCCTCAAAACGCTTCATCACACTTGCCTTCCATGTTGGCAAGTATCTTGTGAAACGACCCTCCATACCACCAGCCAGAACCCCAGTTCCATTCCCAGAACAATTCCAGGCTGCAGGACCTTCATCAGCAGCACCTGCAGAGTCCATGCTGTTAGGGAGAGCTCCTGTAACCCCCACCCCTCCCAAGAGCTTGAGCATCAGTGGAGAAACAATTTGTGCACTTACTACGGAGCAGCCGATCAGCCACATCAAATGTCCTCCGATTCCAGGAGGGTAGCATGACCAGATAGAAACAAGGTATCTGGTGAGATCCCCTCAACCCCTCATTCCAGCATCATAACATGACTCGTTTGCTCTCCGTCCTCCTCCACTTCCTGACGACTCAATGCATATATGAGGCCAATAGCCAATAGGTGCAGGAGTAGGCCATTCGGCTCTTTGAGCCAGCACCGCCATTCGCTGTGATTATGGCTGATCATCCACAATCAGTACCCCGTTCCTGCCTTCTCCCCATATCCCTTGACTCTGTTATCTTTAAGAGCTCTATCTAATTCTTTCTTGAAAGCATCCAGAGAATTGGCCTCCACTGCCTTCTGAGGCAGTGCATTCCACAGATCCATAACTCTCTGGGTGAAAAAGTTTTTCCTCAACTCCGTTCAAAATGGCCTACCCCTTATACTTAAACTGTGTCCTCTGGTTCTGGACTCCCCCAACATCGGGAACATGTTTCCTGCCTCTATTGTGTCCAATCCCTTAATAATCTTTTATGTTTCAATCAGATCCCCTCTCATTCTTCTAAATTCCAGTGTATACAAGCCCAGTCGCTCCAATCTTTCAACATATGACAGTCCCGCCATCCCGGGAATTAACCTCATGAACCTACGCTACATTCCCTCAATAGCAAGAATGTCCTTCCTCAAATTTGGAGACCAAAACTGCACATGATACTCCAAGTGTGGTCTCACCAGGGCCCTGTACAACTGCAGAAGGACCTCTTTGCTCCTATACTCAACTCCCCTTGTTATGAAGGTCAACATGCCATTAGCTGTCTTCACTGCCTGCTACACCTGCATTCTTACTTTCAGTGACTGATGAACAAAGACACCTAGATCTCATTGTACTTCCCCTTTTCCTAACTTGACACTATTCAGATAGTAATCTGCCTTCCTGTTCTTGCCACCAAAGTGGATAGCCTCACATTTATCCACATTAAACTGCAACTGCCATGCATCTGCCCACTCACCTAGCCTGTCCAAGTCACGCTGCAATCTCTTATCATCCTCCTCACATTTCACACTGCCACCCAGCTTTGTGTCATCTGCAAATTTGCCAATGTTACTTTTAATCCCTTCATCTAAATCATTAATGTATATTGTAAATAGCTGCAGTCCCAGCACTGAACCTTGCAGTAACCCACTAGTCACTGCCTGCCATTCTAAAAGGGACCTGTTAATCCCTATTCTTTGTTTTCTGTCTGCCAACAAATTTTCTATCCATTCCAGTACCCTACCCCCAATACCAGGCCCTGGTGGATTCCAGCGCAGCAGGCAGCTTTCTGGACCGAATTGTGTGTGTGCAGCTTGGACTCCCTAACAGGCCTGCTAACTCTCACCCATTGACAGACATCCCTTGGGGTCTGGGATTGTCAAAGCACACACAGCAGCAGAGAGCATCGCAAGTCCATCCAATTCTTCATTATCGACTCTGACACTGCTCTCATTTTGGGTTAGCTTTGGATCTCTACTTACGACCCTTACTTCTCCTGGTCATCCAGAACACTGCTGAGTTGGGGAACCATCAGCCTGCAACCTCAGGTGAGTCACCCTTCAGCTCACCAATCTCCCTCACGAATATCGTGATAGCCGTCGCCTTCAGTGAAAGGAAAGGCAGCACCCTACCACCTCACAGCCCATACGCTGTGCGATCAACCTCCCCCCAGTACCCACCCTCCCTGAGGTCATCTGTTTTCCCTTTCCTCCACTAAGCCTCAAGCCATGAATGTGGTACAGCAACAGCTCCATTTGACCCTCCCAGTTGCCAGCTGATACAGGATTCTTCTTGGTCAAAAAGAAAAATGGGGTTTCCAGCCCAGCATCAACACCAGGCACTCAACAAAATTACCATTAAGATCCATTACTCTCTGCCCTTAATGGATAACACATTCAAAACACTCCACGAGGCTGAGATCTTCACCAAGCTGTCCCTACGGAGTGCGTACAACCTGATCCATGTCCACCAGGGGGATGAGTGGAAGACAACGTTCATAACACTGCTGGCCACTACAAGTATTTGATGATGCCTTTTGACTTTTCAGCAGTCCAGCCATTTTCCAAGACTTCATTCACAAGATCCTCTGCGACATGGTTACACATGTGTTCATCTACTTCGATGATATCCTCATCTTCTCCAGGGACCCCTAAGACCACGACTGTCTCATCTGTTCAGTCCTTCAGTGTCTCAACAAAAACCAACCTCACGGCAAATTAGAAAAATGCCAGTTCCAACACCCCAGTCAATTCCTTCCAGGGTTACGTCCTTTCACCCCAAGGCATAGCCATGGAACCAGAGGACATGAGTGCGGTCATTGAATAGCCCCAACTGCCCTCCCTCAAACAGCTACAGTACTTCTAGGGCTTCACCAAGTTCTATCACCATATCATCAGGAACTACAGTGTAGCCAAATCGCTGGTCCTTTCACCTGCCTCACCAAATCGCTTACCACACATAAGGAATGATTTGCTACCGTGAAGCATGCTTTCAAGGAGCTCTAGATGCTTCACCACTTCTTTCATTCTCTGCCATCTGAACTCCTCTGGACCTCTTGTGGACAAAGCTGACACGGGCACCAAAGCCATTCTCTCCCAGTGAGGACCAGATGGGAAGATGGGTGCAAGCAGAAGGCTCAAGTGTAAGTTCAACTCTACACAGTGCCATTGTAGAGTAGGAAACAGGGAGCTAATCATCGTTAAGTGGGTCTTGGATGAAAGGAGGCATTGACAGATGGGGAGCACTGAGCCCTTCCTGATCTGGACTGACCACCAGAACCTTATATCCATTCAGCAGACACGTCAACTCAACCCGCGTCAGGTTCACGGGGCCCTTTGCTTCAAACAATACAACCCCACCATCTGCTACCAACCTAGCTCAAGTCAATGCAACCCAGCTGAAATGGAGATTGACCCACAGCCTATCATCCCTTCTTTGCAGATCCTCATCCCAATCATCTGGGTTATTGAGAACCAGATCTGCCAGGCCCTACAGGTTGGAAAGTGTATGGTCATGCACTTTGGTGGAAGATAAATGGGCAGACTATTATTGAGATGGGGAGAGAATTCAAAATGCAGAGATGCAAAGGGACTTGGGAGTCCTTGTGCAAGATACCCTAAATATTAACTTCCAGGTTGAGTCGGTTGTAAAGAAGGCAAATGTAATGTTGACATTCATTTTTAGAGGTATAGAATATAAGAGCAGGGATGTGATGTTACATAGAAACATAGAAAATAGGTGCAGGAGTAGGCCATTCGCCCCTTCGAGCCTGCACCGCCATTCATTATGATCATGGCTGATCATCCAACTCAGAACCCTGTACCTGCTTTCTCTCCATACCCCCTGATCCCTTTAGCCACAAAGGCCATATCTAACTTCCTCTTTAATATAGCCAATGAACTGGCCTCAACTGTTTCCTGTGGCAGAGAATTCCACAGATTCACCACTCTCTGTGTGAAGAAGTTTTTCCTCATCTCGGTCCTAAAAGGCTTCCCCTTTATCCTTAAACTGTGACCCCTCGTTCTGGACTTCCCCAACATCGGAAACAATCTTCCTGCATCTAGCCTGTCCAATCCCTTTAGAATTTTATACGCTTCAATAAGATCCCCCCTCAATCTTCTAAATTCCAGTGAGTATAAGCCTAGTCGATCCAGTCTTTCTTCATATGAAAGTCCTGCCATCCCAGGAATCAATCTGGTGAACCTTCTCTGTACTCCCTCTATGGCAAGAATGTCCTTCCTCAGATTAGGGGACCAAAACTGCACACAATATTCTAGGTGCGGTCTCACCAAGGCCTTGTACAACTGCAGTAGAACTTCCCTGCTCCTGTACTCAAATCCTTTTGCTATGAATGCCAACATACCATTTGCCTTTTCCACCGCCTGCTGTACCTGCATGCCCACCTTCAATGACTGATGTACAATGACACCCAGGTCTCGTTGCATCTCCCCTTTTCCTAATCGGCCACCATTCAGATAATAATCTGTTTTCCTGTTCTTGCAACCAAAGTGGATATCCTCACATTTGTCCACATTAAATTGCATCTGCCATGAATTTGCATCTGCCACTCACCTAACCTATCCAAGTCACCCTGCATCCTCATAGCATCCTCCTCACAGCTAACACTGCCGCCCAGCTTCGTGTCATCCGCAAACTTGGAGATGCTGCATTTAATTCCTTCATCTAAATCATTAATATATATTGCAAACAACTGGGGTCCCAGCACTGAGCCTTGCGGTACCCCACTAGTCACTGTCTGCCATTCTGAAAAGGTCCCGTTTACTCCCACTCTTTGCTTCCTGTCTGCCAACCAATTCTCTATCCACATCAATACCATACCCCCAATACCATGTGCTTTAAGTTTGCACACTAATCTCCTGTGTGAGACCTTGTCAAAAGTCTTTTGAAAATCTAAATATACCACATCCACTGGCTCTGCCCTATCCACTCTACTAGTTACATCTTCAAAAAATTCTATAAGATTCGTCAGACATGATTTTCCTTTCACAAATCCATGCTGACTTTGTCCGATGATTTCACCTCTTTCCAAATGTGCTGTTATCACATCGTTGATAACCGACTCTAGCATTTTCCCCACCACCGATGTCAGACTAACCGATCTATAATTCCCCGGTTTCTCTCTCACTCCTTTTTTAAAAAGTGGGGTTACATTAGCCACCCTCCAATCCTCAGGAACTAATCCAGAATCTAAGGAGTTTTGAAAAATTATCACTAATGCATCCACTATTTCATGGGCTACTTCCTTAAGCACTCTGAGATGCAGACCATCTGGCCCTGGGGATTTATATGCCTTTAATCCCTTCAATTTACCTAACACTACTTCCCTACTAACTTGTATTTCCCTCAGTTCCTCCATCTCACTAGACCCTCGGTCCCTTACTATTTCCAGAAGATTATTTATGTCCTCCTTAGTGAAGACAGAACCAAAGTAGTTATTCAATTGGTCTGCCATGTCTTTGTTCCCTATGATCAATTCACTTGTTTCTGACAGTAAAGGACCTACATTTGTCTTGACCAATCTTTTTCTTTTCATGTATCTATAAAAGCTTTTACAGTCAGTTTTTATGTTCCTTGCCAGCTTTCTCTCATAATCTTTTTTCCCTTTCCTAATTAAGCCCTTTGTCCTCCTCTGCTGGTCTCTGAATTTCTCCCAGTCCTCAGGTGTGCCGCTTTTTTTTGCTAATTTATATGTTTCTTCTTTGGACTTGATACTATCCCTAATTTCCCTTGTCAGCCACGGGTGCACTACCTTCCCTGGTTTATTCTTTTGCCAAACTGGGATGAACAATTGTTGTAGTTCATCCATGCGATCTTTAAATGCTTGCCATTGCGTATCCACTGTCAACCCTTTAAGTATCATTTACCAGTCTTTCTTAGCTAATTCACCTCTCATACCTTCAAAGTTACCCTTCTTTAAGTTCAGAACCTTTGTTTCTGAATTAACTATGTCACTCTCCATCTTAATGAAGAATTCCACCATATTATGGTCACTCTTACCCAAGGGACCTCGCACGACAAGATTGCTAACTAATCCTTCCTCATTGCTCAATACCCATTCTAGAATGGTCTGCTCTCTAGTTGGTTCCTTGACATGTTGGTTCAGAAAACCATCCCGCATACATTCCAAGAAATCCTCTTCCTCAGCACCCTTACCAATTTGAGGCTCTATAAGGCACTCGTGAGATCACGCTTGGAGTATTGTGCGCAGCTTTGGGCTCCTTATTTTAGAAAGAACATACTGACAATGGAGAGGGTTCAGAGAAGATTCACGAGAATGGTTCCAGGAATGAAAGGGTTACCGTATGAGGAATGTCTGGCAGCTCTTGGGCTGTAGTCCTTGGAGTTCAGGAGAATGAGGGGGAATCTCATAGAAACATTCCAAATGTTAAAAGGCCTGAACCGATTAAATATGGCAAGGTTATTTCCCATGGTAGGGGATTCTAGGACAAGAGGCCACAATTTCAGGATTGAAGGATGTCTGTTTAGAACTGAGATGCGGAGAAATTACTTTAGTCAGAGAGTGGTAAATCTGTGGAATTTGTTACCATGAGCGGCTATGGAGGCCAAGTCATTGGGTGCATTTAAGGCAGAGATTGATAGGTTCTTGATTAGCCAGGGCATCAAAGGGTATGTAGTGAAAGCAAGGGAGCGGGGATGACCTGAAGAATTGAATTAGCCCATGATCGAACGGTGGAGCAAACTTGATGGGCCAAATGGCCTACTTCTGCTCCCATAGCTTATGGTCTTATACATCAAGAACCTCCTCCAGCCAACACTCCAGACAATTGCAGGTACATGCCAGCGGCCCTACGCTCCAAGTCATTCCAGTGGGCCCAAACCTCACCACTCCTGGCCATTCAGGCACACAATGGACCATGGATTTTCTACAATGCCGGTTCTGGTGGCCTACCATGACTGTAGATGTATCGTATGTCAGTTTCTCATTTCCTGTCCTCAATGTTCCCAGTTCAATTCGCAGCCCTCTAAGCTCCTGCAGCCCCTACTGGCCTCCGACACCTATGGTCGCACATCACCATGGATCTGAACATGAACAAAAGGAAATCTGTAGATTGCTGCAAGCCCAAGCAACACATGCAAAAAGCTGGAGGAATGCAGCAGGCCAGGCGGCACCTATGGAAAAGGGTACAGTTGATGTTTCGAGCCGAGACCCTTTGTCAGGACAGGGAAAAAAAAGATGAATTCAGAGCAAGAAAGTAGGTGGAGGGGAGGGAGAATCACAAGGTGACAGGTGAAACCAGGAGGAGGAGAGGTGGAGTAAAGAGCCGGGAGGTTGATTGGTGAAAGAGACACGGGGCTGGAGAAGGGGGAGTCTGACAGGAGAGGACGGAAGGCCATGGAAGAAAGAAAAGGGGGGAGGAGGAGTACCAAAGGGAGGAGATGGACATGCAAGCAGATAAGGTGATAGAGAGAAAAGAGGATGGGGACTGGTGAAGGAGGGGGAGGCCCATGACCGGAAGTTTGAGGAATCGATGTTCATGCCATCAGGTTGGAGGCTACCCAAATGGAATATAAGGTGTTGTTCCTTCAACCTGAGTGTGGCCTCATCGTGACAGTAGAAGAGGCCAAGGATCGACATAATGGAAAGGGAATAAGAAGTGGAATTAAAATGGGTGGCTTGCATTTTCTGGCGGATGGAGCATAGGTTCTCGGCAAAGTGGTCTCCCAATCCATGTTGTGTCTCACCACTACACAGGAGGCCACATGAGGAGCACCAGATACAGTCGATAAGCCCTACAGACTCACAAGTGAAGTGTCGCCTCACCTGGAAGGACTGTTTAGGGCCCTAAATGGTAGTGAGGGAGAAAGTGTAGGGGAAGTGTAACACTTGTTCTGCTTGCAAGGATAAGTGCCATGAGGGAGATCAGTGGGGAGGGACAAATGGTCGAGGGAGTCACGTAGGGAGTGATCACTGCGGAAGGCAGAAACTGGGGGAGAGAAAGATGTGCTTGGTGGTGGGATCCTGTTGGAGATGGTGGAAGTTACGGAGCATTATGTGCTGGATGCAGAGGCTAGTGGGGTGATAGGTGAGGACAAGAGGAACCCTAACCCTAGCATGGTGGCAGGAGAATGGGGTGAGAGCAGATGTACATGAAATGCAAGGAATGTGGTTGAGGGCAGTGTTGATGGTGGAGGAAGGGAAGCCCCTTACTTTGATGAAGGAGGACACCTTCTTCGTCTGGAATGAAAAGCACTATCCTGAGAGCAGATACAGCAGAGATAGAACAATTGAGAGAAGGGGATGACGTTTTTACAAGTAGGGTGGGAAGAGGTATAGTCCAGGTAGCTGTGAGAGTCCGTGGGTATATAATAGACATCAGTAGATAAGCTGTCTCTAGAAACAGAGACAGAGAGATTGAGAAAGAGGAAGGTGGTGTCCAAAATGGACCAGGTAAATTTAAGGGCAGGGTGTAAGTTGAAGGCAAAGTGAATGAACTCAATGAGCTCCACGTGGGTGGCCTTCTCTACTGTCGCAATGAGGCCACACTCAGGTTGAAGGGACAACACTTTATATTCCGTTTGGGTAGCATCCAAGCTGATGGCATGAATATCAATTTCTTAAACTTCTGGTAAATTCCCCTCCCCCCTCACTAGTCTCCATCCCCGTTTCCTTCTCTCATCTTATCTCTTTGCCTACCCCTCATCTCCCTCCGGTGCTCCTCACCCCTTTTCTTTCTTCCATGGCCTCCTGTCCTCTCCTATCAGACTCCTCCAGCTCCAGCCCTGTGTCTCTTTCACCAATCAACTTCCCAGCTCTTTACTTCACCCCTTCCCCTCCTGGTTTCACTTATCAATTTGCTTTTCTCCCTCCCCTCCCCCCAACTTTCTTACTCTGCCTTCTTATCTTTTTTTCTCCAGTCCTGCTGAAGGATCTTGGCCCGACATGTCAACTGTACTCGTTTCCATAGATGCTGGCTGGCTGCTGAGTTCCTCCAGCATTTTGTGTGTGTTACCATGGATTTCATTCTGGGTCTGCAACTTCCCGATGGGGCCACAGCAATCATGACAGTAATAGACCTGTTCTCCAAGGTGGCCCACTTTCTTGCCCTCCCCAAACTTCTGTCAGCTGCTGAGATGGTGGACCTGGTTCTTCAGCATGTAGTTCACCTCCACAGTTTCCCTCAGGGATTGTGTTGAACTGGGCTTACAAGTTTTCTCCTGCACCTGGCAAGCCATCTGCTCCCTCCTCCACACCTCAATACGTTTGTCCTCTGGCTATCATCCACAGATCAATGGACAGTCAGAAAGAGCCAATCAGCAAATGGAAAAGTTTCTGCGATGCTTCGTCGCCTCCAACCCTTCCATACAGAACTATCTGCTCTAGGCAAAACTGTTCCATAATCACACACCTCCTCTGCTACAGTCTGTCATCCTTTGTGGTGCTTCTTGGCTACCAATCCCCAACGTTCCCCACAGAGAAGCCAACAGTGGATCTCCCGTCTGCCAGAGCCCTGGTTTGCTGCTGCTGGAATGCTTGGAAGAGGGCACAGAGGACCACCCTCACTGCTAATCGTGCCTATTATTGCCAGGCCAACTGCTGATGGTATCCAGCCAGACATCTCCAACCGTTATGTCTGGGTGTCCACCTGAAATATGCCCCTGCATATCAACTCCCACAAGCTCTCGTTCTACTTCATTGGTTCCTCCAAGATTACCCATCATATCAATCCAGTCACTTACTGTCTCCAGCTGCCACCTTCCCTCAGGACCACACCTACCTCTCATGTGTCCTGCTTCCAGCCCATTGTCTGTGGACCATTCATCCACCCTGAGCCTGCACCTTCAGAACTTACGATGTTGGAAAGTGGTCTAGTGTACATGGTTCACCAGTTAATGGATTCACATTGCCATGGGAAGGGTACAATCCAGAGGAGAGTTCTTGGGTGCCATCCAATTTCACCTTGGATACATTGCTCATTGAGGAGTTCCACTGGGTTCATCCAGATCATTGGATGCTGGCTATAGGAGGGGATTCCTATCAGGCTTGTACAGGCAGGCTTCTCCCAGTCTCTACTTGGCTAACAGGAATCATCTGCCACTCATTTCCAATTCATCACCTGCAGCCTATTTAAACCCATCTTTCATCCACAATCTGAGTTCACTCATATGAGTGAGCCAACTTCATCCAGTTTCTCCTAGCCTTCAGTTACCTGGTTACTTTATGTCAAGTATCTATTCTCTCTTGTTTTGTGGACTCACGTGATTTGTTATTTTGCAGTTTATTATTAAAGTAAACCTCACCACTAAATTGTCTCCACTGCTCTGTGTTTGGATCAAGCCTCCTCATGTTTCCTGAGAGTAGGTCAATAAATTCAATTTGTTGCAATAATGTCCAGAGTGCAACAGTGTCAGGGGTGGTGTGAAGGGATGGGTGGTAGTGGAGTATTAGTCTGAGGAGATACTGGGGAGCTACAGAGATACAGAGAAAATTGTTGCTGGAATCCATTGTCTTGCTGAACTCCATTCCAGTCTATCATAGGCTTATCGCTTAGTCATAGAGTCACAGAGCACAGAAACAGGACCTTCTAACCCATGCCAAAGCCATTTAAACTGCCTACTCCTATCAAACTTCCTTCCATCCTGTCCATTTTCATTGTGTGTAGATTGAGGAAGGTAAATACTGGCACTCTGGCCATTCCCTTTTGTCTTCTGGATGAAGATACAGAAGCTTGAAAGCCTGGATAAGCAGACTCAACATCAGTTTAATCCCCACAGCTGTTAGATTCAGAGTCATTTATATTTATAACAAGTATATTCAAACATACAGTGAGATGTGTCATTTGCGTTCACAATCAACATACCCAAGGATGTGTTGGCAACAGCCCACACAGTTTGACACCAGCAGAGCTTGCCCAAAATACTCAGCAGAACAACACAGAACACAACAAACAACAAAGCAGCAGCAACATCTCCAGCCTTGTTCCTGCCTCCCACCCCACTACCCAAGCACATTACAGAAATCAAACGCCACAACAGCATCTCTCCTGCCTCCAACTTCCAGTGGGCTCCCTGGTTCGTAGACATTGGGCTTCCATTTCCCCAGTGGACCCGCGGACTTGGACTTAGAGTCATCATCAGTTGATGACAACTGGATGAGTCACCTTTTTCACGTCTCCTTCATGGTGGAGCTGCAAGAGTCTCAGACTCTTAATTCTACCTCTCTCTGTTGTTCAATTATTGTGACTTCAGCATTTCTTTTAACACTAGCTCAAGATGCATCACTATCTTTCCACCATTCTGAGCTTTATTTATGGTTATATTTATTATCATTTATTCTATTTACTCTGTAAGCTTCATGTAAGCAAGGAATTTCTAGGCACCCTGCTGTACATGACGATAAACCAAAATACTGATATCTTTTATAAGCTTACCTGCTTACACCCTGACTCCTGTAAAAATGCCATTCCCTTTTCTCACACAAAATGCTGGAGGAGCTCCGCAGGCCAGGCAACATCAAGGAAAAGAGTACTGTTGACGTTTGGGCCCAAAACGACTACTGTGCTCTTTTCCTGGATGTTGCCTGGCCTGCTGAGTTCCTCCAGCATTTTGTGTGTGTTGCTCGGATTTCCAGCATCCGTAGATTTTCTCTTGCTTCCCTCTCCTCAGTTCTTTTGACTCCCCCACATCTGTTCCCAGGATGAGGCTTTCCTTTCCAGGACATCAGAAATGTCCTCCTTCCTCAAAAAACGAAGTTTGCTTCCTCCACCATTCATGCTGTGCTCACCTGCACTTCCTCCATTTCCCACACATCCACCCTCACTCCATCTTCCCACTGCCCTAACAGTGATAGAGTACTTACCACCCAATGAGCCTCCAGATCCAGCATATCATTCTCCACAGCTTCTGCCATCTTCAATGGGACCCTACCACCAAATACATCTTTACCTCCCCTCCCTAAATCTCCACTTTCCACAGTGATCATCTCTTCCATAATTCCCTTGTCCGTTCGTCCCTTCCCACTAATCTCCCTCATGGCACTTACCTGTGCAGCGGAAGAAATGCTAAATCTGCCTATTCATCTCCTCCCTCACCTCCATTCATGGCTCCTTTAATGTGAGGCAACATTTCACCTGCAAATCTGTTGGGGCATCTACCATATCCTGTGTTTCTGATGCAGCCTTCTCTACATTAGTGAGACCTGATGTGGATTGGGAGATCTGCTTTGTCAAGCACCTTCATTCCATCTGCAAATTGCAGGATTTTCCAATGGCCAACCATTTTAATTTCCATCCCCATTCCTGTTCTAATGTATCAGTCCATGGCCTCCTCTACTGCCACCATGAGGCCACTCTATCGTCGGAGGAACATGTCTCATATTCCATCTTGGCAGCCTCCAACCTGATGCCATGAACATCAATTTCTCCAACTTCCGGTCATTTTCACCCCCTCCCCCTTCAATTTCCCTGCTGGTGTCCGCTTACCTCTTTTCTTCTCCCCTCCTGCCTATCACCTCCACCTGCTGCCCCTCTTCCTTCCTTTTCTCCCATTGTCCCTTTCCTCTCCCATCAGATTCCTACTTTTCCTTCACATTACATTTTCCATCTATCACCTCCCATATTCTTACTTCAGTCCCCAAATCCCCCACCCACCTGCGTCACCTATCACCTTCCAGCTTGTACTCCTCCCCTTCCCCCAGCCTTCTTATTCTGGCTTCTTCCCCCTTCCTTTCCAGATGTGATGAAGGGTCTCATACTGAAATGCCAACTGTTTATGTATTTCACTGGGTGCTGCCTGACCTGCTGAATCCCTCCAACATTTTGCATGTGTTGCTCTGGATTTCCATCATCTGTATATTCTGTTGTGTTTATGACAATAAACTTACCTGAAATTGAATCAGAAAATACCATTCACTCATCCAGTCTTTGCTGACTTTCTGAGCACACATTAGTTTCATTACCCCTTAACCCCCTCCCAGCAATTCTCCTGACAGTCGCCTGCACACTAGGGGCATTTTAGAGTTGACAATTATCTTCCAGCACATACTTAGAAGGAAACCAAAGCACCCAGGGGAAACCCACATCAGAGGGAGAACACTTAGACAATGTCTAAGGTCAGGACCAAACGCACGTTCTTGAAGCTGTGTAGCAGTGTGATGGATATTCACTTCCTGGGCTGCAGGGCCTCATGTTTTTGCCAAGCTCAGATTTCTAAACACAGTGTAACGCAAACTTTCAACTATATTCTTTGTTTAGCTTTCTGGTTGTAAACGGGAGCCGGTTTTCAGTTCTTAAAATGTAGGTAGCAAGCTATAATCGGTTTGAAGTTTGAAAACACAGTTTTGCAAACAAGCTCTATATAGAGCAGAAGCATTGCCTGTAGAAAGTAGGAAGTTGGTCACAGTACCTGGCTTATTGTTTGTTGGGAGGTGCAGTGTAAAACAATGCATTATTTAATTTGGCTTGTTTCAGAATAGACAAAACTGGTTAAGTTGCTTAGATCAAAGAAGCTTGCAGAGTCGATGGAGATAAACCACTTAGCATATCAATAACTGATCTATTAATAAGTTGGAAGTTTTATGTACTTAACAAAGTTAGAATTTGCAGCATCAATTGTGGTAGCTGGAACCTATGTCTCCAAAAAGCTATTAGACCATTTGAGTAAAAAGGGTAACTGAAGAAATATTATAATCTGTGCACGTGAAGTCACCCAAGGCGCAAAGAAACTGTATATATGTAGAGAGAAGTTCAGGCTTATTAGGAACATCAAGAAACAAGAAAGAAACACCGGGTGAACTAGTATCTATTCCTCTGGCTTCATTTTCTGTGACAGGTGATTCATTAGCCTGCATCACTAGTATGTCTTTTTAGTTTATAGGAAGTGTACCTATGTTTTTGAAATGCTATGTGTTTTACAAGTGGTTCATAATTTGAAAATGTTTAAAATAGAAATCCTCTGTGAGGTTTAAATGTGTTTTAAGAGTGTTGTTTGGATTTAAGTATGTATCACTGAAAATAACTGAACTGTGTTTTAAGCTATTTTGTTACCTGGAAGTACCTTGGCCTTGGTGGTGGGGGATGGGGGAGACCCACCACTCAAATAGTGATATTGGCAGCTGAACTCGCCATAGAGAATAAACAGGGAAGTGGACTAGTCTCTGAAGATTGGGTAGTTACAGTACACTTTCCCTTTACTGGGAGTAATTGTGGCTATTTATATCCAAAGTGTTTAAAGTCTTTGTTTGAGTTTAGAACTTCATGGTCAGCAAACCCAATATCATCACAGCAGCAGTGATATGTACTAAAGCAGAGAAGGAAAATAATTATGAAATTATTTGTGGATGGGGTCAGAGAGGAGATCAGGGGTCGAGAAGAAGACCTTTTTTCAGGCCTCTCAGACTTCCACTCATAGGTGAAACAACCCTCACCTCGGAGCAGGACTTGACACACCTGTCACAGCTTGCTTCTGCTATTCATGAACTACATAACAGTGGTATCATTTTGCACAAGCGATGCCAATTGTAGCTTGGTATCTACTGAGATTACTACAAGGACCACGAACCTCCTAGACCACTGCTCCTTTTGGGCAGCAACACAGAATCCTGTGGCTGTATCTGGAAAGCTCCACTCACAGTAATGCTTTGACAGCTGGCTCAGCCACACCCCAAATTTCATGTATATTCAAACTATTACACTACTAATTGACACAAGAAATAAATGAATATGCTTAAGTTAATTCAATTAACAAAAGTAAATTGAAGTTACCATCCTTTCAGTAATTTGTTCATTAAAGCAAAAAGAGTCTTTTTATACCTGGCACAGGGCCCAACAGGTAACTATCCCAGAATAATTACTGGGAACTTGGAGTATGATAACTGTTTAAAAGGTCCAAAGCATCATTGGGAAATCACAAGTTATAACATGGAAAATCATATTTTCCATGTTCACTGTTGTCTGCACAGGAAATATAATCTACTCAATGAAGACAAAGGGAACTGTTGCTATTTCTTAGAACATTGTAGACAACATTTTCAACACAATTTTTGGTACATGCTTCCAACTCAAACTTCTGTGCATTTATGAAATTCTGAAACAGAGAAGGAGATTTCATCAAGCTTATGTCAATTCTTTGAAAGTTGGGGTACCTGGCAGAGTAATAAAGACCTGTGTTCATCAACTGGTTGGAGTGTTCACTGATATCTTTAACCTCTCGCTTTGGCAGTCTGAGGTACCCATATGCTTTAAGCAGGTTTCAATTATAACGATGCCTAAGAACAACATGGTAACCTGCCTCAATAACTATTGCCCTTTTGCACTCACGTCCACAGTGAAAAGTTTTTAGAGGTTGGTGATAGAACATATCTATTCCTCCCCAAGAAGTAACATGAATTCACTCCAATTTGTCTACTGGCACACCAGGTCCACAGCAGATACCATTTCATTGGCTCTTCAATCAACCCTGGAACATCTGGACAACAAAGACTTGAACCTCAGGATGCTCTTTATTGACTACAGCTTGGCATTAAATGCTATCACCCGCTCAAAACCAATCAATACACTCTTGTGCAATTGGATCCTCAATTTACTCACTTGCATACCCTAGTCTGTTCAGAATGGCAACAACATCTCCTCCACAATCCCCATGAGCACAGTTGCACCACAAGGCTATGAGCTTAGCCTCATGCACAACTTGCTTTACACTTATAATTGTGAGGCTAGGCACAACTCCAAAGTCATATTTAAGTTTTCTCACAACACCCATGACATAGGCCGAATCTAAGGTGGTGACAAATCAGCATATAGGAGGGAGAATGAAACTCCGGCTGAGTGGTGCCACAACAACAACCTCTTACTCAATGTCAGCAAGATCAAGGAGCTGGTTATTGACTTCAGGAGGGGGAAACTGGAGGTCCATGATCCAGTCCTCATTGGAGGATCAGTGATTTTAAATTTATCGGTGTTATCATGTCAAGGGATCTGTCCTGGACCCAGTACATAAGTGCAATTAGGAAGAAAGCACAGCAGTGTCTCAACTTCCCTAGGAGTTTGCAAAGATTCGGCGTGACATCTGTAACTTTGACTAATTCTATAGATGTGTGGTGGAGATCATATTGACTGGCTGCCTCACAGCCTGGTATAGAAACACCAAAGCCATTGAATGGAAAATCTTGCAAAATGCAGTGGATACAGCCCAATCCATCACAGGTAAAGCCCTTCCCACTACTGAGCACAGCTACACAGAGCGTTGTCACAGGAAAGCAGTCTCCATCATCAGGGACCCCACCACCCAGGTCATGTTTTCTTCTCACTGCTGCCATCAGGAAGAAAGTATAGGAATCACAGAACTCACAGCACCAGGTTCAGGAACCATTATTACCCCTCAACCATCAGGCTCCTGAACCAGATAACTTCACTCAACTTCACTTGCCCCACACTGAACTATACCACATCCTATGGACTCACTTTCAAGGACTCCTCGTCTCATGTTCTCTATATTTATTATTATTATTATTATTATTATTATTATTATTATTATTATTATTGTTACTATAAATTTTACTACTTTTTTTCTTTTCCAGTTTGTTGTCTTTTGCACATTGGATGTAATTTCTGCTGGGGCAATCTTTTATTAATTCTGTTATGGTTATTGGATTTATTGAGTATGCCCACAAGAAAATGAATCTCAGGGTTGTTAATGGTGACATATATGTACTTTAATAATAAATTTACCTTGAACTTTGCCCTTTGAACTTCGAATACCTCTGTTACATATCCCTTCAACCTCCTTTTCTCTAATGACCACAAGGACAGCTTTTCTAATCTAAGAGTAATTCCTCATTGTTGGTCTCCAGCAAGGTTGGAGAAGGAAGTCGGAGGAGCAGAACGGGAGTGCGGCAGGAGCCATTTTGACTTTTTCTTATTCTCATCAGAGTTAAGAGAGGTGGGACTGCGCAGGCGTGTGACATCGGGCAGTGAAGCTGGGAAGGTTTAAAAAGGACACAGCCTTAAACAGCGGGCAGCATCATTTGCGGGCAGCAGAGTGAGCCGGGAGCAGAGCGAAGGCTTAAGGCCCTTGGCTCAACAGGCTTAGGCAGAAGCAGGCAAGACAAGGTAGGTTTAGGTTTCAGTTTTTCCTGTTATTTGAGGAAAGGGGAAGTATGAGTGTGAGGGCAGCTTGTTGTTCTCAGTGTCGGATGTGGGAGATCCTGGAGTCTCCTAGCCTCCTGGACATCCACATCTGCGCCAGGTGCGCCGAGCTGCAGCTCCTAAGGGACTATGTTAGGGAACTGGAGCTGCAGCTCGATGACCTTTGTCTGGTCAGGGAGAGTGAGGAGTTGATAGAGAGGAGTTACAGGCAGGTGGTCACACCGGGGCCACGGGAGGCAGACAGGTGGGTCACTGTTAGAAGGGGAAAGGGGAAGAGTCAGGTACTCGAGAGTACCCCAATGGATGTACCCGTTGACAATAAGTACTCCTGTTTGAGTACTGTTGTGGGGGGACAGCCTACCTGGGGGAAGCAACAGTGGCCTTGCCTCCGGCACAGAGTCCAACCCTGTAGCTCAGAAGGGTAGGGAAAGGAAGAGGAAGGCTGTATTAATAGGGGACTCGATAGTTAGAGGGTCAGATAGGCGATTCTGTGGACATAATCAGAAGACCCAGATGGTAGTTTGCATCCCTGGTGCCAGGGTCTGGGATGTTTCTGATCATGTCCAAGATATCCTGAAGTGGGAGGGTGAGCAGCCAGAGGTCGTGGTACATATGGGTACCAATGACATAGGTAGGAAAAGGGAAGAGGTCCTGAAAGGGCAATATAGTGAGTTAGGAAGGCAGTTGAGAAGAAGGACTGCAAAGGTAGTAATCTGGCGATTACTGCCTGTGCCATGCGACAGTGAGATTAGGAATGGAATGAGGTGAAGGATAAATGCGTGGCTGAGGGATTGGAGCAGGGGGCAGGGATTCAAGTTTCTGGATCATTGGGACCTCTTTTGGGGCAGGTGTGACCTGTACAAAAAGGATGGGTTACACTTGAATCCAAGGGGGACCAATATCCTGGCGGGAAGGTTTAATAGAGCTGTTAGGGAGGGTTTAAACTAATTTGGCAAGGGGATGGGAACCAGAATGATGGAGCGGAGGAGAGGAAAAACAGAAATAGATCTAAGGTAATGAGCAGTAAGGATGTCAAGAAGGACAGGCAGGTGATGGAGCAAATTTGCAGCCATTGAGATGAGTTGCAGTGCAATCAATGCAAAAAGTACCAAATACTGGACTTAAGGTGTTATACTTAAATGCACACAGCATAAGGAATAAGGTGGATGATCTTGTTGTACAGTTACAGATTGGCAGGGATGATATTGTGGCCATCACTGAGACGTGGCTAAAGGATGCATGTCTCTGGGAGCAGAATGTCCAAGGATACACGGTGTATCGGAAGGATAGGCGGGTAGATAGAGGGGGTTTCATGGCTTTAATAGTAAAAATTGATATTAAATCATTAGAAAGAGTTGACATAGGATCGGAAGGTACAAAACCTTTATCGGTTGAGCTAAGAAATCGTACGGGTAAAAGGACCCTGATGGCAGTTATCTACAGGCCTCCAAACAGCTGCAGTGATGTGGACTACAAATTACAACAGGAAATAGAAAAGGCTTGCCAGAAGGGCAGTGTTATGATAATTGTAGGGAATTTTAACATATGAGTGGATTGGGAAAATCAGGTCAGCACTGGGTCTCAAGAGAGAAAATTTGTAGAATGTCTATGAGATGGCTTTTTAGAACAGCTTGTTGTTGAGCCCACTAGGGGATTGGCTGTACTGGATTGGGTATTGTGTAATGAACCAGAGGTGATTAGAGAGATGGAAGTAAAGGAACCTTTAGGAGGCAGTGATCACAACATGATTGAGTTCACTGTGAAATTTGAGAAAGAGAAGCTGAAATCTGATGTGTTGGTATTTCACTGGAGTAAAGGAAATTACAGTGGCATGAGAGAGGAACTGGCCAAGGTTGACTGGAAAGGGACACTAGCGGGAAGGACGGCAGAGCAGCAGTCGCTGGAGTTTATGCGAGAAGTGAGGAAGGTGTAAGACAGATATATTCCAAAGAAGAAGAAATTTTTGAATGGAAAAAGGATGCAACCATGGCTGACAAGAGAAGTCAAAGCCAAAGTAAAAGCAAAGCAGAGGGCATACAATGAAGCAAAAATTAGTGGGAAGACAGAGGATTGGGAAGTTTTTAAAAGCTTACAAAAGGAAACTAAGAAGGTCATTAAGAGGGAAAAGATGAACTATGAAAGGAAGCTAGCAAATAATATCAAAGAGGATACTAAAAGCTTTTTCAAGTATATAAAGAGTAAAAGACAGGTGACAGTAGATGTAGGACTGAAAGAAAATGATGCTGGAGAAATTGTAATGGGAGATAAGGAGATGGCCGAGGAACTGAATGAGTATTTTGCATCAGTCTTCACTGAGGAAGACATCAGCAATATACCGGACATTCAAGGGTGTCAGGGAAGAGAAATATGCACAGTCACAATTATGACAGAGTAAGTACTCAGGAAGCTGGATAGTCTAAGGGTAGATAAATCTCCTGGACCAGATGGAATGCGCCCTCGTGTTCTGAAGGAAGTAGCTGTGGAGATTGCAGAGGCATTAGCAATGATCTTTCAAAAGTCGATAGATTCTGGCCTGGTTCCAGAGGACTGGAAGATTGCAAATGACACTCCGCTATTTAAGAAGGGGGAAAGGAAGCAAAAAAGAAATTATAGACCTGTTAGCTTGACATTGGTGGTTGGGAAGTTGTTGGAGTTGATTGTCAAGGATGAGGTTACGGAGTACCTGGAGGCATATGACAAGATAGGCAGAACTCAGCATGGTTTCCTTAAAGGAAAATCCTGCTTAACAAACCTAGTGACATTTCTTGAGGAAATTACAAGTAGGCTAGACAAGGGAAATGCAGTGGAAGTTGTGTATTTGGATTTTCAGAAGGCCGCACATGAGGCTGCTAAACAAGATAAGAGCCCATGGAATTACGGGGATGTTACATACACGGATAGAGCGTTGGTTGATTGGCAGGAAACAGAGAGTGGGAGTAAAGGGATCCCATTCTGGTTGGCTGCCAGTTACCAGTGGTGTTCCACAGGGGTCCGTGTAGGGGCCGTTTCCTTTTACGTTGTATATCAACAATTTGGATTATGGAATAGATGGCTTTGTGGCTAAGTTTGCTGATGATACAAAGATAGGTGGAGGGGCCGGTAGTCCTGAGGAAACAGAGAGTCTGTAGAGAGACTTGGATAGATTGGGGGAACGGGCAAAGAACTGGCAAATGAATTACAATGTTGGAAAGTGTACGGTCATGCACTTTGGAAGAAGAAATGAACGGGCAGACTATTATTTAAATGGGGAGAGAATTCAAAGTTCTGAGATGCAACGGGACCTGGGAGTCCTCGTGCAGGATACCCTTAAGGTTAACCTCCAGGTTGAGTCGGTGGTGAAGAAGGCAAATGCAATGTTGGCATTCATTTCTAGAGGAATAGAGTATAGGAGCAGGGGTGTGATGTTGAGGCTCTATAAGACACTGGTAAGACCTCACTTGGAATACTTTGTGACGTTTTGGGCTCCTTATTTAAGAAAGGATGCGCTGACATTGGAGAGGGTTCAGTGAAGATTCACTAGAATGATTCCGGGAATGAGAGGGTTAACGTATGAGGAACGTTTGACTGCCCTTGGACTGTACTCCTTGGAGTTTAAAAGAATGAGGGGGGACCTCATAGAAACATTTTGAATGTTGAAAGGCATGGACAGAGTGGATGTGGCGAAGTTGTTTCCCATGGTGGGGGAGTCTAGTACGAGAGGACATGGCTTGAGGAATGCAGGGCGCCCATTCAGAACAGAGATGCAAAAAAAAATTTTTAGCCAGAGGGTGGTGAACCTATGGAATTTGTTGCCACGGGCAGCAGTGGAGGCCAACTCATTGGGTGTATTTAAGGCAGAGATTGATAGGTATCTGAGTAGTCAGGGCAACAAAGGTTATGGTGAGAAGGCGGGGGAATGGGACTAAAGGGGAGATTGCATCAGCTCATGATGAAATGGCGGAGCAGACTTGATGGGCCAAATGGCCGACTTCTGCTCCTTTGTCTTATGGTCTTATGGTCTAAATCTGCTCTACCCCGCACAAGTCATTGGCTTCCTTTTTAAAATGCCTGGCTCAAAGTCGTTAATAATATTCATTTTGTATCATTCAATTTGAAAACGTTTACCATGACCTTTTATCAGTGCCACTGTGTACACACCTAAGTATCCTAGGAATTCTCTGCCCCAGAGGATGGTGGAGGCTAAATATTGTAGGTGGAGATAGATGCATTTTTGAAAGATTGAGGAATGAGTGTTTTGGGAACTGATGCAGAAGAGGATTTGAAGCTAACATACATTGGCCATGATCATATTGCACAGCTGGGCAGGCTTAAAGGCCAGGTGGCCTATTCCTGTTCCTATTTGTTTACCTTCTTGTATTCACATGCCTTCTTAAGTACCTCTTATCCAACCTGCCACCTTGCCAAATGTATATATGAAACACATAGCTTGTCCATTACTGAAAAATAGTGCAATTTTAAACGAATAGGCAACTAGGCTCTAAAGATTAATAACAGAGTAATGAACCAAATTTAGTTAACAGCCTAATGGCCTGTGAATAGCTACTGTATCTAATAATAATCACAGTACGGTAATATACATTGCAGCATTTGGCTGCAAGATTGAATTAAGTTTCTAGATAAGGGGAAGGATTACTTTTGAGAAAGATGCAATCTGTTAATGAGGAAATCCAAAGTGCTCCATATCCCAAAAAGGTGTGAATTGGTAGGTTAATTGACCATTGTAAATTGTCACAAATAGATGATTGGTAGAATCTGGTGGGTGGGGAATGTTGGAAGGGCTGGTTTCTTTGATGTATGATACTATAATTCCATGTGAATCCCTTCCTTGTTTGTCGAGCTTCTCTGGAAACAGCTCATGAGCCCCGGCTGGCAGCCTTCCCACTCTACGCCGAAAGACTCACGATTCTGGGGCTGCATAAATCTAGGGAATACACATACCGGTCCCGCCACATCCATGATATTGGGACGTCTCTTCCACCTAAACCCCGGTTTGTGTGAGTGCTGTGTTATTTGGTACCCTCCTACAGCCGGGAAATAACAGATAGCACACTGCATACACATTATATTTATGAATATTGACTTAACTAAAGGGTTAGTAAGCAAAAGAAAGCAGAAAAAGCCAGAAAGGGCCCATTATAATTAACCAATCAAATGTGCACAGGTTGGAGCTCAAATCTTCCAAAAGTCATATTCACCGATCCTCAGTCTTCTTCCACACCTTGCTCCATCGAATCACGGTGCCCACGGGGCCAAATCCTATGACCGGTTCTCTCCAGCATCTTCTCTCTTCATCTCCAGCCGAATAAAGACCCCAGTTCACACAGAAAAAACTCCACTCCCCCGATCGGATGGCTTGCATTCTGAAGCATCCATTATCTTCATCATAACTCGAACTCCGCTTCTACAGAAAGACCATTATGTGAGCAGTGAAACCTTTACCAGGGCATTTACATGTGACTCAATGAAAAGGACTGTTTCAAACATGTGTGAGGTAACAGCACTGGCTATCAAAATTAAAAGAGTTATCATTGATTCAGCCTCCAAGAGGACCACAACATTGTTGTAGGGTTTGGAAGCCTGCATGCCTCAATGATCCAGAGACTCCTGGTAGTTTTCTCCCATGCCTAATAGGTCAAAGGATAGATACCAGACTAAGAACGGTCCACCAATCCTTCAGTTTTGGGGGTTCATCTTGGGGCTAACAAACCTTTCTGGTCAAAACAAAATAATCGTTACAGAAATAGCAATGAAGAATCCTTATATATCTGTGTCCGTCGGTATGATGGCCAAGGATAGATAAAGACAGAAGACCATCACTGCGGCCCAGGATGCCAGCAGCATAATGGACAGTCCTTCCTAGTTGATTAAGATCCATCTTCTGACACCCCAAGCCCTGTTATATAAATCACACAATTGTATAAAATTTGCAACAGAGAAGGAGGCCACTCAGCCTATCATGTCTCTGCTGGACAGAACTACCCACCCTTATCTTTTTTTTATACTAGATCCCTGGCTCTTCATGTGCACATCAAAGTACTGCTTAAACATGAAGTTCTCTTCTAATATTTGTATATCTGTGCACTTATAATGCTACTATGACACTGTAATTTCTTTTGGGACTAATAAAGGATCTATCTATCTAAGTTCCAACCTCCACCCACCAACTTATAGACCGCTACCATTCCCTGGTTGGGAATATTTTTCCTCATCTCATCTCTGTTCCTTTCTAGCAATTATTTTAATTCTTGTCCCCAGATTTTGAATCCTCTGCCAAACGAAAAAGGTTCTTCCCATAAATCACTGACAACCCCTCTCAGCTTTGATCTTTCTTCAGACACTCTCCTGACTCCAATCAATCTGTTATGTCACACCCATGCTCCAATTTTGCTTCAATTAATAAATAATATATTGTCAGTTAATTTGGAGATAATCCATTAAAGGGCAATATCAAGGCATTCAGAAGTTTATTCATTCACTCTGGGCTTCATAGAAACATAGAAAATAGGTGCAGGAGTAGGCCATTCGGCCCTTCAAGCCTGCACCACCATTCAGTATGATCATGGCTGATCATCCAACTCAGAACCCTGTACCTGCTTTCTCTCCATACCCCCTGATCCCTTTAGCCACAAGGGCCATATCTAACTCTCTCTTAAGTATAGCCAATGAACTGGCCTCAACTGTTTCATGTAGCAGAGAATTCCACAGATTCACCATTCTCTGTGTGAAGAAGTTTTTCCTCATCTCGGTCCTAAAAGACTTCTCTTTATCCTTAAACTGTGACCCCTCGTTCTGGACTCCCCCAACGTCAGAATCAATCTTCCTGCATCTAGCCTGTCCAATCCCTTTAGAATTTTATACGTTTCAATAAGATTCCCCCTCAATCTTCTAAATTCCAGTGAGTATAAGCCTAGTCGATCCAGTCTTTCTTCATATGAAAGTCCTGCCATCTCAGGAATCAATCTGGTGAACCTTCTTTGTACTTCCTCTATGGCAAGAATGTCTTTCCTCAGATTAGGGGACCAAAACTGCACACAATACTCTAGGTGCGGTCTCACCAAGGCCTTTTACAACTGCAGTAGAACCTCCCTGCTCCTGTACTTGAATCCTCTTGCTATGAATGCCAACATACCATTTGCCTTTTCCACCGTCTGCTGTACCTGCATGCCCACTTTCAATGACTGGTGTACAATGACACCCAGGTCTCATTGCACCTCCCCTTTTCCTAATCGGCCACCATTCAGATAATAATCTGTTTTCCTGTTCTTGCAACCAAAGTGGATAACCTCACGTTTATCCACATTAAATTGCATCTGCCATGAATTTGCCCACTCACCTAACCTATCTAAGTCACCCTGCATCCTCTTAGCATCCTCCTCACAGCTAACACCGCCACCCAGCTTCGTGTCATCCGCAAACTTGGAGATGCTGCATTTAGTTCCCTCGTCTAAATCATTAATATATATTGTAAACAACAGAGGTCTCAGCACTGAGCCTTGCGGTACCCCACTAGTCACCGCCTACCAATCTAAAAAGGTCCCGTTTATTCCCATTCTTTGCTTCCTGTTTGTCAACCAATTCTCTATCCACATTCATGTTGTTGAACTGCCAAACTAGATGGTTCAAAAAATATTGCAACATTTTCAATGCGGTTATCAGACTTCGGGCTTACTTATTATCATAAAACTGAAATAAAAATTGCCTGTGGAAACTGACTGATGATGAAATCTTGCAATTCTTCCTCTGCACAATAACGGGGTAAAATAACTTTTCAGACTTATACCATGGTGAGTGCAACTTTGTAAAGGTACATGATAAGGTACATGATCAGCAATATTTATGTCAAGTTTTCAACCTTTAAACCATGCAAGCTGTATTTTATAGAGATTTGAGCAGTAGGAGGTAAATAGCATTTTTCAGTTTCAGAGTGAGGTCTGTTCACAATTCACAAACACCTGTAACTGATTCTGAACACAAGAGATTCTGTAGATGCTAGTAATCCAGAATAACACACACAAATCCCCAAAATGCTGACTCTTTATCCCTTCCAAAGATGATGCCTGACCTGCTAAGTTCCTTCACCATTTGTGTCTGTTACGATACCTAATTCCCAGTTCAAGTTAGAATTAAACATCGTTATTGAATTCTTCTATTGTGCAAGATGATGGACATTTAAAATGAATCCTAAATGCACCCCTCCCTCCCTAAAGAGTCACTGCTTTTGAAACATAGGAGCACTGAACATCTTGTACTGTTTGGGGCTCCTTATTGAATCTAGCACTGAAACTAAAATATCACACTCTGTGAAACATTACTAGAAAATGACCTGTGATTCAAATTTCTTTTTAGTGGCTGTAATATGACAACAGATAACATTATTCCAATTCTTCTCTGCCTTTGTTTTCATGGTGAGAGGACACAATGACCCTTTGTTCCTGATTAGGTCATTACTCTGCATTCCAAGCCCTCCTGAGGAACAGTTAAAGAAAGTGAATAAACAGCAGAACATACCAGAGAAAGCGAGCTGTAATCTGTTCTTGTTTTAGGTGCAAGGCAATGGCTGTCAGCCAGAGAGGGCGATCCGTTTATCATAGTTTCTTGAAGCAGAAAGAGCAGAATACATGGACAATCCATGTCAGGCTCCGAGAACATAATGGAATAATTATGAAAGCGCATTGCCCTTGAATTTATCAGTGCATGTCGTGTTTTGGAATGAAAAGATGAGTATCACTAAACTACAATATTTCACAGCTTCCCAGAGTTAGTTAAAGCAGATAAGGAGAAGATAGAGCATAGGGTCAGTGCATGGATTTATTGAAGGAGAACATCCAGTTAACAGTCAGCAACTAGAATCAATGTTCAGCAATTTTATGAGCTTCCACGTCGACCTTCTGTGATATCACTTTCACGCCTGTGTCCCAGGTTTACATCATTTCTTAATCATTCCACGATAAGATTAAGAGTGATGCACTTCGCTGCTATAAACAAACAGCAGGACAGGTTAGCGTTCCAGGAGAGAAGCCATAATGAGAATGCAAGTTAATTTTTGTACAGGGAATGCAGTCAGTGCACACAGAACTCAACGGGTTTCAATTCTGCAGCTGGCTGAGTGCAGAACAAGCCGATGCTTACACCCATCACATCCACAAAGGACACAGAGTTCAAGCCAAATAAAAATTATCTAGTATACACTCAGTGGCCACTTTTTTTAGGTATTCCGGTAGAGCTCCTTGTATATCTAATCAAAGTTCAAAGTACATTTATTATCAAAGCCTGCACACATTATGCAAACTTGAGATTGATCTCCTTACAGGCAGCCACAAATCGGGGAAACCCAAAAGAACTCATTTAAAAAGGCCATCAAGCACCCTATGTGCAGAGAGAAAAAGTAAATCGTGCCAGCAATAAACGCAAGCAAATAGTGTTCCGAACTATAGTCCACAGAGTGAGTCTGTCCATGAGCTCTTAGTTCAGCGAGCCAAGTCGGCCCATCCCTCGGATTGGATCCCAACACCCTGACTTTTTCAATCTGGCCCGGCGCTCAAGTCATCATCCAAACATTGGGTTCAGTTGTTTTGATATGCTCAGGAGCCTGGACCCTGCTGCCTCAATATGGCCTGTACCTGACCTTTCGGATCTGGCCCAGCATCGAAGTTGTCATCCAGACTTCAGGTTCTGTCACTTCGGTATGCTCTGGGCCTGGACCCTGCCTCCTCGATCCGGCCTTAATTAGCCAATCACGTTGCAGCAGCTCATTGCATCAAAGCAGGCAGACATGGTCAAGATGCACAACACGTCAAACCTTGAAGTGAATGGGCTACAACATACGCTCAATGGCCACATCATACGTACCTCCTGTACCTGATGAAGTGGATGCTGAGCGTAATTCATATATTCTGATAATAGGCCACAGACTGGAGACTCTGTTTTCTCCTCTAACAATGACCCTTGACCTGCTCGGCTTTTGCAAACTGTTGAGCTTTCATTACTGAGTGTAATTCAATGGGATTTGTTTTGATTTTTCTGTAATGCCTTTTGGAGCAGATGTAAGGGGTTCTCCATGTCAAATAAGAAAAGGAGCAGGATTAGAGCACCTTCTGAATTTCTTTCTCCATTTAACATTTTACAGTTTTTTTTATTAAACCCTTTATGAAAAAAATATTTGAGTCCTTCTTTTTGAAATGAATTTTCTTTTGAAGTGATGCAACTCGAGTGTTGTGGATTTGATTTGGTTTACGTGAGAAATCAGCAACCCACTAAACCATATCCACAAAGCCTGACCAGTTAGCAAGCAATGAGTAATAAAATCTGCCACTACAAGAAAAGTCAAATCACAAATGCTGACATCCACACATCCTCTGGTTGACAGCTAGGTCAGTGTATAGAGAGAGCATTGAGTGCTAATTCCAGTGGTCTGCCCTAGTGAGCACATTTTGATCAGCGTGATATACACAATAAAGTATGCAGGGCCTCAGACCTGTTCACAGACTACATGACTGAACCAAAATACAATTAGAAAATACAAGTATCAAAAACACAAGAAAATCTGCAGATGCTGGAAATCCAAAGTAATGCACACAAAATGCTGGAGGAGCTCAGCAGGTCAGGCAGCCTCTGTGGAGAAGAGTACACAACTGGCATTTTGGGCCTTCATCAGTCTTGATGATGGGTCTCAGTTTGAAACATGGACTGTTTACTCTTTTCTATAGATGCTGCTTGGCCTGCTGAGTTCCTCCAGCATTTTGTGTATATGTGTGTGTTGCTTTGGAAAATAAGAGTAAGTTATCTGCAGAGGAAAAAAAATACTTCTTTTGTAAATTATTGGCTTTCCATCCTCATTTCTTATTGTTATTATCTTCAATGAAATTTTTCAATTTGATATCACTGGCATTTAAGTGTATCATTGGCTAATTTGATTATTAGATTCATGCTTACGCTTCCACAGCCCGCAAATGTCACCTCTTTCCCCACAGCTAATTCTACATATTTGGCTGAATCTCTCTGACTGATTGTTGTTGACCATCTTTTTTCACCTCCAGCTGATCTCACCTTTACTCATCCTCCTGTAGATGAGCTGGCAATTGAACACAGGATTAAATGACATTCTGCAGTTTACTAGGACAGTGTTAGATTGTATCCTGCTTCCATTTTACAACCTGACACTGTGATTGCTCTCATATTAATCAATATAACGGCTTAGCAGAATCTCCTGATTGAATTTTGTTAAGCACGGACGTTAGAATTTTCTCAAGGCTGGTTATGGTGGGAGTGCTGAAGGGATGGCAAATCAGTCATTGTAACTTTGGAAGAACCCCCTACGCCAATAAACTCAGTCAATTTGGGTTTCCATTGTATTTCCAATGAACCTATGTTGGCTGACAAGATAGTTCAGGAAGAAATTCTACTTGAAGGAACAATGCTTAGAAATTCTAGGGCTGCATTGGGGTTCATGAAAAATGCAGATCAGGTTGACTCTGTGAGGTTAAGATAATTTAGTCTGAAAAGGGCCCAACAAAGGAACCCCTAGGGTGGTCCAGGTCTCCTGCAAAACTCCAAAAGGTGCATCACATGGGGAAAGGTGTCACACTGTTGAGGTCACATGACTGTCTCAGGGCAAGAGGTGACAGTAAGGTTGTTGAAGTGACACAAAAGCAACTTGGAAATGGGCTCTATTATATTTCAATTAAAAAGAACATTCAACTTTTAATTATCCTATTTTGAAAGACAAAGTATTGTTAACCAATTGAATGTATCAGCTTGTGCTAATATTGAAGTATAAGAGCTGCCACAACTGGTATTTATGATGTGGTGTTTACGGGTCAGACTACATTGTTGCAGTCACAATGCAACTGTCTGGCAGTTGCCCAATAAGCCTGCTTTACTTCTTGCTGAAGTTGGCAGATTAACCCAATGGCAACTTAGTCACTGCACATCTTAGTCATTGCCTGATAATGACACCTGCATTAAAGACATAAATCCCTAAGCATTAAGTCAATAGTTAAATGGGCTAATAAGGGAAGTTCCTGTTCTTTCAATAACAGCATATCCATAGAAAATCACAATTGTAAAAATAGACATCTTCTATCATCAATGTCAAGGCTCAGTTTTATTTCTATGGATTAGTAAGTCTATACTGAAAGAGACAAAGCCAAGATTCAATGAATGTATTATCAATGGCTGCTGGTGGGCTGCATTTGCCAATGTTGAACTGATACTTCAACAGCCAACAGAAAAACAAAATCAAGCGTAATGTTTGCAATCATTCATAAATAAATTGGGTACATCAGAGTCAATCCAGAGAGGGAAGGTCCAAACTGGTGACTCAAAAGGATGATGGGAAAACGAAAAGGTCCAGTGTTGACAGGATGCCTACATGCAAAAGAATGAGAGCGGAGGTACCAAGATGAGGTGATTTAAAAAGGAATCCAAGCTGAAAGTTGTACACACAAGAATTCTGCAGATGCTGGAAATCCAGAGCAACACACACAAAATGCTGGGGGATCTCAGCAGGTCAGGCAGCAGCTATGGAAATGAATACAACAGTCAACATTTCGGGACTGTAAAGGAAGGGGGAAATTGCCAGAATAAAAAAGGTGAAGGGAAGGGGAAGAAGGACTAACCAGAAGGTGATAGGTGAAGCCAGGTGAGTGAGAAAGGTAAAGGGCTAGAGAAGCAGGAATCTGATCAGAGAGGACAGTGGACCATGAGAGAAGGGAAGATGGAGGGACACCAGGGGGAGGAGATAAGCAGGTGAGGAGGTAAGGTAAGAGGCCAGAGTAGGGAATAGAGGACAAGGGAATATAGACTACCTGGAAAGAGTATGAGGTGTTGCTCTTCCACCTTGAGAGTGGCCTCACTGAGGCCATGGACTGACATCAGAGTGGGAGTGGGGATAGGAATTCAAATGATTGGCATCCGGGAAATTCTGTTTTTAGCGGATGGAGTAGAGGCGCTTGACAAAGTTTATGGGTTCGCAATATGGGAAACATAAAGTATCAGTGTGCGAAGTCATCATAATTAAGTGTTATCAGCTGTGTTGTGTCTGGCATACTGCTAATGTTTAGAAAGTAATCAATTCAATGCATGCGTAGCTAAGGGAAATTTTTATATGCTAATCATTAAGCATGGATTGTGAGATTAGTTACATATGAAGCCAGTTGAGAGAAATTATTCATTATTAGTATCTGATGTGTTTACTGCAGAGATGTTAAGTTCATCTTATAGTGTAGAATTTGTAGTCAAAAGAAAAAATAAAAAGAGTACAATTGTGTTTAATTACATTCACAACAGTACATATATGGATCTTAATAACGAATTCGTAAACAGCAAACTGTTGATATAATTTCATGTGATAGCTGACGAATTTCATGGAGTTTGTTGCCTTTAAAGGCAGTGGAGTATAACTATAATCATAGAGCCATAGGAAAGTACAGCTCAGAAACAGGCCCTTCAGCCCATCTAGTCTATGCCAAACTCTTTAAATTGCCTACTGCCATTGACCTGCTCTGGAACCATAGCCCTCCATACCCTTATCATCCATGTACCTATCCAAACATCCATTAAATGTTGAAATTGAGCTCGCATGCACCACTTGCACTGGCAGCTCATTCCACACCCACATGACCCTCTGAGTGAAGAGATTCCTCCTTTTGTTCCCTTAAATTTTTCACCTTTCACCCTTAACCCATGACCTCTAGTTGTAGTTCTGCCCAACCTCAGTGGAAAAGCCTGCTTGCATTTACCCAGGGTTTATATAAAATCTATACCCTTCATAATTTTGTATAGCTCTATCAAATCTCCTCTCAATCTTCTACAATCTGAGGAATAAAGTGCTAACCTTTTAAATCTTTCCACATAACTCAGGTCCTCCGGACCCTACAACATCTTTGTAAATTTTCTCTATAGTCTTTCAACCTTATCTACCTCTTTCCTGCAGGTAGGTGACCAAAACAGCACACAACACTCCAAATTAGGCCTTAACAATGTCTTATACAACTCTGAGAGTGACTGTTCCTTTAAGTGCTCTATATAAATATGGTATGTTTTGACTCAGCGTTGAACTAAAGCAGGTGGTTTGCAGGCAACTGACAATTTTCAATAAAGAATATTTTGTTAGAAGTTTCACTTCTGTTATTGCCTGACTAAGCAGCATTACCAAAAAGGTTAAGGATCCCACAGGTACTCCACATTGCAGAATACAGTCTGTTTAAAAGAGTTGGGAAAACATTATGTGGAATGTTTTACAGCTAAATGTGATGAAAAACAATGTTTGACCTTGCTGTTGTTGTCCATATTTTCTTTAAAGTTACCCTTCCTTTTATTGGCAGCTCGTATCTTCTAAGTCCCTCAAGTCGGTTATTTTCTATTCAGCAGATGTTACGATTATGTGGATTAAAGTAATTTATGATTGATTGTTTAGATATTAGTTTGGATAATAGAACATGAAGACAAGTTACTCACAAAATGATTAATGAACAATGAAAGGTTACTACTTACTTAGTGGTTCAGTATGAATCACGCAGAGATTGATATTGGGTCTTCCTCATTTATTATTAAGGATCAAGATGAAAGTTCAGGAATATTCATGGATAATTATAAAGGTGAATGTGTGTGTTGAATCAGAAGAAATAGTCTGCAAACAGAACCAGAGTGAGGGAAGTTGACCCACGCCACTCAAATGCCTTTTAATATAGATCAGTGCAATGATCCACACCTGACCAGAGACAAGGTCAACCATCTGAACACCAGGCAGATTTATATGTTCAAGGCTGCTAACCAGGAGCAGGACCTGGCCATCTGAGTACAGGAATCACTGAGTTCCCATGGCCACTGCCACACAATTGTCTTAAAAGTAAATAAGCTCAGGCAGAGAGTTCAAATGCTAAATAAGTAATTCTGCCTCTGACCAAGCTTTATGCCTAGAATACTGTGTAAAAGTTGTGGCTTTTGCATAATGGGTGAAAGAAAACTGTGGTAAAAGTGCAGAGGACAATAAGGAAATGACTCATAGCCTAAAAGCCTTGGAATACTATAGTAGGTAGGTTTAAAGAGTCAGTACTTTTACAAGAAAATAAATCTGAGTATCTGTGAGATTTAATTGAGGTCTTATAAAATATGAAAAATACAAGTCAGTATCAACCGGTTGCCTAGATAAGGAGCAGGAGACAGGAACACAAGGTGCAATATAATGAAACTAGGTGTAATTCTTTTTAGAGGTATCCTTTGATGAGGCAAATTGCCATTGCGCACATGAGTGCAAAGATACTGAGGACACTGAAAAGGAATTAAGGTGAATTCTGAAAAATAAGCTACAAATCTCATTATCGAACATGTAGGACTGAAGACGGCATTGTGAGCGGCACAAAGAAGCAAGACAGATCACAAATGCCCTTTTGAAATGTCACTCAGGAGACTGGGCAGCCACTGAGTGGTAAAGTTGGTGGAGATAGGCATGTATTTGAAATATTGCAGAATATTGGTACCTGACATTGGCTACTTGGAAGCTATTTCGCAGAGCTTGGCAAAATGCTTGCAGATGTTCCGGCTCCAATCGAGAAGCCATCATCAGTGCATAGTGGAGGGTGTTGTTTCCTCAGAAACCTGGCTTATATACTCCTCCGGGGTCTGAATGGATATCGATTAGATGTCATGCTCTGGCTGGCTGGTTCAAAACACTGTGAAGAGTTTAGCAGTAGAAGATTCTGATTGGCTAGTTTCGAGGGAGGTCCATTGAAAGTGTTTGCTTCACTGTCCGGATCCGGAGATTACTGGCAATTTATTGATTGCTGGTGTTGTTAACCATATAACCATATAACAATTACAGCACGGAAACAGGCCATCTCGGCCCTTTTAGTCCGTGCTGAACGCTTACTCTCACCTACTCCCACCGACCCGCACTCAGCCCATAACCCTCCATTCCTTTCCTGTTCATATAGCTATCCAATTTTTTTTAAATGACAATATCGAACCTGCCTCTACCACTTCTACTGGAAGCTCGTTCCACACAGCTGCTACTCTCTGAGTAAAAAAGTTCCCCCTCATGTTACCCCTAAACTTTTGCCCCTTAACTCTCAACTCATGCCCTCTTGTTTGAATCTCCCCTACTCTCAATGGAAAAAAACATATCCACATCAACTCTATCCCCCTCATAAGTTTAAGTATCTCTATCAAGTCCCCCCTCAACCTTCTGCGCTCCAAAGTATAAAAACCTAACTTGTTCAACCTTTCTCTGTAACTTAGGTGCTGAAACCCAGGTAACATTCTAGTAAATCTTCTCTGTACTCTCTCTATTTTGTTGACATCTTTCCTATAATTCAGTGACCAGAACTGTACACAATACTCCAAATTCGGCCTCGCCAATGCCTTGTACAATTTTAACATTACATCCCAACTCCTATACTCAATGCTCTGATTTATAAAGGCCAGCATACCAAAAGCTTTCTTCACCACCCTATCCACATGAGATTCCACCTTCAGGGAACTATGCACCATTATTCCTAGATCACTCTGTTCTACTGCATTCCTCAATGCCCTACCATTTACCATGTATGTCCTATTTTGATTAGTCCTACCAAAATGTAGCACCTCACACTTATCAGCATTAAACTCCATCTGCCATCTTTCAGCCCACTCTTCTAACTGGCCTAAATCTCTCTGCAAGCTTTGAAAACCTACTTCATTATCCACAACGCCACCTATCTTAGTATCATCTGCATACTTACTAATCCAATTTACCACCCCATCATCCAGATCATTAATGTATATGACAAACAACAATGGACCCAATACAGATCCCTGAGGCACACCACTAGTAACCAGCCTCCAACCTGACAAACAGTTATCCACCACTACGCTCTGGCATCTCCCATTCAGCCACTGTTGAATCCATTTTATTACTTCAATATTAATACCTAATGACTGAGCCTTCTTAACTAACCTTCCATGTGGATCTTTGTCAAAGGCCTTACTGAAGTCCATATAGACAACATCCACTGCTTTACCCTCATCAACTTTCCTAGTAACTTCTTCAAAAAATTCAATATTTGTCAAACATGACCTTCCACACATAAATCCATGTTGGTTGTCCCTAATCAGACCTTGTCTATCCAGATAATTATATATACCATCTCTAAGAATACTTTCCATTAATTTACCCACCACTGCCGTCAAACTAACAGGCCGATAATTGCTAGGTTTACTCTTAGAACCCTTTTTAAACTTTGGAACCACATGAGCAATACGCCAATCCTCTGGCACCATCCCCGTTTCTAATGACATTTGAGATATTTCTGTCAGAGCCTCTTCTATTTCTACACTAACATCTCTCAAGGTCCTATGGAATATCCTATCAGGACCTGGAGACTTATCCACTTTTGTATTCTTTAAAAGCGCCAGTACTTCTTCTTCTTTAATCATCATAGTTTCCAAAACCACTCTGCTTGTTTCCCATACCTTATCAATATCCTTCTCCTTAGTGAATACCGAAGAAAAGAAATTATTCAAAATCTCCCCCAACTCTCTTGGCTCCACACATACCTGTCCACTCTGATTCTCTAAGAGACCAATTTTATTCCTCACTATGCTTTTGCTATTAATATAACTGTAGAAACCCTTTGGATTTATTTTCACCTTTCTCGCCAAAGCAACCTCATATCTTCTTTTAGCTTTTCTAATTTTTTTTCTTAAGATTCTTTTTACATTCTTTATATTCCTTGAGCACCTCATTTAATCCATGCTGCCTATATTTATTGTAGATCTCTTTCTTTTTCTGAACCAAGTTTCCAATATCCCTTGAAAACCATGGCTCTCTCAAACTTTTAACCTTTCCTTTCAACCTAACAGGAACATAAAGATTCTGTACCCTCAAAATTTCACCTTTAAATGACCTCCATTTCTCTATTACATCCTTCCCATAAAACAACTTGTCCCAATCCAGTCCTTCTAAATCCTTTCACATCTCCTCAAAGTTAGCCTTTCTCCAATCAAAAATCTCACCCCTGGGTCCTGACCTATCTTCTACATAATTATATTGAAACTAATGGCATTGTGATCACTGGACCCGAAGTGTTCTCCAACATATACCTCCGTCACCTGACCTATTTCATTCCCTAACAGGAAATCCAACACTGCCCCTTCTCTAGTTGGTACCTCTATGTATTGCTGCAAAAAACTATCCTGCATACATTTTACAAACTCCAAACCATCCAACCCTTTTACAGAATGTGCTTCCCAGTCTCTGTTTGGAAAATTAAAATCTCCCACAATCACAACCTTGTGCTTACTAGAAATATCTGCTATTTCCTTGCAAATTTATTCCTCCAATTCTCGCTCCCCATTAGGTAGTCTATAATACACCCCTATAAGTGTTACTACATCTTTCCCATTCCTCAATTCCACCCAAATAGTCTCCCTAGACAAGCCCTCTAATCTATCCTGTCAAAGCACTGCCGTAATGTTTTCTCTGACAAGCAATGCAAAACCTCCCCCTCTTGCCCCTCCGATTCTATCACACCTGAAGCAATGAAATCCAGGAATATTTAGTTGCCAATCACATCCCTCCTGCAACCATGTTTCACTAATAGCTACAACATCATATTTCCAGGTATCAATCCGTTCTAAGCTCATCCACCTTTCTTACAATGCTCCTAGCATTAAAATAGATGCATTTAAGAAATTCTCCACCTCTAACTCTCTGTTTATCCCTAACAGTGCAAACAATTTTATTATCTTTTTCATCCTTCTCCCCTACATCTTTGGTCTGAGCACTCTCCTTCTCGATCACCTGCCTATCCTCCCTCACACACTGTCTTCTCTTTTTGTTGTTGTTGTTTCTCTTTTCTCTGTAAAGGCTCATATACCAGATCTATGTCAATGTTTTTATTGATGGATCCTTCTGTAGAGAACCACACTTCGAAAAATTCTCATTCTTTTCTTGTTCTTCCTTGAGGCAGTAATCGCCGGTAATATTGTCTTATGGTAATCTCTGGACGTGGGCAGCGAAGCAATGGACCTCCCTTGAAGCTAGCCAATCAGAATCTTCTACTGCAACACTCTTCTTGGTGTTTCGAACCGGCCAACCAGATCACAACATCTAATCGATATCCATTCGGACCCCGGAGGGGTATATAAGCTGGCAGTCTGAGGAGACAACACCCTCAACTACGCACTGGTGATGGCTTCTCAGTTGGAGCCGAACCATCTGCAAACATTTTGCCAAGCTCGGTGATCAGCCAAACTAACAAACGGTTTTGCATAATACAGCATTGACAATACCGTGTATCTGTAATAGAAGATAGGTCTGGTATGTCAGCCTCACTTTTGCATTCACGTCTATATTGCTTCAGAAGCCCCTGATCTGAAAGTTGCCTTTTACTTGTGTTTATTCCAGGGCATCATAGAATTTTACAGCTCATTAATTTTTGCTGATTGCTTGAATCAGCGGTTCAATCAACCCAGCTCCTCTGTCCATTCATTAAACTCATTTAGATTTTTTTCATTTAGCTCCTCTTTACAGACTGTGATTTTAACTGAGGAAAGGACTGGTGCAAATGGGAGGCAGTAAACCAGTTACAATCTCACATATTGCAACCGTATGAGAGTGTAACTCCCTGGCCTTATTTCCATATCCATCATTCTCTGGCAGATGACACACCAACACAAATAAATGCAAGGCATTGCATTCTGGTAAGGCAAACCAAGATTACACAGTAATTGTTAGGGCCCTGGGGAGTGTAGAACAGACGTGCCTATGGTGCAAGTACAAAGTTTATTGAAAATTACAATGCAGGTAGATGGAATGATGAAGAGGGTGTTTGACACATTTTCCTTCATCAGTCAGGATTGTGAGCACAGGAATTGGAACATTATGTTACAGCTGTACAAGATGTAGGTAAGGCCGAACCTGGAGTACTGTGAACAGTTCTGGTCACCCTGCTGCAGGAAGAATGTCATTAAGCAGGAAAGGGTGCAGAAAAGATTAAGGAGGATGTTAGCAGGACTGTAGGGTTTGAGTTATAAGGAGAGGCTGGATAGACTAGGAATGCTTTCCCTGGACCTTGAGAGACTGATGTTTATAAAAACATGGGGGATATGTTTTTTTACCCTGGGTAAGGGAGTCAAAAACTAAACGGCATATATTTAAAGTGAGAGGTGAAAAATTTAAAAGGATAGGAGGGGCAAGTTTTTCACGCAGCGAGTGATGTGTACATGGAACAAGCTGCTCAAGGAAGTGGTAGATCAAAGTACAATTACGTTTGGACGGGTACATGGATAAGAAGTGTTTCATGCAGGGGTTCCCAATCTATTTTATGCATTGGATCAATACCATTAAGTAACGGGTTCCCAGCCTGAGAACCCCTGGTTTAGACTGATTTGAGCCAAATGCAGGCAATTGGGACTAGCTGAGTTAGGCAACTTAGTCACATGAACAAATCAGACCAAAGGCCTATTTCTGTACTGTAAAGCCCTATGACACTGACTTTAAATAGCTACACCAAAAGAACAGCAATGCCAATTCGGGGAGCTGAAGTGCATGAGGTGAAGAATTCTGAGCTTGGTGAGAACAGCCAAGTCCCTTCTAACCCACACAGACCCAGAAATCCAAAGTAAATCTTACCACAGTGGCACTGTTCATTGTTCCTGGCATGTTTGCTTGGACAGGGAATCCAAAACTCTTTCTACTCAGACATTGAGTCACAACTGTGTTTTCAAACTCAATAAAAGCATTGACAATGAAGTCAAATGTACCCCATTGTTCATCATATTTCCACATGTCACAGAGTAAATGTGGCATCACAGCAAGGGATTAGATAAAGGCAATGTGGATTTACAAAAGAGAAATAATGTTTGACAGACCTATTGTATCGAAGGAGAACCAGTGGATGCAGTCCAGTCAGGTTTGAGGACGTCTCTGATGAAGTCCCACTTATCAAGTGAAATTAAAGCATTTGGGTCCAGGAGACTTGTGAACTGAAAACAAGTTGATGGACAATAGTGAGTAGGGATAAATGTTTTTTTTCCCCAGGTGGCTGGCTTGTGATGTATAGCAGGCATTAGTGTTTTGAACTCTGCTATTCAATGAACAAACCCACCAGAATCCCTTTGATTCTGAGAAGAAGGATCATAAAAATTAAGAACAGGAGTAAGTCACTCAGTCCCTCCAGCAGACTGTGTCATTCAGTGACATCATGACTGTTCCAAAGATCCTCATGTCCGCTTTCCTGCCCATACTCTTCATTTCTTTACACAAGAGATTTGGCAGATGGAACTAGCTGAGTGAACACTCTGTAGTCTGTTGTAACCCTGTGCATTGCAGCATCCATACCAGGCAGTGATGCAGTCAGTCTGCAGATATGTCCAAGAGTCTTTGGTGATATACCACATCTCCTCAAACTTCTAATGAAGAACAACCGCTGATGTACCTTCTTTATGGCTGCATCTCTGTGCTGGGCCTAGGACAGATCCACTGACATGTTGACATCCTTAACGGTGCTCATCCTTACTACTGCTGTCCCCTCGATAAGGACAGCTTTGTGTTCTCTCAACATACCCTTCCTAGCCACGCAGTCATGAATGTAGAGAGATTAGAACAGTGGGCTAAGCACACTTCCTTGAGGTGCAACAGTAATGATAATCAGCGAGAAGAAGATACTATCATCAATCCATTCTATCTCACTATCTTATCTCAGTTACCTTATTCTGAAACCATGCTTTCTGGTCCTGGACTTTCCCATGAAAAGAAACATTTCTCAATGATTACCCTGCACAGCCCACTAAGAATCCTTTCAATATGATCACCTCTCAAGGAGTAGAGATCCAACCTGTTCCTGTAGGTCAGTTCCTCTATATACAAAGGTTCAAAGTACATTTATTATCAAAATATGTATAAATTAAACACCCTTGAGGTTTGTCTGCCTACAGGCAGCCACAAAGCAGGAAACGCAAAAAAAAAACTAATTAAAAATCATACAAACATCCAATGTGCAGAGAAAGAGAAGAAAACCACAGGTCACACAAACAATAGAAGCAAGCTACAGCATTCTGAACCAAATGGAGTCCTTAGATCTGAATCCCCGGAGTAGGCCAAAAGCCTCAGCCTCAGTTCATCAGATTAGCAGGGCAAATCTCCACGAAGCTTGCAGACACGAAGCACAGCAGCTAGGGTAGTCCCACAGCCTCAGTGCTGTGGAGAGAGGAGTGAGAATCACAGAAGAACGAGGAGTAGAGGCCCAAACCTCACCTCTGGTCCAGACACCCTGTCTTTCCAGTCTATCTGGACCAGCATTTAAATTATTCAAGCAGAGGATGGTGCCTCAAGTGAGGAACCGGGGCCTGCTACAGCAATAAGCTCTGGGCCTGGACCTTGCAACCCAGCCCAAAGCCATTCTCAACCTCTCCCATTTGGCTCGGCACTTAAGGTGATCCAACATGCACCCGGGTTAGTTGGACAGGCATCAAAACACCTCTCTGAATCACTCACTCCAACTCCATCTGTGACCCCCATCAAAAACAAGTTATGCTTTGTCTATGCAATGCACCAGCAAAGCTTAGCCCTCCAATCAAATTCGCCTTCACTTGCCTCTTCGTTGTTTGTGGTGATAGTTTACCACAATTTACTTCAGACAAATTTCTTGCCTTTTGGACTACCAGTAAGCTGCCACCCGCCTTCAGTAGCATCATCTTAAATTGGACGATCCAAGCAAACCTTCTCTGCACTGCCTTGGATTACATAACACAGTCAGTGGTTACTTCACTAGGCACCTCCTCTACCTAACAAAGTAGCTTCATGGTCATCTGCTGCTGTAGCCCATCCGCTCCAAGGTTCAATGTGTTGTGTGTTCAGAGATACTCTTCTGCACATCACTGTTGTAATGCGTGGTTATATTTTAATTTTATTTCGATATATCGTGTGGAATAAGCCCTTCCAGTCCTTTGAACTACGCCACCCCTGCGATCTCTGAAACCCTAATTTAACCTTAACTTAATCATGGGGCAATTTATACTGACCGATTAACCTACCTGGTATGTCTTTTGACTGTGGGAGGAAACCAGAATACCCTAGGAAAACCGATTCATTCCACGTGGAGGACATACAGAGACTGTTTACAGAGGATGCTGGAATTGAACTCCGAACTCCAGTGCCCCAAGCTGTAATAGCACCTTGCTAACTGCAATGATACTTTGGCACATTATTTGAGGTACTCTCACATTCCTATCTGCTTGAACCAGTCTGGCCATTCTCCTCTAACCCATCTCATTAACAAGGCACTTTTACCCACAGAACCATATAACATATAACAATTATAGCACGGAAACAGGCCATCTCGGCCCTTCTAGTCCGTGCCAAACGCTTACTCTCACCTAGTCCCACCGATCTGCACTCAGCCCATAACTCTCCATTCCTTTCCTGTCCATATACCTATGCAATTTTTTTTTAAATGCCAATATCGAATCTGCCTCTACCACTTCTACTGGAAGCTTGCTCCACACAACTACCACTCTCTGAGTAAAGAAGTTCCCCCTTATGTTACCCCTAAACTTTTGCCCCCTAACTCTCAACTCATGTCCTCTTGTTTGAATCTCCCCTACTCTCAATGGAAAAAGCCTATCCACGTCAACTCAATCTATCCCCCCTCATAATTTTAAATACCTCTATCAAGTCCCCCCTCAACCTTCTACGCTCCAAAGAATAAAGACCTAACTTGTTCAACCTTTCTCTGTAATTTAGGTGCCGAAACCCAGGTAACATTCTAGTAAATTTCCTCTGTACACTCTCTATTTTGTTGACATCTTTCCTATAATTTGGTGACCAGAACTGTACACAATACTCCAAATTTAGCCTCACCAATGCCTTGTACAGTTTTAACATTACATCCCAACTTCTATACTCAATGCTCTGATTTATAAAGGCCAGCATACCAAAAGCTTTCTTCACCACCCTATCCACATGAGATTCCACTCACTGGATTCTTTTTTGTTTTTCACACCAATTTTCTGTAAACTCTAGAGACTGGTGTGCATGGAAGTCCCAGATCGGCAGTTTCTGAGATACTCAAACCACCCTGTCTGGCACCAACAATCATTCCACAGTCAAAGTCACTTAGGTCACCTTTCTTCCCCATTCTGATGTTTGGTCTGAATATCAACTGAATTTCTTCATGGCCATGTCTGCATGCTTTTATGCATTAACTTGTTGCCACTTGATTGGCTAATCAGATATTTGTATTAATGAACTGGTGTGCAGGTGTACCTAATAATGTGGCCATTGACTGTATTTTCCTTTAAAAAGGGGAACAAATTGTTTGCGGCCCCTTAATGAAGTATTGTGCCTTGCTAAGGTAAGACATCACTATTTTCACCTCCTCCTTAGGAAGGTGCAAAGTAACTTCAAGGCAATTTGGACAAGTTAAATGAGTGGGTAAATACATACATAATAGATGCCTTGTAATGTGGGTAAAAATGATGTTATCCATTTCAGAGGCAGAAAGAGAAGGACAGCAAAGTAAATAAAGGTGAACAATTTGAAAATATTGATATATAAAGGGATGTGGATGCCAAAGTCAAAGTAAAGTTTATTATCAGAGTACATACATGATTCTGGGATTCTTTCTCTGCAGCATACTTAGCAAATTTATTGAACAGTAACTGTAAACAGGTTCAATGGACAACTGTGCAAATGCAGATATAAATGAATAGCAATAAATAACAAACATGAAATTAGAAGACAAAAGAGTCCTTAAATGAGAGCAAGTTATCCTCTTTTGTTCAAAAGTCTGATGGTTGTGGGGTAGTAATTGTTCTTGAACCTGGTGGTGTGGGTCCTGAAGCTCCTGTGCCTTCTACTTAATGGCAGCAGTGAGAAAAGAGCATGGCCTGGCTGGTGAGAAGCTTTGATGATGGATGCTACTTTTCTACAGCAACATTTCATGTCGATGTGCTCAATGGCTGGGAAGGGTTTACCTGTGATATACTTGGCCGAATCCATGAGCTTTTTGTAGGCATTGGTTTTCCCCATACCAGACTGTAATGCAACCAGTCAGCACGCCATCCACCAGAGTTTCCCAAGGTTTTTGAGGACATGCCACATCTCTGTAGACTCCTGAGGAAGTAGAGACGCAGTTGTACTTTCTTTGCAATTATATTTATATGATGTGTTCAGGATAGGTCCTCTGAGATAGTGACACCCAAGAATTTAAAGTTACTCTACCTCTCCACATCTGATCCTCTGATGATTTCTGGTTCATGGACTTCTGGTTTCCCTCTCCTGAAGACCATAATCAATTCCTTGGTCTTACTGACATTGACTGAGAGGTTGTTATTACACCACTCAGCCAATTTTTTAATCTCCCTCCTGTATACTGATTCGTCACCACCGTTGATAAAGCCTGCCGGAGTGGTGTCATCAGCAAACTTGTATATGGTGTTGGAGCTGTACCTAGCCACACAGTCATAGGTGTAAAGCGAGCAGAGCAGGGGATAAGCACACAGCCCTGCGGTGCTCCAGTGCTGATGCCAGTTGTGGAGGAGAGGTTTTTGCCAATCCAAACTGACAGGTGTCTGCAAGTGAGGAAATCCAGGATCCAATTGCACAAGGGGGTAGTGAAGCCTGGGTCTTAGAGTATATTGGTTAGTTTTGAGGGGATGATGGTGCTAAATACCGAGCTGTAATTGATGCCCTGGTATACCAAAGTTCAAAGTAAATTTTATTATCAAAGTACATATATATGTCAACATGTATAACCCTGAGGTTCATTTTCTTGTGGGCACATCAAATGAATCTACAGAATAATGACCATAACAGAATCAATGAAAGACCAGCCAAACAGGGTGTAAAACTAGAGTATGGAAGACAACAAACCATACAAGTTCAAAAAGAAGAAACAATAATAGTAAATAAATAAGCAATAAATATCAAGAATGTGAGATGAAGACTCCTTGAAAGTGAGTCCATCTGTTGTGGGAACATTTCAGTGATGGGGCAAGTGAAGTTGAGTGAAGTTATCCCCTTTGGTTCGAGAGCCTGATTGATGAGGGGTAGTAACTGTTCCTGAACATGATGGTACGATTCCTGATGCTCCTGTAACTTCTTCCTGAAGGCAGCAGCAAAAAAGGGACATGCCTTGGGTGGTGGGGGTCCCTGATGCTGGCTGCTGCTTTCCTCTCACGGCATTTCATGTAAGTGCGCTCAATGGTTTGGGGGCTTTACCCATGATGGACTGGGCCATGTCCACTACTTTTTGAAGGATCTCCCGTTCAAAGGCATTGGTGTTAGTCAATATACTCTCTAACTACTGAAAACAAGCATGCAAGTGCAGATCACAAATGATATATTAGCCTTTATTGCAAGAGGTTTTGTGAAAACCAGAAAGGATGCCTTTTTACAAGCATGCAGGTTGTTCTTGAGACCACGCCTGGAGTATTGAGTGTTGTTTTCTGAAAGTCTCGGCAGGATTCAGAATCAGAAGACAATTGTTGCCGAATTTATTCTTCTGACACAGTGCCTCAGGATCCAGGATTACTTGCCTCCACTCCAACTCTGTTGATGGCGTCACATAATCAGTGGCACTAAATGATGACTCCTTTGCTTGCATCTTCAGAAACAGCTCTATCTCTATCTTTGATCTCTCTTTTTTCCCTTTTCAAGGTTCTTTTGAAGACCCCGACCTGGAGTTACATGTTGTCTTCAGTTCTTTGCGGGAATGGGACCCGCTCTCAGGGCCTCACAACTGGCTGCTATTTGATATGCCAAGGACACAGCCTGGAAGACCAGTGCACCTTCAGGGTGCCGGATTTTCGTGGCTCTGGAGACGGACTGATTCAAGGCCGGTGCCCCCGACTGAGGCGTTGTGGGAGAACATGAAACATCAGAAGCTGTGTATCCAGAGCCGATTCTCTGAGCACAGAGCTTGGAAAAAGCAATACAACAGACTTTTAACATCATAAATCAGCGAGTTGCTAGTTATGTCTCCCCTCTCGCTGTAAAATGGGGACACCTCTTTTTCCCTTATTGGGGGGGGGGGAGAGAGAGAGCGAGAGAGAGAGAGAGAGCCTGTGGTATGTCAAATTACCTGGTGAATTTGGGGTACTGCAAGACTGTGTCTTTATTGATGCATTGCAGCACACTGGAGTGTTCAGTGGAGGGTGCTGATGCTTTTTTGCTGGTGGGGGAGGGGGTATCATTGCCTTGCTGCTGCTTATGTGTGGGAGAGGGAGCGGGGGGGGGGCTTTGGGGTTCTAATGTTTAACTGTCATTCATTCTTTGGGGTACTCCACTGTTCTCATGGATTTTTGCAAAGAAAAAGAATTTCAGGATGTATATTGTATACATTTCCCTGACATTAATTGTACCTATTGAAATGTAATATACTTGCAGGCCTATAGGGGAGGGAGAGAATTTCTAGCCATTATTTCCACTAAGTTTAAACTGATTAGTCCATGGCTGCCGGGCACATCTTTGCACCTCTTTTTGAAGGAGGTAACAATATTTCCCTTTTTTTGAATCCTCTAGTTATATGGATCCCTTGCTTTATGGTATTGGAAAATGGCATAAAAGTTTGGGAACCCCTGAACCACCTCTTTCCCAAAGAAAGTTTGAAAGAGAACAATGTCATTCCATTTAATTTCCCTTCATCTCTCCAAGTAACATTGGGCTTATCCCTTTAATGCTGGGTAACTTACATACCTCAAATAACCAGTCTTTCAGTACCTGCTCCTTATCAGATTTATCTCATCAAATATCTCAACTACCCCCTGTATTACTGAGACCTCGGCAGGCTCCTCATCAAGTATTTCAGGCATGTCTGCTTTGTCCGTGCATTCATCGACTTTTTTTTCATTCGTTATCACCCCCTCCATTACTCTTACTATTTGCTTCCTATCTATGGACCTTCTGGGTTTTAATTTCACAGTGACTTCCAATCCATTCTCATGTTCTCTGGATCCTCCTTGATTTTCCTTTATCACTTCCCCTCTGAGTTTTCAGCCTGATTTTCACTTGTCTCAATGCATTTCTTTTGGCTTCTTCTCTTATTATCCAAGGAGCAATTTGATTTCAAATCCCCTTTCCCTCAGACAGAAATACCACTGCAACAAAGAAAATGCGGGTAAAGGTATCTGGGTTTAGTAATATCACAAAACTTGATATCAAGCCCATAATGAAAATTAAAAATATCAGTTGATTGGTAGAGCTGAGATTCTTTCAGAATGATGGCTTGGAATTTCCTATCATCAATTTAATTTGCCCTTTCCTATCTATTTATTTTGCTAATGTGTATTTGCAGGGTATTTTACCATAGAACTACTGTAAATAAACTATGGATGTACAAAAAACTTGCCTAATTGAAATTGTGCAGAATTACCCTAAGCATTCATGATACAGTATATTGTAAGACACTAATATTTGAAATTAAACTGAAATCAATTTTGGAAATAATCACCTTATATTATTTTAAGTGATTTATTTAATTAATGAAAACAAAATTGTTAAATTCTAAAGAAGCAGCAAATTACATCATTTTTGAGCTAACAACTACTACTATGAATTGGACAAATGACAAATTAATTTCAAGTTTAGAAATCTCTTTACAATAGCCTTTAGCGTTCCTGAGCCACTTAGCAATAACTTTGCGTCTCTCCCCAACCCACAAACCTTTAAAAAATGCTACATGAGATGATGAACATCTAATTCTGCAGGGTACAACTTCCTTGGAGGCCATGGTACATAAACTAAGCAGCATTATAATTTCTTTGCTAGCTTTTTAGCCATGCTTGGAATCCAAATGGTTGTGACATTTAGTACTCAAGCAATTTGTCAAGTTTATTAAAAAAATTCAAAGGGCTATAAAATATTCTTTGAGCAAACAAACCTCGAACCTTGATTTATCATAATAATTTTCTTAAATTTCCCCCTTATGAAAATTATATTTATCTTTATGCATGAATATTCCCTTTAATCTTAACTGAGTCCCCGTTACATCTGCTTGCTTCATCTTGAACATGATGACATGCAGGATTCATAAATTTATCAGTCCTTGATATCTCCATTTTCCCACTCTTCAGGAGGTAGGTTCCAAATGCTCTCAGGATTTGACATAAAACAGAAAATACTAGAAACACTCAGCAGGTCAGGCAGTGTATGAGGAAATAGAAATGATGAAACAGAACTGATCTGTGAATAGTTTACCTCATGCCTTAATATTTTGTCCCACTCATTGCTTTTTCCAAATAATTTCTATTTGTTCAGTTATAACAAGTGACAGGTTATTGTCTTTTAACTACATACATGCTTATAACATATATAATGTATATAGAAATGAGACAAAGTTTCTTCAAAACAACACACACAAAATGCTGGAGGTGTTCAGCAGGCCAGACAGCACCTATGGAAAAAAAGTACAGTCAATGTTTCAGGCCGAGACTCTTCAGCCCAAAATGTTGACTGTACTCCTTTCCATAGATTCTGCCTGACCTGCTGAGTTCCTCCAGCATTTTGTGTGTGTTGCTTGGATTTCCAGCATCTGCAGATTTTCTCGTTTGTGAGAGTTTCTTCGAATCAGGATGCAAAGCACATAACACACGATAACTAATGAAGGCAGGGATAAAATCTACACATGAATCACACATAAATAACAAACTATAGTGCATTAGTATTAACTACTGTGGGTACAGAACAGATTAACCAGAGACACTTCGAATATAATGTGGTCAAGAGTTCAGAAGCCTAATGGCCTGAGGGAAGAAACTGTTTCCAATCCTGACCATTCTTGTTTTTATGCATTGGAGTCTCCTGCCTGATGGTAGAAAGTCAAAGAAGATGCTGGATGGGTGGGTGGGATCCTTAATAATACCAAAGGCCCTGCATATGTAGCAATCCTGATAAATGTCCCCGATTCATGGTAGGAAGACACCTATGATCCTCTCAGCTGTTCTCACAGTCCTTTGTTAGGACTTCAGGTCCAATGTTTGACTGCTCCCATACCTGGTAGAAATGCAACTTGTCAGGACACTCTCAATGGTGCTCCTGTAAAGGGGTGGGGGGTAGGGACCTTGCTTGCCTCAATCTTCTTAGGAATTGGAGGCACTACTTTGTCTGCTTGTTCAGGGAGGTGATATTAAAGGACAATGTGGAGTTATCCGGATGTGAACTCCCAGGAACTTGGTGCACTTAACTCTCTCTCTGCAGAGGAGCCAAATATTCACAGAGGGGGAAGGTTTGTCTGCACCTTCTCGTTATTGTTCTTGATAAGGCCAGCCACTGCTGTGTCATCCTCAAATAGTGAGAAGAAGGAATCTGATAGGAGAAGACAGTGCTCCAGAGGAGAAAGGGAAGGAGGAGAGGACTCAGGGGTAAGTAATAGGCAGATGAGAAGAAGTGAAAGGTCGGGTGGGAACATTTGATCAGCAGGAGAAATCAATATTCACACCATCAAGTTTGTAGCGTATGGAATATGAGGTGTTGCTCCTCTACCCTGCGGGGTGGCGGCATCTTGGCACAAGAGGAGGCCATGGATTGATGTGTCAGAATGAGAATGGGAATTGGAATTAAAACGTTTGGTCACTGGGAAGTCTCGCTTGTGGCAGGTGGTGCAGAGGTGCTCGACGAAGCGGTCCCCCAATTTACGATGGGTCGCACCAGTGTAGAGGAGGACATATCAGGAGCACCAGACACGATAGACAACCCCAGCAGATTCACAGGTGAAGTGCTGCCTCACCTAGAAGGACTGTTTGGAGCCCTGAATGGAGGTGAGGGAGGAGGTGTATGGGCAGGTGTAGCACTTAGGCCACTTGCAGGGACAAGTGCCAGGAGGGAGGATATTGGGGAGGGACAAATGGACAAGAGAATCACAGAGTGAGTGATCCCTGCGGAAAACAGAATAGTGGGGAGGTAAAGACATGTCTAGTGGTAGGGTCCCTTTGGAGATGGAGGCAGCTGCAGAGGATAATCTGTTGGATATGGAGGCTGATGAGGTGGTAGGTAAGGACAAGAGGGACTCAATCAATATTATGGCAGCGGGAAGATGGGGTAATCACGGAAGTATGGGAAATGGAGAAGATGCAGGTGAGGGCAGTATCAATAGTAGCCTGAGGGAAACCCCATTCTTTAACGAAGGAGAACATCTCCAATTTTCTGGAATGGGCATCAGTTATAGAGAGAGGGAAACCCAGTTGTTTAAAGAAGGAGGACATCTCGATGTAAATTCAATAGTCAGTGTGCAACTGAGGCCAATTATAACTGACGTACACAGTGGAGCCTGAACAAACTGAGATTCTCAAGAAATGCAATGTTATCACTGAATCAGTTGTGCATATCAGGCAGGCAACGGTGAATAATTTCCCAGAATACATCACAAAGCACTTGACATGATTCAGTCATACTAACCCCAAAATGTTAGAAGCACAGCGTATGGGAAGTTGGATTGAAGTCACAATAAAGATGCCCAAAGAGTACAAAGATCAAGTTTAAGTCACTATGCCTAGTCTGCTAAACCACAATATCTTCATCACGAATTTGAACGATACACTTCCAAGATCAATTCCTGAGTTATGGTACTTAAAAATGAAAGCAGATACTGTCTCAAAGAGTCTGAGCTGCCTAAACATTTCTTCTTTCCACTTCCATTTGTCTCCAGGGATGAAAACTAACATTCAATTATCATTTTTGATTGTTCCTGCACCTACTCAATTTTAATGATTTGGTTTATTAAATTACTCAGGACTTTGCTGTTCTGAGGTTGCCAGCTTCCCACCAGATAGAAGGCTCTTAAGTTTATTCTCCTTGGTTCCTGATTGAATGACCTTCAATTCCCCATAGTGAAATTCACTCGTTATAGTTTTGCCCACTCCCTCAATTTAAATTATATCTCTGCTCCTGACCCAAACTTAATATTAAATTTGGTGAAGTGCTAAGATTTCTAATAAAACCCTTGGGACATCCTATCAAACAGATCATCTAAGGGTGAAGATAAGCTTTATTTGTTAGCATCATTTGCATCAAATCAAATCAGCAAGGACTGTGCTGGGCAGCCCACAAAGTGTCTCTACCAGCACCAGCATAGCATGCCCACTACTCACTAACCCTAATCCGTACATCTCTGGAATATGGGATGAAACTAGAGCACCCAGGGAAAATCCATGCAGTCACGGGGAGAACGTACAAATTCCTTACAGACAGCAGTGAGAATTGAACCAATCGATTTTACAACTGGCTCTGTAAATCATTGTGTTAACTATTACATTCTGCTACCATGCTGTGCCTACACCGTAACCCTACATTTTTCCATCTACTTTCCACCTAAGTCAAAAGTACTGGTAGTGATAATGCCCATGATTTCCACTGTGAAACAATGTCAAATTCAAATTTCAAAGTTTGAAATAAATATATTATCAAAGCACATATATGCCACCATATACAAACCTGAGATTCATTTTCTTGTGGGCATACTCAATAAATCCAATAACTATAATAGAATCAATGAAAGATCGCACCAACTGGGCGTACAACCAGTGTGTAAAAGGCAACAAACTGTGCAAATACAAAAAAAAAGACATAATAACAATAATAATAAATAAGCAATAAATATTGACAACACGAGATGAAGAGTCCCTGGAAATAAGTCCATAGCTTGTGGGAACATTTCAGTGATAGGGGGAGTGAAATAGACTGAAGTTATCCCCTTTGGTTCAAGGGCCTGATGGTTGAGGGGTAATAACAGTTCCTGAACCTGGTGGTGTGAGTCCTGAGGCTTCTGTCCCTTCTTTCTGATGGCAGAAGCCCAGAGAGCATGACCTTGGCAGTGGGAACCCTTGCTGATTAATGCTGCTATCCTGAGACAACAATCCACGTAGATGTGCTCAACGGTGGGGAGGGGTTTACTCATGACAGACTGGGCAGTATCCACTACTCCTTGTAGGATTTTCTGTTCAAGAGCAGACCATACCTGTTTCCATACCAGTCTGTGAAGCAGCCAGTCACTAGACTCAGCACCACACATCTTTAAAAGTTTGTCAAAGTTTTAAAAATCATGCCGTATCTTTTCAAACTCATAAGGAAGTAGAGGCGCTGCTGTGCTTTCTTCGTAATTGCACTTGCATGCTGGGCCCAGGACAGGTCCTCTGAAATAATAACACCAACAAACTTGCTGATCCTCTCCACCTCTGATCCTACAATGAGAACTGGCTCATGGAATTCTGGTTACCTGTCTGGGCCAAATGTTCCTGTGGGTTCGCCCCCCTGAAAGTTGTTTGCATGTCACCAATCTCTCAAAACACTTCAACGTTGTGGATTTAAGTGCTACTAGATGATAGTCATTGAGGCAGGTTATCACATTCTTCTTTGGACCGGCGTAAATGAAGCCTGCTTATAGCAGGTGGGTACCTCAGACTGCCGTAGTGAGAGGTTACTCCAGCCGGTTAATCAGCAAAGGTCTTTAGTGCTTGGCCAGATACCCCATCTGGGCCGGATGCTCTCACATCAGCCTCAGAGACTGAAATCACAGGGTCAGTGGGGGCTGTGGGAATTTGTGATGGTTCCTCTTTGTTTTGTCAATCAAAGTGAGCATAGAGCTCATTGAAGGCATTCAGGTTATCTGGAAGCGAAGCCCTGTTAATACCTATGTCATTTGATTTTGCTTTATAAGAGGTGATAGCATTCAAGTGCTGCCACAACTGTTGAGCATCCTTCAAGTTTACTCCGAAATTGTCACTTGACTTGTGAGGTGGCTTTCCAGAGATTATACCTGGACCTCTCGTAACTTCCTTGGTCACCAGACTTGAATGCATCTGATCTAGCCCTCAGCATATTGAAGATCTCATGGTTCATCCAAGGATTCTGGTTGAGGAAGACTCTGAATGATGTTTTGGGACACACTTGTCTCATTCATTTCTTCTAGAAGTCCATATTAGTGATATCACTGCTCCCAGTCTTGTCAATCAAACCTGATGACCACATTGATGAATATTTGAGATTTATTTTAAACATGTTACTTATATGTAAATTTCTTCACCTACTACACTTCTTTGGACAATTTCCCCACCATTATTGAGAGGAGATACCGTAGGTTCTATCATTTACTTGGTTTCTTCGGCTCTTCAACTTAATTCTGTTTTCTTAGTAATTTGTTTGATATCAAATCAATTGTTTTCTGTGAACACAATCATATCTTCCGCCATACTTACAACCGGTTGATAAGCACAGCGTTGTCAATTGATGCTCTGATAGGTAAGATGTACATCAGTTCCACTATGTCTACTATTGATGACCTTAAAGAAAACTTGATTATGCTGACATGACTTCCCATTAACTAAACCATGTTGATTCTCTTTGATCAGTTCATATTTTCCAATGTTCTGTCTTTATATACATAGTGACAAGTTCCAATAGCTTCCTGAAAGCTGACACAAAATTGACAAGCCTGTAATTACCTGGGTTCTCTCTTCCAGCCTTCTTAAATAATAGAATGACATTAGTAAATTTCAAACCTATCAGCAAAACTCTTTGGCCAATAATTTTTCTATACAGCGAAAAAGCTGACATTAATATTTGTATTTAACAGTTCAAGCAGTCAGAACCTTGAAACGAACCTGTTAAGGTGCATTGGGATCCTTGGTGGCTTGACTGTTTAGATTCATAATTGGCTTGACCATAGAAGACCGAAGATAGGGGTCAATGAGTCTTATTTTTGGGTGGAGTTCCATGAATAATGGTGTTCTGCAGACACGACTAGTCATTGGACTCCAGTCAAAATAAGACTCATTGACCTTCGAATCTCTACTGTTTGAAAAATAACTAAATAAATAACTTGGATGAAAACATGGATGTGTGGTTTAATATGTTAACCAAGGAGACAAGCATTGGTAGCAATGTGGATAGTGTAGAAGATTGCTAAAGGATGCAGCAGGATATCAATCAATTGCAGATATAGATGGAGAAATGGCAGGTGGACTTTCATCCAGGGAAGTGTGAGGTGTTGCAGTTTAGGAGATCAGATATAAAGGGACAGTACACAGTTAAATGGCAGGAACCTTAGCAACGTTAATGTACAAAGCGTTCTTCGGATCCAAAGTCCTAGCTCTTCACAAGTCCACAGGGGAGTAAAGGTGAAGGACATGCTTGCCTTTATTACTTGAGGCATTGAGTTCAAGAGTATGGATGCCATGGTGTAGCTTAACCACTGTTTAAGCCACATCTAGAGTTTTGCATTCAGGTCTGGTCAGCCCAATTTTAAGAACCCTGTGGCGGCAACGAAGAAGGTTCAAAAGAGGTTTACCAGGATGCTGGCTGAGTTAGAGGATAGGAGATATAAACAGAGGCTGGGCAAATGCGGGTTGTTTTCACTGGAGCAGCAAAGGCTGAAGGGGGACCTAACAGAAGTTTATAAAAATGAGGAAGGCGTAGATTGGAGATTCCTCTTCCCTAGGATTGAAATGTCTAATTCCAGAGGATTGTGCATTTAAGGTGAGGGTGGGAAAGTTCAAAGAATATGTGTGGGGCAAGGTTGCTTTTGCTAAGAGTGGTGGGTGGCCGGATTGCACTGGCAGGGATGGCTGTGGAGGCAGATATAGTAGAGGTGTTCAAGAGGCACTTAGATGGGCTCATGAATATGAAAAGAACGGAGGGGCGTGGACCTTGTGCAGGCAAAAGGGCTTAGGCATCATTAGCTTCACTAATTGAGCACAACACTATGGACTATTGATGCACAGTACTCTACTGTTCAATGCTCTATATATTTTTTTGTTAACCATGCATTTTGGTAATTGTCCACATTTATAAGGGGCTCATTTATTGTTTGCTCTTCTGTAACTAGAATTATCCATCCCTTTTACCCAATTAATGTAATTTTGAAGACAATAATAAACATTAAATTTCAAAGTTCAAAGTACATTTATTGTCAAAGTATGTATGCATTGTACAACCTCCTTACAGGCAGACACAAAACAAGAAGCCCAAAAGAACCCATTAAAGAAATACCAACAAACACCAAATGTGCAGAGAGAACAAAATGCAAATTGTGCAAACAATAAATGTAAGCAAATAGCATTTAGAATGAAAGTCAGTCCTCAGGCATGAAGCCCAGAACAACCAGAGCAGTGCAGTGTTTTGTAGAGTAAATATCCTGACACTTAGATCAAACAAACCTCACTCGTGGTTTGGGTGGACAGGCCCCAAATCTCCTCTGTTCCATATGTCCCAACTCCATCTTGAATATGCCTCAACCTCGCTCTGACTTTGCCTCGCACCTGCACGCTTCAACTCTTGGCTCAGCCTTGCCTTTGCTCACCTCTTCATTGTTTGCAGTGATCATTTACCATAATCTTTACAGAAAAAGTGTTATTAATGAAATATGTAGTTGTATTTCTTGCTTTTAAAACCACAATTAAATTGTCTGAGTTTCAAACAATGTTACCTGGGTTTCAGCACCTAAGTTACAAGGAAAGATTGAACAAGTTAGTTCTTTATTCTTTGGAGCGTAGAAGATTGAGGGGGAACTTGATAGAGGTATTTAAAATTATGAGTGGGATAGATAGAGTTGACATGGATAGGCTTTTTCCATTGAGAGTAGGTGAGATTCAAACAAGAGGACATGAGTTGAGAGTTAGGGGGCAAAAGTTTAAGGGTAACACGAGGGGAAATTTCTTTACTCAGAGAGTGGTAGCTGTGTGGAACTAGTTTCCAGTAGAAGTGGTAGAGGCAGGTTCGGTATTGTCATTTAAAGTAAAATTGGATAGGTATATGGACAGGAAAGGAATGGAGGGTTATGGGCGGAGTGCAGGTCAGTGGGACTAGGTGAGAGTAAGCGTTCAGCACGGACTAGAAGGGCCGAGATGGCCTGTTTCCGTGCTGTAATTGTTATATGGTTATATATATGGTCTCTCACTCTCAGTAGCACCTCCTTAAACTGGAGAATGCCTGTATAAAATATTATTGTGACAATTTGTTCCAATTAAGTTAATAGCTCATTTAAATCCATTTTTGGGTGGTGAGGTGGAGATATATATCTATCAAAGGAAGCTTAAAGCACTCCTTCCTCCATTAGCCTGCAGGTCACCCCTGGGTAAGGTGTAGCACCTTTTTAGCCCTCCCCTGATCAGGGTCACGTGAAGCCATAAGAGCAGGTGGTGCATATCACAAGTCCTGGTTATGTGACCATTGACACCAGACAGACAATCTCTGAAGAGGATTAATAATGCCTGTGGTCACCCATCTGGTAAAGATACTGCTCAGAAGAAGGCAATGGCAAACTAGTTCTGTAGAAAAATTTGTCAAGAAGAATCATGGTCAAAAGACAATGATGGTCCACATCATATGACATGGCACGTAGTGATGACAATGAAATCTAGTTTATCTTTCAAGCATTTCAGAGATTATTGCCATTATACTTCAGTCCATACATATTAGTTTTTTGAGGAAACATTACTATGGCATATATGAATTTTAATAGGATGGAACGTGAACACTGGCTGCCCTAAGGGCTGCACAATGGATTAGAGCTGTTGGGTCTCAGCTCCAAGCACCTCCGGAGCTGTCTGTGTGGAGTTTGCACATTCTGCATGTGATCACATAGGTTTCTTCGAGTTGCTCAAGTTTCATACAATGTCTTAAAGGTGTGTGGGTTGACAAGTTAATTGGTCACTGTAAATTGCCCCTCACATGTCAGAGGGGCAACATCTCTCAGAGGATTTGTCTATCCTGCACCCAACATGTTGATGCAATTGTGAAGGAAGCAAACAAGCAGCTGTATTTCATTAGGGGTTTGAGGAGATTTGGCATGTGTCCAAAGTCTGGAGTGTATTTCTAAAGGTATACCGTGGACTGGTTGCATCACTGTCTGGTAAGGAGGCTCCAATTCACAGGATAGAAAAACAGCTGCAGATGGTTGTGGACTCAACTAGCTCCATCATGGATATTAGCCTCCACACCATCAAGGACATCTTCAAAAGGTGGCATTCATCATTAAAGACCCTCACATGCCCTCTTCTTATTACTATCATCAGGGAGGAGGTACAGGAGCCTGAAGGTGCACACTCAATGTTTTAGGAACGGCTTCTTCCCCTCCACCATCAGATTTCTAAACAGTCCATCAACCCATAAACACTACCTCACTACTTTATGCTCTTTTAGCACTATTTATTTATTTATTGTAACCTACAGTAATTTTTTTATGTATTGCTCTGTATTTTTTCGAGAGAACAATAAATTTCATGACCTATTCCAACCTAGTGTAAACCTGATTCCAACTCTGACTCTGATTTCGACCTGCAGGGGGGCGGTTGTGCAGAGGGACGTTGATGGGAATAAAATCAAATGGGTTTAGTGGAAAATCAAATGGATTTGTTGGGAATTGGAGCTTGATGGTTAGTGGGTTTCGGTAGCTCAAGCAGCCTGTTTCTGTGTTTTATGACTCTGACTCCAAATCTATTCAACAGACTTAAAAATTAAAATTACATTTCCTCATGTAACCTTTGAGTTGAATTGTACCAAAGTCAAAGATATACACAGCGTTTGTAAATCAGAAAAATATTTACACTGAGTTTTGTTTTGTTCTGTTTTGGGCATGTTGCCAAATAACATCAATCCAATTTACTCCTGTGCTGTTGAGACAGAATTTTACTTTTATTTCATCTGGTGACAAAATCGGAGGCAGTCTGGTTTCCATATGACGAGGCATCCACTCACCAATTCAACGCAACTCATCTATGAAAGTGCGTATTAATAAATTTTGGATTTACTAAATGTATTTTTCACAGACTAGTGAATTGTCATGCTGAAATATATGAGTGCAATGCTTTTGCAAATCCTGACAGTAAATGCAAAGGAAGCATCTTCTATAGTTGCACAGTGGAGAGTGTCCTGGCTGTTTGCATCACAACCTTGTATGGAAATACCAACGGTGAGAACAGAAAAATCTACAAAATGTAGTGAATACACGCCAATCCTTCACAGGAAAAGGTCCTCCACACCATTAAGCACATCGACATAGAGTGCTGCCACAACAAAGCAGCATTCATCATCAAGAACCCTTACCATCCAGGCCATGTTCCCTTCTCACTGCTGCCATCTGGGAGGAGCCATAGAAGACTTAGATCCCACACCACCAGATGCAGGAACTGTTTTTACGCTTCAAACATCAGGATCCTGAACTATTGTGGATAACTTCACTCACGTCAACACCACTTATGGCTGCACTTTCAAGGGCTCCACAGCTCATGTTCTCAATATTATTAATTATTATTAGTAATAGTAGTATTTGCTTTTTTTGTAATTACTAAGCTTGTCTATCTCGCTTTGTGTATAGTTTTTAGACCATAAGATATAAGAGCTGAGTTTCATCTTTTATCCATCAATTCTGCTACGTCATTTCATCATTGTTGATCCACTTTTCCTCTCAGCCCTAATCTCCTGCCTTCTCCCCCGTATCCCTTTATGCCCTGACTAATAAAAGATCTATCAATCTCTGCATTAAATATACAGTACATAAAGACTTTGCCTCCACAGCTGCCTGTGGTTAAGAATTCCACAGATTCACCACTCTCTGGCTAAAGAAATTCCTCTTCATTTCCATTCCAAAAGGACGTCTCTCTGTTCAGAGACTGTGTCATCTGGTCCATAGGAAATATTCTCCCCCACATCCACTCCATCGAGGCCTTTCACCATTTGATAGGTTTCAATTAGGTCACCCCTCATTCATCTGAATTCTAATGAATACAGGACCAGATCAATCAAACACTCTTCATATGACAAGCTGTTCAATCCTGGAATCATTTTCATGAACCTCCTTTAAACCCTCTCCAGTGTTAGCACATCCTTTCTAAGATAAGGATCCCAAAGCTGCTCATAATACTCCAAGTAAGGCCTGTGTTTTACAAAGCCTCAACATTACATACTAGCTTTTATATTTTAGTTCTCTTGAAATGATCGCTAGCATTGCAGTTGCCTTCCTCACCACAGAATAAACCTGTAAATTAACCTTTAGAGAATCCTACACAAGTACTCCCAAGTCCCTTAGTGCCTCAGATTTTTGAATTTTCGCTCCAATTAGAAAATAGTCTACCCTATTATTTCTTCCACCGAAGTGAATGAAACTACATTTCCTGACACTGTATTCCATCTGCCACTTCTTTGTCCATTCTCCTAATATGTCTAAATCCTTCTGTAGCCTCTACTTCCTCAAAACTACCTGCCCCTCCACCTATTTTCATATCATTTGAAAATTTTGCAACAAAGCCATGAATTCCATCATCTAAGTCATTGACATATAACATAAAAAGAAGCAGTCCCAAAACAGACACATGTGGAACACCACTAGTCATTGGCAGCCAACCAGGAAAGGCCCTCTTCATTCCCACTCTTTGCCTCCTAGTAATCAGCTACTGCTTTATCCATGCTAGAATCTTCCCTGTAATACCATGGGCTCATAACTGGTTAAACAGCCTCATGTGTGATACCTTGTCAAAGGCCTTCTGAATATCCAGGTATACAACATCAACCGATTCTCCTTTGTCTATCCTGCTTGTTATCTCCAACAGATTGTCAGGCAAGATTTTCCCTTGAGAAAACCATGCTGACTATAGCCTATTTTATCATGAGCCTCCATGTACCATGAACAATCACCTCCAACATTTTCCCAACCACTGAGGTCAGAATAATTGGCCTATAATTTCCTTTCTTCTGCCTCCCTCCCATTTTGGAGAGTGAAGTTGCATTTATAATTTTCCAATCTTCCAAACCCATTCCAGAATATAGTAATTCTTGAAAGATCATTACTAATGTCTCCACAATCTCTTCAGTCACCTTTTTCAGAACCCTGGGGTGTACACCATCTGGGCCACGTGACTTATCTACCATCAACCCTTTCAGTGTCCCAAGAACCTTCTCCCTGGTAATGGCAATTTCACACACTGCTGATACCCAACACTATGGAACTTACATCATACTGCTAGTATCTACAACAGTGAAGACTGATGCAAAATGGAATAGTTGGCTTTGTTGCCAAGTTTGCAGATGATATGAAGATTGATGGAGGGGCAGGTAGTCTTGAGGAAGCAGGTAAGATGCAGAAGGACTTAGATAGATTAGAAGAATGAGCAAGAAAGTGGCAAATTAAATATTATTTTGGAAAATGCATAGTCATGCACTTTGGTAGTAAAAATAAATGTGCAAACTATCTTCTAAATGGGGAGAAAATCCAAAAATCTGAGATTCAAAGGGACTTGAGAGTCCTTGTGCAGAACACCCTAAAGGTTAACATGCAGGTTGAGTCGGTGGTGAAGAAAGTAAATGCAATGTTAGCATTCATTTCAAGAGGTCTAGAATACAAGAGCAGTGATATGTTGCTGAGGCTTTGTAAGGAATGATAAGTCCTCACCTTGAGTATTGTGAACAGTTTTGGGCTCCTTATCTAAGAAAAGATGTGCTGGAGAGGGTTCAGAGGAGGTTCACAAGGATAATTCAGGGAATGAAAGGGTTATCACATGAGGAACTTAGATGGCTCTGGGCCTGTACTCACTGAAATTTAGAAGGATAGGGTGGAGGGGGAGTCTCAATGAGACCTTTAGAATGTTGGAAGGCCGAGACAGAGTAAATGTGGAAAGCATGTTTCCCGTGGTGGGGGAGTCTAGGACAAGAGGGTACAGGCTCAGGATGGAGGGGCATCCATTTAAAACAGAGATGAGGAGAAATTAATTTAGCCAGGGGGGTTATGAATTTGTGGAATATGTTACCACAGGCAGCTGTGGAGGCCAAGTCATTGGGTGTATTTAAGGCCGAGATTGATAGGTTCTAGATTGGCCCTATCATCAAAGGTTGCAGGGAGAAGGGCAAGAAGTGGGGCTAAGGAGGGGAATAAAATGATCAGCCCATGATTGAATGGTGCAGCAGGCCCGATAGGCCAAATGGCCTAATCCTGCTCCTTTGTCTTATGATCTTATAGTGAAAAATACTTATATAGTTTGTCCACCGTTTACTTGTCCCCAATTACTACCTCCCCAGCATCGTTTTCCAATGGTCCACTTTTACACTTTATGTGTCTGAAGAATCTGGGTATCCTGTAATTGTGCTACAAGTTCATCTGCCTTATTCCGTATACTGCGCGCATTCAAATCCAACCCATTCAGTCCTGTATTCACCCTTTTCGATTTTGCCCACCTTTTACATTTCAACTCATCCTGTTGGCTGCAATTTTGCCCTGTCATCAGCCTCTTCATTCTAGGAGCCTCATTACGCATCACCTTTGTTTGTAAACCAGCTACCTCATCCTCAGCACTATCACTCTGGTTCCCACTCCCCTTCCAAAATATTTTAAACCCTCCCAAACAACTCTAGCAAACCTTCCCACAAGGTTTGATTCTGTTGTGTTTTGTTGTATCTACTGTGAATGCCTGCAGGAAATTCAATCTATGGTGACATATACATACTATGATAAAAAAAAACTACTTTGAAATAAATTTATTTTACTCAATCTTTTGGCACAATGCTTCTGAATGTTGGAGATGTTCAGATGTATTGTAAACTTGTTGCCTTTGATGGACACTTTAGTAGATGAGGCTTGTTCTGTCCACCCATGTGGCCAAATCACAAATCATGACCTCACAGTAGGTTTTCAAACAAGATATATTGTATATTGATGATTTAGATTATGGATTAAATGGTTTTGTGGCTAAGTATGCGGATGACACCAAGATAGGTGGAGGAGCAGGAAGTGTTGAAGAAATGGAAAGGTTGCAGAGAGACTTGGTCAGTTTAGGAGAGTCGGCAAAGAAATGGCAGATGAGATACAATGTTGAGAATGTTCGGTTGTACATTTTGGAAGAAGAAATAATCAGGCAGATTATTATTTTGATGGGGGAAAAAATTCAAAAATCAGAAGATCTAAGGGACTTGGGGGTCCTCGTGCAGGATACCCTAAAGTTTAACCACCAGGTTGGATCGGCAGTAAAGAAAGCAAATGCTATGTTGGCATTCATTTCAAGAGGAATAGTGTATAAGAGTAAGGAGGTGTTGATGAGGCTCTATGGGGCACTGGTGAGACCCCATTTGGAATACTGTGTGCAGCTTTGGGCCCCCTATCTTAGAAAGGATGTGTTGATGTTGGAGAGAGTTCAGAGAAGATTCACGAGGATGATTCCTGGAATGCAGGGACTAACATATGAGGAGTGTTTGTTGGCTCTTGGATTGTATTCATTAGACTATAGAAGAATGAGAGGGGATCTCATAGAAACATTTCGAATGTTGAAAGGGTTGGACAGAGTAGATGTGGAAAGGCTGTTTCCCTTGATGGGTGAGTCCAGAACAAGAGGCCACAGTCTTAGAATTAGAGGGTACCCATTTAAAACAGAGATGAGGAGAAATTTTTTTAGCCAGAGGTTAATGAATTTATGGAATTCGTTGCCACGTACAGCTGTGGAGGCCCAATCATTGAGGGTGTTTAAGGAGGAGATTGATAGATATCTAATTAGTCAGGGTATCAAGGGATATGGGGAAAAAGCCAGAAATTGGAACTAGATTGGAGAATAGTTTAGCTCATGGTGGAGTGGCGGAGCAGACTCGATAGGCCAAATGGCCTAATTCTGCTCCTTTGTCTTGTGAATCTTGTGAAGAAGCTTAATTGCACAGATCCAAACTGGTTAAGTGCTTAGGAATAGGGAATCGGAATATCAAGTGCAGGAAGTGGGCCCCACTCAATAAAATCTAGGCCAACATCTTGGCTCTCGAAATTCTTTAACATGAAAAGGCATGTCCTACTGTACTGCATTGATTCCCATTCCAAATTTGTCTATACACTTAACAGCAATAGTCTCCCATGAACAAGGCCAAAGATGTGTGCAAAGGACATCAGTAGGCTATGATCACAGGCAGAGAAGGATGATGGATCAGAGAGGTCTGGAACAAGGAACAGAAATGGAGTTTTGCAGATATTTGAGAAAGGGTAACATCTGAGGAAGGATTGGTGGGTGTAGTGGGGGGAAGGATCACTTGCAATGTGTGGCAATGGGTTAGGAGTTTGAACAATAATCAAAGTTCAAAGTAATCTTCATATGCTACCTGGTTCCATCTGCTTATCATCCACACACTTAATCCAGTAGTCCCCCTATCTGTTCTCCCAGTGGTTCAATCTGCCCATCATTCTTCCCTTATCTGGTTCCTGTTATCACCTTCCTTACCTGTCAGTTTCCAGAATCTGCTGTGTCTATCATCTTCCAGCCTCAGATTCTACCTCTCCCTACCTGGCTCTGCAGGACCAGCATTCACTCTCGATTTCACCTTTCTCCTTCCAGTTCACTCCTCACGCCCCCCCCCCCCCCCACTGCCTTTACAACAGCTATCTCCACATCTCCACTCACAGTGCAGGCAAAGTGGTATAGAAGGCATATTGCAATCTCTGCCATCTTTAGATGGGGCATTGAATGCAGGAGTTGAGACATCATGTAACAGCTATACAGTACTGTACCAGTAATATTGTTTACAATTCTGGACATACTACAGGAGGGATGTGATTAAGCTAGAGAGGGTGTAGGAAAGATTCACAAGGATATTCTCTTGAGGGCTCCACTTATAATGGGAGACTCTATAGAACAGGATTGTTTTCTCGGGAGCAGAGAATGCCAAGGGGCGACCTTTAATAAGGTTTATAAAATCATGAAATTCGTAGATAAGGTGGAAAGTTCATAGATCAGTCTTTTTCCTGGGGGGTGGTGGGTGAGGCTAAAACTAAAGATTCCAACTGAGAGGTGAAAAACTTGAAGAGGATTTAAGAGGCAGTTTTTTCACACAGAGGGAGATGATGTCCCTCTGGGATATATGGGATGAGCTGGCAGAGAAAGTAGTAGATTCAGATACAATTACAACATCTAAAAGATATTTGGAGCGATTCATGGATGGGAAACTTACTTGGATATGAGCCAAATGCAGGCAAATGGGATCAGGTCAAGAAGGCACTTTGGTCAGTATGGACAAGTTTGGGCTGGAGGGTCTGTTTCTATGGTGTATAGCTCTCATTTCTGATTCAGGGTCTCGAACCAAAACATCAACTATCCCTCTGTCTCCTAAGATGCTCTTTGATGTGCTGAGTTCCTCCAGCAGTTTATTTTTTGATCAAGGAAAACCACTCTGCGATAAGATCAGTGACTCAGACTCAATAGCAAAGGACTAGGTGAGGCAGGCTTCTCCAGTTAGGACATTCCTCTGTGAGGGCAGCATGTGCCATTCATCAGCCACAGTTATGCCACTGCATCCAGCCCTTCAAGCTGCACCCAACTGTAACACACCTATTTATCTCTAGCCTAATCACGGGACAATTTACAATGACCAATTAACCTACTAACCGCTGCATCTTTGGACTGTGGGAGGAAATCAAAGCACCCAGAGGAAACCCCACACATTGCACAGGGAGGATGTACAAACTCCTTACAGAGGATGCTGGGATTGAACTCCGAACTCTGACATCCTGAACTGTAATAGCCTTGCACTAGCCACTACACTACCATGGCACTAGCATCAACAAGATGTCTATTACCTTTTAGAAGAAACATTTAGTCTGCAAGATCATGATTTTCCCATTTCACTAATATCACCAGGAGCTAAATGGTTGATTCATATGAGCTGAAGTAACTGTCACTTTTATTCCCATCATCCACCAGGTCTGGCGATCGAGCTGTCAATCAGTACTAAGACAATGAAACAGTAAAAGGCAATGGCTTGGAAAAATTAGATTGTTAGTTCAAGGGGAATGAGAGGTAGGTATTAAATCCACATGTCATGTAGTCTCCTTATGTATAATCACCATGTCAATGAAAAACAAAACAGATGCTTAAAGCTGTGCAACAAAACTCAAAAATGACATCACACTTTCTGCTAAACGCAAGAAAGAGAAACTCCAGAGCAACACACAAAATGCTGGAGAAACTCAGCAGGCCAGGCAAGACCTATGGAGGGAAATAAACAGTCTGTGTTTTGGGCCAAGATGTCCTGATTAAGGGCCTTGGATTGAAAAGTTGACTGTTTATTCCCTTACATAGATGCTGCCTGACCAGCTGAGTTCCTCCAACATTTTTTGTATCTCACTTAATGATCAGGTTTTAGATTAAAGCAGCAGCCAAGGCCTACTCTGACCAGTTCAAAGTTCAAAGCAAATTTATTATCAACGTATGAATATGTCACCATATACTACCTTGAGATTTTCTTGCAGGCATTCACAGTAAAACAAAGAATGATAATGGAATTAATGAAAAACTACATACAAACAATGACTAACAAACAACCAATATGCAAAATAAGAAAAACTGTGCAAACAAAAATAAATACAAGTAGTTATAGTTACTGCCTGCTACACCACTGGGGTTTAGGGCAGCAATGAAGATCCTCCATCTCTCTCTGTCCTTTGCCATCGTCTCTACTGTGCCCCAGGTGTGGTTTAGGGTCCTCATTTCTGTCTCTACAGTACGGCACCAAATTGTTTTTGATCTCTTACCTTCAGGGGTCCAATGAAGTGCTGTAGAGAAACAGATATCACAGCCTCAGATGGTAGGCCATTTAATTCTGACCTCCAAGAGGACCACAATCTTGTTGTAGAGTTTGGAGGCTTGTGTGACCTAATGACCCAGAGAGCAATGCTGGCTGGAGTCAGGGCCTTGTGCTTTGACTCTTAGTAGGGTCATCCATGCCAACAGGTCAAAGGTTAGAGGCAAGACTAAGGGAGGTCCTCCGGGTTTGGTGATTCAGCTCACGGCTAACAACCCTGACTGGTCAAAAAAATATCATTACGGAAACAGCAATAATAAGTAAATAAATAAATAATACTGAGCATGGTCTGTAGAACCCTTGAAAATATGTCCATAGGTTGTGGCAACACACACAAAATGCTGGAGGAACTCAGCAGGCCAGGCAGCAACTATAGTAAAGAGTTCAGTCGACGTTTCAGGCCTGCTGTGATCCTCCAGCATTTTGTGTGTGTTGCTTGGATTTCCAGCAACTGAAGATTTTCTCATTTGCCCGTAGGTTGTGGAATCAGTTCAGTGTGGAAGTGAGTGTGGTTATCCGCACTGGTTCAGGAGCCCGATGGTCAAATGGTAATAATTGTTCCTGAATCTAGCGGTGTGGGACCTAAGGCCTAGTGCTGCCTGATGCTTAGTTGCCAGCCATTGTCAGCTGCACTTTGTACAGCAGCAATGGAGGCAATTCCTCAAGACTGCTGTGAGCACTGTGTCCACAAAACATAGGTACGGCTGCAGGGCAAGTGGGAGGATAAGCATGAGACATGGGCTGGTATTGAGACCAGTTATAAGGTACACGTAAGTTGCGAAGTCATAATGTTCTGTCTCGTCATGGTTGTTTTGTATGAACTAAAGCAGCTGTCACTTCCTTTGAAGGTAGATCCGTCCATCACTAATAAGACAATGAAACAGTAACAGGAGATGGTTCACATTCTATATTGACTGACAGTTCAAGTGGAAATAGAGATAGGTAAAAATAGGCTGAATTCCCAGTGACACCCATATTCTGCGAATGAATTAACAGTGTCATCAAAAGATGCTGATTCAACGTGCACCTGACTTTATCTTGGAAAACAAGCTCCTTTGTTCCTCCAACCTTTAGAGATAACCATATCACAAAGACAAGGCAATCACCATCAAACCACATGCAACTGACAGTTCCCCCTGTTGTTATTACATTTCCTTGCTAAATTGAAGTCTCCATTACTCTGCTAAGGATGTGGAGTTTATTGGCGGATTTCAAAGCATTGCACAGCATCATAGTGAACAATCCAGCATTGTAATCCCAGCCACACAAACAATAACTCGGTCTAAAAAAAAACTGCTGGCTTAACTCCATTTGCAAAGAATTCCAGAGCATTGGCCCAGTTTAAAGTTTAATTAAAAATATTTATGACCTGACTCAGGATAGATCCTGAGGTCTGTCACGTTAACACACATATTTTTTCTAAAATGCAATTTGCGCAGCATTAACCTCCCAATTGTTTCATAGTCATTATTTTAGCACAGTATAGGCACATTGACTAATAGGATAAGTGCTATTTATAATTCATCTGTTCTCATGTTAGAGGCATATCTAATAATCTGTCTCCTCAGAAAACCTTTACAGCACACTTGTTGACAATGGAGTTTTCTGGGATTCTTTGTTGAGAGCTCTGCTGGTCTCAAGCAGTCAATTAATATTATTGCCATTAATAACTACCTTCTGTTTCCTATTACCTAGCTAATTAATAAGACAAGTTACTACTTCAAACCAGGTCCCTTGAGTTGTCACTTTTGCCACAAATCTTGTGGGATGTTAGCAAATACTTCTGAAAATCATCTGCACCTTTACCCACCCATTGCTTGTCCTGAAAATAAATTCTAATGAGTTTCTAGCTAGGAGCTGTCATTTGCAAAACCAAATTTGCTTGACTATATTAGTCTGCCATTCCAAAATGTTCTGGAATTGTTTATTTTACAAGGAACTTTAGGATTTGTCTTACAATGGATGCCACACTAACAGGCCTATAATTCCCAGCTATGTGACCCTGAGCTCTTTAAAGATTAGAGACACAGAAGCAATTCACTCTGACAACCCTCTATAAGTTTTGCAAAGTTTAGCCCACAAGAGCCTTGGTTCTACATTGCTTTAGAGTAGTTCTACTATTTTTATCCTCCATCCATGCCCTATAAACCTTCAGGTTTCTCTATTTATTTAATAACTATGATATCCAATAGCTCAGGGCCAACACATTTTATTTCCTTCATAACTGCAGCACAGAAGGTCCCCATCTACCCCTTGTCAGCTTCCAGTAGGGCAACGCCATCAATCCCAACTCTCCACCATATTATTTGCATACAATGCTCATTATTCTTTCCACAGACCCCTTTGATTGTTTTGTTATGTTCCACCAATTTTACAATATTCACTTAACCTTCCAGCATATGCTTGAGATATTGGACAGAATGGGAAAATCTCAAAGGAAACCCACATAGCCAATGGAGAATATGGAAACTCTACACAGACAGGATGCGAGTTCAGGAACAAACCTATGTCGCTCAGTCTCTGAGGCAGCAGAACAAACTGCTTCTCATCTTTTCTTCCAAGATCTCTCTCCTGGTGTCTCTCTGTTTGCCTCCACATTGTACTTAGAGTCACAGAACATTACAGCAGAGAAACAAACCATTCAGTGCACCTCATCCATGTTTCCTTGATGTCTCTTGTTTTGCAGTGTACTTTATACACTTTCACAAACTGTATATAGTAGTTCCTGGCCTGTCCTTGCTACTCTTCGTGATCAATGGAGCAACATTAGCTATCCTCTAATCTTTTGGAGATTCATCAGTAACTCAGAATCAGAACTAGGTTTAATATCACCGAACAACACACACAAAATGCTGGTGGAACACAGCAGGCCAGGCAGCATCTATAAGGAGAAGCACTGTCGACGTTTCGGGCCGAGACCCTTCGTCAGGACTCATATCAGCAGTAAGTTTTGTGCAACTTGTTAACAAAGCAGCAGCAGTTTAATGCAAAACATAATAAAAAATAATAAATCAATCAATTGCAGTATATGTATATTGAATAGATTAAAAATTGTGCAAAAAACAGAAATAATATATATTTGAAAAGTGAGATAGTGTTCAAGGGTTCAATGTCCTTTTAAGAATCGGATGGCAGAGGCGAAGAAGCCGTTCCTGAAACACTGAGTGTGTGCCTTCAGGCTTCTGTACCTCCTACCTGATATAACAGTAAGAAAATGGCATGACCTGAGAACTGGAAGTCCTTAATAATGGATACTGCCTTTCTCAGGCACCACTCCTTGAGATGTCCAGGTACTTTGTAGGCTAGTACCCAAGATGGAGCTGACTAGATTTACAACCCTCTGCAGCTTCTTTCAGTCCTTTGCAATAGCCTTCCCCCACCACCACCCCCCATACCAGATAGAGATGCAGCCTGTCAGAATGCTCTCCATGCTACATCTATAGAAGTTTTTGAGTGCATTTGTTGACATACCAAATCTCTTCAAACTCCTAACTTGTTGATTGGCGCCTTTATAACTGCATCAATATGTTGCCAACAGGTTAGATCCTCAGAGATCTTGACACCCAGGAACTTGAAGCTGCTCACTCTCTCCACTTCTGATCCCTCTGTGAGGATTGGTATGTGTTCCTTCATCTTACCCTTCTTGAAGTCCACAATCAGCTCTTCTGTCTTAATGACATTAAGTGCCAGGTTCTTGCTGTGACACCTCTCCACTAGTGTCATATCTTACCTCTGTATGCCATCTCATCACCACATAAGCTTCTACCAACAATGGTTGTATCATCAGCAAATTTATAGATGGTATTTGAGCTATGCCTCACCACACGGTCATGGTTGTATAGAGAGTAGAGCAGTGAGCTGAGCACACACCTCTGAGGTGCGCCAGTGTTGATTGTCAGCGAGGAGGCGATGTTATCACCAATCCGCACAGAATGTAGTCTTCTGGTTAGAAAGTTGAGGATCCAATTGCAGAGGGAGGTACAGAGGCCCAGGTTCTGCAACTGCTCAATCAGGATTGTGGGAATTATGGTATTAAATGCTGAGCTATAGTCGATGAACAGCATCCTGACACAGGTGTTTGTGTTGTTCAGGTGATCTAAAGCCATGTGGAGAGCCATTGAGATTATATCTGCCATTGTGGCGATAGGAAAATTGCAATGGGTCCAAATCCCTGCTGAGGCAGGAGTTCAGTCTAGTCATGACCAACCTCTCAAAGCATTTTATCACTGTGGATGTGAATGCTACTGGGTAATAGTCATTAAGGCAGCTCACATTATTCCTCTTAGGTACTGGTATAATTGTTGCCTTTTTGAAGCAAGTGGGAACTTCTGCCCTTAGCCGTGAGAGGTTGAAAATGTCCTTTAATATTCCCGCCAGTTGGTCGGCACAGGTTTTCAGAGCCTTACCAGGAACTCCATCAGGATCTTCCGCCTTGCAAGAGTTCACTCTCTTTAAAGAAAGCCCAACATCAGCCTCTGAGACAGAGATCACAGGGTCATCAGGTGCAGCAGGGATCTTCAAAGCTGTAGTTATATTCTCCCTTTCAAAGCGGGGATAGAAGGCATTGAGTTCAACTGCTAGTGAAACATCACTGCCATTCTGGTACTGGGTTTCGCTTTGTAGGAAGTAATGTCATGGAAACCCTGCCAGAGCTGTCATACCTTCTTGGTCCTCACTACTAGTTCTGCAGTCTTCAGTCTCTGCCTATACTCAGGGAGTAGAAGTACAGCCAGGTGATCAGATTTCCCAATGTGAGGGTGTGGAATGTCATGGTAGGCATTCCTGATGGTGGTGTAACAATGGTCCAATGTGTTGTTTCCTCTCGTATTACAAGCGATCTGTTTATGGTAATTGCTCAGTGATTTTTTTCAGACTGGCCAGGTTAAAATCCCCCAAAGCGATAGTGAAGGCTTTAGGGTGCGTTGTTTTGTGCATGTTGATCCCATTGCTCAGATCATCTACAGCCTGCTTGACATTAGCTTGAGGTGGAATGTAAACTGCTACCAAAATGATCCCAGAGATCTCCCACAATAGGTTAAAAAGACGGCATGTAACTGCTAGATATTCCAGGTCGGGTGATCAGAATTGGGACAGCACTGATATATTTGTGCACCAAGAAGAGTTAATCATGAGGCATACCCCTCCAGTTCTGCTTAACAAGTTAAGCACCCCTGGTATTCCAAGGAAGATACTTGCATGAATAGGGCACCCCAGCAAATCAATGGTGGTCATCATAAGCTCAGAGTATAAAACCAATGGATATAACTTACAAAGACATCAGAAAAATTACTTATCCACTGCACCGAGAGAAATATAGCAATGAGGGACTGTTTCATCCATCACGCCTGCTCCACGACTTAATGACTTTGATGCTCATTTTTTCCTTGTATCCCTCAATAACTCTGGTAAACAAAATCTACCAATGTCATGATTAAAACTAATAATTGAACGAGGCTCGCTCATCATTTGCAGATGGTGAATCATCATAGTTCACCCTCTATTAAATTTCTCACAGCAACTTCTAAATTCCAGGGAATATAAGCCTAGTGTGCTCAGCTTGGAAAATCTGCACTGCACACCTTTTAAAACCAACATGTCCTCTGCAAAGGATGGAGGTCAGGAATGAACACAATGCTCCAGGTTTAGTTTAATTATGGCCTTGCTTTGCTGCAGTAAAAATCTGGCTTTCTGCCGCCTGGTTTTCTAATTCTAATGTTTCCTTGGACCATCTTTTTTCCTAAAGGTATAAAGTCATAGGGCACTACAGTGTGGAAATAGGTTCTTTGATGCAACAGGTCCATGCTGATCACAGTATCCCTCCTAATAGACCTTATTGCCCAGGTTGACCCGATAACCCTCCAAGCCCCTACCCTCCATGTACCTATCCAAATATCTCTTAAATATTGCAATTATACCCACCTTGACCAATTCCTCTGGCAGCTCATCTCGTATTTACTACCCTCTGGGTAAAGAAGTTACTTCTCGCATCTTTGTTAAATCACTACCTTCTTTTCTTGTATCTGAGCCCTCTGGTTTTGGACTCCCAAATACTGGGAAATAAAATAAGACTAGCCACCTTCCAACAAACAAGAGAAAATCTGCAGATGCTGGAAATCCAAGCACCAGAGACAAAATGCTGGAGGAGCTCAGCAGACCAGGCAGCATCTATGGAAAAGAGTAAACAGTCGACGTTTCGGGCTGAGACTCGTCATCAGGACGAGCCACCTTTTCCATTCCCCTCATATATCAAGCATGGCCAACCCCTCTCTATAACTCAGACCCTCTAGTCCAGGCAGCATCTTCATTAATCTCTTCTGCACCCTTTCCAGCTTTTTAACGTCTTTCCTAAAACAGGGTGACCAAAACTGTATACAATACTCCAAATGCAAATTCACCAGCAACTTATACAACTGCAACATAATGTCCCTACCACTAAATCCAATGACCTCTCGGATAAAGGTCAACATGCTGAACATCTCCTTCACCACCCAGTCGACTTTTGCAGCCATTTTCAGCAAATTGTGCATTTATGCCAGGTTAGGTGAAGCATGAAGAAGCTGATAAGGCAGAGCCAAACCAGGCAAAACCACGTTGGGTTCTGGGATAGAAAGCTGCAGAGAACACGGACCGAGGTGGGGGGGGGGGGGGGGTGTGCAGCATATGGACCAGAAAGGGAGAAGGTAGCATATGGCTCATGTGGACGTATAAGGATGGAGGCAGGGTGTAGCAATTGCAGACCGTGTAGAGTGAATGTGGAATGGACAGAGCAAAGGAACATATAACCAAGGATGCCTTGTGCAGGAAGGCACAGAGTCGACTGTACTTCCTTAGAAGGTTGGCGTCATTCAATGTCTGTAGTGAGATGCTGAAGATGTTCTATAGGTCAGTTGTGGAGAGCGCCCTCTTCTTTGTGGTGGCGTGTTGGGGAGGAAGCATTAAGAAGAGGGACGCGGGGACGTCACGTGATGACGTAGGATCGAGACGCTGGAACCCAGCCCTCCCGTAAAAAACCAATAAATTAATACTTAAATGAAGAAGAACTAGCCAATACTTTCATAAGGTTACTTATAAATTACTCTGGATTGTTTCAAGCTATGCCTCATAGACAGAGGACGAAGAAAAATACTACCGCGAAGACAGCTGAAGTTCGAAAAGAATCAAGGCCTACTTCTACCGAAGAACCGCGGACTCAGGTACAACACGCTACTGGCGAAATGGAACAGGAAACTGCAGCAACATCGGCCATTTCGAAAGGAAAAGATCAACGAGAACTGCGCAAGCTCACAGGAGTGAGCATGCGCGAACGACAACATGAAAAACTACAAATCCCAACAGCGACTTCAACTGAAAGTGACAGCGACTCTGATAGAGAATCAGACTCTCTGGAACAACTAGGTAAAGACGGAGATGAGAAGTCCTTTGAAAATATATACAAGATTTTGAGGCAAATAATGCATAAATTAAATGCATTAAAAGCATTAAAAGTAATTAAAAGTAACCAAAAAGTAATGAAAGAAAAAATGATGAGTATGGAGGCTATGTTTGATAATATGACAAAGAAACAAGAAAAAATGGAAAAGAAAATTACAGATTTGGAAATGAAAATGGAAGACATGGATGGAAGAATGAAGGAAATGGAAGTAGATAATATTGCCTGGACATCAGAAAGAAAACAACTTGTGGAAAAAATGGATAAACTTGAAAATTTTAATAGACGCAACAATATTAAAATTGTTGGACTTAAAGAAGGCATCGAAGGAGAAGACCCAATAAAATTTTTTCAAAAATGGATTCCTGAAAAATTGGAAATGGGGGAAGAATTTTCAATTGAGATTGAAAGGGCACACAGAGCTTTAAGACCAAGATCTCAAGATGAACAAAATCCGCGATCAATTTTGATAAGATGTTTAAGATACCAGGATAAAGAAAAGATTTTGAGGGCGGCTGCCCAAGGTGCCAAAAGAAGAAAGGGTCCATTGATGATAGCAGAGAAACCAGTTCTTTTTTATCCTGATATAAGTTATAACCTTTTGAAGAGAAAGAAAGAATTTAATTCAGCAAAAAAAATTTTATGGGAAAAAGGTTATAAATTTTTAATGCGTCACCCAGCAACACTGATAGTTTTTCTGGAAGAGGGAAAAAAAAATTTTTTTCTGATTATCGAGATGCGGAGGTGTTCGCACAAAAACTTCCATCTACTCCCTAATTCAACGTAGAGACTTATAAATGTAATGGTTAAAGACGAAGATAGAGACAATGAATGGAATTGATGGACATTTAAGGACGATACAAGGGAGAAAAGTAAAATTTTAGAAATGTTAATTGATAAGAATGTGTTTTTTTTTCTTTCCTTTTCTTATATATATACTTTTTACGTTGCGGGGGGGATGGGGAACTTTGAATCGGTTACTACGGGATTCACGTGTGTAATCATGGCGATTGCCATGACCCGTACAACAGAGGGGGGTAATGTTGTGTTTTTTTTCTTTCACAACATTAGTAGGGGGGTATTTTGTTTTTTTCCTTATACTCTATTTTTCTTTTACTTTTTTGCCTGGATGACTGGTGGGGACACACATAGCAACATGGAGACTTCTAAAAGGATTTCCCAAGATACCATGACAGTTGAAAGATTAGGTATTATTATAGATTGGAGTAACATAATTAAAAATAATGACTAACTTATTGAATTTTTTAAGTTTTAATGTTAATGGGCTTAATGGACCAGTAAAAAGAAAAAGAATTTTAACATATATTAAAAAAATGAAAATAGACATAGCTTTCTTACAAGAAACTCATTTAACGGACATAGAACATCAGAAATTAAAAAGAGACTGGGTTGGAAATGTTATTGCAGCTTCATTTAATTCAAAGGCGAGAGGAGTTGCAATATTGGTTAATAAAAACTTACCAATTAAAATACAAAATGTATTAATTGATTCGGCAGGAAGATATTTAATTATACATTGTCAAATTTTTTCAGAACTATGGACACTTATGAATATTTATGCACCAAATGAAAACGATGTAAAATTTATACAGGAGGTTTTTCTGAATTTGGCTAATGCACATGATAAAATATTAATAGGTGGAGATTTTAATTTTTGTCTAGATCCAGTTTTAGATAGATCAATAAAGGCTACTACAAAATCAAAAGTAGTAAAATTAACTCTATCATTGATGAAAGATCTAAATTTGATTGATATATGGAGAAGAATTAATCCAAAAGAAAGAGATTATTCATTTTATTCAAATAGACATAAAACATATTCAAGGATAGATTTTTTCTTATTATCAACGAATATTCAAGATAGAGTGAAAAATGTGGAATATAAAGCAAGAATATTGTCTGATCACTCTCCTTTAATAATGACAATGATTATGATAGATAAAGAGGAATCAATTTATAGATGGAGATTTAACTCAATTTTACTAAAACGACAGGATTTTTGTGATTTTATGAAAAAACAAATTCAGTTCTTTTTAGATACAAATTTACATTCAGTTGATGATAAATTCATACTGTGGGAAGCAATGAAGGCATATTTGAGAGGTCAGATAATAAGTTATACTTCTAAAATTAAGAAGGAATATATGATAGAAATAGATCAACTGGAAAAAGAGATTATAAAATTAGAAAAAGAATCTCAAAGAAATATGACAGAAGAAAAACGAAGACAACTTATCAATAAGAAGTTAAAATACAATACACTCCAGACATATCGAACAGAAAAAGCAATTATGAGAACTAAACAGAGATATTATGAACTAGGTGAAAGATCACATAAGGTCCTTGCATGGCAATTAAAAACAGATCAGGTTTCCAAAACAATAAATGCAATCCGAACAAAAGTGAATGAGGTTACTTATAAGCCTCTAGAAATTAATGAGGCTTTTAAGAACTTTTATTCTGAGTTGTATAAATCAGAATCAAAAAACGATGATGCTAAGATAGAAAGATTTTTAGCACAAATAACTCTTCCAAAATTAGATATGGAAGAACAGAAGGGATTAGGTATGCCTTTTACAGTGAAGGAAGTTGAAGAAGCTCTAGGATCACTTCAAAGTAATAAATCCCCAGGAGAAGATGGTTTTCCGCCTGAATTTTATAAAAAGTTTAAAGATTTATTAATTTCTCCTTTTATGGAGTTAATACATCAAGCGGAAAGAACACATAGACTTCCAGAATCTTTTTCAACAGCTGTTTTAATAGTGTTGCCAAAAAAAGATAGAGATCTTCTAAAACCAGCATCATATAGACCTATTTCTTTATTAAATACTGATTATAAAATAATAGCAAAAATCTTATCTAATAGATTATCTAAATGTTTACCAAAATTAGTGCATATGGATCAAACAGGATTTATCAAAAATAGACAATCGGCAGATAACGTAACCCGATTAATTAGTATAATCCATTTAGCGCAAAAGAGGGAGGAAATGAGTGTGGCAGTTGCTTTAGATGCAGAAAAAGCATTTGATAGATTGGAATGGGATTTTTTATTCAAGGTATTGGAAAAATATGGATTAGGAACACCATTTATAAGATGGATTAATGCCTTGAATACTAATCCCAAAGCTAAAGTAGTGACGAATGGTCAAATTTCGACACCATTTCAGTTAACAAGATCAACTAGGCAAGGTTGTCCATTGTCACCTGCTTTGTTTGTGTTGGCAATAGAGCCATTAGCTGAATTAATCAGAATGGATCCAGATATTAAGGGTTTTAGAGTTAATCAGGAAGAATATAAGATTAATTTATTTGCTGATGATGTTCTACTTTATTTAACAGATCCATTACATTCATTGGGTAAATTATCTTATAGACTAGAAGAATATGGGAAAATATCAGGTTATAAAGTAAATTGGGATAAAAGCGAAATTTTACCTCTTACTAATGGAGATTATAGTCAATGTCGATTAATAACTCAATTTAGATGGCCGGCAAATGGTATAAAATATTTAGGTATAAGAATTGATAATGACATAAAAAACTTATATAAATTAAACTATTTACCACTTTTAAAAAAAATTCAGGAGGATCTTGATAAATGGATGGCATTACCAATAACATTAGTAGGTAGAGTAAATACTATAAAAATGAATATATTCCCTAGACTACAATATTTATTTCAATCATTACCAATACAATTACCCCAGAAGTTTTTTCAAGAGATAAATAAATATGTGAGGAAGTTTCTTTGGAAAGGTAAGATGTCAAGAATATCGTTGGAAAAATTGACATGGAAATTTGATCTAGGAGGGTTACAACTTCCAAATTTTAAGAACTATTATAAAGCAAATCAACTTAGATTTATTGCATCTTTTTTTGAGAAAGATAAACCGGCATGGATTAGAATAGAAATGGACAAAATAGGAGAAAACGTACCAGAAGATTTTATATATAAATGGGAATCTAAATGGATACGGGAAAAGAAAGAATCTCCTATATTAAAACATTTGATTGATTTATGGAATAAGATAAATGTTGATGATGAGACAAAAAAATCTTTATTAGCAAAGAGATCTTTAATTCAAAATAGACTTATTCCTTTTACAATGGACAATCAACTTTTATATAATTGGTTTCAACAAGGGATTAAATATATAGGAGATTGTTTTGAAGGAGGTATATTAATGTCATTTGATCAACTAAAGAATAAATATAAAATATCAAATAACACTTTATTTTGTTACTTTCAATTAAGGGCTTATATAAGAGAAAAACTAGGTCAAACAATGTTATTGCCGAAATCTAAAGAAATAGAAATTTTAATTCAAAAAGGAAATATTAAAAAATTTATATCTTGTATGTATAATTTGATTCAAAACCAGGCAACTAAACAAGGAGTCCATAAGTCAAGACAAAAATGGGAAAGTGATTTGAATATTAAAATTGAAGAAACAAATTGGTCAAGACTGTGTCTTGACAGTATGACAAATACAATAAATGTTCGGTTAAGATTAGTGCAATATAATTTTTTACATCAATTATATATTACACCACAAAAAATAAATAAATTAAATCCAAGTTTATCTGATCAGTGTTTCCGATGTAACCAAGAAACTGGTACATTTTTACATTCTACATGGTCTTGCTCTAAAATTCAACCTTTTTGGACAAACTTAAGACTTTTATTGGAACAAATTACGGGAATAAAACTTCCTCATAATCCAATATTACTTTTACTAGGTGATATTGAAGGGACAAAACCAAAACTCAAACTTAATAAATATCAGAAAGAATTTATAAAAACTGCGCTGGCTGTAGCCAAAAAGGCTATTGCAATTACTTGGAAATCAGATACATATTTAAGTATAGATTGTTGGAAAAAAGAAATCTATGGCTGTATTCCATTAGAAAAAATTACTTATAACTTAAGAGATAAATATGAAACATTTTTGAAAATTTGGGGCCCTTATTTACAAAAGACAGGATTAAATATATAGGTGCTCTGAAGAGAAAATTAATGGCTACTTGGGGAAAGAAATAAATATATATACTAAAGTTATTAAGAACTCCATGGAGCATGTGGAGACCTACCAACAACCAGGCACTCTTTCTTTCTTTCTTTTCTTTCTTTCTTAATTTTTTTTATATAGGGTAGTTAGGGGGGAGGGATTAAGGGGAGGGGGGAAGGGTCACATATCTTTTTTTTTCTTCACTTGTAACCATTTAAAAATTTAAATAAAATTTAGAAAAAAAAAAAAAAAAAAAAGAAGAGGGACGCCTCACGTCTTAATAAGCTGGTAAGGAAGGCGGGCTCTGTCGTGGGCAAAGTACTGGAGAGTTTAACATCGGTAGCTGAGCGAAGGGCGCTGAGTAGGCTACGGTCAATTATGGAAAACTCTGAACTTCCTCTACATAGCACCATCCAGAGACAGAGAAGCAGTTTCAGCGACAGGTTACTATCGATGCAATGCTCCTCAGACAGGATGAAGAGGTCAATACTCCCCAATGCCATTAGGCTTTACAATTCAACCGCCAGGACTTAAGAACTTTTTAAAAGCTATTATTAATGCTTTTTGAGATAGTGATTTAGATGCATATCATATTTTTTACTGAGTTAAGTATTGTATGTAATTAGTTTTGCTACAACAAGTGTATGGGACATTGGAAAAAAAGTTGAATTTCCCCATGGGGATGAATAAAGTATCTATCTATCTATCTATCTATCTAATGTGTAACCAGCAATATGAAGCAAGAAAAGCAGGAACAAAGTGGGTAAATGGCATTTCTGTAGTTAGCTGTAAGGCCACGTAGATATGGCAAGCAAAGAACACCATGATACTATGACTCTAAGTAATCTTATAATTTTAAAACGCTAAATGCTTTGCTTATAATGCCACTATTCTCTGCACCTTTGGAAAACTCTAACACACGGCTTTCCTCTCCTGAATTGTATATTAAGTCATTAGTAAGTATTTGAATTAGTAATGCATATCCAGATGACACATATGCATCTTCCCATTATTTCTGTTCTCTCCCCTGCCATTAGCTCAATATAGTGCAAGTGGCAAAAGTACAAAAAGAAAATAATGAGCATCAAAAATAGCTAAGGTGAAAGAAGATCTGTAGGTAATGTAGGTTATGTCTAAAAAGCTTTTACACCTCACTATAGGAAGGATATGGAAGCATTGGAAAGGGTACAGAGGCGATTTACTAGGATGCTGCCTGGTTTAGAGAGTATGGATTATGATCAGAGGTTAAGGGAGCTAGGGCTTTACTCTCTGGAGAGAAGGAGGATGAGAGAAGACATGATAGAGGTGTACAAGATATTAAGAGGGATAGATAGAGTGGACAGCCAGCACTTCTTCCCCAGGGCACCACTGCTCAGTACAAGAGGACATGGCTTTAAGGTAAGGGGTGGGAAGTTCAAGAGGGATATTAGAGGAAGGTTTTTACTCAGAGAGTGGTTGGTGCGTGGAATGCACTGCCTGAGTCAGTGGTGGAGGCAGATACACTAGTGAAATTTAAGACTACTAGACAGGTATGTGGAGGAACTTAAGGTGGGAGGTTATATGGGAGGCAGGGTTTAAGGGTCAGCACAACATTGTGGGCTGAAGGGCCTGTACTGTGCTGTACTATTGTATGTTCTAAATCTGAGGAGTAAGAGTGAGAGATATTGGCCTAGCACAGTAAGATGCAGGTGAGACTATAATACATAACTTGATGATAGATTTATTGAACAATAGTCTGTCATAATTTTCTTTGTAAAAAACTATACCCAAAGACATAGAGGGACATTTAAAAATGTGTTAAGGGGGATGACCTTGTTGGATTTTGGACAAGATAAAGACAAATTAAAACATTGGAACTTGGGATGGATAGATAAATGTTCAAGGCCTAATTGCTTTCAATGCCAGAATAATGTAATAGGTAGGCAAACAAACTGCAGAGGTGTTAGTCATAATTTTCAAAAGCTCTTGTAATTAAGGAATTGTACCATCAGAGTGGAAGTGTTTAAGAGTCATTCCATTGTTTAAGAAGGAAGCAGCCAAGAAAGTGTTGACAACTCCTACTCCACTGTGTAAAATCAGTGGTGAAGGGGCTATTGGATCCCAATATTAGACAATAGCAGACTCAAGGGCTTTGCTTAGATGAAATATGCTTGACATAACAAGTTGAGTAAGATCAATAAGTGGTGTCTGTGAACATGATCAAAATGAGCATTCCAAAGGCATTCAATAAAATTCCAAATCCTAGGAAAAATGGGAAGAGTTGCCAATTGTGGACAATCCCTTCATTAGGTCTGGCAGTTGGTCAGAAGGTGGGAAAATGGGGATAGAGGGCTGATGTTCCACCATGCAGAATGTGAGAAGTGGTGTTCCCTGAGGCTCTCTTCCAAGACCCATATTTTGCATATAACAGATAAGGAAACTGAGAGCAATAGATCCAGATTTATATATCACCTCAAGTTAGGGAAAACAGTAAGTTTTGTAATGAGAGCAGGATTTTGCAAAAAAAAAGAAAAAGCTTCAACATTGTGGCAAAAGATAGCAAATATCTGGAACTCCCCCAAAGAGATCTGAATGTTTGCTCAAAAACATTTTACAGAACCATTGTAGACCCTAGGGCAGCAGCGGTAAAGAGAGTAGATTTTTGCTCATCACCACTTTCAAGAAGACATTACATGCCAGCTCCAGAGGCAGAGATGTCTCCTTCAGGTCTTTTACATTCATAAATTATATGAGGGAATAAGAAAAAAGCAGAGAAATTAAGTAATATTTTGTGTGTGTCTTCATGGAAGAAGAAACAGAGCTCCTTCCAGAAGTAATAGGGAATAATTATAATTATTACAGGTCTATAATTAAATATAATAGATACATAGTGAATGAGAAGCTGAGAAAAAGAAATCAAGCAAAAGATAATGGACAAGTTAATGGGACTGAAAGCCAATAACTTCTTCAGTTATGTTGCTCTGCATGAACAGGGTGTCTTTGGAGACATTGAATGCACTGATTGCCATCATTCCAATTTCTTTAGAGCCTAGAATGGTTCATGGAGATTGAAAGGTAACAGATGAAACCCTATCACATAAGAAAGGAGGAAGAGAGAAGATAGAAAACTCTAGACCAGTTAGCCTGACATCATAAAAGTGCTGGAGTCTACTATTAAAGAAAAAATACATAATGTAAAGTGGATAGTTAATGTCTTCCTTTTCATAAAGGACTATGGGTTAAACCTGGAATCTACAGGACACTGAGGGTGACATCAGTCAGAAAGAAGTTGCAGAGAAGTGTGAGGGACAGAATTTATCTTCACACAGAAAGGCCAGGATTGATGGAGGAGTCAGCATGGTTTTGTGCAAGGAAGATCATGTCCCACAAATCTGAAGATATAACATGGTTTACATGGATTTCAGTATGGATTTTGACAAAGTCCCAACTGCCAGACTGGTCCAGAAAGTTAACACAGAAGGGAATCGGAGGAATATTGCCAAACTTGCTCCTAAATTGTCTGGGTAATAGGAGATCAAAGATAATGGTGGATGTATGCTTTTCTCATTGGAAAACTGCAACAAGGAGTGTTCAAAACAATTGGTGCTGGGATCTTCACTGTTTGTGAAATATATAAATGATTTAGTAAGAATGTAGGTGGTATGATTACTAATTCTGCAGACAACACAAAAATTGGTAAAATCACAGAGAACAAAGACCATTATCTAAGGATACATCAGGATATAGGTTGACAGGAACTTTGGTCAGTGCAGTAGCAGGTGGAATTTAATCCAGACGTGTGAAGTAGTGTGCTACAGGAGGCCAAATTTTGATTGGACATTTAGAAGTATTGATGTACAGTGGGACATTGGGATCCAAATATCAGCTGACTGAAAGTGGTAAAAATGCATTTGCCATACTTGCCTTCATAATCTGAGAAACAGGGACACCATGTTGTAATTGTACAAAACACTGGTTAGACTGCACATAGAGTACTGCATACAGTTCTGGTTGCCACACTACATGAATGATGTGCTAGAAATAGAGAGAGAGAGTGCAGTAAAGATTTACCAGTGTGTTCATAAGACATAGGAGCAGAATTAGGCCATTCAGCCCATCAAGTCTGTTCTGCCATTCCATCATGGCTGATCACAAATCCCACTCAACCCCATACACCTACCTGCCTTCTCGCCATATCCTTTGATGCCCTGACCAATCAGGAAATAATCAACTTCCACCTTAAATATATCCACGGACATGGCCTCCACCACAGCCTGTGTCAAAACTTTCCACAAATTCACTACTCTCTGGCTAAAAAAATTCCTCCTTACCTCTGTTCTAAAGGGTCGCCCCTCGATTTTGAGGCTGTTCCCCCCAGTTCTGGATACCCCCACCATAGGAAAAATCCTCCTAACATTCACCTTTCAACATTTGGTAGGTTTCAATGAGATTCCCCCGCATTCTTCTAAATTCCAGTGAGTACAGGCCTAAAGCTGCCAAACACTCCTCATATGTTAATCCCTTCATTCCCAGAATCATCCTCATGAACCTCCTCTGGACTCTCTCCAATGACAACGCATCCTTTCTGAGATATTGGGCCTAAAGCAGTTGACCATATTCCAAATGCAGCCTGACCAGTGTCTTATAGAGGCTCAGCATTATCTCCTTGCTTGTATATTCTATTCCCCTTGAAATAAATGCCAACATTGCATTTGCCTTTTTTTTCCACCACAGACTCAATCTGTAAATTAACCTTCTGGGAGTCTGACACAAGGACTCCTAAGTCCATCTGCACCTCTGATGTTTGAACCTTCTCCCCATTTAGATAATAGTCTCCACTATTGTTCCTTTTACCAAAATGCATTATCATACATTTCCCAACACTGCATTCCATTTGCCACATTTTTGCCCATTCTACCAATTTGTCCAAATCCTGCTGCAATCGCATTGCTTCCTCAGCACTACCTACCCCTCCACCTATCTTTGTATCAACTGCAAACTTTGCCACAAAGCTATCAATTCCATGTTGTCTGGACTAAAAGGTGGTAGTCTTAAGTTAGGTTGGGCTTAATCACTTTGGAGTACAGGGGGCAGGATGGTGTCTGTATAGAGGTTTACCATCTTATGAGCAGAATTGATACGATAGTCAGAATCCTTTTCCCAGGGCATGGCAGACCAAAACTAGAGGGTGCAAGTTCAAGGAGAGAAGAGAAATTTGAAGGGTATCAGAGAGGTAGGTTTTTCCACACAGAGGATGGTGAATACCTGGAGCAATCTACCAGAGAAAGCAGTGGATGCAGATACAATTGCAATGTTGAAATGGCAGCTGGACAGGTACCAGAGTAGAAAAGGCATAGAGGGGTACTGGACCATTAGAGGAAAATGAGATTATCATAGATAATCAGCGTGGGTGAGGTAGGAGGAAAGGAATTGTTTCATGCTGTATGTTTCTGTAACTCTATGATTATGGAAACATAGAAAATACTAGAATCAACTTGAATTTTTGAAAGTCAACATGGATCATGCTTGTCAAATCTAAGAGAACTTTGTGAGTATAGAACAAGTAGAATAGATAAGGTAGAATCAGAAAATATGTTACATATGTACTTTTAAAAAGCTCTGAATGGAAGACCGTATGACCATAAGATATTGGAGCAGAATTGGTCCATTTGGCCCACTGAATCTGCTCCACCATTCCATTGTGGCTGATCCAATTTTCCTCCCAGCCTCACTTTCCTGCCTTTTCCCCATATCCCTTCTTGCTCTGTCCAATCAATAATCTATCAACCTCTGCCTTAAATGTACATAAAGACCTGGCTCCCACAGCTGCCTGTGGCAATGAATTCCACAGATTCACCACTCTCTTGCTGAAGAAATTCCTCCTCATCTCTGCTCTAAAAGGACACTCCTCTAATTTGAGGCTGTGTCCTCTGATCCTGGACTCTCCCACCATAGGAATCCTCCTCTCCACGCCCACTCTATCAAGGCCTTTTATCCCTCGTTCTTCTGAATTCCAGTGAATAAAAGCCCAGAGCAGTCAAATGCTCTTTATATGACAAGCCATTCAACCCTGGAATCATTTTCATAAACCTCCATTGAACCTTCTCCAGTTCCAACATATCCTTTCTAAGATAAGGGACACAAACCGCTCACAACACTCCAAGTGAGGCCTCACCAGTGCTTTATAAAATCTCAACGCTACATCCTTGCTTTTATGTTCCAGTCTTCTTGAAATGAAAGCTAACATTGCCTTCCTCACCACAGACTCATCCTGCAAGTTAACCTTTAGGGATTCCTGCACAATATGGTGACACACAAAAGACCATTAAGCAAAATCAGAGCACATGGGATTGGGATTAATATTCTGTCATAGATTTGGGATTGGTGAATGGACAGGGAGCTTTGGATGGTAATAAATACACAATTTTCGTGTTAGGAGGTTATGACAAGTGGGATGTCACAGGACCTCAATGCAAATTAGTGATCTGGATAAAGAGTGAACAAAGTAGAATAGATAAGGTAGAATCAGAAAATAACAGTCCTCAGCAGCCCTGTGTCCACCATGGAGAACATTAGGTTCCTGGGAACCACCATCTCTCAGGATCTGAAGTGGGAGCAGAACATCAGCTCCATCCTGAAGAAAGCCCAGCAGCGGATGTATTTCCTGCGGCTCTTGAGGAAATATGGTCTGCCTCAGGAATTGCTGCTGCAGTTCTACACTGCAGTCATTGAGTCTGTCCTGTGCACCTCCATCATTGTGTGGTTTGGAGCCGCCACCAAGCAGGATAGAACCAGACTACAGCGCACAGTGAGGACTGCCGAGCGCATCATTGGAGCCTCCCTGCCCTCTATTGTGGACCTGTACTCTTCCAGGTTGAAGAAGAGGGCGGGGAACATCATAAAGGACTCCTCCCATCCTGCGCACGGACTGTTTGATCTGCTTCCGTCTGGTAGGCGCTTCAGATCCCTCCAGACTAAGACTAATAGGCACTGGAGAAGTTTTTTCCCTACTGCGGTCACTTTGCTGAACAGTTAACTGCCGGTTAACTGTCGGCTAACTATTACTTGGATTGCACTACCTGTATGTATAATTTATATTTTCATTTATATTTATCATTATTATTGTTATGAGCAGAGAGACAACATCTGCCGGAAGTAAATTCCTTGTATGTGCATAGGTACTTGGCGATTAAAGTCTGATTCTGATTCTGATTCTGATATGCACTTTTAAAAAGCTCTGGATGTAAGACCGTATGACCATAAGATATTGGAGCAGAATTGGGCCATTTGGCACACTGAATCCACCATTCCATTGTGGCTGATCCGATTCTCCTCCCAGCCTCACTTTCCTGCCTTTTCCCCATATCCCTTCATACTCTTAGTGAACTTTCTAATGGAAGTGGCAGTGTGGCTTGTGAGGATGCAGAAAAGTTTTATAGGGACACTGGCTGCTAATGGACAGAGGCAGCATATAAAGTGAAAAAAATTATGAAGTCATCCACTTTAATAGAAAAATGAGAAAGGCAGAGTAATTTTTGAACAGTGAAACATTGATTGAAATGTGAGTTCAGAGGGTCCTCAATGACCTTACATAGAACACTGAGCTCTGGACAGACCATTCATTAAACTTGAACCACTGGAAGGGAACACACAGGTTACCTTTCCTGTATGAAAGCAAACGGTATGTTGACCTTTGTTGCAAGAAGATTTGAGTATAAAAATAAAGGCTTACTATTTATAGACTACATCTGGAATACTGTGTACATGTCTGGTGCAAAATGCTTAAGAAGAATATATTTAAAATGGAACCAAGTACAGGTTCACCAGATTGATTCATGAGATCGGGAAGCTTACTTAGCAAGAAATAATTAAGAAGGCTGGTCCAAAATTCCCTTTAGTTTAGAAGAATGAGAGTTCATCTCTTTGAAAAATACAGAATTCTTACAGGGTTTGAAAGGAAAGAGGTAGAGATGACATTTCTGGCTGGGGCATCTATAATGAGGAGTCATTCTCTAAGTAAGCGGTTTGGACATTCAGGACTGAGATGAGAAAAAATTCAAGAGATAGGCAGATGTTTGAAAGTCGGTACACAAGGGAGTTCTGGAGCCTCAGTTGCTGATTATGTCAAAGACAGGGATGAATCATTACTTGGTATTAAGAGGATCCAAGGACATGCGCATTGACCACTTCTGAAATTTAATGTCATAGACTTCGGCGGAGCGAAGTTCCACATACAAAGAACACAGGAAAAAAATATCCACTCCAGGCCAGTTATTTGCAAACAAATCTTCTGCTACATTTACACTTTCAAATAACAAAATCTCATCAGGATTTAGTCATCATGAGGTAAAAACAGAAAATACTGAAAATACTCAACACATCAGGCAGCATCTCTAGAAAGACAAACAGAGTTAAAGTTTCATGTCAAAGACATTTCACCAGCTCTGACCAGAAATATTTTCCAGCATTTTCAGTTTTTCCTTCAGATTTCCAACATCTGGGGTGTTTTTGTTTTTCATCAAGAATTTCAAAGGTTCATGGATGGTAAATCAACTTGTGTAATTTTGATCTTTAATATTGCTGTTTGCAAAGGCAATGCAGAAGTAAAGCTGTCAGAACATACTTTACTTTTCTTTGGGAGCAATAATGTATCTACCTATCTATCTATCTTTACTGAAGGCAATAACCCCTCAGCTAAATGACAGTGGTTGACACAATGGAGTCACAGAGAGATACAGCATGGTAACAGGCAGTTAAGCTCATGGGTCCACACTGACCAACAAGCACCCAGTTGCACTCGTCCTACAGAAGTATCATCTATATTCTTTCTACATTTCCATCAGATTTCACCATACACCTACTGAATGAGAGCATCTTACAGTGGCCAATTATCCTACCAAGAAACGGTGAGTAGATTCAAGTTCCTGGTGCCAACATCTCTGAACATCCATCCCAGGTGCAAGGTATTGATACAATTATGAAGAAGGTAGAGTAGCAGCTATGCTTCATTAGGAATTTGAAGAGATTTGGTCTGTCCTCGAAGGCTCTATCAAATTTCTGCAGATGTATCGTGGGAAGAATTCTGACAGGATGCATCACTGACTGGTATGCTCAGGATCAGAAAAAAAGCTGCAGAGGGTTGTAAACTCAGCCAGATCCATCATGGGCACCTGCCCCCCATCATCAAGGACATCTTCAAAGGCTGACGCCTCATTCAGGACCCTCACCACCCAGGACATGCCCTCTTCTCATTGAACCTGAAGACACCTACTCAATGTATCAGCAACAGCTGCTTCGCCTCTGCTATCAGATTTCTGAAAGGTTCATAAACTATGACCGCCACCTTACTATTATACTCTCTTTTTGCACTACTTATTCATTTTTTATATTTCTTGTCGTAACTTCTGGTAATTTTTTAATGTGTTGACTAGATTCCATATGGGAGGTTGGTCAAGAGTGTTCAGTTGCTTGGCATGCAAGATGAGGTATTAAATTGGATTAGACATGGGCTTTGTGGGAGAGGTCAGAGAGAGGTAGTAGATGGTTGCCCCTCTGACTGGAGGCCTATGACTAGTGGAGTGCCGCAAGAATCAGTGCTGGGTCCATTGCTGCTTGTTATCTATATCAACAATATGGATAATAATGCAGTTAGCTGGATCAGCAAATTTGCAGATGACCCCAAGATTGGGGGTGTTGTGGACAGTGAGTAAGACTATCAGAGCTTGCAGTAGGATCTGGAAAAATGTGCTGAAAAATAGCAGGTAGAATTTAAAGCAGACAAGTGCATGGTGTTGCATTTTGGCAGGACCAATCAGGGTAGGTCTTACAGAGTGAATGTTAGGGCACTGAGGAGTGTGGTAGAACAAAGGGATCTGGGAATACAGATCGATAATTCATTGAAAGTCATGTACAGGTATTTAGGGTTGTTAAGAAAGGTTTTGGCACATGGGCCTTCATAAATCAAAATATTGAGTACAGGAGATGGGCTGTTATGTTGAAGTTGTATAAGACATTGGTGAGGCCTAATTTGAGTATTGTGTGCAGTTTTGGTCACCTACCTACAGGAAAGAATGTAAATTAGGTGAAAAAGTACAGAGAAAATCTACAAGGATGTTGCCAGGACTGGTAAACCTGAGTTAAAAGGATAAATTAAATAGGTTAGGACTTTATTCTTTGGAACGTAGAAGTTTGAGAGGCGATTTGATGGAGGTATACAAAATTATGAGGAGTATAGATAGAGTAATTGCAAGCATGGTTTTTCCACTGAGGATGGGTGGGACTACAATTAGAGATCATGAGTTAAGAGTGAAAGGTGAAAGGTTTAAGGGGAATATGAGGGAAAACTTCCTCACTCAGTAGGTTGTGAGAGTATGGAACAAGTGGTGCATGTGAGCTCTATTTCAATGTTCAAGAGACATTTGGATAGGTACATGGATAGTAGGGGTATGGATGGCTATGGTCCCAGTGCAGGTCGATGGGACTAGGCTCTTAAATGGGTTGGGCTGGACTCAATGTGCCGTACTTGTTTCTGTGCTGTACTTGCCTGTGACTCTATGACTTTATTGAATTAAACTGGTGCTGTCAGCAATGATGATCCAGAGTCAAGCTTAACATCTGGAGATCTAAGACAAAACAGAGAATCTGTGATAACAGGGAGAATTTACACACTCCACACAGTGAGCAAATCAGGTCAGTACTGAGCCTAGGTTTCTGGCATTGAGGCAGTGACTGCGCTGCTGTACCAAGCTCTAGAGTCAAACCACAGAGCGCTCTCCGTTCGTAAAGGTGCCATTACACGACTACTTCTTTAAAAAGGAAATAAACCCAACTAACCGCTCACAAAATATATCATTGTTTTAAACTGTAGTGACTTGGAGTTGTGTTGGCCTTAGAGTTCAGTTGAGTTTGAGTGCGGTACTTTAGTACAACTGAGTGGTCCTGGTAAAGGTTAGGATAAAAGGAGAGACCTGAGCGTAATGGGACCAACGGACACCTTAATTTACACTCAGTGGCCACATGATTAGGTGCACCTGTACACCTGCTCATCAAATCAGTCATTCACATGGCAGCAACTCAATTGAAGCGGCCGCCTTCACTCAAGAAAAATATACCAGCCTATCCAGCCTCTCCTTATAACCCAAGCACTCCACTTCCAGGAAAGTCCGTGTCAGTCTTTTCTGTACCCTTCATTCAGGTGCCTTGCCATTCGGCATGGGCGATCACGTCTCTCCATCCATCACAGTCCCTGACCCTCCGAATTGTAGTTGTTGTCTCCCATGTTTCTAACCATGATGTTAATCCATCTATCATTCTCATCCTCTGTCGGCCTCTGTTTCTTTTTCCTTCCAGCTTTCCAGTTGTAACTAAATGTTCTAAAGTCTCTCTTCACATGATGTGTCCAAAGAATTTTGATTGCTGTTTTCTGATTTTTTAAAATAATGAACATTTTGTTTTCATTCTCTGTAGAACTTCTTTGTTGGTTATCCTGTCCGTATATGATAAGCATAGCATTCTTCTGAGGAACCACATCTCTCCTGCATTGATTCTTTTTTCCATTGCATTTGTGATGGTCCATGACTCCCAGCCATACATCAATATAGGAAGAATGTAACAGCTGAGAGTTCTAAGGCAGATGTCAATTGCTATTTTCTTGTTCGTTAGGATGTTTCTCGTTTCTGTAAATGTTGTTCTTGTCATTGATATTCTTGCTTTACGTCTGTTTCGCATTTGCCATCAGATGTTACCCATGATCCAAGGTACTTGAAGTTGTGAACTTGTTTCAGGATTTCATTTCCCAATATGATCCTACAGTTTGGGATATCAGGCTTCTTTGATATTACCATTACTTCAGTTTTCTTTTTGTTTAAGGTTAGGTCAAGTCTTTCTGTCTCTGCGTTGATGGTAGATACTAGTGTAACGCTCACGCGATCGGCTGGTGTATGTCTAGGGGAAAATCCACCCACCCACCAAACCGTGCCTCCCTTATACGTGGATGCTATGAAATGCACACTAGTACAAACTTGCACACCTCGAGTTTGTACTAGTGTGTACTAGTGTTAGTCCCTCGAGGGACCAACCTCAGTGGTCGACCAGCGTGCCTCCAGCACTGTCCTCCTTCCTCGCGATATACCCCCCACCAACTCCCCAAAAGTTTGTGCAATAACAACGCCCAGACCCACAAGAAAGAATAACATCTATCCCAATTGGTTAACAAATGAATACAATTCTCATTATCAGTAATTATAACCCAAACAAGCTGCGAGAGAAAGCACTCTCTCACCAGTTACCATAACAAAGAAACATCCCTACTTTTACTTAACAAAGAAGCCATTTTGATTAACATATGCAGTAACATAAGAAACCCTTTACACTAGCTTCTGTAAATTTACTTCACTGTTTGCTATCAGTACTGTATCATCTGCATAGCAGAGGTTGTTGATATTGTATCCTCCTGTACTTATTCCAGGTAGGTTTTGTATGGTTCTCATGATGTTTTCACTGTACAGGGAGAACAGGTCTGGTGATAGAACACAACCCTGTCTGACTCCTCGCTTTATTGGCTGATATTCACTAATCTCATTGTCTATCTGTATGGCTGTACTTTGTTGCCAGTAGAGATTCCTGATTATTCTTAGATCTTTTCCGTCAATATTAATATCTTTAAGCATTTTCATGATGACTTGGTGTTTCACTGTGTCAAAAGCTTTTGTGTCGTCAATGAAACAGAAGTATAGGTATTGTTGTACTTCTATTGACCTTTCAATAATATTCCTGAGCATGTAAGTGACGTTTGATGTTCTCTTGCCTTCAACAAAGCCTCTCTGTTCTTCACTGATCTCTGGTTTAATTTTGTTTCTTATTCTGAGCATGATGATTCTAAGTAGAATTTTTGTGAGGTGGCTCATTAAACTAATTGTTCTGTGTTGTCCACACTCTGTTGCACCTGGTTTCTTTGGCAGTGCAATGAATACTGTCTTTAAAAGAGCTTCTGGTGCTTTGCTACTGTTGTATATTCTATTCAATAAGATTGTTAATTTTTCCACACCAAAATCTTCTAGCGCTTCATACACTTCAACCGGAATGTTATCTGGTCCTGATGATTTCCCCTTTCACATTTTCTTCATAGCATGTTCCACTTCTTCTTTCAGTATTGCTGGGCCCTCATCGTTCTGTACCCTATGTAATTTAATCGCGTCTTTCCTATAGCTGGCTGACCTGAGCCGAGCACTTTGAATTTATTGTCTTCTGATCAACTCCTGAATATCTCAAACTGTCTCTCCTGTCAATGATCAAGATGTTTGCAGATATGCATTTGTTAGAACCCCCATCCTTCTGTGAACGATGTTTTCAGAGTTCAATTAATCTGTGTTTCCATGTATAAAATTTTAACCTTGAATTAGGAAAGACTATTTCATCAGACTCTGTAGTTTTTAAAGGGTTGATACATGTCTGAAGCTAATTGAATCTTTTATTGTCTGATCACAATAAAAAATGAATCCATTGTAGGATTATGTAAATAAAACATGTGAGAGTTGTTTTATGTGCTTAACAAAAGCCACAGCCCTTTACTTCCATTACAAACACACCAACAGCAGTTGCCTTAGACTGGCGTCATTATGTCAGACACCATCTTTGAAAGTGAACACAACAACTCAGTGACAGTGTTTGTGAAATATGTAGAACAGTTTCTATTCTGAATAATATGTGTCATCTGTCACCCATTACATTACCTGACAGCGGTCCCCCTCAGAATTCACAAAAACCAACTTTGTGAGTCTGTCTGGAGCTCATACGATCTGTTCAGCTCAGGTCCTACGTGCCTCGGTTGGAGTAACAGCCGGTGCCTCTGGCTCGTCCAGGGGTATGCTGACATGTTGTGATGCAGTGGGTACTGTAGTGGAAACTGCCAGGTCTTGGCGATCTACAGAAATACATTCAGGTTTACCCTTGTTATCTACAATAAAAGTCTTTACGCCTCGTTCCAAAAGACCGAGCGGGCTATCATAAGGGAGCTTAAGGGGGTGTTGATGTGCATCATGGCAGACAAAAGGGAATGAGGTAGAACGCATGTGAACTGGAACCCAAGAGTGACCTACACCATGATGGGAGGTAGGAATAGGTGTAAAAGAATTAAATTTACTGAGGAGAGCAGAGCGCTGCCGAGACTCCAACCAGGCAGTTGTGGCATCAGGAATAAAATTACCTGGCACCCGTAGTGGCTGCCCAAACACCAGTTCAGCTGCAGGTCCTCATTTGGAGCCATTCTGAGCAGGACCCATGGGATATGACCACGCCACCACTCATCCGTCAGGGAGGCCCTCAGAGCAGCCTGTAAGAAATGGTGAAGCCACTCACACAGGCCATTGGACTGCAGGTGATATGCCATGATGTGATGCAATTTAACACTCAGGTTCCTGGCCACTATAGTCTAACGTGAACTGGTTACTGCGGTCAGAAGAACTATTAGGTGGGGTGCAGAACCAAGATGTTGATGAATGCCTGAGCCACATCAGCAGCCCTCATCAAGCAGGGAAACCTCTAGCCATCTGGTAGTACAGTCCCCCATGGTAAGGAGATGCATGAAACTGGGGGCGAGAAGAAGAGGATCTAGTCAAACCATCGCTCAGGAACCTCGAAAGTGCCAATGATACCTGAACATGACGATTAATTTTCACCTGCTGAATCAGAAAGCAGTCTGTGTTCCAGTCTCGCAAATTCTTCCTAAGGCCATGCCACATAAATTTTAAAACAACCAGTTTGTCAAAAGCCTTCCCGCCTGGATGCGAGAGGCTGTGAATGGAATTAACATCAGTAAGCAGGCAATATGAAGGTTAGAGCAATCAGTTAAGACATCACACTGAAGAGAAACTCCGGTGTCCCCGAACTTAACATCAGTCAACCACAGGCCCGTGACTGGTGTCCTGTAAGCCTAGACCTCTGGGTCAATAGCATTGTTAACTTCCATGCCGGCATAGTCAACCCCAATGTGTATGGTATTGACAGCAAGCCATGGGAGGCAATTAGCCACAGCATAATTTTTCCCTTCAATGTGTTGTGTGCCAGGCGTGAGTTCTGAAATGTAGACCAGAATACGATGCTGCCATGCAGACAAGGATCGAACATTTTGGCCATCACGTGCACAAGGGTTTTGTGTCAAAGGACGCTGTGAAATGCTGACCCTCGAGTAGAAAACAAAAACAGTAGATGGCCAGATAGGGACCAAAAATATTGCAGTCAAACATGCTGTGCTTGCTCTCGGGGGTAGGGTTCAAGCTGCTGGCTGAAGAAGGTGAGCCGCTGCTACAGGTCTCCAACCATCTGTTCGTGCACAGCAACCACAGCATTGTCTGGGGCATTAGTAATAATGGCTATAAGCGTATTGGGAAGCAGGTACACAAGCAGGGTTGCACTCGAAGGAGCTTGTTTGATGTCATTAAATACTTTTGTCTTGTCTGCTGACCACTCAAGCATGCAGTTGGGGGGCACAGCCTTTAAGGGCTATCTACAAGGGGAACGTAAGTTTTGACAATAAGACCATAAGACATAGGAACAAAAATAAGCCATCTGGCCCATTGACTCTGCTCCGCCATTCAATTATGGCTGATCCTTTTTTTTATCTCCTCCTCAACCCCAGTTCCTGGCCTTCTCCAATTAACCTTTGATGCCATGTCCAATCAAGAGCCTATCAATCTCTGTGTTAAATGCACCCAGTAGTCTGGCCTCCACAGCTGCATGTGACAAAGATTTCCACAAATCTACTGCCCTTTGGGTAAAGAAATTTCTCCGCACCTCTGTTTTGAAAGGGTGCCTCTCTATCCTGAGGCTGTTCTCTCCTGTCCTGGACTCTCCTCCATGGGAAACATCCTTTCCACATCTACTCTGTCTAGGCCTTTCAACATTCAAAAGGTTTCGGTAAGATCACCCTTCATCCTTCTGAATTCCAGCAAGTACAAATCCAGAGCCATCAAACATACCTTGTATGATAACCCTTTCATTCCTGGAATCATCCTTGTGAACCTCCTCTGGACCCTCTCCAATGCCGGCACATCTTTTCTAAGATGAGGGACCCAAAACTGTTCACAATACTCAATGTGTGGCCTCACCAATGCCTTATGAAGTCTCAGCATCACATCCTTGCTCTTGGATTCTAGACCTTTTGAAATGAATGGTAGCATGGCATTTGCCTTCCTTACCACTGACTCAAACTGCAAGTTAGCCTTCAGGGTGTCCTGCACAAGGACTCTCAAGTCCCTCTGCATCTCAGATTCCTGGATTTTCTCCCCATTTAGAAAATAGTACGCACATTTATTTCTACTACCAAAGTGCAAGACCATGAATTTATCAACACTGTATTTCATTTGCCACTTTCTTGCCCATTCTCCTAATCTGTCTAAGTCCTTCTGATTCCTGCCTGTTTCCTCAACACCACCTGCCCCTCCACCAATCTTTCTAACAAAGCCATCTATTCCATCATCTAAATCATTTATATACCACATAAAAAGAATTGGTCCCAACACCGACCCCTGCAGAACACCACTAGTCACTGGCAGCCAACCAGAAAAGGATCCTTTTATTCCCACTTGCTGCCTCCTACTAATCAGCCAATGCTCTAACCATGTTAGTAACTTCCCTGTAATATAATACATGGGTTCTTAACTTGGTAAGTAGCGTCATGTGTGGCACCTTGTCAAAGGCCTTCTGAAAATCCAAATATACAACATCCACTTCATCCCCTTTATCTATCCTATTTGTAATCTCCTCAAAGAATTCTAACAGGTTTGTCAGGCAGGATTTTCCCTGAAGGAAACCATGCTGACTTTGTACTATCTTGTCCTGTGTCACCAAGTATTCCGTCACGTCATCCTTAACGATTGGCTCCAACATCTTCCCAACCACTGAGCTCAGGCTAACTGGTCTATAATTTCCTTTCTGCTGCCTTCCTTCTTTCTCAAAGATTGAAGTAACGTTTGCAATTTTCTAGTCCTCTGACACCATGACAGAGTCCAATGATTTTTGAAAGATCATTTCTAATGCCACCACAATCTCTAATGCTACCTCTTTCAGAACCTGAGGGTGCAGATCCTCCAGTCTAGGTGACTTATGTACCTTTAGGTCTTTCAGCTTTTTGAGCACCTTCTCTCTTGTAACAGTAACTGCACCCACTTCTCTTCCCTTACACCCTTCAACACCCGCACACCGCTAGTGTCTTCCACAGTGAAGACTGATGCAAAATACTCATTTAGTTCATCAGCCATCTCCTTGAACCCCATTATTATTACTCCTGCCTCATTTTCTAGCGGTCCTATATCTACTCACTTCTCTTTTATTTTAACATTGCTGCTCTGCTGACATCCCTGCCAGCAGCTCCTTCCAATTTACTTTGGCCAGCTCCTCTCTCATACCGCTGTAATTTCCCTTACTCCACTGAAATACTGCTACATCAGACTTTACTTTCTCCCTATCAAATTTCAAGTTGAACACAATCATATTGTGATCACTGGTTCTCAGCGTTCTTTTACCTAAAGCTCCCTAAGCAGCTCTGGTTTATTACATAACACCTAATCCAGTATAGCTGATCCCCTAGTAGGCTCAACGACAAACTGCTCTAAAAAGCCATCTCATAGGCATTCAACAAACTCACTCTCTTGAGATCCATTACCAACCTGATTTTCCCAATCGACCTGCATGTTAAAATCTCCCATGACTACCATAACATTGCCCTTTTAACTCAGCTTTTCTATTTCTTGTTGTAACCTGTGGTCCACCTTTCAACCACTGTTGGGAGGCCTGGATATAACTGCCATCAATGTCCTTTTACCCTTGCAGTTTCTTAACTCAACATCTTCTGATCCTATGTCACATCTCTCTACTGATTTGATGCCATTCTTTACCAGTAGAGCCACACCAACCCCTCTGCCTACCTTCCTTCCCCTCTGATATAACGTGTAACCCTGGACATTCAGTTCCCAATAACAACCATCCTTCAGCCACGATCCAGTGATGACCATAACATCATACGAGGCAATCTGTAATATTGCAACAAGATCATCCACTAGATTCCTTATAGTACACACATTTAGATACAGCACCTTGATTACCGTGCTATCCTTTCTGATTCTGCATCCCTAATGTTTTGATACTCAGCCTGTTGGCTGCAACTAAGCCCCATCACCTGCCTGCCCTTCCTAACAATCTGACTGTACGCCATCTTTACTTTTTTACTATCTGTCCTATCGTGAATCCCTTCACTCTGGTCTCACCGCACCCCCCCCCCCCCACCAATTTAGTTTAAACCCTCCCCAACAGCTCTAACAAACCTGCCCGTGAGAATATTGGTCCCCTTCGGGTTCAGATGCAACTCATCACCTTTGAACAGGTCATACCTCCCCCAGAAGAGATCCCAATTATCCAAGAACCTGAAGCTCTTCCCCCTATATCAGCTTCTTAGCCATGCATTTATCTGTTTGGCAGCTGACAGAATGAAACTGTGAAAGAAATTCACTTCACCTAAAACCTTCTGCAGTGCTTCGATCGTGCAGGGCAGTGGAAAGGCAATAATAGCACCAGCTTTGGATGGCAGGGGGCGTCACACCTTCTACAAAGATGTGGTAACCAAGAAAATCAATTGAAGACAACCTGAACTGGCAACTAGCAGGATTAATAATCAGCCCATGTTGTCTTAAGCGCTTGAAAGATGTTGCGGAGATGTGATAAGAGCTCAGCTGGATACACTGACAACGAGTATGTTGTCCAGGTAAACAAAAAGAAAATCTAAGTCCTTTAACACTGAGTCCATTTGCCACGGGAAAGTGTGCTGCATTTTGCAGCCCAAGGGCACATGCAGAAACTCAAATAGGCCAAATGAGGCTAGAACTGCAGTTTTGGGAACATCCTCAACACACACAGGCACCTGATGGTAGCTCATGACTAATTCCACTTCAGAAAAAGTTATCTTTCCAGCTGAACGTGCTGAAAAGTGTTGAATATGTGGGACTGGGTAATGGCCTCATAAGGCCACGGTAATGGCCACATGGATGGCAACCATTATCAGGCTTGGGGACGGGTGAAGCTCAAGGGCTATTTGACCTGCGTACAATGCAAAACATTTCCATGTTAGCAAGCTCAGCCCTCATGCTGGCCAGCTCTTCTGCGTGCAGTCTACGCACATGGGCATGAGCTGGTGAGCCAGTTGTGGAAATGCGGTGCTTGACACCATGCTTTGTTTCTGTGATGGATAATGTAGGCTTGGTGAGGTTTGGGAAGTTGCAAGTGAGCAAAATCAGCTTGTGAGTGAATTCACGTGGAGGTGCATGCCCTTGACAATCATCTTGGGGAATTTACTGGGGGTATAAGACAATGATCTAAAGCCCTTTGTGTCCACAAGCTGGCAGTTCTTAAGATCTACTAACTCTCCCTTAGCACACAAGAAATTTGCACCGAGCAGAGGTCTAGCAACTTTAGCCAAGAGCAAATCCCATGTGTAGCATCATCTACTGAAGCAGAGGTTCACGTGTCATGTCCCAGTGAGGATTCTCCACGCTCTGCCATATAATCAATAGGCGATACAGAGAGCACTCTCACTTGAGCACATGTGTCACACTGGAAGTGTTGCCCTTTGTTACGTACCCCGTAACTGGGTCACTTACCAGCAAAGATAGAGAGGTCCGTTGAAGTCTGATGGTACTAATTTTTAACAGTATTTATTGATAAAAATACACAAAAATAATATCAATGCAACCATACAGATAATATACTTCATCAATACTAAATCTAAAAGCACGGGTATAATAATAATCAATAAGAAGTAACTCTATCGTTGTCTAGGGGATAATGTATTGTCCGATGGAAATATAAAAGTCACTCAAGTTCATTCAAGCTGCAGGCTGCAGCCTTTGGTTGGAGTCAAGAGAGAGAGTTTAAAACTTGCCCATTCCTTTTATGATGTCAATCCTTCAAGAGTCGTTGGGGCTGATTTCTCCTTTGTTTTAGCTAAAGCCGTTCTTCCGTGGTAAGGCCCACCAATTCCGAGGCAAATGGAAAAGGACGCACGTGGGCTTTCCACCGGCTTTCGCTATTACGCTGTTACAGGATTTCTAGCGTTTCTTCTGGTGCGTCTCAAGGGGCTGTTCCCCAGACCCTCTTTTATCCTGACTCACAGGGTCTCAGATGTCAATCAGGTTGGAAGGATGCCACCCCTCAACCAGCCTACTTTTGGTCATTCCTTGAGGGCATCGATGAATAGCACAGTGCTCAATACACAATTCCGTCTCCAAGAGACAATGGCCGGTTCCTGTGGCTTTGAAATCGCTGAGGGCCAGGACATTCCAAACCCCCTGTGGATTCTGTGTCTCTCTCTCATTTCCTGGGTCTCCTGACCTGAATTAATAGCGATCTTGCGATTCTCAAAAAGGAGGGGGCTACTTTCTACCCTTCGGCACCTCAGAGTTGGGGCGCAGGCGTAACACCTTAAAGAGTGTCTGTAATGAACAATAGACATCCCTGGCAGCTGGAATCCTTGGTGTTCGGAGACTTCCGATGTCCCCATGTACTGGCACTGTTGAAGCTGCATGGCATTCGTGCCAAATCGTATGCGGTAAAAACATAAACCTTGCGTTGTCTGGTTCAAAGCTGCAGGCTTGGGTCTGCTAAGAGGGTCTAATGAGACAGGGAAAAGCTGAGGAACAATGCACCTCTGCCTGACTGAGTGTAGACTATCAGACATTTTAGCAAGCTCCCAATGGTCCTTCACCAGTGAATTAGTGAGGGTTGTGTGAACTTGATCAGACATTTGTTGCATAAAGAGTTCTTTAAAAATGAAACAAGGATTCTGATTGCCCAGGAGAGATAGTACATGGTCCATTAGTTATGAAAACCCAGCATCACCCAGGCTGGGCAAGGAGAGCGACAGCTTGGTGTGCTCAGACTCATTCAGTCTAAAATTCAGAAATAGCTGAGTTTTGAGAGAACATATTTATCACGTGCGGGCGGGTCTTCTGGTAGACTGACCACTCTAGCTGCAGCAGAACTACTTAGTGATGCTTCAACATAGTAAAATTTGGTATGGTGCACAATGATTTCTCACAGAGCAAACTGGGTTTCTGCCTGTGCAAACCATCCAGTAGAATGCTGCTCCTAAAACTCCAGGGTCACCAGTGTAGGGTTTTGTGAATAAAACACGCGAGTCACTTTATGTGTTTAACAAAATCTGCAGCCCTTTACAAATCAAAAGCAGTCGCCTTACACTGACATTGTTATGTCAGACCCTGTCTCTTAAAGTGAACACAACAATGATAGTGTTTGTGAATTATGTAGAACAGTTTCGATTATGAACAAAATCTGTCATCTGCCACCCATTACATTACCCTACACCATTTATTTTACTGTTTATGTTGTACACAAACAGACAAAATAGTTTCAGTGTTTTAAAGGAAGTCAATACAAGCTTAATCTAAAAGCAATGATAATAATAGGATGGGAAAACTTCTTGAACTGGAAATATTTTTGATACAATTAACAGTGATGGGTTAATAGTATATATCAAAAAGAACTGGACATGCTGTGTTTGTTCTCTTTTGAACAGAAAAGGCTGAAGAGTGACTTGCAAAATTAGAGATACATTGTCCACAAAATTATGAGGGGCACAGATGAACTAGATAGTTTTCCCTTGAGCAGAGAGAATAGGATTAAAAGGTAGGATATTTAAAGGAGATTTGGGGAAGATCGTTTTCATGTAGCGGGTGTTTGAAATCTGAACTCACAGCCCGAGGGATTGATGGATGGATTTTAGATGAGTACTTGAAATGCCATAGATAGAAGCTATGCAGTGAACGATGGGAACTAGGGTTAGTGTAGGTATCTGGTATGACTCAATAGGGCAAAGAGCCTGGGTCCAGTGACTATATCGGTTTTGTAATAAAAGAAATAAGTAGTTGCAATGTTGATCGAAATCTGGTTTAGCCACAAGTGTAGCAATTCTCTCACCACTGCTTAGGAAGTAGAGAGAGTACCGGAGGACAAAGGATCCAGAGGGGAAAGATTTCAGCTGTGGGATTAGAGTTCTTCTTGGAGCAAGCATTGCTTGGAAAGTGTGTAAAGATACAGGTTGCAGAGAAATGCTATAGAAAACTACATTATATCAAGTGGTTATGAACTAGATGGAACTCAGTGCCTGTAGGTGTCGTAAATATAGAGTCCAAAGGGAATTGAAAAGGCACTTTAGGGAAAACAATCTGAGGAAAGAAGGAACAGGATGGACTGGAAGACTCAGCACAGACCAGATTGCGCCAGATGGCTTACCTCTGTGCCAAAACACTTCTGTGATCCTTTTGTAGGTTATATAATGTAAGAGAAACCCATTAAACAAAATTAAATTTTGATTCGAAAAGACTGTTCCATCAAATCTTTAGTACCTCATAGTTCGATATGTAGTTGAAGCCAATTGAATCTTTTATGATTTGGATTTATCTTGCAGCAAGGTGTGGGTGGCTATCCTTTTTAAGCTTAGTGAATGCAGATGTGTGAAGCAACTCCCCCATATCTGTAATTCTGGTCACAAGGGCTACGTCCCCATGACTGGGAAGCGGCAGTACAATTGTCAATGACGACATATCACTTCAGGCAAGTTTAGAAAGAACCAAATTGTTGTAGAATGACACCAAAAGCCACAGAAATTAAGCAGCAGCTGAACAGCTCCTGATTCCTTTAAGTGGCATTGCATCAGTTTCCTTGCAGCAAATAAATGTGTATTCATCCACACAAGGTTAGGAACGGGCAACATGGCTTGAGTATTGTGCTTCAGAATTAGAGAAAGTAATTTTGCAGTTGAGTGGTGTGAGCCTGCTTTCTATGTTCATAGAATTAGAATTCAGAATTAGGCTGTGAATTCAGAATTAGATTAAGTAATTTCTATAACTCCTTAACCAATACTACACATTGAGTAACTTGAATCATGAATATGCATGCACACCAAAATACTGTAATGGAAGTATTAGCTTTATTTATACGCACACATCAAAACCTACAGTGAAATGTATTGTTTGCATCAACAACCGACACAGTCCAGGATGTGCTGGAGGCAGCCCACAGTGTTGCTACGGTACCAGCACCTAAGCTGCATGCCCTAAATCGTACACACTTGGAATGCGGGAGGAAACCAGAGCACCCAGAGGAAACCTACACAGTTGCATGGAAAACATATGAACTTCTTATTGACAGCAGAAGGAATTGAATCCCAATCTTACAGCTGGTGCTGTAAAGTGTTACCTTAACCGCTACGCTATCTGGCAGCCCCTTAAGGAAGCATAATTAATATCTAGGTTGCAAAGAAAAGACAGGGTTCTTGAGAGTTGCAAGGAAGTCAGAAAGGAACTTAAAAACAGATTAGGAGAGTTAGAAGGGGACATGACAAGCCTAGGTGAGTAGAATTAAGGAAATTCCAAGGCATTTTGCACATACATGTAGAACAGGAGGATGACTGCAGTGAGGTAAGAGAGATCAGGGATAAAAGAGAAAATATATGCCTGGAGTCGAAAGTGGTAGGAAAGGTCCTTAATGAGCACTTCACTTCAATATTCACCAGTGAGAGGGACCTGAACAAACGTGAAACCAGTGTAGAACAAACTGATGTGATGGAACATGTCAAGGTTAAGAAAGAGGATGTACTGGAACTTTTGAAAAACATTTGGATTGATAAATCCCCAGAGCCACATGGGATACACCCCAGATTACTATGGGAAACAAAACAAAGATTGTTGCACTGTTGACATTGATCTTTGTGTCCTCACTAGGGTAGTACCAGAAGATTGGAGGATGGAAAATGCTATGTCTTTGTTCAATAATGGCACTAGGAATAGCTCTGGGAATTAGAGACCAGTGAGATTCTTAGAGGTAGGTTTTATGAGAATTTGGAGAAGCATATCGTCTATATGGATTTTAGTAAGACATTTGATAAGCTTCCCTATAGTAGGCTCATTCAGAAAGTCAGGAGGCATGGGATCCAGGGAAACTGGCTCTGTGAATTCAGAACTGGCTTGCCCATGGAGGTATCAGATGGACTGCATTCTGCCTGGAGGTCAGTAACCAGTGGCTTTTCACAGGGACCCCTGTTCTTTGTGATTTTTTTCAATGAGTTAGCTAAGGAAGAGGGAGGGCTGATTAGTATGTTTGCAGATGACACAGAGGTCAGCGGAGTTATGCAATGCGTAGAGGTTTATCATAGGTTACAACAGGGCATTCATACGGTACAGAGCTGACCTCAAAAGTTGCAGATGTAATTCAGTCCAGTGAAGTGTGAAGAGATTCACTTTGGAAGGTTGGACTTGAAGGCAGAGTACAAGGTGAATGGAAAGATTCTCAGCAGTGTGGAGGAACAGGGGGATATTGGGGTTCATATTCAAAGGCTCCTGAAAATTGCAGCACAAGTTGGTAAGGTGGTTAAGAAAGCTTACAGTGTGACAGCCTTCATTAAGGATTAAGTTCAAGAGCCATGAGGTAATGGTGCCCCTCTAGAAAAACTCAGGTTAAACCAAACTTGGAGTACTGTGTTCACTTGCGGTCAGCTCATTGTGGAAAAGATGTGGAAGCTTTAAAGAGGGCAGAGTGGAAGTTTAGCAGGATGCTATCTTAATTCAAGGGCATGTCTTACAAGATGATAAGAGGCATTAATGGAGAGGACAGTCAATTCCTTTTCCCAGGGCAGAAATAGCTAATGCCAGGGGACAGCATTTTATGGTGATTGGAGGAAAGTATTGAGGGGGTGTCACTGAGAGTGGTGAGTGCATGGAAGGCACTGACTGGTACAGTGGTAGAGACAGATACATTAGGAAACATTTAGTTAGGCACATGGATGAAAGAAAAATGGTGGGCTGTGAGATGGAAGGGTTAGATTTAATTCTGGAGTAGGTTAAAAGGTTAGCACAACATTGTGGGCTGAAAGGCCTGTATTGTGCTGTACTGTTCCATGTTCTATGAAACAATATAAAATGGAACATAGCTTCTTTAATAAACAGTTAAATTCTCAGTTGTGCCCATTCCACTGCTTCCTGTGGCCAACAACAAGAAATTGCATATCGGCATAAAAAAGAGAGAAATTTTAAAGGTTGAGGCTCCTGGCCCTTTCTTCTTTTTGAAGCGGCAGTGAATGTTCTAGGCTAATTTATAATTCTGCTGTTAAATTGTTGATGTTTGGATTACAAAATCTAATTGATGTTAATTAAACCATGCTTCAGTTCATTCAAAGGTTAATTGCTATTCAGGAGGTATGTCCCTTCAACGTGGCTCATGGAAACTTTCTGCTTCTGGATAGAAATGCTTGATCTCATGACAATTACCAGCAGTGGTGTTTAGTTACCGGGTAAGGCAATTGCAGGAATGAACATGGAGTATCAACATGAGTAGGGAGGGAGGGGCAACTCAAAAAAAGCCTTACTTTCGGAAGAGAACTAGACTCAGAAGCAGGTTTATTATCAATCTCTTATATTTGGTGAAATTTATTGTTTTGCTGCAGTACTACTGCACAAAGACATAAAATTACTACAAAATACAACGTAGATAAATAGTGCAAAATAAAAGGGTAGTGTTTAAGAAATCTGATGATAGTGGCGAGGAAGCTGTTCCTGAATCACTGAGTGTACGTCCTCAGGCTCCTTCCCAATGGTAATAATGAGAAGAGGGAATGTCTCGGATGGTGAAGGCCCTTAATGATGTGTAGGGCTCTCAGTACCAGTAACTGTGGTGTTAACTGTTCAAGCTAACAAAATGGCTTCTCTGTAATGTTACTTAATGCTGTAATGGGTTTCTGTAGCTGGAATGTTTGGGTTATAACTGCAGATAAGGGGGGGAACTAACCAATGGAGAATTGTTATGCTATCTTGTATGTGTGAGCTGAGCGGCAGTTCGCGGTCTTTCTCGGGGAGGTGAGCGAGGAGGACGGACGTGTGAGGAGCGGACAGCGGTTCCAGTGTGGCAGATACTGGAATTCGACAGTTCAGACAGTGGCCCAAGGCTCGGAAGGTCGTTGTGGGTGGAACTGGAGGCGTGAGCTCCAACATATTAAAATATTATGTGCACAAACTGATAAACTTACTGATTTGGCGCCTTTAGGTTATCTGTTTCTACTAACACATCACTAAGAAATAACTATAAAGTTGTAATTATTTACTCACCTTTGGTGTATTGTCTGATATTTGTGTTGTGGGCGTGTACTGGGGGGAGCATTACACCGTATTTACAACGAAGTATTGCACTATTGGCAGGGCGATGGCGGTTCACTCTAGGTGAACGGGGGTAAATTGGGGGCACGGATGCTACAGATGGATTTTGCCTCCTTTAGGCAGCACCTCTTGAAGATGGCCTTGACCATTTTCCCATGATAGAGCTGGCTGAGTCTATAATTCTCTGCAGCCTCTTGCGATCCTGTACATTGGAGACTCCATACCAAGCTGATATGCAACCTGTCAGAATGCTCTCTACCATATATGTACAGAAATTGGTGAGATTCTTTGGTGACATACCAAATCTCCTCAAACCTCTAATGAAGTTTGTGATGGAAGAAGAGTGGCAGGATATGACAGGAAGAAGAGAAACGGAGCTGGCTTGAAAAGTGGGAGAACAGTATTGCCATGGAAATTGGAAATGGCGAAAGATTGTGAAGGTGATATTGAAAAGGGAAAAATTCACTGGAGGAAATCAGATTTGTATAAGAGAATGGCAGTAATTGACTGATGGGGAAAACTACCAACTAAAATCAATAAAGGCACCTCCTTACAGTTCTACCACTTCTATAAAAAGTGTGACTTTATGCCACTGATTTGCAATTGAATTTAATAGAATGTGTCATCTTGATTCGTTATATGTATACATCAAGAATTATTAGCTTATTAATGAATAAATACAGATATTGAAAACTTGGTGCTGTACTTTAATTAAGTCACGAATACTAGATTTATACCATGCAAGGAAAAGCAATGTACAAGATATTTCCACAGGACAATCACAACGTACCAAGTCATGCCTGCAATTTGTCCCTTGTACTTTTTATAATGAATGACCATTGATTTTGGAGCACGCAGCAGATCAGATAATGATTTAGGAGTGAAAACTAACAAAACAATATTTTTGCACAAATACAGGTGATTCATAATTAAGAGAATAGAATAAGTAATGGGTAAGGAAATATTAATATACGATAAAGGAGAATCCAATTTTTAAATTCAATTTGGCTCTCTGGAAAACCAATTGTAAAATGCTAGAATAATTTAGTCAAGTATCATTCTCCATCCAAAGATCATCTCATTTGGTTTCACTTACCAAAGCCTATCCAATTAAAGTTAGGTTTACTATTACATAGAAAACATAGAGAGGTGGTAATTACTGTAAGTGCTGCATTGGCAAGAACTGGATTTAACAGTAAAATTTCAGTAGCAATAGCCCACTTTGAGAATGTGGTTAAAACTTCTTTAATTTAATCCAAAATCCCCTGCAATTTCATTTGTTTTCAGCTATCATTACATTATCCATTACTTTGCCATTGTCTATTTTCAATTTTTTATCCTATTTCTTTAAATAATTTCATATATTGTTCCTTTTGTAAATCCCCTCCGCTTCTCTATTCAACCACTTAATATATCCTATTTCTTTCTGTATTTTCTCCAGTGTAAGGGTTTATTTTTGAAATAGTAATTTCTATATCCTGCCTGCTGATTTGACTTTAGCACAGTGAAAGCAACCAGCTTAAATTTGGGTGATCCATCTTCACTTAAAGCTGAGAGCAGTACCGAACAAAAAAAAAATGACATGGATTTTTATAAGGCTGTTGACAACCTCAGGGTCTCTCAAAATGCTTCACAGCCAGTTAAGCAAGTGCAGCCATAAGGTCTGTTTTGGTCAGTGACCAGGAATCGTATGAGACTGTAGTTTCTCTATTTCCTCTCTCTTCCAAAGCTAGACCAAATAATCCTACAACCCTTCCTTCTGACATTCCCTGGGTTTAGTTTGTACTTCTCAGTTTCTCCTACCCAAACATTATCGGCTGATTGTCGTCCGTAAAATTGGCAGGCAAATTGTGCAAAACTAGCTCCCAAGACAGCAAGATATTAACAGCCAGATACTCCACTTAAGCAATGTTCGTTCTGAGGTAGATCAAACCCAGGACACTTATATGAAATCTCCATCTCTACAATCGAAGTTACCTCTGATCATTTGCATCCAGCCAGGAAGAGAAGTGAGGCTGTTTAATCATGTTATCCTGAAAGATACCACCCAGACAAAGCAGGATTTGCCCAGCGTGGCAGCAAAGTGCTAAACATTCTGGGTATCAGCTACAAAAGTGAATTTGTTTGCATGTGATAGCTTGCATTCAATTCTTGAACTGTCAGATCAAAGTTTTTTTACCTGGATACCCATTTCAATGTGACTGTTTTGAGAAATCCTGCAATGGCTCCAACTTTTCCCTTTTTAAAACATAGAATTATTCTACTCTTCTGTCTTAGCAATTAAATTTTCCCAGGAATTGGCACTCTCTCCCCTCCTAAGCTAAACTTGTTTGCTAAGTAGTTCTACGTCATGTTTTTGTTCTTAAGGTATTCAAAGATTTCTAATTATAAATCTTTCTCACAGGTTTCCAACTAAATGGACTCAGTCCTTTCATCTGAGGATAATCATCACTTTTGATAACTGTCTGATCCTCTATTATTAGTCTTGCTGCCCCTCCCTTAATCTGTTTTCTTTACATTTTTAAACCCTGCTATCCAAACTTGCGTCTCTGCTCCTCATCTAAGCTGATCATATTTCTTTGCTAGAGGGGGTGAATCTGTGGAATTCATTGCCACAGACGGCTGTGGAGGCCAAGTTATTTAAAGCGGAAGTTGATAGGTCTTGATTAGTAAGGACATCAAACGTAACGTGGAGAAAGCGGGAGAATGGGGTTGAGAGGGAAAATAAATCAGTCATGATGACTCAATAGGCTGAATTGGGTTCCTTCCACCATCACTGAAGTCTTCTTCTAGCTCCTTCTTCCACACATATCCTTCAGTTTTGCATGTTTTTTTCCCCAGGAAACACATTCCAACCCAAGTATGACTCAGTCTGTCATTTTTATTTTCTTCTGAGGCAGATCAGTTTTTTTTTCACACAGCAGTTCACCTGGCTGAGAACTAAGAAACCCACCTGAGGCAAAGAACAGGAGTGACACGACGAGATGAGAGAATCTAAATGGTGTGGGAAACAAAGCGATCCAATTAAAATAAGGAGAAAAAAGGGCTGCAAGTAAGTGGAGGTGTGAGTGACATATAAAGGCAGGAAAATCCGACTGACAACACAAAGTGAGTGAACTGCAGTACAAAAGACCTGCAGAAGCACAATGAGACACAATGAAGTCTGGAAGTCCTAATGGCTAAGGATAAAAGAATTGGAATACCAAGATGCTGAAAGTTTTTCTTTGTGACCTTAAAACAACACTGACAAGAGTCACTTACCTGTAATCAGTTAGGCTGAACAACAGCAGCCTGAATTTCAGAATTTTCCCATCGATCTATCTTTACCTAAGTTTGCATTTGGATAATGAACATAGTTTTGCAGGAATGAGAACCACTGTAATTTTTCTAAGTATGATTTAATTTTTTAATTTCACAACTAATAAAATCATGCTTTTGTACCTGAAGTCCTTTGATCTCTTTCCAGAAATAACATTCCTTAATACAGTGCTTTATATCTGTGGGAGCTTTTTTTTGGAATTTAGACAAGAGTAACTTTAAAATAAAGCTATTTTGCCTTTTTCAGTAAGTTAATCAGACTCATTGTTGATAAACTTGGACATTCGTATTTTATTCTATAACTAAGATTCGTAAATTGCCACATTATGTTACCATTTTATGTCCCTGTCCAACTCTCTAAGTTTCTTGTATTACAGGATATCTACAGGTTTGACATATAGGTTTTACTTAGAACCTAAGCTTTGTCAAACCAGTTTTTACTCAGCCAAACTCCATACCACAAAACTAGCCATATTTTTGTTTAGAGAATGAAATAGAAAATGACAAAGTGCCCACTATCTTTTCCCCAGGAGTGAAATGTCTAATACCAGAAGGCATGCTTTCAAGGTGAGAGGGGATATAATTCAAAGGAGTTGTACAGGGCAAGTTTTTTTTTACACAGACGCATAGTGGTGTATATATAAAATATAATACGTATAAACATTATATATATAGTTGTTCTCTGCACTTTGTGACTCTTTGGCCGGCAATCTGGCAGTTTCTTTAGCGTTTGTCTTTTACGAGGCCGAGTTGCTAGCTCAATGCTCAATCCTGCACAGATGGAAAGCATGCAAGGAGCCAGCCAGGTTCGAACTCTTAATCACTAGCCTTGAAGTCCGGTGTGGATGCCACTACACCACTGCCTGGTTATTGGGGGTGGTAATGGAGGCAAATAAAATAGCGGAGCCCGAGAGGCTTTTAGATCAGCACAGGGAACAGAAGGATATGGACATTGAGTAGGCAGAAGGAACTACCGGTAGCTTTACTGGACATTTGATTACTAATTTTATTAGTTCAGCAATACATCATGGGCCAAAAGTCTCTTCCTGTACTTTGCTATTCTTTGTTCTGTGTTAACAAAATTCATTGCATACGATTTCCACATGACAGTAAGGTTCAGGGCGATGGTTAGAAAAGAACAGTAAAAGCTTTAAGAGGAAACCACCTTGTGATTGCAGTGGATGAGCACATATCAATTTGAGGGCTAACCTGGCAGATTGCTGAAGGGCTAATTAATATATTTAGTTCCTTTGTGTTTTCATTAACACATTGTGGTTTGATGGTGGAGGAGGTATACAGAGTTCAGTACCTCCTAGATGTCTGCTTTATTTTTCTGAGGATGCTCTTCATTTTGTCAGTCAGCAGCCCTGACATAAATACAGCTGGAACATATATGATGGAATTCCAATGGTACATTTCTTTTGGAAGATTAGTATCGGACATGCAAACAATGTAGCCTTCCCAACTAGAGCCAACAGATCACAACCAAAGTTTCAGTACTGTGCAAGTTGCCCATTGCTACACTTGTCCTTCCTGTAGAGAATTTTGGACAACACTGGTGATACTGTTCCAGTACCTTGAGATGCCTGCAGTAGAATATTTAGGTCTCAGAGTCAGAGAGAATGTGCTGGTATGACTACTGCCTGGCAGACTTTTGTGCTAAGTCTGAGGTATTAATATGGAGATATCATTTTTTCAACCATTGACAATGCTAGAACATTGAAGGGGGTGATGAAGGTCATCATAAATATCTGTTCCTGCTACTGCAAAAATGACTATGAAGATATGGGAAGTGATCAGCATTTTCCCAGGTCTCACAGTTATGGCGGATGGACAGCATGCTATTGAAAGGACAGAACTTTGGATAGGCCACATCATTCATATGCCCAATAGATAGATAGATAGATAGATAGATAGATAGATACTTTATTCATCCCCATGGGGAAATTCAACTTTTTTTCCAATGTCCCATACACTTGTTGTAGCAAAACTAATTACATACAATACTTAACTCAGTAAAAAAAATATGATATGCATCTAAATCACTATCTCAAAAAGCATTAATAATAGCTTTTAAAAAGTTCTTAAGTCCTGGCGGTAGAATTGTAAAGCCTAATGGCATTGGGGAGTATTGACCTCTTCATCCTGTCTGAGGAGCATTGCATCGATAGTAACCTGTCGCTGAAACTGCTTCTCTGTCTCTGGATGGTGCTATGTAGAGGATGTTCAGAGTTATCCATAATTGACCGTAGCCTACTCAGCACCCTTCGCTCAGCTACCGATGTTAAACCCTCCAGTACTTTGCCCACGACAGAGCCCGCCTTCCTTACCAGCTTATTAATACCAGGCTCCCAAAAAACATTCAAGCTACATCACTATTACTGCGGGACAATTGTTGCTCCAACCTAAATCATCAAGCTGCCTCACAACATAGATGACGCTTGTGTTCCTGAACATTCAGAGGTTGAACTCCAGAAGGAATAAAGGAATAGACTATTTTCTAAGTGGCTTTATAGAGCATTGCTCAAATCACAACTGGAGTATCATGAGCAGTTTTGGACCCCTTATTTAAGAAATAATGTGCTGGCATTGGAGAGAGTCAAGAGGAGGTTCACAGGAATGATTCCAGAAATGAAAGGGTTAACATATGAGGAGAATTGGATGGTTCTGAGACTTTACTCACTGGAGCTTAGAAGAATGGGGTGGAGGGGGGAATTCACATTGAAACCTATCAAAGATTTGAAGGTCTAGATAGAGTGGATGTGGAGAAGTTGTTTTCTATAGTGGGGGAGTCTAGTACCAGAGAGCACAGCCTCAGAATAGAAGAATATCCATTTAGAACAGAGATGAAAAGGAATTTCTTTACCCAGAAGGTGGTGAATTTTGAAATTTATTGCCACAGATGGCTGTGGATGCTAAGTCATTGGGTATATTTAAAGTGGAGATTACTAGGTTCTTGATTACAAAGAGCATCAAAGATTTAAGGGAGAAGGTTGAAGGGGGTTGAGAAGGATAATAAATCATCCATGATGGAGTAGTGGAGCAGACTCAATGGGCTGAGTGGTCTAATTCTGTTCCTATGTCTTATGGCCTAAATCATCATCAAGACAAAAAAAAAATCACCATTTACTAAAGTCATTAAATAAAACATCAGCAAAACAAATCCCCTCTACGAACTTGGCCCCACTCCACAAAAGCATCCTCTGAAAAGAAAGATTGAAGGGAAGATGCTGAAATGTGCAGATCATATCTTTTATTTCATAAGCAACTTCTCAGGGAAGTAGATATTAATAATGAAATTCACCACAGACTCTAGTGAGCCAGCACAGCATTTGGTGTCAGAGGAAAACACTATCTGAGAATCAAGACCTCAAATCCGACGCAAGGCTCGTGGCTTCTGAGGCATTTTTGACCCCTGTACTCCTGTATCCTACAGCGTCATTGACCACTCTCAGTAGCGATACCAAACACCAGTGATGCAGTCGGTGCAAATCATCAAATTCCACTGGTAGGCTAAGCAATTCATTGCCAGCTTCCTCTCCCAGGCTCCCACAGCAGTCGCAAACACACTACTCCATCACAAGAATGTTCCCAAAACCTTCGTCAAAGTGTAACACTGATTTCTGGGAATCCCTGGCCCATGACCGCTCAAACGGAGCTTTCATGAAGGCACTGAGAACCTTTTCTCCTTATTTTGAACAAGGCAAAGTCAAGAGAGATTAGCGGAGTGAGTGCATCACTCCATTCCATCCACCCGCAAGCATTTCCTACGCCAGCTGCTGCAGCATTCTGGAGTGAGAGTAGGGCACCCCGGATTCAATAGTACTTGCTAAGGGCATTCATAAGTCATAAGAGCAGCTGAGTATGAAACAAGCTGAGGAAATATACCAAAGTGCTGTCTAATAATTTGCAACTCAAGTGATCATACAGTTTTGATCACAGGCAATGTGCCCAAAATATCAGCATTGATATCTGAGGATCCCATACCTATCCTGCTGTCCTCACTGCCAACTGAGAAGTCTGAGCAAAAGACACAAAATGCTGGAGGAACTCATCATGTCTGACAGCATCTACAATAAACAGCTGACATTTGGGCCTAGACCTCACCAGGACTGGAAAGGAAAGGGGCAAAATACAGAGTAACAAGGTGGAGGGAGGGGTAGGAGTACAAGCTGGTAGGTGGTATGTGAGAGCAGGTGAAGGGGGAAGATGAGTGGGAGAGGGGGTATGAAGTACAAAGTTGGGAGGTGATGGGTGGAAGAGGTAAAGGCTGAAGAAGAAGGCACAAGATGGTGGTGGGCAAGTTCTGAGAAAGGACTCGTGGCTGTAGTAGGAATTCTAAGGTAGCACATTGTTGAACAACCAGAGAGCAGCAGAGCCCAAAGAGGGGCAGCAGTGAGAAAGGCTCTCACTGAACTCCCAAAGAGAAGATTTAAACTTCTTCAGGCTAGGCGTATCACGAAGAGACTTCATGGTGGAGCCACAAATCATAAACAAATTCAGGTCGGCAGGTGCTGGAAATCCAGAGCAAAATGCTGCCTGCTTCTTCAAACATAGTAGACGCACAAAGCAACGGCATAATGGTTGCTCTTCCATCCATGTTGCCCTGATTCTGCTTTACCATTTGCCCCTTATAATTACAAAAGCAAATATTTTCTGTCCAGGGGTTGCTTTTAGGTGCCAGGCAGCATTCTATCATGCGCTATATCCTGGTACACCTTGCATTTCTGCAGAAGTAAGAAAGACTTGTATGTTTTTCCAGAACACTTAAAGACATTAATCTGCAATGGTTTACATTGAGTGCAGTTCTTGTTATTGGGAGGATAAATACAAATGTTCATAAAAAAGTGATAAATGTCTCGTTCTCTAAATCTCTTGCAGGCAGTGTTAATCATACACAGAATTTTATCAAGTAACTGTGGCAGGAATTTACTGTCCAGCTGAATGAGCAGGAATTTGCTGAACATGACATGAAGTCATGGAGAGAGTGACAATTCAAAAATATTTAGCAAATATTCAATATTAAATTGTAGTGCCAGCCTACCATGTTTTCTCATATCCTGAGAAAGTGTTTGAAAAATAACTTCCTGTCTGACTGAGAAGAAAGCGCTATAACCTAAACAAATTTGGTGCATCTACAGAATGTGACATTATTCTTAGCATTTAGCTTTACATGAATAAAGAGATTATTTGAGAGTACAAAGGGATGTGCCTCAAAGAGTTCATCTGTCTCTCTGGAGCCAGCTCTTAGCAAAGTAAATATTGCTGATGAAATCCACCATTTCTTCCAGTGTATCAGATATTAAGAGTGTTCAAGGCCTTAAACTCAACACCAAGCTCATTGTCTTCTGAGTAGCAGCGATACCATTATACATCTGAGATATAGAAAGCTTACAGCAGGCACTTTAAGACATGGAAAACATGTTCCACTGCAAAATGGTACAAACTTACTGGTAGGATAGTAAACCAAAGTCATTATCTTTTTTTCTGGACACATCCCCTCCATCAAGACTCTGTCACTCTCAGGCCACTCTGATGAAGGATCCATTTCATCTGTAGGCCTTAGACTCTGGAAGCAAGTACTTTAGTTTGAGCTGTGTCATGATGAACATATTCCAGGAAGGCAGGGGGGGTGGGGGGTGGGAAACCATTTCAACGAAGTTCCTCAAAGCTTCCTTGACAAAAAAGTGTATCATCCTCACTACCTCACAGGCCACAGTCAGTAAAATTGGCGGAGAAGCGCCCAGGAAGGAACTCTAAGTGCTTCCGACAGAAGTATGTGGAGGCAAAGCACTAACAACATTCCAAACAACCTACCCACCTGTACACCCCCGGTTCATCAGTCACCTCAGACCACAGAGAACCAAATGTACCACAACCTCAAGCTGTTGCCTTAGCAGAAAACAGCCATTAACTCCCCATGGGCTTTCATTCATAATTCCTTCAAAGTATTGGAGGAGGTGAGTTGAAGTAAGTTTCAATGTCCTTGTTAGTACCATTGTGAGAGGTTAAATATACACAAAGAATGAGTTTTCGAATAAACTCCTCAGGTTTCCAGCCGGGTATAGGTATTGATTATAACCAATGTTTCGATGACAAACTCTGCCATCTTCATCAGGGATGATACCTGGGCACGTCTAGTCCAGTAGTATTTATACCACCGTAGTCTGTCCCTCCTGATTGGTTAGTCCTCATCCAGTCGGTTTCCACTCTCCCACCTTGTTTGGAATCAAATTCCAGTTCTTACCTAGAGTAAGACTTTCATCTTCATTAAAATTCTTTTTCTCTAGTTTTGTGTAAATGGCTTCCTTCAACAGGCGGTCCCAAAAGCCAATGGTACAGCACAGTAGTTTTGTGCTGGCAAAGTCAATCCTATGGCCATTGCCAATGCAATGTTCTGCTTCTGCTGATTTCTCCAGGTAAACCCAGATATACGCTGTTCTGCATCCTGTAAACACCATCCATCCTGAGACCCAGATCACCTTTGACCTGCATAAGTTGGGACTTGAGCTTTCTTACGGGTTTGTGGGTGGTATTGATCCACTATTTCTTCAGGATCCTGGTGATACTTCCAGAAGACAGGGAAGACAGAGAGCAGCGATGGGTTCCTCCTTGTTGTTAGGTTTCCTGATTTTTTCATTGGCTCTCTCAGAGGCCTAATTGATTTCCTTCACCTTGTAGCCATTCTGTAGGAAAGTCATACATAATTGTTATTTTTTTTATTTATTATTTTCTCCTGCAGAATGGTTACAAGGTGAAGGAAAGCAATCAGGCCCTGCCTTTGGGTTTCAGCCCAAAACAGCGACTGTACTTTTTGCCATAGATGCTGCCTGGCCTGCTGAGCTCCTCAGGCATTTTGTGTGTGAGGCCCTTAAAAGGGTCAATGGAAAAATCAGGAAAACTAACAACGAGGAGGAACCCACCACCAACAACTGTCTTCCCTACATTTTCACGGTTTCTGGAAAGGTCGCCAGGATCCTGAAGAAATAGTGGATTATACCATCCACAAACCCATAAGGAAGCTCAAGTCGCAGCTTATGGGGATCAAATATGACCTGGGACTTAGGTCGGCTGGTGTTTACAGGATTTCCTGTGAATGTGGAGCAGAGTATATCGGCCAGACAGGACGCACGGTGAAAACCAGCATCAAGCAGCACAGGAAGTGTATCCGTTTGGGTTACCCGGAGAAATTGGTGGTATCATAACATTATATTCACAATGACAATAAGGTTGCTTTCAATGCCACCAAACTACTGTGCCGTGCCAATGGCTCTTGGGACCTCCTGGCAAAGGAAGCCATTGAAACAAATCAAGGAAAAGAATTTTAATGAAGACAAAGATCTTGCTCTATGGAAGAAGTGGAATTCAATTGCAAACAAAGTGGGAGAACAGAAACCCTATTGGTTAGTCCTCATCCAATCAGGAGGGACAGACTATGGGGGTATAAATACTGTTGGACTAGACATACCCAGGCGTCATCCCTGATGAAAATGGCGGAGTTTGTCTTCAAAACGTCGTTTAGAATCAAAACCTGTACCCAGCTGGAAGCCCAAGAAAAGTTTGTTGTAATATATGCCGGCCGGGAAAGCACTGGATCCTTTTCCTAGCATGAGTTTTTATAAGAATAAATCTTTATAAGCAATGTTTTCCCACATTGCTTATATAATCTTAATCATCTTCTTTACCCATTCTATACCACCTATATTTGCTGCCCAGACTAGCCATTGGCCCTTTTAGTTTTCATAGTTAGATTTTACAGTTCCAGTTGGCTCACCATGTTGTAAGTGCTGTTTTAATCAGAAAAGGCCAGACCAGGGGGAGAAGCAGGGACCTGACAGCCATTAAGTCTTCATTTTGGGATGCCAGATTAAGCGCATCCACAATTCAACATTTGAGATTTGTCTGATTTGTAGTTCCAGATTTCCCAACTATCAAGTTTTTTCCAAAGGTTTTATGTATTTTTACATGTCTGCAATGTGCAGAAGCTAAAACTTATGGCATTGATATCATGAAATGAATGCTTCTTGTTGTTTTAACTTAGAGGCTGCTAGCATTTTCCAGTAAAGTCCAAACCATTGCGTAAACATCAATTAAAGTCCGTTGAATTACTATTTTCTTTGATTCTTCTTTATCAATTACCTAACTTTACACTTGAATTCATCTTGGTGCTTTTGATATTCCAACTAATACAAGTCTATCTTTTTACGCTGTGGTGGACAAAACTGATAAGATATTCCATGTGCAGTCTTGCAAAGATATTGCATTACCTCTGGTCTCTGTGGCCCTTAATTTGAAGAGTTATGAATAAAACTTTATCACAAGCTTTCCAGAACTTTAGAAATAATATACCTTGGGAATAACATGATCTACCGTTTCTACAACTATCCAAAAAAGTAAATGAAATTGGTGCGACAGACATCTAAATCCTTGTTGTCACCTGCTTATTAAGTTACTACTTTGCAGGTGATCTTCCATCCCATCCCATACAACAGAATCTCTTAGATTAATGGCCATGCACATACCTCAGTTATTTTTGTCACACTTCTAAAATCTGTTAGCTTTCTCTGTATATCCGCGCCAGTGCTCACCAATTCTTTGAGTGACTGCACCATAAATTTCCTTCCTGAGCTTCCTCAGCATCTAAAGATACACACCAATAGCCCTTGGAGATGTGCTAGTAAGAAGTGTCCCCAACTCATCAACTGCACTGGCTTCAATATCCTCTGCGGTACATTGTGTACTACAGTAACTGGCCAGGAAGTTTATTTTATCCTCTCCAGTGAATACTTGTACAAAATATTCATGTCATATTTGAACTACTTTATCACTGAACTTCACGGCTTCTTTTATCTTTTACAGTGAGAACTTCCTCTTCAATTGCTTGTTTGCTGTTGTGATACCAGGCCAGTTTTACAATGCATTGTGTCTAGTACCTTTAATTATTCTCACCTCCTAAGGCCGCTATGCATTTAATATCCCTTTACAGTGATATAATAACTATTGAACTCCTAAAGAGTTACTTTTTGCTTCAAATTGTGCACAGCTTGTTTTCTTTCCATTCATTTAACTCAGTGTGAAAATCACTTAGTTTTCACTTATTCTTCAGTAAAATATGTCTTACATTTTGAATTATTCTTTTATGTTCCAATTTTCCTCCACTAGACTGTCATATTGCGATATTTCTGATCTGCTTTCACTTTCATACTGTCACATGATACACAATTCACTAGCAAGGGTGATATTTCCAACGGCCCCTGAATTGAGGTGACAGTTAAGATCTAACCACATTGTTCTTGGTGTGGAGTCACAACAAAGCTCAATGTAAATTTATTATCAAAGTAGGTACAGTACTGTGCACATATTTTTAAGTTTTCTAAGTTTTAGGCACATATCATACATATAGGGTACCCAAGACTTTTGCACAGTATTGTATTTGTCTACATGAAGGGGAGAGAGAGTTTCTAAATCTAGCAGGAGCAAAGGATGTTGGGAATGGTGAAGTTCAAATGTCGTAGAGGGGTAGAGAAGGAGTGCCAGGATCAGGGGGTGGCAGGGGTATAGACACACTCAGCCCTGAAACACCAGGCAAGATCATTTGATTCCAAGCAATTGGTTTATTGATCAATACAGAATGTCTCTCTGGTGCTTCCCGCTCCCTTCTCCTTTTTTCAACCATGGTTCCCCTCTCCCTGCAGACTTCCCACACTCAGTCCACAATAGAAACCTGTATTAGAATCAGGTTTATCTTCACTCACATATGTCATGAAATTTGTTTTGTTTGCAGCAGTAGCTTTACAATGTAATAAATACAATTACTACAGTACTGTACTAAAGTTTTTGGCACCCTAGCTCTATATATGTGCCAAGGACTTTTGCACAGTACTGTATATGTCATCATCTACTACCCTGATAGTCATTTCCTTATAGATATTCACAGTAGAACAAAGAAATACAATAGAATGCAAATACAAAGAAGAATTTGCTTAGTTTGTCTCCTTTGACCATTGGCTGTTTGCTGGGCTTTGTTTCTGTGTAGCTTTTCATTGATATATATATGGAAGGATAGATAAATGAAAATTGAGTACATGAGCTGTGGAGTCCATGTAAGACAAGAAGACTCCATTCCCTAAAATATATTAATGAACCAGGGAGTTCTTATGGCAATCTGTAGCCTCTTGGTCACCATTATTGGAGATTAAATATTCTTAATATATCTTTCGAGTTTAAATGCTCCATCTGTGAAGGAAATTTAAACTCATGCCTCTAGATGGTACATCCAAGTATCTGAATTGCATTTCTTCTACTCAAGCATTTCCTTGAGAACAAGGCTGAGTTTCCAGTTCTGCGGGTTCTGAGATGTAACCAGCGTGGGAACTGCTCACTCTTCCACAGCTAGGGTAAAGAATTTGTGCAAAAACCACAGAATGCTGGAGGAACTCAGCAGGCCAGGTAGCATCTGGTACAGTCAATGTTTCGGGCCAAAATCCTTCGACAGGTCGTTTCAGCCCAAACTGTCGACTGTACTCTTTTCCTAGATGGTGCCTGGCCTGCTGAGTTCTTCCAGCATTTTATGTTTGTTGCTCATATTTCCAGCATCTGTAGATTTTCTCTTGTTTGTAGTGAGTGCCTGATTGGGCAGGAGATGACTGCTTCATTTTAGAAGTGATGCATTCTTTCCATTGTTTATGCAGAACTTCATTGTGCACTCTATCAGTGGCTATGAAGTTCTCATTATCATCCTAACTTCTCTTTCTCCACTTTGAGAAAGCCGTAAGCCAGATATTCCTCAGAATCATTTCCTCAATGAGCCTTTGAGCATACCTTGAATCCTTTCCTCTGTCTACCTTATAAGCTACTCCTATGACAGAGTCTGGAATATAGTGTCTGTTTCAAGGATCTGGTTTCAGCCAAATGAATGGCATGGCCAGAGAAAATACTTTGGGTCAAGGTGCTGGGGATGCTGACACTGGTTAGCATTTTGTGCCATCTATAAAAATGCTAGAAGCATACAGGAGATTATAGATCACAACGCTTGCCCAGTAATCTAATCAGTATACTAACATCCTCCTTAATTTGTTAAAGTTATCCACATATTTATCTACAGTAAGCCTTTCAGACCAACTAAGTGGAGTTAATTCCTGTTTAGTATCAAATTTATCCATTTTTAGGTTACAACTTCCATTTCATGATGTTAAGCTAATCACTTAAACCACATTACCTCTAATGATTTTGCTAATATTTCCAGATTCAGATCACCTGCAATGAGCAGGTATTTCTGTTTTACATTCACAGCCCCTGACACAGATCAGGACACCAGGTTCAGGAACAGTTCTTATCCTGTTACCATCAGGCTCCCAAACCTGAGTGGAGTAACTTCACTTACCTCAACTCTGAGCCTATAGACTCACTTTCAAACTCGACAACTCATGTTCATTATTTATTTACTTTTTTTTTAATAGTTTGTTACTTATATCTGTTCATAAATTCTATTGTATTTCTTTATTTTCCCGTAAATGCCTGCAATAAAATGACTCTCAAGGTGACCGATATGTACTTTGCTAATAAATTTAGTTTGAACTTTGAACCTTGAGAGGTAGTACCCAGGATCGGAGAAGATGTATAATCCAGAATCTCTGATGTGGGTATCCACCAACAAACTTAATGATGACCATCCCCTCCAGTACTTGGCTACTCTGCAAAGTAACAGCCTGGCCTTCCTCCACCTTTCAAAACAACACCAAGCAACCTTGGCTCAGTGGCGGCACTCTGACTTCTGCACTTGAAGGCTTTCAGTTTCAAGTTGCTCTCCAGAACCTTAAGCACATAATTTGGCCTGACACTGATGAGCAGCTCTCAAGAACTGCCGCAACCTTTTGGATGAATTAAAAGAGGGAAACTAAAAATAACTGAAGATGAGAAATTCAATAAATTCGAGTACATAAGTGATTTTGGAGAAAATAATGAAAATGAAGACCATCATGGTTTCCATCTCAAGGAAACTGCAATCTGCCCGAATTCTCCTACTTCCAGAATTGTCAGAAAATGTTACGTTAGAAAATTGCCCCATCGCTACATTATTCTACAGGGGTGAGAGAGAGAAAGGGAAATAGGTCTGTTGTGGGGAAACTTGCAAAGTCCATTGAATCTCTTGGAGGAGCTGGGGGGGTGTACCAGTTCAATAGCTGAGAGAATATTACTAAGCAAATGCAACTAAAGCATATTCTAAAGCTTTGTTTTGGTGGGGGCGAATGCTATTTTGGGTGTGGGCTTGCTTCTATATCCTCACATCTCCCTTCCCTTATTGACGCTCCTCTATCTCTGACTTCTTGTGCGCCTCGTCTTTGTTTCTCTCCACAGCTGACAATCATTCCTTTATTCACTAGACCCTGTGCTCTAGGATTTCTTCCCCAAATCACTTTGCCTCCCAGTCTGTCTCAACCTTCCCGTTAAGATGCTCTCTAAAACCTCTTTCTTTACCCATGCTTTTGGGGGGAAAAAATAGTTCCTACCTATCAAGTTTCATTTGATAATCTTCATGGGAACTGTCCTCTAACATTTTACTGCATAAAAGGTGTTGGATAAATACCAGGTTTTTATTTTGTTAGTTGCATGGATTTTTTATTCAACTTACTAGAATGGTTAGGGCATTAGGAGGTAGGAGGATAATGGATATGTATTCCAATTAACAGAATGCTATTAATGACATTTATCAGAGAACTGTAGCAAGGCCTGAGGTTTTCACTCTACTTACCAATGATTTAGATGAAGGAATAGGTACCTCAAAATCCAATTCCATTCTGTAGCATGAAACGCACAACATACCAGATAGGATAAATGTGAGAAATTCTGCAGATGCTGGAAATCCAAAGCAAAATGCTGGAGAAACTCAGCAGATCAGGCAGCATCCATGGAAATGAATAAACAGTTGATGTTTTGGGCCAAGGCCCTTCTTCAGGACTGGAAAGGAATGGAGGAAGATACTAGAATAACAATTTGAGGGGGGAAGGAAAGGAGGAGAGCTAGAGGTGATGGATGAAGCCAAGAGGGTAGGAAAGGTAAAGGGCTGAACAAGCAAGAATCTGACATGAGAGGAGAGTGAACCACAGGAGAAAGGGAGGGAGGAAGGAACCCAGGGGAGGTGATAGGTGAGAAGAGGTAAGAAGCCAGAATTGGGAACAGAAGAAGAGAGCAGAGGGAGGGGAAAATGTTTTTTAACAGAAGGAGAAATTTGTATTCATGCCATCAGTTTGGAGGCTAACCAGATGGAATATAAGATGTCTCTCCCCCACCCTGAGGGTGGCCTCATCATGGCACAAGAGGAGGCCATGGACTGACATGTCGGAAATAATAAATGTAATTGGAAAGAAACACTGCAGAGAAGTACATTATGAAAAAATGGGAGTTCATCACTTTGGATTAAGAAAGATTAGTCATAATGGTAGGAACTTAAAAACATGATGGAACAGAAAGTGCAGCAGCTATTGTTCTGAAGTTATTAAAAACTAATGGTAAGATGCCAAAGCAATTAAAAAGCTAACGCAGTATTGCAAGTAGGCTAAAGCAGTGGAAGTTATGCAACAATTGTACAAGTCACCAGCTGGACTGTTCCTCAGGAAGATCTGTTCTCAATTAAAACACAGAATAACTATGCTGGTATGAGATCATAAGACACAGAAGCAGAAATAGGCCATTTCTGCTCCGCCATAATATCACGGCTGATCCTTTTTTCCCTCCTTAGCCCCACTCCCTGGCCTTCTCCCTATAACCTTTGATGCCATGGCCAATCATGAACCTATCAAGCTCTGCCTTAAATATACCCAAAGACCTGACCTCCACAGCTGCCTGTAGTAATAAATTCCACAAATTCACCACCCACTGGCTAAAGAAATTTCTCCATATCTGTTTTAAATAGATGCCCCTCTATCCTGAGGTTGTACCCTCTTGTCCTAGACTCCTCCACCATAGGAAACATCCTTTCCACATCTACTCTGTTCAGGCCTTTCAACATTCAAAAGGTTTCAATGAGATCCCCGCTCATCCTAAATTCCAGTGAGTACAGACCCAGAGCTATCAAACATTCCTCATATGATAACCCTTTCATTCCTGGAAACATCCTTGTGAACCTCCGCAGGACCCTCTCCAAGGCCACTACATCTTTTCTCAGATGAGGAGCCCAAGACTGTTCACAATACTCAAGATGAGGCCTCACCAATGCCTTTTAAAGCCTCAGTATCACTTCCCTGTTCTTGTATTCTAGACCTCTTGAAATGAATGCTAACATTGCACTTGCCTTCTTCATCACAGACTCAGCCTGCAAGTTAATCTTCAGGGTGGACTGCACAAGGACTCCCAAGTCCCTTTGCATTTCAGATTTTTGGATTTTCTCCCCGTTTAGAAAATACTCTGCACATTTACTCCTACTACCAAAGTACATGACCATGATTTTCCAACATCGTATTTCATTTGCCATTTTCTTGCCCATTCTCCTAATCTGTCTAAGACCTTCTTATAGAGACAATAAATAAAGGTAAGCATTTGTTGAGACTAGAATATATTCCTTCAAGCACAAAGGACTTGGGGCTAGTCTAAACTGAAGTGTTTTAAAAAAAATTAAAGGATTTGTGGTGTGGTCAAAATTATAGCAATGAGTCATTCTATATAAAAGGTTTAGGCTACGTACAATACAACCATCAAAATATTCTACTCTTTTTTCCCTCACATATTGACGTCATCTCTCTGTTTACGCACATACAGTTGTTCCTTCAATGTCAACTCCAACATGTCCATTTTTAATCAAAGTTCTCTATCAGGTGACACACTCACCCCTTTGTCCCTTAACCCAAACAGCCTCCTCCTTATGAAAGAAAAGATTGCCAGCTGTTTAAGTGTCCTGATAATTAACCTCTCTCTTCTGTTTTAGTCATTGTGAATATTTGTTTGCACATTTCCCAGGGACTCTGGAGCAAGAAAACAAACTGCTGGAAGAATTCAGCAGTCAGACTGCATCTGAAAAGATTGCCAACATTTTGGGTCAAGACCCTGTATCAAGACAGAGCATACAATGGAGGTAGCAAGTATTAAGAGGTGAGTGGGAAGTGAGGCAGGGACTGGCAAGAAAAACGGGATGTAGCTGAAGAGGGGTTGATAGGAAGGTGATGTGCGGGGGGCGGGCATGGAAGAAAGGGAGAAGATAGTGACAGAGGCTGAGGGCTGACAGGAGATGTGGAGACAAGAAAGTACTGCAGGTTATGTTACCTGATGAAAATAAAGGATGGTTATGAGTGGAACCAGGGAAGGTGTTATGAGGCACGCCCAACTGCGCCAGCTTCCGGGATTTAGACGCTCAATCTCCCCAGAGTACAGTTGGCTGAAGCGGCCCTTTTAAGGGTTCAGGATGGTCCCGCTAACTGGTAATCATGTTTTGAGTGCCAGGAACTGAGTATTTAAGGAACACCTGAACTGTGGTTTGGTGTTCAATCATAAGCCTACTCGTGATATCGTCCAGTGTTTGTTTTGTGCTCAGATCCAGTTTGATACCGTGTCTCAAACCTTGCTTTAGATACCCCAGCATTTGGGTCCAAACCATCCTCGATTAGACAGGAGTGGGGTGCAGGGGTGGTCAGCAGCCAACAACATGATCGAATTCTGGACCTTGGCCCAGGAGAGTGGTTGGCAAGGTGATGGCCTGGCCACACGATACTGCCACGGACTCTGAGAGGAACTGAAGGATGCTCTCGCCTTGGGAAGGCCAGCAGAAGTTCCCATTGACCAGTCCATCTGTCTCAATAATCGTCTGGAAGAGCAAAAGTGGCTTGAAAAGAGCCAGTCCAAGCATGGTGCCTACACATTGAGATTCCACTCGCCAACCTAAGACCACGACTAGCCGTTACCTTCTCAAGATTCATTCGAACCCATGCAGGTCAGTGGCACTGGAACTCACCTGGGTTAAGAACTTGGGGCAGGTAGAGGCTTCTGTGGATCAGGGGGCAGCGACTAATTTTCAGGAATTAAGAACCGCCCGCCAGTTCGATAGAACCGCTGCGGTAGTTGAGCCAGCCCATGTCTGCAACTGTCCTGGATTGCCGCATGTTAGGCTCCAGGCAGGTCCAGCAACAGACCGGGGTTTTGCAGGTGAAGATAGAGGATCACGTGTATGTCAGTAGTTTCTACATTATCGACTGTCCTCTCTTGCCCCTGATCCTCAGGTGTCTGGACTGTCCCAGCACAACCCATTCATGGACTGGAGGGAGGGGAGAATCATTGCTTTGTCCAGTCATCGTAAGAGAGTTCGTTTGTGGCATGGTGTTCCAACACCCAGATTCTCCTGTGACCAATGACCAATAAGTGGGCAACTGTCGGTGCAAGGGAACGAAAGCCCTTCCAGAGACCTAGTCCTGTCCTCAAGGGCAGACAAGACGGTTATGGACTGCCCATAGGAACTAAAGAGAGAGAATCTCTAGTTCAGGAATGGTCCAAGGAGATGCCTCAGTGGTTTCGGAAACTCATTGCTAAGCTTGAGGCTTAGCTGCCATTGCTCGAGGATACTGACAGGTAATCAGACTCTAACGTGGCCACTGTTTTGCAAAGTGAAAACTAGAGCCATTCAAAGACCAACCAGGCTTTTACACAAGTTGAACCAACTTCTTGGTTTTTCATTTGCTGCTCTCCAGAAGTTGAATCAAAATAAGTAATTTAATTAACCTCTATCAATACAGTTTATTTGTATTCATACACCTAGATTTCTTTTAATCCTGTACTCAATTTGAACTTTTATTTCTGAGGCCTTAAGCTTTCAAGACTCCTGTCTCAGTGGAAATTAATTTAGCAAATACCCATTTTTTCTGTGGCTTAATAATGTCGTCTTGTATTTTGTCAGTTCTCGGCAGCATTATTACACTCCCAGTTCAGTGTCACCTGTAAGCTTTAGCTCACAAATTCAATTTGTTAACATAAATGGCGATCAACTGTTTGGCACAACAGAAAATCTGGAAAAAGAAAGGTGAACACAAGGAAATCTGCAGATGCTGGAAATTCAAGCAACAGACACAAAATGCTGGTGGAAAGCAGCAGGCCAGGCAGCATCTATAGGGAGAAGCGCTGTTGACGTTTCGAGCCAAGACCCTTCGTCAGGACTAACCGAAAGGAAAGATAGTAAGAGATTTGAAAGTAGGCGGGGGAGGGGAAAATGCGAAATGATAGGAGAAGACCTGAGGGGGTGGGGTGAAGCTGAGAGCCAGACAGGCGATTGGCAAAAGGGATACAGAGCTAGAGAAGGGAAAAGATCATGGGACGGGAGGCCTAGGGAGAAAGAAAGGGGGAGGGGAGCACCAGAGGGAGATGGAGAACAGGCAGAGTGATGGGCAGACAGAGAAAAAAAACTAAATATATCAGGGATGGGGTAAGAAGGGGAGGGGCATTAACGGAAGTTAGAGAAGTCAATGTTCATGCCATCAGGTTGGAGGCTACCCAGCCGGTATATAAGGTGTTGTTCCTCCAACCTGAGTGTGGCTTCATCTTGACAGTAGAGGAGGCCATGGATAGACATATCAGAATGGGAATGGGACGTGGAATTAAAATGTGTGGCCACTGGGAGATCCTGCTTTCTCTGGCGGACTGAGTGTAGGTGTTCAGCGAAATGGTCTCCCAGTCTGCGTCGAGTCTCACCGATATATAAAAGGCCACACCGAGAGCACCAGACGCAGTATACCACCCCAGCCGACTCACTGGTGAAGTGTCGCCTCACCTGGAAGGACTGTCTGGGGCCCTGAATGGTGGTGAGGGAGGAAGTGTAAGGGCAGGTGTAGCACTTGTTCCACTTGCAAGGACAGGTGGCAGGAGGGAGATCGGTGGGAAGGGATGGGGAGAGGATGAATGGACAAGGGAATCGCGTACGGAGCAATGCCAGTGGAAATCAGAAAGAGTGGGGGAGGGAAAGATGTGCTTGGTAGTGGGATCCCATTGGAGGTGGCGGAAGTTACGGAGAATTATACGTTGGAGCCGAAGGCTGGTGGGGTGGTAGGTGAGGACAAGGGGAATCCTATCCCGAGTGGGGTGGCGGGCAGATGGGGTGAGGGCAGATGTGCGGGAAATGGGAGAGATGCGTTTGAGAGCAGAGTTGATGGTGGAAGAAGGGAAGCCCCTTTGTTTAAAAAAGGAAGACATCTCCTTCATCCTGGAATGAAAAGCCTCATCCTGAGAGCAGATGCGGCGGAGACGGAGGAATTGTGAGAAGGGGATAGCCTTTTTGCAAGAGACAGGGTGGGAAGAGGAATAGTCCAGGTAGCTGTGAGAGTCTGTTGGCTTATAGTAGATATCAGTAGATAGGCCGTCTCCAGAGATGGAGACAGAAAGATCAAGAAAGGGGAGGGAGGTGTCGGAAATGGACCAGATAAATTTGAGGGCAGGGTGAAAGTTGGAGGCAAAGTTAATGAAGTCAACGAGCTCAGCATGCGTGCAGGAGGCAGTGCCAATGCAGTCATTGATGTAGCGAAGGAAAAGAGGGAGACGGTTACCCGTATAGGCTTGCAACATGGACTGTTCCACAAAGCCAACAAAAAGGCAGGCATAACTGGGACCCATGCAGGTGCCCATGGCTACACCCTTGGTTTGGAGGAAGTGGGAGGAGCCAAAGGAGAAATTATAGAGAGTAAGAACTAATTCGGCTGGACGGAGGAGAGTGGTGGTAGAGGGGAATTGGTTAGGTCTGGAATCCAAAAAGAAGCGGAGAGCTTTGAGACCTTTGAGAAAGGTGAAGTGTGTTCACTTTAATATAAGAATGTTACTTTCACCTTTTACCAGTCTAAGGTCATCCACAGTTTGTAGCAGGACCCTGTTCTTATAAGCTGTTTATAACCAGTATTTGAGAGAGTAGTTGTTGGTTGCAAGAATCTTCTGCCGAGTTCCCAGCTGGCAGAAGATGCTTGCAGCCCAGCAGCAGCTGGAAAGTTCATGACGCCAACCTCCCAAACACTCACTCATTACCTATGATCTGTAAATTGGGAGGATCTGTACCCTTAATCATAACTCTCTCTTTCCTATTTGCAACCCGTTTTCTAATTCTCCTGCTTCTCGTCTCCTTTCTCAATATGCCAATCATAAATCCACTTTGTTGCGTTTTAGTGAAAGTTTCTTGAAGGTCCAAAGAATATTAAGTCTACTGCACTAATTCAAAGAGTTGCTCAAGGTTTAGCAAATAGTTGGGCATCTGCGGTTCCCTCCAGCCACACGTTGTGTGGAATGGCTTAGTGCTTAGTTTATAAGCATTACCTTGTCTCTTTTACTACTTAAAAGATCAATTTTTCGTTCTTTCAGAATCTCTATCAGATTAATATCACCGATATATGTCATGAAATTTATTTGCCTTTCTGGCAGCATTACAATGCAATACATAATAATAGAAAAAAACTGAATTGCAATCAGTATATATGCATGTACATTAACTAGTTAAATTAAATAAGTGGTGCAATAATAGAAATAAAAATGTAGTGAGGTAGTGTTCCTGGGTTCAATATCCAGTCAGAAATCAGATGACAGGGAAAGAAGCTGATCCTAAATCGTTGAGTGTGTGCCTTCAGGTTTCTGTACTTTCTTCCTGATGGTAGCAATGAGGACAAGGCATCAACTGGGTGAGGCTGAAGGGTTTCAGCCCAAAACGTCAACTGTACTCTTTTCCTAGATGCTGCCTGGCCTGCGGAGTTCCTCCGGCACTTCGTGTGTGTTGCTCAGATTTCCAGCATCTGCAGATTTTCTTCTGCTTGATGAGGCTCTTTAATGATGGACCCCGCCTTTTTGAGGCATCGCTCTTGAAGATGTTCTGGATACTATAGAGGTTTGTGCCCATAATGGAGCTGACTGAGTTTACAACACCCTGCAACTTATTTCAATCCTGTGCAGTAGACACCCGCCCCATCTCCGTACTAGATGGTGAAGCAGCCAGTTAGAATGCTCTCAACGGTTCATCTGTCGAAATTTGCGAGTGTCTTTGGTGACATACCAAATCTCCTCAAACTCAATGAAATATAGCCACTGACTTGTAACTGCATTAATATGTTGGATCCAGGTTAGATCTTCTGAGATATTGACACCAAGGAACTTGAGACTGCTCACCCTTTTCACTTCTGATTCCTCTATGAGGACTGGTCTGTTTTTTTAAAATATCTAAATAATGAAGTAATTTCTTAAAACCTTTAACACATTGTACAATGCCTCCTTCATGTGTGGATACCTCTTGCTGCTGAATCTCAAAAGAACAAGCAATGAATTTTAAAATATTCTGTGAATTCTAGTTACTTATCTAGCACATTATATTATTTTAAGCTATTGCTTTTTTAGTCGAATGCAGACCTTACACTGAAAGCTCTTTTTTTTATCTGCAATTTATTCAGGCGAGTGCACTGAGGTGAACAAGACTGCAAACATTTGGCAGACATTTAATTAACATTTATTTCTGTTTACTAGATGAAACACTAATGCAGGAATAATTTGATCATTTATCAATTGGTTTGTGATATTGGCCGCATATTGATACTGAACTGGTTCTCGGTGCACTGCCAAGTGTTAAGCGTCAATATCTAAAGACAATACATTACAGCAGATATTTAAAGCAGCTTCAATTTCATCAGTGTAATACGTACTGTACTGTAAAACTGAAAATATTATCCAGCTGGAGATAGTGAAAGGTCACACAGTTGCAGGATTGTGATTTTTTTTGTTAAATTTCAAAACTTTGTACTTAATAAAATGACATTGAAGAATTCTTTTGAGTTTAGAGTCAGTATCAAACTGTATGAGGAAAGACAATATTTGTATATATTGTAAAGCACCCTCAATGCTGTCTAGAATCCCATCCTCAAAAGAGCATCTTCAATAATGCAAGACTTCTGTTTCATCTTACAAATAACACAGTGGCAGTTTTTGGATAAAGTATGGGGTAAAAATAAAATTCAGCTGCTTGAATTGGAAATAGACACTACAAATAGCAAGTAAACAAATTTATCATCTACTTCCCCAACTTCATTGAATTAACAGCTCTTTCTGCATAGCTTCCTGCTGATGCTTAAGACACTATAGATGCAGTAGTAAATTACTGATGAGACTGAATCATACAGCTCCCTCTTTCCCAGGCTGCACCGTAATAAACCTGAGTGACAGCAAATGACATTATTACGACTATGTCTTGGAAAGCTTTTAGAACATAGAAATCTACAGCACATTACAGATCCTTCGGCCCACAATGTTGTGCCGACCATATAACCTACTCTAGAAACTGCAGAGTCACATAGCCCTCTAGTTTTTCTAAGCTCCATGTATCTATCTAAGAGACTCTTAAAAGACCCTATTGTATCCACCTCCACCACTGTCACTGGCAGTGTATTCCACACACCCACCACTCTCTGTGTGAAAACTTACCTCTGACATCCCCCTTGTACCTACTTCCAGGCACCTTAAAACTATGCCCCCTTGTTTTAGCCATCTCAGCCCTGGGAAAAAGCCTCTGACTATACACACGATCATTGCTCTCATCACCTTAGACACCTCTCTCAGGCCACCTCTCATCCTCCGTCGCTTCAAGGAGAAAAAGCCAAGTTTACTCAACCTATTCTCATAGGGCACACTCTCCAATCCAAGCAACATCCTTGTAAGTCTCCTCTGCACTCTTTCTATAGTATCCACATCCTTCATGTAATGAAGTGACCAGAACTGAACCCAGTACTCCAAGTGAGGTCTGACCAACATCCTATATAGCTGTAACATTATATCAATCTCAAGACTGATGAACTCAATCCCATGGTTGATGAAGGCCAACACACCATATGCCTTCTTAACAACACTGTCAACCTGCGCAGCAGCTTTGAGTGTCCTATAGACATGGATCCCAAGATCTTGCTGATCCTCCAGACTGCCAAGAGTCTTAGCATTAATACTATCTTCTGTCTTCAAATTTGACCTCCCAAAATGAACCACTTTACAGTTATCTGGGTTGAACTCCATCTGCCACTTCTCAGTCCAGTTCTGCATGGTGGTGGGCTTGTCGTGCTCCACCCAGGGGCCGCTCGTCCACCTTTGGTCTCCACCTGCCACCCAGCTCTCTCACCTGTGGCTCCAAGTAACCGTTTGTATGCGACGGTGGCCACACCTCGATACACCGCTTCGACAGGCAGGCTAAACCAGGTGAGGGTAGCCGGGAACCTCCAACCCAGATGAGGTAGGGATCTGCGTACCTCAGCATGTGAAACCAGCTCTGGAGGGCTGGGCAGATAAGATCAGATACAAGATCCAACAGCCAAGAAGGTGGTGCTGCAACACTTCATGGAGAGTGAGGGACATAACAAGAACAGAAGGTGCAGCCAAGGAAGTTTCCTGTCATGACGATTTCTCATACTGTTGGGCCAAGATTTGTGAGGCCAAGAAAGAGGATCTGCCCCAGTGTATTGGCTTTTCATCATAAAACTCTTCCCATGCAGGTTTTGGTCATCACCAGATACAATGGACAACCAACACTGGTAATGGAGAGCTGGTAAAAACAATTACCTTACTTATCACTGCTTTCAATCTTCGGGATGGAGAGAAATGTATTGAGTGGGTCAAGGGAGTCAACCACAGGGTAATAATTAAACCTTAAGGTTTGTTCAGTTCGCCACTCCAGGGTGAGGGGGTTGTGATTTGATGAGGGGACAATCAAAGGGCCAAATGGATTGGGAGTGAGGAGAGATGTAACCCATGGGAGACAAAAATGGCCCAAAGACTCGAAAGTTAATTGGTAAATTGGTTTACTATTGTCTCACATGAAAAACTTACCTTGCATACTGTTCATGCACATGAGCTCATTACAATAGTGCATTGAGACAGTACAAAGATAAAACAATAACAGAATGCAAGATAAAGTGGTACAGTTACAAGAGAAAGTGCAGTGCAGGTAGACAATAAGTACAAGGTTATAACGAGGTAGATTGTGAGGTAAAGAGTCAATCTTATCAAACTAAAGAACCATTCATTAGCTTTACAACAGCAGGATACAAGTTGATCCTAGTGGTACGTGCTTACAGATTTTCGTATCTTCTGCCCAGTGGGAAGAAGGAGAGGAGAGAATGTATCGGATGGGTGAGATCTTTGATTGTGCCAGCTTCTTTACTGAGACAGTGAGAAATATAGACAAACTTCACGGAGGGGTCATTGGTTTCTATGACGCATGAGCTGCTTTCACAACTCTGCAGTTTCTTGAGGTCACAGGCAGAGCTGTTGCTGTTATGCATCTGGATAAAACAAGATCAACCTGCATTTGCCGGTAACAGTGCATCCTTCCTGATGAAAACTGATGTGGATCAAAGGGGATATGCCAATTTTTTATGCCTCCTAAGGAAGTAGAGGCACTAATGAGCTTTCTTGGCCATGTGGTTGGGCGAGGTTTGGCTATTAATGATGTTTGAGCCTAGGAACTTTAAGCTCTCAACCTTCTTGATCTCAGTACCACTGTGTAAACAGGAGCATGTACACCGCCCCTTCCTAAAGTTATTCCTGCTATTTTGTTTTGCTGACATTGAGGGAAATGTTGTTGTCATGACAACATGCCACTAAGCTCTCTATCTCCTTCCTGGACTCCGACTCATTATTATTTGAAATGCGGTCCACCATGGTGAAATAATTTGCAAATTTGTAGATGGAGTTAAAGCAGAATCTGGCCATCAGTCACGACCGTATGGGGGGTAGAGTAGGGGGATAAGTACACAGCCCAGTAGGATGCAAGTGTTAAAAACAATCATGGCACAGATGTTGCTGCCCATTCTTATTGAATGTGGTCTGTTGGTCTAGAAATCAAGAATCCAGTTGCAAAATGAAGTGTTGAGTCCCAGGTCAGTAAGTTTGGAGTAACACACACAATGTGCTGGAGAAATCAGCGGGTCAGGCAGCATCTATGGAAAGGAATAAAGAGTCGATATTTCCAGCAAGACCCACCATCTGGAGACAAGTTTGGCTGAAAGTATTGAAGGCAAAGCCAAAATTGATTAAGAATGTCCAAATGATCCAGAAATGAGTGTAGAGCCAGGGAGATCGTGTCCACTATTGAACTGTTTTAGTGATAGACAAACTACAGTGAGTTGAGGTTGTTTGGGAGCTTAGAGCAACATGTGCCATGACCGACTTACCAAAGCACTTCATGATGATGGATATCAGAGCCACCAAGGAGTAGTCATTAAGACATGTTACCTTGTCTATCTTTGATACTGGGATGATAGTGGTCTTTATAAAGCAGATGGGAACTTCAGGTTGAAACTGCAAGAGGCTAGAAATGTCTGCAAATACTCTACTAACTAGTGAGCACAGGTTCAAAGGACATGGCCAGGAACACCGTCAGGCCAGAAGCTTTCCACATCTTCACTCATATTCCACTGATCTTGCATCCTTGCATCCACAAGGATGACTAGGGATTCTGGCTCATTGGTGGCCATCAGAGTGGGAGGTGATATTCCAATCCCCTCCTGTTCAAAGCATACATAGAATGTGTTGAGCTCATCAGAGAGGGATGCAAAGCAGCCTGGCTTTGTTTCGTAGCCCGTTATAGCTACAACTGATAGCCTGTCTGGTACTCTGTTTTGGACTGGCAATGCCTCTTAGCATCAACATGCAGAGTTCCTGTCATTGGCCTGGATTTGTCAGGTAAGGTTTGGGGTGAAATCTACTTCTGGATGAGCAGACCACCCACATGGGAATGTTCACTGAGAAAATGACAGCTAGATCTTTGCTGAATATCTCTGGACTTTCAATATAACCAGGATGTCTATCCGTTAATGCATCATCCACATGAACATCCACAAACTAAGCCATGAACCCGGAGAGGCAAGAGAATGCAAATGAACACAGAAACAATACTGAAGGAAATCAGCAGGTCAAAGTTCTCATACTTAGGCACATATTTAAGTTCTAACAGAGAGAAGAACTGCCTTTCGGGTTGGAGGCTCTCTAGAAAAGCAGTACTTCCAGCTCCCTGAAGATTGCTGCTAATCCCTGTCTTGATAATGGCTTTGGTTCAAAAGTTCAAAGTATATGTATTATCAAAGTACATATATGCCACCATATACAACCCTGAGGTTCATTTTCTTGTGAGCATACTCAAAGAAAACTATATAGAATAATAACAATAATGGAATCAATGAAGGAACGTATCAACTTGGGCGTTCAACTAGTGTGCAAAAGACCATAAACTATACAGATAGAAAAGAAAAGAAATAAATAAGCAATAAATGTTGAGAACAAGAGATGAAGGGTACTTGAAAGTGAGTCCATTAGTTGAGGGAACCTTTCAACGATGGGGAAGTGAACTTGAGTTAAGTTATCCCCTTCGGTTCAAAAGCCTGATGGTTGAGGGGTAATAACTGATCTTGAACCTAGTGGTATGAGGCCTGAGTCTGCATGACCTCCTTCCAACATTGTGGGCTGAAGGGCCTGTAAGATGCTGTAAATGTCTGTGTTCTATGTCCTGAGTTGTGGGAGTCCTTATGATTGATGCTGCTTAGTCAGAGATATTCAAGATCCACTCTTCCCTCTGTACTTTGCATGTACGCCCACCTCAATCTGGATTAGCCAACACATGAGCCGAAACAAGAATATTTAATTAATTGTACGCATTGAGAGTTCTGCTGCCACACAAGTCACCACGCGAGGCACCCCAGAAGAGTCCACAAGGACTCTTCCATAGATGTAGAGTGGAGAGCATTCTGACAAGCTGCATCACTGTCTGGTGTGGAAGGGCTACTGCACAGGACTGAAGAAGCTACAGAGGGTCGTAAATTTAGTCGGCTCCATCCTGGGTACTAGGCTACAAAGTACCCAGGATATCTTCAAAGAGCAGTGTCTCAGAAAGGCAGTGTCCATTATTAAGGACCTCCAGCACCCAGGGTATGCCCCTTTCTCACTGTTACCATCAGGCAGGAGGTACAGAAGCCTGAAGGTACACACACAGCAATTCAGAAACAGCTTCTTCCGCTCTGCCATCCTATTCCTAAATGGACATTGAACTCATAAACACTACCTCACTTTTTTAATATGCATTATTTCTGTTTTTGCACCATTTTTAATCTATTCAATATACATACACTGTAACTGATTTACTTATTCATTTATTTTTTTCTTTTATATTATGTATTGCATTGAATTGCTGCTGCTAAATTAACAAATTTCACGACGCATGCTGGTGATAATAAACCTGATTCTGATTCTGACATGAGCTTATATCAGCAGATAAACAGATAAATTATTTCCACAATGTTGAGTAAAGCCAGAGCTTTCACCTTCTTTCCCACTCAATGACAGTCTGCTAATTGTTTGGATTTTTCCTAAGCTTGGGTCTCATATTTTAGATCACTCTTTGGATTGATCTACAGCGCTCTAACTTCATGAGTGAATATTATTTCCTTGTCATCTAGCAAAGATCTTGATTCTTGATAATAAGTCAGGAAATAATGGCAAAATGCATCTGGTCATTGGAGCTAGCTATTGAACTTACCCTGGATGTTTAAGAAGACTCATTCTAGTCTTCAAAAGTAATGGAGTATCATAAAAACCCTTCCTATAAGATTACACCATCAAGCAATTTTATTTTGCAGAAGATGAACAGGCAGATAAGAAATAGTTATTACAGACATCATCTTCTGCCTAACTCTGCCAATGAACAAAATGATGAAAAGCCTGCAAATATAATTGTAAATACATTCTGACATGCCCATTAATGACTGAAGCTTTCCTTGGAGCTGTTTTCTTCCACAACACTGCTGTGACATTTTAAAATGTATTTTCAGAAGTGGAGGTTACTGGCAAGACAGTCATTTACTGTCGTTTACTGCATGCCCTTGAGGACGTGGTGGGTAGGCTTCTCCTTCAATCACCCTTTGTCCATATGGTAAGAAGTACTTTTGAGAATTTCCAGCACTTTGACCAAAGAACAATGCAAGAATAACAATAAATTTCCAAGTCAAGGCAAACTGCATCATGGAGAGTAGGGCGACTGATCTCCCCACACATTTGCTACACTTGTTTCTCAAGGCAGTAAAGATCCCAGGTTTGGAAGGTGATTAAAAAAATGTCTATTGTGACTTGCTGCCACGAATTCTGCAGATAATACACATTGCAGCAGCACAGTAGCAGTTGAGAGAGTGGATGATTAAGGTGGTCAATCAACCGGATTGCTTTTTTCCTGGATGATGTCAAGCTACTTGACTGTTGCTGGAGCTACACACATCCAGGCAAGTGATAAATATTCCATTACGCTCTTGTCTTTTAGTCAGTGGAAAGGATTATGGAAAGTGAGTCACAAACATCACTATCGAAAGAGTATCTGTTACATTTTTAGCAAAGTTACCACATCGGTGTGGACGAAGCCCTAAAGAAATTCCTCAAATTGTGTTTTCAAATTCAAAGTAATAAGTCAGATTTAGTTTCTTTTATTTTGAATCTTTCTATTTCATTTTGTACATCAGGTCTGATTTGCACTTACATATTTTCCCCGTTATTCCTTGTTGCTTTATCAATACTTAAAGGTTTGGGAGGATACACTTCTATTCGTCAAGCCTCCAGAAACACTCACCTCATTAGCATTAATTCCCATTTCTAGTAGGTTCCAGGACAAAAAGACTTTCAGTTGAATAGTGCAGGAACAGTGTATGCAGTTGGGTAACCCATTCAAACAAAATTCGGGCTTGTCAAAATATGGGTTTAACCCTTTAGAAAAATGGCTGTATTTTGTGGCACCATGACATCTTTATGTTTATAGTACAAGCAGCAATCCAACAGGTCCCATGGGTTTTCGCAATTTTTAAAACATTTCTTAAAAAAAATACAGCCAGCAAATTAATATGGTGCAGCACGTAATGATATTACTGAGGTTGTCATGACAATGGTTGTTCTGAAGCATACAATTTTCTGTAGTGTGCAACTGCTTGAGAAACATACATTAAAGTTTAGCTCAGCAGTGAAGTTCAGATTGCCCACTTGGAATGGGAAGATTTTGCTTCAAGAGTGTTGCCTTTTGACTAAACAATGCAGCTATTTGTGTTACAAAAATATTATGCAGAACATGGCAGTGACTGTCTTGTAGATCTTGTACATAGTCTAATATGAAATACATAACATTGTTTCTGATTGAGCTGTGCCTGCTTGTATATTTGTTTCATGTAAAAATGATAAGAGGAAGTGTTCAGTTATGATGGCAAATGATAACTTTAACTCACAATAACATTGTCACCAATTGCTTTTTCCTGACTTCTTGCCATTTTTATTCAACCCCAACGCTTGAAAATAATGTTAAGTGAAGAGCTAAATGAAAATGGTAATAAATGGAATGATTAAATTACTCAGAATCTGACTGCAGATCTCAGTCAGCTTCTGTTACAAATATTAGCTGAGTCTGAGGAGATAAACAGGATCTAAGCTTTCAAGTAAATGTGGCTTACGGCTTAATTGAATTTCAAATTTCTCTCCTTATATTTTTCAATTTCTTTTTTTTAATTCAATATCACAGAGAACAAGAAAGAACAGAGAACAAAAGAACATTCAGGCAATAGCACAGAGAAATACCGAAGCACATCAGCAAGCCACAGCGACGACAGGACAATCTGTTAAATATGGTTGAGGCAAATTACATGAAGCAACCCTATGGTCACTTCTTTGAGTGGCAGTGACAATCTATTGTAGCTAACTTCATAAATGGAATAGAACCCTCTGGTCAAGACTTGAGTTGGTTACTGGTGGAATAGCCCCTAAAGTCCATGCTGAGTGTTTCTGACAGCATATATTGGGTAATACTTGATCGGTATAACTCCTGTAATCAGTATCGGATATAACGCTGACAGCCTGCAGTTGATGATTCATTGATTGGAATAGGCTCTACAATCAGTATTTGCACCTGTGTTGACAGTCTGTAGCGGGAGACTCATTGATTGGAATAGGCCTTGCAGTCAATTCTAAGGTGGTGTTGAATGTTTAAAATAATACGTTGTGTTTGTGAGTGAGTGAGCTTTACTGAATGGCGGATTGGAGAGGACAATCATCATGGTACTCTGAGGGAATGGGGGCAGATGGAAGGCAGGAAGGAATTCTCCATTCTTTCCCATGCATTGACACTGATCTGATTCAGATGTTTCAGACAGAGACACCGGCACTCTTCTCTAGAAGCTGCATGGAGTGCGGCCGCACAGTAACTGAAATTCTCCTGCACATATTGCCTTCAGTGTCGCGCAGCTGGCATTTTCTTTTACAAAACGTTAATATCATTTTGAAGTCTGTGTTAATGTAATTGTGAAATACCCTGAAATTAATTCTGTGTTTCAAAGGTGCATTTAATGTCAAAGAAATGTATACAGTACACATCCTGAAATGCATTTCCTTCGCAAACGCCCACGAAAGCAGAGGAGCGCCCCCAAAGTGTGAATGACGGCTAAATGTTAGAATCGTGTGGATAGTCAGAGGCTTTTTTCCCAGGGCTGAAATGGCTAGCACGAGGGGGCACAGTTTTAAGGTGTTTGGAAGAAGATACAGAGGGGACGTCAGGGGTAAGTTTTTTTTATGCAGAGAGTGGTAAGTGCGTGGAATGGGCTGCCAGTGGAGGAGGCGAAAACGATAGGGTCTTTTAAGAGACTCCTGGATGGAGCTTAGAAAAATAGAGGGCTATGGGTAACCCTAGGTAACTTCTAAGGTAAGGACGTGTTCAGCACAGCTTTGTGGGCCAAAAGGCCTGTATTGTGCTGTATTTTTTCTGTTTCTACGTTTCAACCCTGAAGTCCCGTCCCCCCCAGCTTCCACCTCCCACACGTAAGCGGCAGCAAGCAACAATATCCCCCTCCCCCACCACCAAAAAACATCAGCACCCACCACTGAGCACTCAAGCATGCAAGCAAAGGAATAGCAAAGACACAGACTTGCAGTACCCCGAAGACTACTCGTTCACCCAGTATTTGACATACCACAGGCTCTCTCTCTCTCCCTAATAAGGGAAAAAGGGGTGTCCCTGTTTCACAGCGAGAGGGGAGCCATAACAAACAACTCACTGGTTTACAATGTTAAAAGTCCATTGCGTCGCTTTTTCCGAGCTCTCGGGTCTGGGCACACAGCCATAGATCTTCCGACTCCCATGACACACCGATCTTGTGCCGGGACACCGACCTTCGATCCGTCCATCTCCAGAGTCATGAGATCTCGGATCCCCAAAGGCGAGCGAAGCTCTTAGGCCGCAGCCTTGGCGTGTCGATTAACAGCCAGTCACGAAACCCCGAGAGCGGGTCCCATTCCCTCAAAGAACCAAAGTCAGCGTGTAACTCCAGGTCAAGATCTTCAAAAGCACCCTGAAAAGGAAAAATAGAGACATTAAAGATAGAAACAGAGCTGTTTCCGAAGACGCAAGCAAAGGAGTCGCCATTTAGCACCATCATGACAAAGCTCTGCCCTCCAAAATATAATGTGTTAATGAATATAATCTATAAATTTTCTCAATAAACATACCACAGCCTTTACTTTGAAAAATTTTAGAACTTCAACATATTTTCATTGTCAGTGTTTCAAGTTACAAATTGTAACGATAAACACAGAATGAAAAGATCCACTTGCATCTTGAAGTTCTGTAGGTTTTGATGTCGATACTGCTCCTATTACTTGATTCATTCAACATGTGTGTAATCGCTTGTATAATAGATTTCCCAAAGATTAGCTAAGAGAATGACAAGCTTTTGACCCTGTTGCTATGGTAAATGCAACCATTTTTGAATTTGGGAAAAAGAATGTCGTACAACTGGCAAAAAATAATCAACTACTATTACAAACTACAAAGAAAGTGTTGTCTCAAAAATATCACAGCAATACTGTGATTTCAAATTTGTCATTTCTGAGGAAGTTAAGACCGGCTCAATGAAAACGTTCACTGATATGTTGAACTATGGGCTTGAAGAATTTGAAAAGCTGTCAATTCTTGTTGATATTGTTGGAATATTTCAAGTTTTTAGTACTGACAGTGAACGTGGATTCAGTCATTTGAATTCAATCAAATGTAAATCCAGAAGCAGACTAGAAGTAGAACATTTGGGTGAAAAATGAGGATTAAGACGTATCTTTCATCTGGATACAAAATTAAAAGGTACAGTGTTTATAGACAATGGATTGGTAATGAAGACAGCTGAGAAAAAGTTTACGCAACATGAAAGATGGTCTTTATTTTACTGCATTTCATTATACCCTTCAGTTAATAAATATTATCAAAAGGATGTGCTCTTTCAATTTTCATTCTAAATATTTATAGTATGCATATTACAAAAAATACTTAAAGTGCCATGCAGTTTCTAGGCCGTGTAAAAATTCCCTGCTCAGGGCAATGATTGGTCTGCGTAGCTGTAAGGAAAACTAGAGGGCAAGTTGCTCACCAATGTTCACTCCCATCTGAGAGCTATAGTCTCAGCAAATCAGGTCAGTGTTCACCAATGAAGAGGACTGATCCAATAGAGAAGACATTGTCAAAATCATTGAGAAAGTGAACGGGAAGGCAGGGTGATGTATGTTCAGAACTTTAATGTACCTCATCGATCAAAAAAACTAAAATGTGCCTTAAATACAGAGGTAGCACCCACTGAGATAAGTGAAAGTTAATCCCTTTGACATGCAGCCTTTAGCCAGGACTAGATAAAAATGTGCAGCTCTGCAGTATGCAAGCCTAAAACCTGCAGAGAATACCACTGTAAATAGCAACTATAACTATAAAGTAAAGTGCTTACTTTCCATTCTTTTTATCCTATCAGAAGATGTAACGGAGTAACATACTGCAAAAAAATATACTTTCAATCTTCTTGTAAGACTAACATTTCCAGGTACTAACTCCAAATATCTTTCACTCAGAGTTTTGTATGCATAAAGCAACTTCTAGAGTACCCAGCTCCTGCAAGATACACAAATAAATTCAGCAATTGAAATCCGATTGTTTAAATATGGAATAATTCATGGTTTTCTGTTTTTCAAAATTATAAAGTTGAGAGTGGAATATTGTGAACAGCAGCCTGCAGAAAAGCATTTCCCTTGGATGGAGTTTTGCTGAACCTATTTTTAGATTACGTTATTATTCAGAATTCCACAGCATTACAGGAATCCCTGCTTTCACGAGTAAACAATACTAATGTAGGGATTTCAGCTGCCTCTGCACTCCCTGTTGTGAGTGGTTGTAAACACCAGGGAGCAACCATTTCTTCTACATTCCCAGAAGAGTAATGTTTTTAATGCCCAGTGTCAAATTGGAAACTAATGAAAAAAAGTCATTTACTCACCTTCCAATCATCCACCTGTCCCACAGAGCCCGGGTCCCTGCTGCCCCATTCCCCGGTCTCTGACCAAGACTCGACAGTGCTTCCAACTACCGCACTTTCAGACTTAAACAGTCCCAGAGAACACATTTTCCTAAAGGCAAATGGGGCTTTGGGGACTCTGACAGCACTAAGGTTTATGATGACAGAAAATTGGTACTTGAATAGGTGACGGATAGGAGCTACAGAGAGGTAGTCACCCCTAAGTTGCAGGAGGCAGATACCAAGGGTGCTGTCAGGGGAGTTGAAGCAGATAGGCAGCCAGTGCAGAGTGCCCCTGTGGTTGTTCTCCTCAATAATAAGTTTGGATACTCCCGTTGGGGGGAGGGGTGCAATGACCTACCAGGAGGAAGCAGCAACGACTGGGACTCTGCTACTGAGTCTGGCTCTGTGGCTCTGAAAGGAGATGGGGAGAAGAGGATTACAGCATTGATCGGGAATTCCATGGTTGGAGGAGGAGGCAGGAGATACCGTCGACAAGACCATGACCCGTACGAAAAGGATGGATTACACTTGAACCCGAGGGGAACCAATACTCTTGCAGGCAGGTTTGCTAGAGCTGTTGGACAGGCTTTAAACTAATTTGGCAAGGGGATGGGAATCGGAGCAATAGGGTTGAGAATGGGGCAGATAACATACACAGAGGCAGTGTATAGCCAGGCTGTGAGGAGGGACAGGCAGATGATAGGCAAAATTGCAGTCAGTGGGATGAGTTGAAGTTTAACATGGGGCAAAATCAAACAGCGTGATAAGTACAGGTGTTATATTTGAATGCACGCAGTATACGGAATAAGGTAGATGATCTTGTAGAACAATTGGCAATTGGTAGTATTACGTTGTGGGCATCACTGAGTCATGGCTGAAAGACAGTCGTAATTGGGGGCTTAATATCTAAGGATACACATGGTATCAAAAGAACAAGCAAGAAATCAGAGGGGATGAGGTGGCTCTGTTAGCAAAAAATGAAATCAAATCCCTAGAAAGAGCTGACATAGGATCAATAGATGTAGAATCTTGTGGGTAGAGTTAAGAAATTGCAAGGGAAGAAAGACCCCGTTGGATGCTATATACAGGCCTCAAAACAGCAGCCAAGATGAAAGGGAGATAGAAAAGGCATATAAAAAGGGCAATTTTACAATAGACATGGGATATTTAAATATGCAGGTAGATTTGAAAACCAGGTTGGTGCTGAAACTTGAAGAATGCCTCCAAGATGCCTTTTCAGAGAATCTTGTGGTTGAGCCAATATGGGAAAGACAATTCTGGAATGGGTGTTGTGTAATGAACCAGGTTTGATTAGGGATCTTAAGATAAAGAAACACTTAGAAGGCAGTGATCATAATATGATAGAATTCATCCTGCAGTTTGCAAAGGAGAAACTAAAGACAGATTTATCAGTATTATAGAACAGTGAAGGAAATTACAGAGGTATGAGAGAAGAGCTCACCAAAGTGGATTGGAAGGGAACACTAGCAGTGATGATCATAGGCATATGTTATGAAATTTGTTAACTTTATGGCAGCAGTACAATGAAATATGTGATATTAAATATAGAGAAAAAATTCTGAGTTACATTAAATATATATATATATCTTTATTAAATAGTTAAGTTAAAATAAGTAATGCAAAAAAACAGAAATAAAGAAGTAGTGAGGTAGTGTTCATGGGTTCCATATCTATTTAGAAATTGAATGGCAGAGGTGAAGAAGCTATTCCTAATTCGCTGAGTGTGTGCCTTCCAGCTTCTGTACCTCCTACCCGATGGTAACAGCGTGAAGAGAACATGTCCTGGGTGGTGGGGATTCTTAATGATGGATGCCACCTTCCTAAGGCACTGCTCCTTGAAGATGGCTAGTGTCCATGATGGAGCTGACTAATTTTACAAGTTTCTGCAACTTACTTCAATCTTGTGTAGTAGCTCCTCCCCCCCCCCCCCCCCCAATTCTAGACGGTGATGAAGCCAGTCAGAATGCTCTCCACCATACACTTGTAGAAGTTTTCAAGTGTTTTAGTTGACAAACCAAATCTCCTCAAACTCTTAATGAAATGTACTGCTGTCCTGCTTTCTTTATAGCTCCGTCAATATGTTGTGTCCAGTTTAGGTCCTCAGAGATATTGACACCTAAAAACTTGATATTGTTCCCTCTCACCACTATAAGGACTAGTTTGTATTCCCTCATCTTACCCTTTCTAAAGTCCAAAATCAGCTCTTTGATCCTGCTGACACTGAGTGCAAGGTTGTTGCTGCAACACCACTCAACCAGCTGGTATATCTCGCTCCTGTACGTCCTTTCATCACCATCTGAAATACTACCCATGGTTGTATCATCAGCAAATTTATAGGTGGCATTTGGGCTATGCCTGGCCGCAGAGTCATGAGTGTAGAGAGAGTAGAACAGATGGCTAAGAACACATCCCTGTGGTGCACCAGTGTTGACTTCAGCAACTTGGAGATGTTATTTCCAATCCACACAAATTGTGCTCTTCCGATTAGGAAGTCAAGGATCCAGTTGCAGAGGGAGGTACAGAGGTTTAGGTTCTGTAGCAAGTTTGTTGTGTGTTTAATATTTCAGTAATATTTGAGTAATACTGTAATATATTGTTTGATTAAGCATTCTTTGTTTAAATAATTAACTAATTATTCTTATTGATTTATTGAGACACATCAAGGAATAGACCATTTGAGTTATGCCAGCTAATCCCCTGATTTAATCCTAGCCTACTCATGGAACAATTTGCAATGACCTACCAACCGGTATGTCTTCGGACAGTGGGAGGAGACCAAAGTACTCGCAGGGAACCCACTCGGTAATGGGGAGAATGCACAAACTCCTTACAGGCAGCTACAGGTATTGAGTCTGGGTCACTCTCAGTGTAAGGTGTTGTGTAACCAATACGCTACCGTGCCATACCGTGGGTTATATGTAAATGTACATAAATGCCATATGTCATCATACCACCATATCATATACATATGTACATAAATGCCATATGTCATCATACCACCATATCATATGTGCTTGTTTTGCTTAAAATTAAAAAAAAACAAGACTAACATGCATGAGTTATCCCAGCTCCATGGTTTTCTTTAAATTAGTTTTTTGTTTTGGAGTTACAAAATTTAACAGTAGCAGTGAGGAAGTTTTCATTGAACCTGAGCCAAGTGCCTTGGGTTTAAAAGTGCATACAGTTTGCCTTGAAGTTTGACTGCTCCAACCAAACCAGCCAAAATGAGCTTTGCAGATATGAAAAAAATGCAGGAGCATTTTGAACTGAAGGCATTGATGATTGCAAAATGCTTTACATTTCATAACCAAAATCAAACGGAAAGGGAATCTATTTCAGCAAATGTGGCTGAATTTAACAAATGGGCTGAGCATTGTCATTTGGTTAATGAGCTGAAATGATGCAATGAGAAATCATTTATTTTGTGGAATGTTACAAGAAAGCAATAAAAAATGTCTCCTAACAGAAGCATAAGTTACAGTTAAAAGAGCAGTTGAAATAACCATTTCTATGGAAACAACAGAGTCGCAATTGAGTTGCACTCTGAATGAAAGTGAGCATGAACAAAATTGCAAACGCAAGAAAATCTGCAGATGTTGGAAATCCAAGCAACACACACAAAATGCAGGTGGAGGAACTCAGAAGGCCAGGCAACATCTATGGAAAAGAGTAAACAGTCGGTGTTTCAGGCCAAGACCCTTCAACAGGACTGGAAAAAAAGAGGAGATGTTGAGTAAGAAGTTGAACAAAATTGCAATGTCTAAGCAGAAACCGGCCTGGCCAAACAAATTGTATTACCGTTGTGGCAGAGGCTCACACACACCAGACCAATGTAGGTTTAACTTGCAGAAAGTGCAACAAAGTAGGAGACATACAATGAGCATGTCAGGCAGACAAGTATAAGTGGACAACACAGGGAAGAGAAAAAGATAAAAAGTCAAGTTGCAGTTTCAAAAAGAGCACCAATCTGCATGCTGTTGATGAAAAATCTGATAACGATGAGAATGACACAGGACTGGGTAGCCTTGAAATTTACAACGTGAACACTAACAGGAGGCTAGCTATATGGCTTACACCAGAAGTGAACAGCAAATTAATTAGAATGGAATCAGATACTGGCTCAGCTGTTTCAGTCATTCACAACACGAGTTAGAGCATCATTTCAAAGATACTCGACTGAAGCCTGCAGATATCCAACTAAAAACTTACTGGAGCAAGGATAACTCCTGTGGGGATGACACGTAACAGTGAAAAATAACACCTAACAAGCCACATTGGGCTTGTATGTCATGAAAACAGGAGAACCAGCATTGTGGGGACATGAGTAGCTGAGACAACTACGACTTGATTAGAGATCCATCTACCATTTGCATGCCACATCCCCTGTAATAAACTCAAAATGAATTAAGAAATGTAATGGATGATGCCACCGCAGTGTTCAATGATTGCATTGGAAAACTTAAGCATACCAATATTAAAAGATTTAAATAAAACTGCCACACCCATGTTTTGTTGCAACGTCTGTCAGGTTCCTTGTACCATCCACAATAACGTAGCCAGTGATCTAGATCACAAAGAGGCTGAAGGAATCCTTTCCGAGGTTGGGTGGAGCCCATGGGCATGGCCAGTGGTCCTAGTAGCCAAAAGCAATGGGTCTATCAGGATCTGTGGTGATTTTAAAGTCACGATCAGCCCAGTGCTGAAAGTAGATCAACATCCTCTGCCCAGGAAAGACAATATCTTTGTAAACCTTTCTGGAGGGAAACACTTCAGCAAAGCAGACTTATCCGAAGTCTACCTACAGATGGAGATGGAGAAAGAGCACAAAGTGTTTCTCACCAGAAACACCCACAAAGGCTTTATCACTATAATAGGCATATTTTTGGAGTAGCATCTGTACTTGCACTTTGGCAGAAAGCTATGGACCAGGTGCTGCAAGGTTGTTTAGGCACTCAGTGTTATTTGGATGACATCATTGTTACCAGTGAGGATGACAAGGAACATCTCCAATATCTTAAGACAGTGTTAAAAAGATTGGAAGAGTATGGGCTCAGAGCACGATTCAACTAATGTGAATTCTTTCAGCCAAGCATCACTTACTATGGTCACGTCATTGATGCACGAGGATTACAGAAGCGTGATGAGAAAATTCAAACAGTGGTGGATGCCCCAAGGTGAAAGAACATGTTACAGTTGCAGTTCTTCTTAGGATTTGTCAATTACTATAACAAGTTCCTGCCAATGCTGGCTGCTTTGCCCCACCCCTTGAACTCATTACTACAGATCAAGAGGAACTGGCAATGGACAGAGCAGTGTGAGATGGCTTTCAAAAAGGTAAACAAATTGTGACATCAGACTTTGAGCTCTCACATGATGATCCACATCATCCAGTGAAGCCTGACTGTGACACATTGCCTTCTGGGATACGTGCAGTCATGTCAGATGTTATGAGTGATGGAAATGAACGCCCCACAGCTTTTGCATCACATTCCCTTATCACTGCAGAGAAAAATTGCACTCAAATTGAGAGAGAGGTCTTGCATCTGCTTTGGGGTGTAAAACATTTAAACTAGTACTTGTATGGGAGAGAGTTTACCCTCATTACTGATCACCAACCACTAGTGTATTCCACCAACAGTAGCAGCATGAGTGCAAAGATGGGCTCTGTTTCTTGGAAGACACAATTACAAGATTGAATTCATCATGGAAATCTGATGAATTGTCCCATTTACCCTTGGAAAAGGAAATACCTGAAAAATTTACAAGAGGACACTCATTTTCACATATTCCTCCCAATGAAAATCAAAAGTCTCCTTATTACAGCAGAGATGATCCAAAGGGAAAGCAGAAAAGACCGCACACTGTCGCAGGTCTACATGACCACCCAAAATGGCTGCAGAAATCCCAGTTCCTGCATTTTTAGCAGTGTCAAGATGAACTTACCCTGGACAGGGATTGAGAGTTGTTGTACCATCCAAGCTGAAAGCTAAGGTATTGGAGGGTCTACATGCCGGTCATCAAGGTAAGGCATCATCAAAATGAAAGCATTGGCTCAAAAAAGTTTTGTCTGGTTGCCTGGATGGCCTTTGGTGGGCTCGATCAGCAGATCAAGCAGCTTGCCATTGACTGTACGGGATGCCAACACGTCGAGAAAATGCCAAAAGCACCTCTTTATCCCTGGGAATGGCCTACATCGCCCTGGCAGAGGATTCAGGTAGATTTTGATGGACAAAATTTCACAACATATGTCGGTGATATTAAACCTGATTCTGATTCTGAATGAAGAAATGATAGAACCACTCATTACATGGAGGATGATGGGAGCTAAACAAAGCCAAGTACAAAAGAAATTATTGGAATTAGTCAAATCAACCAATGAGATGTTGTTTGTCCAATTGTCTTATCAATAATATAATTTAATGATCTTTATGAGCATTAGCTATTCAGTAAACATTTAGAACAAATTGTGTTTACATAACTCTTAAGATTTTCACAAAGAATATCACAAAGAAATAATAAATAATAACAAAATGTTGGTAAGGACAGGCATCATCTTTGAAAAGTGGGAGTTAATGTTTCAGATCAATCATTTGTGTTTCATATTTCAATTCCAGTTGTTATCAATAAAGTTGCCAAAGAAATGGAAATCCTTCATGTTTATGAAGTCTGCTATTTGTGTCATTTGCAAACAGGAAGATTTTGTTTATAATGCCCTTGTTTGAGTCAAGAATTTGTAAAAATAAATCTGATCCCTAGTTTATACTTTACAACCTGAACAGTTCTCATTTAAGATCATCTCAGTTCCTTTGTTTAATGTAACTGTCGATCCAGAGTTGTACCTTCCCTTTTATTCCGTGACTGCAAACCGTGACTGCTAATTGCCAATGTGGAACTTTGCCAAGAGCATTTTGAAACAAAGTAAGGGATATCACTTATGAATCCCTTGTCTATCATGTCAGTAACCTTCAAAAAAAACTTCAGTAGATTAGTTTAATGTCAACCCTTGCCTGAATCCATGTAAATTGTCTTTTATTAAGTTATACATTTCTAAGTCTTCACCTATTTGAACTTACTAAAGCATTTCAAAGATTTGCTTTACAACTAGTTAAATATACTAGTCTGCTGTTTCTAAACACATCCCTGGGCACTTTTTAGATAATACAATTATATTAGCAAAACTTCTTGCATAAAAGGCTGAGTATCATTTCACAGTGAACAATGCAACAATATTTGGACCTTCCCGTTAATGCACTCTCCCAGAGGAGGAGACACTAATTTTGAGGGACGTTCTTCAGCTGGTCTTGGTGGATGGTTGGGTGATGGGGCATAGGTGGTGGCTTACTCTTCACAGTCCCGGTACAATGGCAATTTATTCCAGAAGAATGGAAAAGATCTCACTTCCATCAACATACTCTCCAAATTACAACAATGACTACTTTTCAAAGTACTTCATTCCAATATTCTGAGGTTATGAAAAGCATTATATAAGTGCATGTCTTTCTTTTTTTTTGTTCTCATTAAATTTCCAGTGAAAAGACTACACAGTCCTACACAAAGTATCAGCACTTTGTTCCATGTGATCATGACTCACTGCAGAAAGAACAATCTCGAGGCAACAAACTTCACGCTTAGTTTAAGGATTGTATAGAAATGACTCTTATTCCAAATTAGCTTCAAATTGGAATCTCTCTAAACACTTCATTTCTGAAGAACAACATCTCTATTAGTGAAAAAGAATATAGCACTTTTCCAGGAGGAAATAAGCCAATTACGCATGCCGTTCCTGCAGAATGGCTACAAGCTGAAGTAAATCAATTAGACCCTTAAAATGACCAACAGAAAAACTAGGAAACATAACAATGAAGAGGAACCCGTTGCTACCACCTGTCTTCCCAATATTTTCATGGTTTCTGGAAGGATTGCCAGGATCCTGAAGGAATTCTGGATTAATACCATCCACAAACCCTTAAGGAAGCTCAAGTCATGGCTTATGGGGGTCAAAGGTGACCAGGGACTCAGGTTAGCTGGTAGTTGCAGGATTCCCTGTGAATGTGGAGCTGCGTAAATCAGCGCATCAAGGAGCACAGGAGGTGTATCCGTTTGGATTTACGCAGAGAAATCGGCGGTAGCACAACATTGCATTCACAATCGCCATAGGATTGACTTCGACAACACAAAACTACTGTGCCCTGCCAATGGCTTTTGGGACTGCCTGGTGAAAGATGCCATTGAAATAAAACTATAGGAAAACAATTTTAAAAAGATGAAGGTCTCACTCTAAGTAAGAAATGGTATTTGATTATAAACAAGGTGGGACACCAGAAATCTGATTGAATGAGTACTAACCAATCAGGAGGGATGGATGACAGAGGTATAAATACCACCGGACTAGACATGGCCTGGCATCATCCCTGGTGAAGATAGAAGAGTTTGTCATCGAAACATCAGTTAAAGTTGATACGTGTTCCCAGCTGGAAGCCCGAGAAGAGCTTATTCGCCTCTAAAAGTATTTACTTCTTCATTGAAATTACCTCAATTCCAGAATTTGATATCATTCCTTCCAACTTCCTCACTGCACTCTTTAACTTCCTAATATCTTCAGAAGCACAAGAAAATCTGTGTGTTTGTGTGTGTTGCTAACATCTTCAGCCTTATTTGGTTAACACATCCTGAAACAATACTCCAGAGGTATTTAAAATTCCATATTTCTGTGGAAGAAGCCATTTGAACAAACACATGACATTGGGCTAATTTTCACAGACAGACCCTAGTTGCCCAACCATTACAGCTGGTGAGAGATAACCAGCCACCAGTTCAGACTTTAAGCCTTTGGCAGCTGTGGGTGGGTTCACTGATCTGTTCTTCCTTCTGAATACCATCTATGTGTGACTGCTGATGCACAAACATATCAACTTGATTTGCCTCCTCGGCCCGAGGGAAATTCAGAGTGGACGATCAATGCAAAATGATATCCACGTCTCATGAAAAAACATTGTGAGGAATCTTGGGAAACCAAGGCTCACACTTCCTTCAACGAAACCAACAAATCATATCTGCTTCCCTTGGCCCCAAAAATGAAGCTTTATTTTTGCTTTATCTTAAGGAACTTCTCATTTTGCTGAGCAGCATCACATATATTCCATTCATCAGTAAAACATGTTATTTTACAGGTGCTGGAAATATTGAGTAACACCAGAAAGTTAGCCAATGTCTGTGGAGGAGAATAATCATTGACTGTTAACTCCCCTCCACAAATGCTGTCGACTTACTGGATTCCTCCAACATTTTCTGTGTGTTGCTTCCACTCATCAGTGACCAAAATGCTATTTTGATGTTTCACACTTGTTTTCAAATTTTACCCCCATCCCCTTTTCCCTTTCAATGGGAATCCCACAGGGCACACAGGAAGTGACTCGGTGTTTGCTGTAATAGATGGTTAAAATGGTGGAATCTGGCTGACACTAGGTGAATCTCATCCCTGTTACTGTGAAAATAGTAATGAATCTTTGGTCACTCACAAGTCTGCACCATTTTTCTGTCTATGTCAATCCTGGGTAGTGAAGAGGAATCATGCCCTACCTCTTTTAGCTTTACCTTCTTTTCATTGTCACCACCAGAGCAATATTCTACACATGAAGACAACAAGGAAAATGATGCTGGTGAGGACAGTGAGGGAGATGATGAGGACCTCATGATGTCTCCAACTGCATGCCTGCATTGTCAATCAGGTGAGCAGGACAAGCCAGGCCTTCAGGCAAACTGCTCCTAGAATTATATTTGTGTTTGGGGGAACAAACAGACATGAGCTGAGAACTCAGGCTCCCCAAGGCATTACCAACCACCACCTCCTGTAATTTTGATCACCAAACAACAGCCAGAGAATCATGAAAACGGTTTCTCTCAGGAGCTACCACAGATGCACCTCAAAAACTGTACCCCCAGGTGGAATGCAGAGTCAGCTTAAGACCAGTTGGTGGGCTAACGCTGTGAGCAGTAAGGCAAAAAGAATATTTCTCAAATGGGACCAGGAGTGAAGGATCTCCACCTTTAGTGCTTCAGGACCTGCTCATGCCCATCTTGAGCAGATGCATTGGGTGGAGCAGAAGTCCTATCCGGGAAACTCGGAGATGCCTTGTCAATTACCTATTCAAAGGAGACAGAAAGCCAACTCATAGAGGAGGTGCAGAAGTGAGTGCTCCCAGGCTGCATCAAGCTTTGTTGCAAGGAATTACATGGAATTTACAGCACAAAACCAGACATGCAGTCCAGCTGGTCCAGGCCAGTTCTCACACTCAACACATCGCTCTTCCCATCTTCCCTCATCGCACTTTATCAATATAATAGCCAGTTCATTCTAAGCAATCATACACTCACTGTTTAATTGTGTTGACAGAATCAGTTGTGTCATGAAGGAGTAAGAAATGGAAATAAATTTCTGTAGGCAGCTGAATGTGAAGAGGGTGTTTTCACAGTCCCACCTGATTGAAAACTGGAATGGAAATAAGTCATCCTTTATCCCGAAGAAGAGTTATGTCACCTACATCTGGAATGCTTACACTGGCTTGGGGATGTTAGAATGATTAACTCCAGTCCATATCCACCTTAGGCCCTGTTAATTGTGGATCTGTTCTAAGAAATACAAGTCAGAACCGAAGAAGTAATGCCATTTACATTTCAGTTTTAACCCTTTATCAGAACAGACATTAAAAGCTGCCATCATACATCCAATTAGCTTAGCAGCATTTTCTACAAACAAACAACAAGAGTAACAAACAATAAAAGAGCAAAGCAACACATAAATGATGGAGGAACTCAGCAACATCAATGGAAATGAATAGACAGTCAATGTTTCGGGCTGAGACCCTTCTTCAGGACTGAGAAGGAAGGGGGAAGATGCCAGAATAAAAAGCTGGGGAGAGGGGAAGGAGGGTAGCTAGAAGGTGATAAGGTGAAGCCAGGTGGATGGGAAAGGGCAAAAGCTGGAGAAGCCAGAATCTGAGAGGATAGGACAGAGTGGACCAAAGGAGAACAAGGAGGAGGAGGAGACCCAGGGGAAAGTAATAGGCAGGTGAGAAGAGGTAAATGGTCAGAGTGGGGAATATAGGAAGGTGGAGGGGAGCGAAATTTGCTACTGGAAGGAGAAATCGATACTCATGCCAACAGGAGACAGAAATATCAAGAAGGGAGGAAATGTAAACAGTTAAACCAAATTTTATAATGCAAGCAAACAGAAACTATGCCAGAGATGACCGAAAATTCCAATAATTTTTTTCTACCTATTCCCTAGGGTAAGTACCTCATTAACTAAAGAGCATAAATGTAGGTTTAGAAGGGAATTGAAAGGGAAAAAGACACTAAGAGAGATATTGTGATTTGGAACTCACAGCTTGAAGAGCTGGTTGAGGCAGAAACTCTCATCTCATTTAAGCAGTACCTGGATGAGCGTTTGATAATAACATGCTAGGTTCTTGAGTAAGAGCTAGAGAGTGGCATAAGCTGACTTATTTCCTTCTTCTGTCTGGCTCTTGGCAAGTACTCTCTGTGCTGTTAATTGTAATGATACTGCGTTCCATTTTGAAGTCTTTCCTGATCTTCTGAGGTGGCTGCTACTTGGTTCCTTCTGAGAGAACAGTCTCTGAGCAGGGTGGCAGAAAACTCTTCCAATGCTCTGAAGTACTCTGAAACATTTTGCTCACAAATGCTTTGTTCTTTTGCCCACCTTCCTGGTGATATCAGTCACTGCACTACTGCCTCCCCTTGCTCACCCATTAGTTTGTTGTCCTGACTTGGATAATACTAACAGTACAGCAGTGTATATTTACCCTGCAGCTGTCTGCCAGTTGCTTTCTACTTCTGTTAGACTGACTCTACAGGAAGATTGTGCTGCTTAACGCTATAGCTGCTATGTTTGTTCTCACATCATAGTGCAATGACGTTGTCCCTTCCATCCCTCCACCGCTAAGAATATGGAGCAACAACAGAAAAGACACACTGGAGGAACTCAGTGGATCACATAACATCTGTGGGAGGAAAGTGGCCGTCAACGTGTCGGGTCAAAACCCCACAGCAGGACAGAGAGTGGAGAGGCAAGCTAAGCAAGACAGAGACTACTTTATCATTTCCTGTCAGAGTCACCTTATGTAAAGACACTCCTTTACCTCGGTAACACACACAAAATGCTGGAGGAACTCAGCAGGCCGGGTGGCGTCAGTGGAAAAGATTGCAGTCAACGTTTCGGGCCGAGACCCTTCAGCAGGACTGGAAAGGAAGAGGAGGAGCCAGATTAAGAAGGTGGGGGGAGGGGAGGAGGTAGTACAAGATGGCAGGTGATAGGTGAAACCAGGAGGGGGGAGGGGATGAAGTAAAGAGCTGACAAGTTGATTGGTGAAAGAAATAAATGGCTGGAGAAGGGGTAATCTGATAGGAGAGGATAGAATACCATGGAAGAAAGGGGAAGAGATGCACCAGAGGGATGATGGGCAAGTTAGAAGGTGGTAAGGAGATAAGGTGATAGAGGGAAACAGGAATGGGGAATGCTGGGGGGGGGGGGAGGGGGGAGATGGGCGGTGGTAATTACCAGAAGTTCAAGAAATCGATGTTCATGCCATTAGGTTGGAGGCTACCCAGAGGGAATATAAAGTGTTGTTCCTCCAACCTGAGTGTGGTCTCATTGTAGCAGTAGAGAAGGCCATGGACATGTCAGAATGGGGAGGGAAAGTAGAATTGAAATGGGTGGCTACCAGGAGATCTCGCTTTTTTGGGGCAGTGCGAAGCAGTCTCCCAATCTGCGTTGGGTCTCACCGATATACAGGAGGCCACATCAGGAGCACCGTATACAGTATATGACCCCAACAGACTCACAGGTGAAGTATCCCCACACCTGGAAGGACTGTTTGGGCCCTGAATGGTAGTGAGGGAGGAGGTGTAGGGGCCGGTATAAGTGCCAGGAGGGAGATCAGCAGGGAGGGGCAAGTGGGCAAAGGAAACACGTAGGAAGAAGTCTGTGGGCAAAGCAGAAAGTGGAGGGGGAAAGGAAAGATGTGCTTGGTGGCGGCATCCTGTTGGAGATAGTGGAAGTTACAGAGAATTATTTAGAAGATGCGGAGGCTGGTGGGGTGTTAAGTGAGGACAAGAGGAACCTTATCCCTGGTATGGCAGCAGGAGGATGGGGTGAGGGCAGATGTGTGCGAAATGGAAGAGGTGTGGGTAAGAGCAGCATTGATGGTAAAGGAACGGAAGCTTCTTCGCCATTCCCCATTCCTGTTTCCCTCTCTCACCTTATCTCCATTGATGCCCATCCCTTCCTATTGATGCCCCTCTCCCTTCCCTTTTTTCCATGATCTTCTATCCTCTCCTATCAGATTCCTCCTTCTCCAGCCCTTTATCGCTTTCACCAATCGACTTCCCAGCTCCTTGCTTCACCCTCTCCCCCTCTCCTGTTTTCTCTTGATAGCCCCCTCACCTTCTTCCTCCCCTCGCCCCACCTTCTTACTCAGGCTTCTCCACTTTCCTTCCGGTCCTGATGAAGGGTCTCGGCCCAAAACATTACCTGTTTACTTTTTTCCACAGATGCTGCCTGACTGCTGAGTTCCTGCAGCATTTTGGTGTGTTGCTTTAGATTTCCGGCATCTGCAGATTTTCTCATGTTTGTGATACTCCTTTACCTGGAATCACTCTATATGCACACAATCAATATATGTAGCTATCTTATGTATTTATATAGTATTTATCATGTTTTTAAATTAATGCTTTCTTTACCATACTGTGTATTTTTTTGTGCTGCATTGGATCTGGAGTAACAATTATTTCATTTTCCTTGCAATTGTGTATCAGAAATAACATTAAACAATCTTGAATCTGGAAATCAACATTAAGATGTGTTTCTGTAGCCAGCTAAACTGTTCTCTGTTGAGTGACAATAAATATCTGTGGAATTCTTAAAAACATGGAGACCAGTTTAATCAAATCAAACTGTCCAAACTGTCATATTTACTGTAAAATTCAGTAAAGGCTATCAAAATTGAATTGAATTGAAATGAATTGACTTTATTTCTTACATCCTTCACATACATGAGGAGTAAAAATCTTTACATTATGTCTCCGTCTAAATGTGCAATGTGCAATCATAGTAATTTATAATAATTTATAAGAAATAGAACAGTCAATATAACATAAAATACACTCAAATCAGTGTGAGTTCATCAGTCTGATGGCCTGGTGGAAGAAGCTGTCCCGGAGCCTCTTGATCCTGGCTTTTATGCTGCAGTACCATTTCCCTGATGGTAGCAGCTGGAATAGATTGTGGTTGGGGTGACTCAGGTCCCCAGTGATCCTACAGGCCCTTCTTACACACCTGTCTCTGTAAATGTCCTGAATCATGGGAAGTTCACAACTACAGATGTACTGGGCTGTCCACACCACTCCCTGCGGAGTCCTGCAATTAAGGGAGGTACAGTTCCCATACCAGGCAGCGATGCAGCCAGTCAGAATGCTCTCAATTGTGCCCCCATAGAAAGGATTTGGGGGCCCTTACCAAACTTCCTCAAAGTCTGAGGTGAAAGAGGCGCTGTTGTGCCTCTTCCACCACACGGCTGGTGTGTACAGACCACGTGAGGTCCTCAGTGACTTGGATGTCAGTGAACTTAAAGCTGCTTACCCTCTCAACCCCAGATCCATTTATGTCAATAGGGATTAGCCTGTCTCCATCCTCCTGTAATTCGCAACCAGCTCCTTTGTTTTTGCGACATTGAGAGAGAAGTTGTTTTCTTGACACCACTGTGTCAGAGAGATGACTTCTTCCCTGTAGGCCATCTCATTATTGCTTGAGATAAGGCCAATTAATGTAGTGTCATCGGCAAATTTAATTTGCAGATTAGAGCTGTGGGTGGTGACACAGTCATGGATGTACAGGGAGTAAAGGAGGGGACTTAGTACACAGCCCTGAGGAGCTCCTGTATTGAGGGTCAGAGGGGTGGAGGTGAGGGAGACCACTCTTACCACCTGCTGGTGATCTCACAGCAAGTCCAGGATCCAGCTGCATAAGGCAGGGTGAAGGCCGAGATCTCTGAGTGAATTGCATTCATTTTTTCAGTTAATTATTTTACAAGCATATATCAGACTTCAAACTGCAGTGAGGAACTACATATACTCGGGACTGCTGGTTGGTGAAAGCAGATGAGTTTGCATGCAGTTTTCATTGAGGTAGAACAATATTACTATACCTGTACTTAGTAGCCTTTCATTGATAGTGGTTCGGAGATATGAACTCAATTCCCACAAGGGCAAATGAGGAATTTAAATGCAGTTAATTTAATCAAACTAAGTGTTAACCATGGGACTGCCACAGTGTCTTTCTAACCTATCAGGCTGATCTCAGAGAACCACATGTGGGTGGCTCAGCACAATCCTGAATTCAGCGCCTCCCTAACCCTAACCCTAACCCTAACCCTGAATTCTGGCAGAGCAGAAACGTGGAACCAGTATTCCACCTGTAGACCCAGACCCGGCCCAGAAACACAAGACAAACATACCAATGACCAGTTAAAGTACCATGATCCATGGAGTTAGAGATGATGATTGACAGGCTAAGTATTTTTCCGTTCTACTTATTATTCTAAATTACTTCCTCACATTTAAGTGTTTCATAATACATATATTTTTTTCAAATATTTGTCCTTTTTTTTACATTACTTTTACCAAGTAGGAAATCCACAAGGACCGGTTGCTGAATTGCTTCTCATAAAGAAGCCGAAGGTTTTCGGAGGTGAGAATGATAAAGAGAGCAATAACAAAACAGGATAAAAAGACAGAAGGGACTCTGAAAGATAGAGCTGTGGAGGGGACAACAGAATTAATGTTTCAAATTAAAGACTTGGAAAATGATGTTGATGCACCACAGGTTAAGGAAAAGAGGTGAGTATTTTATTATTTTTATTTTTATGCCGAGATACAACATGGTAAAAGGCCCAATGAACACGTGCCGCCAAATTACACCCATATGATCAATTAACCTGCTAACCTGAGCGCCCTTGGAACATGGGAGGAAACTGGAGCACCCAGGGGAAACACCCGTGGAAACAGGGAGCAGGTACAAGCTCCTTACAGACAGCAGCAAAGCTGAACCTAGATTACTGGTATAGAAAGAGCATTGCACTAACCACAATGCTTTATTCGATTTTAATTATTTTATCTTAGCTTTAGATTTTCAGCCTCCACAGTGTTTTACTTCTGTGGAAGATGGGAAGGTGATTTCCAAGTAAGTAGTCCAACAAAATAAGTTTATTCAGAAAAAAAGTGTTAAGTGATAGAGTAATGCGCCTGAGCATTAACTAATTAGCAGTTATCTCCTCCAAAATGATCCGTATCAAACCTGGTATCTTTCCTTGACATATTCTGTTTAGGGAAGGTTGTAATTGTAAATGAATAAACACATGAGATTTTGCAGGTTCTGGGAATACAGAGCGACTTTCCATCTTCTACACAAAACACTGGATGAACCCAGCAGGTTAAGCTGCACCTATGGAGAGGAATAAACAGTTGACAATTCAAACCAAAATCTTTCATCAAGACTCATAATTGTAAATTAATGTTGCGCTTCAGAACCATTATCATTTTGAAAATATGAACAGTGTCATATGGTTGTATATCAAGAAATCTCCTCTTCATGTGTTACTTTTAATACAGGAATAAAAGCCCTAAGGCAGCCCACAAGAGCACTTTCAAACACATTTTCAAACAGAGGAATGTGAAACAATGGAATGCTTGACCAAACAACACACACAAAATGCTGGAGGATCTCAGCATGCCCCCGCAGCAACTACAAAAAAGAGTACAGTCGACATTTCGGGCCGTGAACCCTTCATCTGGACCGGAGAAAGAAAAATTAGGAGAAAGGAGGTGGGGGAGGGGAGTAAGAAACACAAGGTGATAGGTGAAACTAGGAGGGGGGAGTGTTGAAGTAAAAAGCTGGGAAGTTGATTGGTGAAAGAGACACAGGGCTGGAGTAGGGGGAATCTGATAGGAGAGGACAGAAGGCCATGGAGGAAAGAAAAGGGGGGAGAAGAACCAGAAGGAGATGATGGGCAAGTAAGCAGATAAGGCAAGAGAGGGAAATGGGAATGGGGAATGGCGAAGGAGGGGTGGACATTACCAGAGGTTTGAGAAATCAATGTTTTTACCATCAATTTGGAGTCTACCCAGAAGGAACATAGGGTGTTGCTCCTCCAACCTGAGTGTGTCGTGGTTTCTCGTGCCCCACAAATGACCAAGAGACGCAGAAGATTCTTCAAGAAGGGTTAAACTTTAATTTGCAAATCAAAGCTGAGACAGTCATTGAGCTAGTCGCTGATTGCCCACCGATCCTCGGACACAGCATTTTTTATAGCAATCTCCTGGTCCAGATGTATTAGCATATGTAATCGATCTATAGTTGGGTATCACACGTACCACACGTACATCTTGCCCCTATTGTTTTTACCCATTGACTTAATCATGTTCTAATCTACATCTCTTAGCTACCTCTCATTAACACACCATTGTCTTCTACGTTTTTTAGGATACATGCATAGCAAATAGCAAACTCAGAACTGACCAATGTTCTAATCTACATCTCTTTAGCTACCTCTCATTAACACACCATTGTCTTCTACATTTTTAGGATACATTCTCCTACTAAATTGAGTACATGCATATCAAATAGCAAGTTTCAAAACTGACTTCATAGTTTTGGTTACACAGCAAAATTTATACTTTTATACTCCAATAAGTGTAGGCTCATTGCAACTGTAGAGGAGGCCATGGACTGACACGTAGAAATGAGAATGGGAAGAGGAATTAAAATAGGTGGCACTATGAGATCCCGTTTCACTATGCACCTACACTCCGTCCATCAGTGGCCATCCATTCTAATTCCACTTCCCATTCTCATTCTGACATGTCAACCCATGACCTCCTCTACTGTTGCAATAAGGCCACACTCAGGTTGGAGGAGCAACACCTGATATTCCATCTGGGTAGCTTCCAACCTGAAGGCATGAACATTGATTTCTCAGACTTTCCAGTTATGTTCCCCCCTTCCCATTTCCCTCTCTCACTTATTCGTCTTACCTGCCTATCACCTCCCTCTGGTGCTCCTCCACCTTTTTTTCGTCCATGGCCTTCTATCCTCTCTTATCTGATTCCCCATTATCCAGCCCTGTACCTCTTTCACCAATCAACTTCCCAGCTCTTTACTTCATCCCTCCCCCTTCCCCTCCAACCCCTGGTTTCACCTATCCCTTTGTGTTTCACCCTCCTCTCCCTCCACCTCCTCAATGTTTTTTCTCCATTCCGGATGAAGGGTCTCAGCCCAAAACGTTGACTGTTTACCCTTTCCCATAGATGCTGCCTGGCCTGCTGAGTTTCTCCAGCATTTTGTGTGTATTGCTCGAATTTCCAGCATCTGCTGCTTTTCTCTTGTTTGTTTAGGATGCTTGACAATTTGCTTGGTCAAAGAAATTCAAAAAAAGAAATAGTAGGAAATAAAACAAATAGTTTAAAATGCTCAGCCTAACAGGCAGTACCAGTGGGAAGAAGTGCAGTTAACATACCAGGTCCAGAATATTTCATCACATCAATGTTAAAGGGTCTCAGCCCACGAAACATTAACTGCATCTCAATCCACAGAAGCTGCCTTACTCATTGAGTGTTTCCAGCATTTTCTGTTCTGATTTTAACTTATCCAAGGAGTTAGGTTGTAAGAGATGTCCTAAAAGAAGCAAAAAAAAAGCTGAAACGTCCAAAGATTTAAGTTTCAGCTTCCAAAGGCACAGTGTATGATGGTGGAAGTCATTAAATTGGAGGTTGAGCTGCAGATCAGATTTGAAGGAGCACATTTATCTCTAAAGGTCTCTGAGGTTTGTGTGTCTGAATGCACTTTTAAAGGAAAGGAAATGTGAAGTAACTGAGGGAATAGAAAATAAGGTGAACAATTTTAAAATGGAGGAGTTGCTTCCTGAGGAGTCAGTGAGTCAGTAAGAAGTGATAGTCAGATGGTTTGAGATAGGGAGCAGAGAGAGAAGTTCTGAATGACCATAGAAGAATGGAAGTTGACAAAGCCACTGGAAGAGTCAAGAATATATGAAACAAAAGGGTGAAAAGTGTTTTCAATAGCTGCCAGGCTGAGGCAGGTCAAAGTTAGGAGACAATGGAATAAGAGGTCATGATGAGGGCACAGTTAAATAGTTTTATAGTTTGTCTCGGGGTAAGAAATGCCACCACAATTACTCAGACAGTTGCTAAGGAAAGGAGTAAAGTCAGTGGATGGGGAATGTAGTTTGTGGCAGGGATCACAGACAATGGATTCAGCCTTCACAATACATAGCTGGAGAAAATTTATGGTCATCCAGAAAGAGATGTGTGTCAAGTAGTCTGACAATGCGGAGATAATGGAAGAGGTAAAGATTGTTAATAGGTTCTACATGGCAACCAATGCAGTAGTTGTTGTTATGTAGAGCCCATTACTGAGCTTTCAGATGATATCATTGATGGCCGGGATGCAGATAAGAAACAAGAGAGATACAAAATAGATCCTCTGTGAATAGCTGGGTAACAGCACGGGAGCCAAAAGTACAGGAGATGCAATAAGTTCAAGGATCCTGAGAAGATGCAGGTCAGTTTAATAGATTTTGTTCTGAGAGAGCAAAAGTGGATCCCAAACTAAAGTTGGATTAAGAAGGTAAGGGTCACAGCGTCGTAGAGTTGTACAGCACAGAAACAGGCCCTTCGGCCCAAATCATCCACATCAACTATGACATCTATCCACACTAATACCGTTTGTTCACTTACACTCATATGCCTCTAAACCTTTCCAGTCCACACATTTGTCCAAATTGTTATGGTTTGTAACTCCAAAAACAAAAACAAGCACATGAGCCCAAGAAAATATGCCTACTTGGTTTATACTTTAGTGAGTCATTTATGATGCGGTGATGTAATGACGTGTGCCATTCACCTACTTTTGCATGTAACATGTAATGTATTATTAAAACAAAGAATGCTTGATCAAACAATATATTTACAATATTACAGAAATATTATAGTACAACCACTATACAGACATCCACATCATCATAAACTTTTAATTGTCTCATTCAAGCCTGTAGATTCAAATTCTGTGGAGGATTTCTTACTCTTGAGGCGGTCGTGGGGTGGTCACTCTGTTTGGGCAATGCAGGGCATTCCCCGGGATGGAGGGGTGCTACTCTTGGCATCTTCTGAATGTTTAGGAACACCACAACATGATATCTTCTGGATGTGTTAGCATTCCAAGCTGTGCATTGCAAGTTGCTCGATCTGCATATCTAGCCTAGGCCACCGGACAAAGCATGTATAGCGGCTCCTCTAATATATCAGCTCTCACCTTGGATGGTTCAACAAATCTCAATCCCCACATAAGGCAACCCTTGTCAAGGGCAAGTTCATCTTTAGGTAGGCCTAAGCTAAATCCACTTTGCTGAAGTGTTTCCCTTGTTACGTACCCATGGGTATCTTGTACTTGTCACGTGACAGTGGTGTTGAAGCTATACTGGACTTAAGGTAATGGTCTTGTGATGGTGGAGTGACGTCATTTTCCCGCCAGTAGAGATTATGTGACAGGTTTTTTTTACAGGGTATAAAAGGAGGACCCCTCCCTGTGAGGAGGGGCAGTTCGTGGCTGGATTTGCCATTTTGACTCCATGCCACTGCGTGGTCCAATATTATGACGCAGTTTGGTTGAAAGATGGAGTTTTATTTAATGCCTAAAGTTTAAAAGGTCATTGCCGGCAGTTTCTTTATAATACTGCCAGTTAAAAATCAGTGGAGAGTGAAGATCGGAGTTCGGGAGCTAAAAGATCAAGGAAAGTCGATTTCGACGGTGAAACCGGTTCGATCTTGTTTGATCCTCATTCGGAAGGAATTCATTGGCTGTCCCCGTGGTAACCCCTGTGAATAGCAGAAAGGGTTTGGGTACAGTTTTGTCAAGGAAAGGTCAGTGCCTTTAAGCCGTTTCATTTTCATCTTCGTAAATTCTCCGGGGAAAAGTATAGTTCGACTGGGAACCGCAGGAACACAACGTGAAAGAGAATTTAAATCGTCTAAAAAGTCTCTCCTTTAATGGACTGTAAGCATTTTGAACTTTTGCAGTACTACTTTGAAGAACTGTTTTCGCAACATTGCTTTCAGAACTGTTTAAGCTTTATTGCTTTAAGAACTGTTTAAGCTGCCACACAGCAGCTGATTTCCGGTTACATTAGTTGTTTGTTTACTTTTGGGGGTTTGTTTTTCAGTGTTTAATAAATGTTCTATTTGTTATAAAAAACCCTGCCTCACTTTTATATTTATTGTTGCTGAATCCGTAACACCCTCCAGAAAGGTTTTCAAAGACATCCTCTATCCTGGGCAGAGGGTATTGATCTACTTTCAGTACTGGGTAGATGGTGACTTTAAAATCACCACAGATACTTATAGACGTATTTTTCTTGGCTCTGAGACCACTGCGTTGTCCATTGGCTCCACTCAACCTTGGAAAGAATTACTTCAACCTCCGTGTGATCTAACTCACTGGCTACTTTATCATGGATGGCACAAGGAACTAGATAGACTTTGAAAAACCTGGGTGTGGCATTTTCATTTAGCACTATTTTACCCTCAATATGCTTGCATTTTCCAATGCCATCCTTGAGCACTGCTGTGGCATCATCCAGTACCTTCCTTATTTCACTTTCAGTCAACTCTACTGCAGGGGATGTGGATCGCCAATCAAGTTGTAATTGTTGCAGCCAGTCATGGTTCCTCTATGCTGGCCCTCATATTTTTACCACATAGAAACCCAGTATGGCTTATTGGTTGTTATATTTCACTGTTACGAATGTTATTTCCACAGGAGTTATCAATGCTCCAGTATAAGGTTTTAGTTCAGTGCAATGTCTTTGAAAAGCCATTCAAGCTCATTTTGCAGAATGACTGAAACAGCCGAGCTCCTGTCCAATTTCATTCTAATTAATTTGACATTGACTTCTAGTGTAAGCCTCCTTCTAGTTTTCACATTGTAAATCTTAAGGCTACACAGTCCTCATCATTATCAGATTTTTCTAGATTAGTGTGTAGATTAGTGTTCTTTTTGAAACTTCAACTTGACTTTTTAATCTGTTTCTCTTCCCTGTGCAGCCCCTCTACATTTGTCTGAGCAACATATTCTTTGCATGTGCCCTACTTTGTTGCAAGTTTCATCTTTAAACTTGCATTGATCTGGTGTGAGTCCCTGCCACAGCGGTAGCACAATTTGTTCAGCCAGGCAGGTTTCTGTTTAGATGTCGCAATTTTGCTCACAATCACTTTCATTCCTGACTACATCTCAATTATGTCTCTGTCTGTTGTTTCCATTGATACAGCAATTTCAACTGCTGTATTAAATGTGGGTTGTGCTTCAGTTGGGAGCTGTTTTTGAATGCTCTCTTGTGATATTCCACAAACTAAATGATCTTTCGGTGCATCATTAAGCCCTTCACTGACCTGGCAATGTTCTGAAAATTTTTTCCAATTCAGCCACAAAAACTAATACAGACTCTGCTGCCTTTTGATTCCATTTATGAAACCTGAAGCATTCTGCAAATCAACAATGGCCTCGGTTCTAAATGTTCCTGCATTTATGTTCATGATATCAGCAAAGCTAATTTCAGCTGGTTAGGGTAGAGCAGTCCAATGTCTCAGCCAATTATACGTTTCCATCAGTTGCACTCAGCAAAACTGGCACTGGTTTCTCATTGGCTATTCTGTTTGCTTTAAAGTACTTCTCAAGTTATTCAGTATTCACGACCTAGTTGTCTGTTATGCTGTTAAACATGTCGGTCTTTCCAATGTATCCAGCCACTTCTGCTTTTTTTCTTATTTATTAATATCTCTCAGTGCTCACTGTTTATGAACCCATGAATTTCATCCATTTTCTGCTGTTTTTTAACTCGGCCATCTTTCTCCTTCCCTTCCAAAACAAAATATGTTGTGCTTTTTTTTTAACTCAATCATCTCTTTCTTACCTTCAGAAGGAAAAAAACATGCTCTGTTTGTGGACTATACACAACATTCCAGTTTCAAGTTCCTGGGTGTCAACATCTCCGAGGGATCTATCCTCGATCCAACGTATTGAAACAATTACAAAAAAAAAGGCACAGAAGTGACTATATTTCATTAGGAGTTTGACTAGAATTGATATATCATCAAAGACACTCGCAAATTTCTGAAGATCAAGTCAAGTTTAAGTGAAGATTATTGTCATTTCACTACATTCATGCATATAATGTATATCAAAAGGAGACAACGTTTCTTCGAAGCAGAGAGTATAGCACATAACACATGTAACACACAATAACTTATGAAGTTAAGGATAAAATCTACAGATGACTCATGCATAAATAACAAACTAAAGTGCTTTAATATGAAATACTGTAAGGTGCAGAACAGATTAACCAGTGACACTTCAAATACAATACGGCTGGGACTTCAGAAGCCTAATTGCCTGGGGAAAGAAACTGTTTCTCATCCAGACTGTTCTTGTTGTTTGTATCAAAGATACATAAAAGATACACCGTGGAGAGCAATCTAACTAGTCGCATCTCCATCTGGTGCAGAGCGACCACTGCACAGGATTGGAAAAAGCTGCAGAAAGTTGTAAACGCTGCCACCTCCATCATGATCACTAGGCTCCCCACCATCCAGGGCATCTTCAAAATGCAATGCCTCAGAAAGGCACCCTGCCTCATTAAGGAACTTCATCACCCAGGGCATGGCCTCTCATTGCTACCATCAAGGAGGAGGTACAGGAACCTGAAGTGTTTCAGGAACAGCCTCTTCCCCTCCACCATCAGATTTCTGAATGGACAATAAGCCCATGATCACTTCCTCAGTAATTCCCCCTCTCTTTTTACAAACTCGTTTAATTTAATTTTCTTTTTTATATACAGTATACTTATTGTGATTTGTAATTTTTATTATTATATAGTGTAATATACTGCTGCTATAAAACAAAACAATTCACGACATGTGACAGTGATATTAAACCTGATCCCAACAGGACATAAACCAAGATAGGAATGCATTCAGGCAAGGGTAATGGACAAACTCAAATGGAAATTGGCTTTGTAGGCCAGGAGACTGATAAAACACAGTCTTGAACACAAAAAACATCATAATCTTCTCTGCTTGGTGATGGAGACCTGTGTAGTGGGCTGAGGGGAGAGACGCTGAAGATGAAGTTTTATAATAGGGGATTGAAGCTGCTACTTATTTTGGCATTCCAGGATAATCCTGGAATAATGAGAAGATTTGCCAGATGAAAGCAGGGATATAGCTTTTTGTTGTCTAACTACATCTGGCAGTAAATAACTAAGACAGATGTCCCTCATATCCATAGAAATCTACAATACCAGAATTTAAAGGAGCCAAGATCAGTGTCAGGTTTATTATCACTGTCTTATATGATGAATTAGTCCTGCCAAAGGGTATTGGCCAGAAACATCGACTGTACTTTTTTCCACAGATGCTGCCTGACCTGCTGAGATCCTCCAGCATTTTGTGTGTGTCGCTTGTACTTCCAGCATCTGCAGATTTTCTCTTGTTTATGATGTATAAATCATTGTTTTGCAGAAGCAGTGCAGTGCAAACACAACATTACTATAAATTACAAAATAAAATAATAGAGCAACAACATGAATAATGAGATAGTGGGTTCATGGACTGTTCAGAAATTGGATTGTGGAGGGGAAGTAGCTGTTCTTAATTCATGGAGTAAGGGTCTTCAGGTTCCTGTATCTCCCCCTTAACAGCAGTAACTAAAAGAGAGTAGGTCTAGGATGGTGTGGGTCTTTAATGAGGGGTCCCTCCTTTATCAGGCACCATCTCTTGAAGATGACCTCAATGGCGGGGATGGTTCAGTCTGAGATGGAGCTGGATCAGTCTACAACCCTCTGCAGCCTCTTTGAAGTCTCCATACCAGGCTCTGATGGAACAGACAGAATGTACTCCACCATATATCTACAGAAATACCAAAGCTCCTCAAACTCATGACAAAATATAGCCACTGGTGTGCCGCCTTTATAATTGCATCATACCGGCTGTGTAGTGAAACAAAGCACAACAGCACCTCTTTCACCTCAGATGGCTGAAGAAGTTTGGCATGAGTCTCCTGATCCTCAGTATTTTCTACAGGAGCACCATCAAGAGCACTCTAACTGGCTGTGTCACCACCAGGTACGGGAAATGCACTATCCTCAATTACAGGGCACTGCGGAGAGTGGTGCGGACATTCCAGCGCATCTGTGGACGTGAATTTTCCTCTTTTCAGGACATTTACAGCAACAGGAGCGTAAAAAGGACCCAGAGGATCATCAAAGACTCCAGCCACCCCAACCACAAACTGTTTCAGCTGCTTCTGTCTGACAAGCGGTACCACAGCTTTAAGGCCAGAAGCGATAGGCTCCAAGACAGCTTCTTTCACCAGGCCATCAGATTTATCAGTACACATTGAAATGATTGCATATCTGACTGTACATTGTACCTGACTGTACGCACACGTATACAATCTTAGAGAGAAGTCATCTCTCTGACACAGTGGTGTCAAGAAAACAGCCTCTCCCTCAATGTCGCCAAAGCAAAGGAGCTGGATGTGGATAACAGGAGGAATGGAGACAGGCTAACCCCTATTGACATCAATGGATCTGGGGTTGAGAGGGTGAACAGCTTCAAGTTCCTTGGCAACCACATCACCGAGGACCTCACATGGAATGTGCACAGCAGATGTGTGGTGAAAAAGGCACAACAGCACCTCTTTCACCTCAGACGGTTGAGGAAGTTTGGTATGGGGCCCCAGATCCTAAAAACTTCCTACAGGGGCACAATTGAGAGCATCCTGACTGGCTGCGTCACTGCCTGGTATGGGAACTCCCTCAATCACAGGACTCTGCAGAGAGTGGTGTGAACAGCCCAGTGCACCTGTAGTTGTGAACTTCCCATGATTCAGGACATTTACAAGGACAGGTGTGTAAAAAGGGCCCGAAGGATCATCCCAACCACGATTTACTGTATTCCAGCTGCTACCATCCGGGAAGCAGTACCGCAGCATAAAAGCCAGGACCAACAGTCTCCGGGACAGCTTCTCCCACCAGGCCATCAGACTGAGGAACTCAAGCTGACTTGAGTGTTCTCTGTATTACATTGTCTGTTCTATTTATTATAAATTAATATGATTGCATACTGCACGTTTAGATGGAGATGTAACGTAAAGATTTTTACTCCTCGTGTACGTGAAGGATGTAAGAAATAAAGTTGGTTCAATTCAATTCAATATCCTCCCACATTTCCTTTCCTTTTTGCTTGTACACAGCGATGGAGATGTAGCATAAAGGTTTTATTCCCTCATGTTCTGAGATGGATGTAGGAGATAAAATTCTAATCTAATCTAAGGTAATCATTAAATTGTTGAACCTAGGACAGATCCTCCGAGACGTTGACAGCCAACTACTTAAACCTGCTTGCCCTTTCCACCACTGACCCTTCAATGAGGACTAAGTTGAATGTATCTACACCCAACTTTCTCTTCCTGAAGTCTACAATAAATCCTTGGTCATAATGATGTTAATTATTCAAGATTCAAGATTCAAAAACTTTATTGTCATTCTAACCGTACATCAGCTCTGCAGGGCAGAATGAGACAGCGTTTCCCAGGAGCAGTGCAATCATAACATAACAAACGCAACACTAAATAATAAACGTAACAATAAATAGTAAAACACAACAGCCACATGTCAGTTAAAAACAAGTTATAAGTGTCCGGTGCAAGTTAAAAGTGTCCAGAGCAGAGTCAGGTAGAGCAGCTATTTAGCAGTCTGACTGCATGTGGGAGGAAGCTGTTTAGTAGCCTTGTGGTTTTAGTTTTGATGCTCCTGTAACGTTTACCTGATGGCAGAAGAACAAACAGTTCATGGAGAGGGTGTGAGGGGTCTTTAATGATGTACCGTGTCTTCTGGAGGCATCGACTCTGAAAGAGGTCTTGGACAGAAGGTAGGGAGACCCCAATAACCTTCTCTGCTCCTTAACCACCCTCTGCAAGGCTTTTTTGTCGGCAGCACTGCAGCTGGAGTACCAGGTTGTGATGCAAAAGGTCAGCACACTCTCAACCTGTAGAATGTAGTTAATATGTTAGTGGGGAGTGATGCTTGTTTAAGCTTCCTCAGAAAGTGCAATCTCTGCTGGGCCCATTTCACAATCCCAGTGGTGTTCCTGGGCTAGGTGAGATTGTCCGAGATCTGCACCCCAAGGAACTTGATGTTTTCCACTCTCTCCACTGTGGAGCCGCTGATGCTGAGGGGTGTGTGCTCAGGCTGAGACCGTCTGAAATCGACGATCATCTCCTTGGTTTTGGTGACATTAAGCATCAAGTTGTTGTCACTGCACCAGCTCTCTAGGTGTTTGACCTCCTCCCTGTACATAGTTTCATCATTCTTGCTGACGAGCCCCACCACTGTGGTATCATCAGCAAATTTAATGATCAGGTTCTCCTTGAATCTGGCTGCACAGTCATGTGTTAGCAGTGTAAACAGCAGTGGGGCTAAGCACAAGCCTTGTGGGGATCCAGTGCTCAGTGTTACTGAGATTGTTCTTGCAACATCACTCAACCAGCCAATCTATTTCATTCCAATCCACATACTTATTCCTATTTGTGGTTCTACAAACAACAGTGATGTCATCTGCAAATTTATAGATGGTGTTAGAGCTGCTCTACTCACATCAAGAGTGTAGAGACTAGAGCAGTGGGCTAAGCACGCAGCATTGAAGAGCACCGCTGTTGATTGTCGGTGAGGAAGCAAAGTTATCACTGATCCATACTGACGGTGGTATCCCAAAAAGGAAGTCAAGGATCCAAGTTGTAGAGAAAGATACAAAGACCAAGATTTAGGAGCTTGGTGATTAAGACTGAGGTGATAATGTTATTGAATGTCAAGCTTTAATTGATAAGCAGCAGCTTGGTGTATGATTTAGTGTTATCTACGTGCTCCAAAGCAGCTGAGGGCCTATGAGATCGTATCCACTGTAGATCTGTTAGAGCAGTAGAAGAATTGCAGTGGGTCCAGGTCCTTGCCCAGGCAGGAGTTCATTCTAGCCATAACGGTGATGAATAAGCAGCGTGAAGGAGAATAGTGCTTTAATGAAGAAGATATATTTTTAGATAGCGGCTAGTCTTTAACAGCAGCAATTAATTTATGCAGCTGCTGATGCATCATAAAATTTCCAAGGTACCTCACAGATGCATCACTAAACAGAATTTCATACCAAGCCAGCAAAAGAGAGATTGGAGGGTCCAACCTGAAGTTTTAGCAAGTTTTAAGGAAAAGACAAAGCAGAAGATAGAAGAAAAATGGATGGATTTAAGTTGAGGTTCCCAGAATTTAACGCGAAGCAGCTAAAGACAATGTCACACAAATGGGAAGCATCAAAATCCATACTTACTCTTCCCAATGAGCATAATTTGTAATGGATCTTGTCTTGGAATATAAATTATTTAGATACCACACAGTCATAGTTTCCTTTACTGACCCTTAAAACCATTCATCTAATTACCATATATAGAGGATATGTCACAGCCAGACGTTTGATGTGATAAATACCTTCACAAATGAGACCAACCGGATAATTCATGAGTGACAAAGTTGGAAGTGATTTATGGTCAAACTCTCCAGTGCTGATATTTATCATACCTTACCATGAGCTGTGGCATACCCTTTTACTTCTATTGCACGCTTTAAAACACTGTTCTTTTTACAACAGTCTATGAGGAAGTAAAAACAGAATCAAAATTACATCTGCAATAATATACTGTAATATCCTAAAACTACTTCAAATCATATTATTCATCTATATAATATAAAACACTTAAATTAAAATCAAATTGAATTTTGACCATAAATAGAACGGGTTAAGGTCATCCATGACATGGAAGTGTCTCCACTCATGAGATAATTCAAAACTATTCATGAGATAGCAAAAAGCAGGTTATCTGATTTTATATAATTTAAAGTTGTTGATGTATCCCCAGCTTAACAACAAAATGAAATGTTCCACCATGCCCAGAATTGATGCATGGTGTTACACTATAGTGTGTATCATTGCTGAATGGTACAGTTCACTGATATTTAATTTGTTTGATCTTAAAAGTTTACTATCATGCAAAGGAAGGGGGTTTGGTAAACAGCAAGAAGCAATAGCAAATGGAGTAGGCAAGCGGGTGGCAAATGAAAGGTAATACAGAGAAATATGAGATTGTATATTTTATAAAGAAAATAGGTGTCTAAAAATGTAATAGGAACATTAAATGGTCAATGCATTGCAGCCAATAAACACTTTGTTCGAGGGTTTCATTAACACATGACACCGAAGTCTAAATGGGCCTCATACACTGCAAGAGCTTTCCTTTGTAAACGTTGCATTACACAAAGGGAATCATTTGGTCGAGCCCTATTCAAATCACAGAGGGTGTGGGGAAAATGGATAGGCCTGGGGGTGGTGAAGGGAGGGTCTGGGAGCAATGGGCAAAGAATAAAAAGGTGTGCCGACAGGTACAGATCAAAAGAACATCAAAACAGTGCAAATGCCGGGAGTCTGAAGGAGAATGGTGGGGGGTGGGGATCGCTAGCAGGAGAGAATGCAGACAGGTATGGAGTCAGCAGGCGGGAATGTTGGCAGATTATTAGTCTTGGGAGCAGGATTGAAAGATTGGTAGATGGGTGGATAAGAGAAGTAAAGCTGGGGTGATCTTTAGCTGGGGCAGTTATGTTGTATGAAGAAGGCTCAGATGGTATAAATTACCTCAAGGAAATTAACCAGAAGCAGGTTCTTCAGTGAAGGTCTGCTTCCATATGACTGGCCCACATTTCCACAGGCCTTACATTTGTGAGTCAACATCGCAGAAGAAGCATCAGTTACAAGTGCTGCACATCAATGGATGACATGGTGCATATCTGAACATGACATTAGCTGCGTGGAGGATCCAGAAGGAAACTCACGGACCTTGTTGCAATTCATGTTAAGTCCTCACTTTCGTTCCTGCTTGATTTTTCATTGTAATTTTGCATTTGCATTTCACATAAAAATGTGGTGATACATAATTCAATTTCCAAGCAATGCACTTTAAGAGGCAGTTTGAAGAATTTGAGATTTAATTTAATACAGAAGTGCTAATAGCAAACAGGGTGATGATAAGATGTCTAAAACAAAGAGGGCCAGTTCTGAAGAACACCATCCCATGACTAAATGTGCCAGCAAGATATCTGATGTGTTATTAGGTTGGGAAACTTTTTGGTATCCCTGGCAGCAGCTTAAAAGAAGACATTAGGCCTTTGTTTCATATAACTAGGAAGCCTGGTATTTGCTTACGTCCTCCATTGGGAAATTGAACACTGCAGAGCAGTGATTTAATCTACAACTGTGACTTAAGCAACCTCCATGACCAAGAGGTTATTTCCTCTCTCCAACGCAGGAGGAGAAGGGGTGCTCCACAGTGTCTCAATGTGTTCCCACCATCTATTGTAGCCACTCACGCTACACGTGAGTAGCGTGTAGCTACTCACGCTGAGTAGGCTACGGTCAATTATGGATAACTCTGAACATCCTCTACATAGCACCATCCAGAGACAGAGAAGCAGTTTCAGCGACAGGTTACTATCGATGCAATGCTCCTCAGACAGGATGAAGAGGTCAATACTCCCCAATGCCATTAGGCTTTACAATTCTAGCGCCAGGACTTAAGAACTCTTTAAAAGCTATTATTAATGCTTTTTGAGTTAGTGATTTAGATGCATATCATATTTTTTACTGAGTTAAGTATTGTATGTAATTAGTTTTGCTACAACAAGTGTATGGGACATTGGAAAAAAAGTTGAATTTCCCCATGGGGATGAATAAAGTATCTATCTATAGCCAAACAGCCTATTCAAAATTTATTCTGGAAACATTCTGCACACATTTGAAAACTCTCCCAAGGCTCAGTTTTGTAGCCAACTTGGGCCACTGTGTTGACAGGTGCTGCTATGCGAAGGAAGGTTATGACCATTTTCCAATTATGAAGCCAATGTATTTTGGGTTTTAAATGTGGCATTTTGTGTGTAATGCAGTCTTGAAATGGTGGAAGGGAAGATCATAAATATGTAGTCAATATCAGTGGGAAAGAACTCTTAATGTAGTAAGACTGCATCTATTCCCAAATAAATTGTCTTGCAAGTGAAAGGGTGGTTATCATTTTATTGGTATACACTGCACTTGATAAATACAGATCAAAACCTTAAGACGAAGATTATAAGAAGAAGGATTACAAGAAGGCCATCTCGCCACTCGAACCTCCTCTCCCATTCAATCAGATTACGGGTGATCCAAAAATCCTCAAGTCCACGATTCTGTTCATACTCTTTGATTCCCTTACTAATCAGAAATGTATTTATCTAAGCCATGAATACAGCTTTAAGAGGCAAGGAGTTCAAAAGACTCACAACTCCTTCAGAAAAAAAAGTGTTCTTTTTTATCTGAACAGTGGCCGATTAGGAAAAGGGGAGGTGCAACGAGACCTGGGTGTCATTGTACACCAGTCATTGAAGGTGGGCATGCAGGTACAGCAGGCAGTGAAAAAGGCAAATGGTATGTTGGCATTCATAGCAAAAGGATTTGAGTACAGGAGCAGGGAGGTTCTACTGCCATTGTACAAGGCCTTGGTGAGACTGCACTTAGAGTATTGTGTGCAGTTTTGGTCCCCTAATCTGAGGAAAGACATTCTTGCCATAGATGGAGTACAAAGAAGGTTCACCAGATTGATTCTTGGGATGACAGGACTTTCATATGAAGAAAGACTGGATCGACTAGGCTTATACTCACTGGAATTTAGAAGATTGAGGGGGGATCTTATTGAAACGTATAAAATTCTAAAGGGATTGGACAGGCTAGATGCAGGAAGATTGTTTCCGATGTTGGGGAAGTCCAGAACGAGGGGTCACAGTTTAAGGATAAAGGGGAAGCCTTTTAGGACCGAGATGAGGAAAAACTTCAACACACAGAGAGTGGTGAATCTGTGGAATTCTCTGCTTCAGGAAACAGTTGAGGCCGGTTCATTGGCTATATTTAAGAGGAAGTTAGATATGGCCCTTGTGGCTAAAGGGATCAGGGGGTATGGAGAGAAAGCAGGTACAGGTTCTGAGTTGGATGATCAGCCATGATCATTCTGAATGGCGATGCAGGCTTGAAGGGCCGAATGGCCTACTCCTGCACCTATTTTCTATGTTTCTATGTTTCTCTCTCCTAAGTGAGTGCTCGCACATTCTGAGATTATGCTCTCTGGGTCTGGATTCTCTCATGAGAAGAAATAACTCAGCACTTAACTCCTCTAGTTCCGCAAGAAATAAAAATTCAATAGATTCACACCTCATTCTCCTAAACTCCAGTAGCATCTCAAACTCATAAGTTAATCCCTCCATACCCCAAGATAGTCCAAGTGATCCTATTCTAAATTAGCTCCAGTGAAATATTATCTTTCCTCAAAGAGCAGAGCCAAAGTTATTTGCAGTTTTCCTGATGTGAAAGAAAAATATGTCAAATAATTGCATCCATAGTGCCCTTCTCACTTGTGCAAATCATACATAAAGGTGAGATTATGGGAGCAATCAATTCTGCATGAAACTGTACCCTTCAGGAAATGGCCTGGCTATTTCATACAATTCATCTTAATACAGCTGCTGGTATCCTGAATATATCAGGCTCCTAACTCACCACCAGTAACATAATATACATTTCTTCTGTTACTGACTTAAATTGAGCATTTGAGTGCAAGCTACAACATTTGTTGAATAGGTACAAAATTTAGAAATGCACTGCAATAAGATCAGCAAAGAGGTGTCAATTTAAGAGTTTCACATCTTCCCCCAGCTCCGTTTTACAGATTTCAAGATAGTGGACAAACCACCAGTGATTTTCCCATCACTGACTGTGGTGTTTTTATAAAATGCACTTTGGAGGTTTAAATTGGAATCTCTGTCCGTTTGATCAACTTGCATTTTGTAGCGGCAAACGACCAGTGACAGCATAGGACAATCAAAGCAGCAATCTATGGTAGATGCTTACTTACAGAGGAGATCACCACTCTCTCCTCTCCTACGATTTCCTTTATCTCCAAAGTAATCATTAATGCAACTGCTCACCAGTTGTCATGGGGAGAATTCCTTTATGGCCGAACACTCTTCCTAATAGTCAGTGCAGCAAAGACACTTCAGCTGCAAGTTTTTTTTACTTAGCTCGCAATGATAATTGAAGAGGTCCCTTTCGACGTATGTTTCTATGCAAAGAAAAACATAATTCTGCTGTTTCTGGGATATTTTTGGCCAGTTCTTGGAGGTAGAGGCGGAGTTACGATGGCACTGCGTGACAACTCCTTGTTGTTCATCTACGAAAGCAGTTTAATTTCTACCTTTGATGTCTCTCTTTTTGCCTTTTCAGAGTGGATGGGGTTCTGTTGAAGACTCTGACCTGGAGTTAAACTCAGACCTTGGTTCATTACAGTGGTGGGAATCACTCCCAGGGGCTCAGGACAGCCACTTTTTGATATTCCAAGGTCATGGCCTAGAAGATAAGGGCACTTTTCGGGTTCTGAGGTTTCACAGCCCAGTGGACGGCTGACACTAAGTCAGAGCTGCTGAATGAAAGGTTGCAGGAGAAAACAGAACATTGGGAACAGCAGATCAACTGTCGGAGGCTCTGTACTCGGTGAATTGCGTTCTCTCTCTCTCTCTCTCTCTCTCTCTTTCTGTGTCATTGGTGGGCGAGAGATTGGTACTGATTCTCAAGGCAGAGAACTCGGGGGAAAAAAGCGGTGCAACGGTATTTTTTAACACCATAAATCAGCAAATTGTTTTGTTATGCCTCCCATCTCACCTCTTTTTTCCCTTTATCGGGGGAGAGAGAGCCTGTGGAATGTCGAATTGTCAGGAGAACGATTAGTTTTTGTTGTACTGCAGATCATGGGGGCTTTGCTATTGCTTGCTTGCAGGGTGGAGGTGCTGATGCTTATTTGCGGAAGGTGGTTGGGTAGGGGAGGGTTGTTGCTTTGTTGCTGCCTGTGCATGGGAGGAGGAATAGGCAGGACTTTGGGCTTCTAACGTTTTAATTGTCACTCAATCTTTGCGGCACTCTTCCGTTTTCATGCATGTCTGCAAGGAAAAAGAATTTCAGGTTGTCTATTGCATAAATTTCTCTGATATTAAACAGAACTATTGAAAAATCGAGTTTTTCAAATTTGATGGGAATGATCAGAGTGGCTATTAAGAGCTGTACAGAGCCATAAGACCACAGGCCATAAGATATTGGAGTAGAATTAGGCCGTTAGGCCCACAGAGTCCGCTCTGCCATTTCATCATAACTGATTCATTTTCCCTCTCAGCCTTCTCCCCGTATCCTGTCATGCCTTAACCAATCAAGAATCTATCAACCTCTGCCTTAAGTATACACAACAACAGTCTCCACAGCAGCCAGTGGCAACAACTTCCACAGATTTACCACTCTGCCAAAAGAAATTCCTCCTCATCTCCGTTCTAAAAGGATGCCCTTCTTTTCTGAGGCTCTGTTCTCTGGTCTTGGATTCCCCCACCATGGGAAAAATCCTCTCCATACCTACCTAATCAAGGCCCTTCAACATTTGTTAGGTTTCAATGAGGTCACCCATCATTCTTCTGAATTCCATTGAGGAGAGACCCAGAGCCATCAAACGCTCCTCATATGACAAGCTTTGCAATCCCAGAATCATTTTGTGAACCTCATTTGAACCCTCTCCAATGTCAGCACATCCTTTCTTAGGTAAGGGGCTCACAATACTCCAATGCATTAGAAAGCCTCAACATTACATCCTTGCTTTTATATTCTAGTCCTCTAGAAATGATTGCTAACATTGCATTTGCCTTCCTCACCACTGACTCCACCTGCAAATTAACCTTGAGGGAATCCTGCACAAGGACTCCCAAGTCTGTTTGCACCTCGGAGTTTTGAATTGTAGGACCACACACTTCCCAACACTGCCTTCATTTGTAATTTCTTTGCCGATTCTCTGAATCTGTATCTATGAATCCTTTCATAGCAACTCTAGTTCCACAACACTACGTGCCCCTCCACCTATCTTCATATCATCTGCAAACTTTGTAAAATGACACACATACAACACGCTGGAGGAACTCAGCAGGTCAGGCAGCTGAGTTTCTCCAGCGTGTTGTATGTGTTGCTTTGACCCCAACATCTGCAGTGTACTTTGTGTTTTGTAAAAAGACAAACTTCTGACCCCTAACACTCTCAAATTTCTGCTGTACTGCTAGTGTCTTCCACAGTGAAGACTGATGCAAAATATTTATTGAGTTTGCTCTCTATTTCCTTGTCCCCCATTACTACCTCTCCAGCATCATTTTCCAGCAGTGCAATATCTACTTTCACCTCTCTTTTACCCTTTATGTATCTGAAGAAACTTTTGGTATCCTCTTTAATATTATTGGCTAGTCTACCCTCATTGTGATCTTTTCTTCTTTATGACTTTTTAGTTCTGTTGGTTTTTAAAAGCTTCCTAATCCTTTAATTTTCCACTTAATTTTGCTCTACTTTATACCCTCTCTTTGGCTTTGACTTCTTTTGTCCGCCACGGTTGTGTTATCTGCCTTTAGAATATTTCTTTCTCTTCAGGATATGTATAACCCGCACCTTCCAAATTGCTCTGAGAACTCCCAGCTATTGCTGCTCTAGTGTCATCCCTGCCAGGGTTATTTTCCAATCAATTTTGGCCAGCTCCTCTCTTATGCCTCTGTAATTCCCTTTACTCCACTGTAATACTAATACACCTGACTTGAGCTTCTCCTTCTCAAATTACAGGGTGAATTCTATCATATTATGATCACTGGCCACAAAGAGTTCATTTATCTAAATATCTCTAATGAATTCTGGTTCCTTGCACAACACCCAATCCAGAATAGCTGATTTCCTGCTGTGCTCAACCACAAGCTACTCTAAAAAGCCATCTTGTTGCCATTCTAGGAATTCCCCCGCTTGGGATCCAGCACCAACCTGATTTTCCCAATCTACGTGCATATAGAAATCCTCCATTGTTATCATAATGCCATTGTTCAGTGAAGAAAAGAAAGGGTGAAATATCTAGACATCAGAAATGCTTTGTTTAATAATGGGAATCATGCCTGAATAGATGGCGAAGAAACATTGGGATCACAATATGGAATGTTTTAAATGAATGAATGTAATAAGGAGAACACAAAATTAAAATTAGAAAGATGTGAAGTGTGGATAAATGAGGATGGATCCAAGGAAAAAACTTTAGGGAAAGGAACAATATTTCAAGAGTCAGAAGAAATACATTTCACTATAATATTAAGAAAAGATTATTCAAGAATGGAATCAAGATAGGCAAATAGTGTGTTTGAAGAAATAAATTTGCCGAACTCTCCAAAGAGTAATACAGGTGAATAGAAAGAGGAAGACAGGAAACTGATTAAAAAGAGTACAGTATAAGGAATGTAATGAGAAGATATAAAAAGATAATACTGGACATAAAAATAAAAAATGAATGAAAAGGAATGTATACTCCAAACACATAAATGGCAAAAGGAGAATGAAAAAGGTGATCAGGTTTTTAAAGGGCGACAAGGTTAAGTTTAATGGTAGCAACAGCTCCTTTGGCCTGATATTTGTGGCGGAGGCCTCTACAGTGCAGATGAACCCATGAAGCAAGCAATAAACAAGGTGTGTCTTTGGATCTAAGGCACAGGCTGACTGCTGGAAAGAAAAAGTAATAAAAGCAGATCTGGAATTGCCACACCCCACCTCTCCCCGCCCCTCCCTCCAATGCTTTTAGATCCACACTCACTGGGCAGTAAAGCTCATGTCAAAGGTGAAGTTCTATTTGAAGCCTTTTAATGTTCAGATGTCAGTCTCCAAATTCAAGGAAATGACCTCCTTTCCTCCCATTCTCAAGAGAGCAGATTAAGAGTGAGGTTAGGTCAATCCAGTCATACCAACAGCAGATCAGTTGTTCGTTGTCTTTTTGTCTGCTCAATTGATTCCTACTAGTTTGTAGGATTAAAATTAATCTCTTTCTTGGATTCCATAATCAGAACAAGCAATGGATGATGACTTTCATCACTAGCAAAGCTCTCACCTCGGAACTGGAAAATATAAGGTTCATAACGTACAGTACTGCTTCCATGAGGAGAGCTACATTGTCCCAGAAGTTGTACAACAGATGCTATTTGTCTACACGTGCAAATAATTTGTAGACAATCCCCGGCTATTATTAAGATAATTCTTAAGATTACCAGGAGCATAACAGAGTAGCCATTTAATTATTACTTTTGTTTATTGTGGTGTATTACTCAGCAGAAGTTGGCAATAAATATTTGCCTGGAGAATGCTAATTACCCGTCGTAAATTCATTGAGTTAGGTAGAATGCAAACAGGCACTTCAGCTCAAATTGACCAAGCCACTTAAGTTGTCTACCTGAGGTAGACCCACTTTTCTGTGTTTGGTCTAAACCTTTCCTATCCATGTAGCTGTGTGAATGCCTGTTGAATTCCAGAGCTTCACTAAGACCCACTTTACCATTTTCTTCACTTTTTATAACATTCTACCTTGGTGCCTCACCGTGGTGTAGTAGTGATGCTGGCCGAACATCAGCAAAGTACGGCAGAGATTCATTCTCTGGCAGGTCTAACCTAGCCGTGAAGGTGATGTTCCATCGGTATACTACTAGGCTAGATCTAGTAGTAGGATCGTGGCTAGCTAAGTCAAAGAGGTAAGCATTTCTTTGCTACTTTGTAGGTTATGCCTCATCAGGCAAAGGCTGCACCCAACGAGGACGCCCGCAGCAGAGCACCTGATAGTGTCTGTGGCAGATGAATCCAGAAGGGTCAATGGTACAGCCACCCTGGTGGCATGTGGAGGAACCAGAGTGCTGGTCAACAGATGGCATCACTAGACTAGTTAGTTGTCACTGTGGGGCAGCTTCCTTATCTGCTAAGTCTGTTACACTCCTGTGTACCACTTAGCATCAGATTTGGAAGCCCAGAGAGACTATATGGTGGGGGTTCAACACTGTCTGTCTTATTATTGGGCAAGGCGTGTTGGAGTAGAGTTTCTGGATGGTGTATGTGTGGTGAACTACATATACCTGTCTGGACACGCCCCTCTGCTGATTGCTCCTGTGACTCCTCCCACAGACCCCTGTATAAAGGCGATTGGAGGCACTGCATCCAGGATGTTGTGTGATGGTCTCCTGCTGCTGATGGTGCTCTCTTCCAGCTAATAAAAGCCTATCTCTAGCCTCACGTCTCTGAGAGTTATTGATGGTGCATCAGTATGCAACCAATGTGGGAGACAGAGCTGATCCAGTGCTGGTCTTGTGGCCCATAAACATGCCTGCAGAGACTAAACTCTCAGCACAGTCAACATCAAAATCGATGGGCAGCTGAAGAAGAGAAGAAGATAAGTGACAGTTAAAAATGCTTCATATTTGCTCCACAAATAAATATCTAGATATCATGGTAATTTTAATCTAGAGTCACAAAAGTCATAAAGAGAGCCAAAGACTGACTGGAGATTGTTAGATATGCAAGATGCCCTCAAGCTTCCAAATCCTGGTGTTCAGTTTCATGGAAAAACGTAACAAACTGAGAGCTTGAAAACAGTAAACATATGAGATTTCCAACCTTTTCTTCAATTTTTTCTATGTTTCTATTTTCCAAAGTAGGAATCCTCTTGAAAGTGCAGACCAACAGATGCATATATTATTCACCAATGTGGAATTACATAAAATTACACCGCATTAAAATCGTTCCAAGTGATCCTTTCTTTATCTTTCTTTATTAACAGTGCATTAATATATCTATAATTATAGTGCACTCAGCAAGCTAGTCCACAGGAAAAACACTGCTAATCGACTCATGGTAGTACAATAGCACAGCAGTTATCACAACGCTTTACAGAACCAATCGTGTTTCAGTTCATGCTGCTGTCCGCAAGCAGTTTGTACCTTCTCCCCGTAACTGCATGGGTTTCCTCCAGGTGCTCTGGTTTCCTCCCACATGCCAAAGTCATATGTTTAGGGTTAGGGTTACTGAGTTGCGAAACATAAAGCTAAGATTAAAGATTATATATATTTAATTACCTCAGCTACACTACACATGTTTCATATTCTCAACACCCTTCTGGAGAGATATCTTGTCGGGGCTTTTCTACAGTTATAGAGTCAATAGTTTTCAGCTTTCTCACAAGTGGGAAAATCTTCTTAACAGATCTTAAAATCTTCATAACATTAAGTGTTCCTAGCAGACTAACACAATCTTTGCCTTTTGAAAGAAAAGAAATCCAATGTGTCCTAGTTTGCATGATATGTAACAGAACTGAGAGATGCTATTTCTAGAAATCAAAAGTAACAGAAATGCAAACTGTGCCTGTTCCAGCCATGTGTCTAAAGCACAGAGACTCAGATATATGGTAGGACTGATGTAAACACAACCCCAGATCCACTGTGAATTTGCCATGACTGATCAGTAGAGCTTGTCAACTGGAGAAGGAGACTATGTAACTCTGAAGTTATGATCTTACTTATAACTGTTGGATAAAAACATGAAAACAACAAATATACATTAACAGATTGCAGCCTCAGAATTAAGCCAGAATGGAACCCAGAGCAAGCTGAGGGTATGGTGATCTCACTGCCAAGGCAGCAGGTCCAATGGTTATTGGAGATTATTCATATTCTTTTGAGGATTCTATCAGAAGTTCTTTGCATGAAAACAAGAGGTATTCTGAACAACCAATGACAAATAAGTTTAACAGTGGAGCTGGCCGAATTGCTGATATTACTGGTAGTGCTTGTGGGCCGAGAGTCCTGATGTTAGTTTAGAGACTTTTGCTTCCCCTGTTAAGACGATGCAAGGAAAGTGAATATTTCTCCCTGGAGTCTGAAAATCAATAGACTCAGTGTTTGAAGTGTTAAAAGTATTTACAAGGTATGGAATGGCATCTTGGGGTGTAATGGACAAATAAACATTTTGCTCAAGTGCCCACCAGGGTGTAAGCCTTTGTGTACAATTGAACAGGCCCATACAGATGAAAGGCTTCTCCTTCACACAATTCACATTGCATAAATGAAACCAGTTAAAACCAGGCTGGTTTCTAAAGGACTAGGGTGGTGTTGGGTTGAAACTCTGGGTGAAAGCGGTCCAGAGAGGGTAGGAAAAGGTCACAGACAGGAATAACCATGTTAGAACTCGGATCATGGACTTCCAGACCAGAATGAGAAAGATAGCAGGTTGAGAAGCTGCTGGGAGTGGATCATCAGTCAGGGATGGAAATATTGAACTAACAGCTCATCGGTTGGGGGTGATGGAGCAGTCATGACATATGTCCATGAAGAAGTGTGGAGACAGTGATGGGTGGGGCAAGGAAGTTATTCAATGATGTGAAGAGGGGTCATGAACCAATCCCATTAGAGGGATCAGAAGCGGAGGGAGTGAGTAATTTCAAATTCCTGGGTGTCCGAAGATCTAACCTGGTCCCAAAATATTGATGCAGCTATAAAGAAGGCAAGACATCAGCTATGTTTCATTAGGAGTTTGAGGAAATTTGGTTTGTCACCTAAGATACTCAAAAACTTCTACAGGTTGTCATGGAGAGCATGACATGCTGTCATGGAGAGCGTCCTGACAGGCTGCATCACTCTGGTTTGGAGGGGTGGATGGGGCTACTGCACAGGATCGAAAGAAGCTACAGAAAGTTTTAAAATCAGTCAGCTCCATCTTGGGTACTAGCCTCCGTAGTATCCAAGACATCTTCTAGAAGTGGTGCCTCAGAAAGGCGGCGTCCATTATAAGGACCTCCAGCACCCAGGACATGCCCTCTTCTCATTGTTACCATCAGGAAGGAGGTACAGAAGCCTGAAGGCACACACTCAGCAATTCAGGAACAGCTTCTTCCCCTCTGCCATCGAATCCTTAATGGACATTGCACCCATGAACACTACCTCACTTTTTAAATATATTATTTCTGTTTTTGCATTACTTTTAATTTAACTATTAATAATTGTATATACATATCAACGTATGCCAGTTATATTGAACCTGATTCTGAATCTGAAGGTGTCTGGTATAAAGGTAAGTACCTTATTTAGTTCAACTTACCTCAAGGCATTCCCAGCACTAGCTGAAACTGTGGGTAACCTGGGGCATTGCTGCCATGGGGTCATGCAGAAGTGAAGAATGATCCCAGGTGTGGCTTCCACTTATGCACTCCTCACTGCGGGCTCCTTGCAGTATTAGTTCATCAGATTCTCGGCAGACCCAGATGAAAATTGCAAGATACAAGAAGACTGCAGATACTGGGAAAAGGAGCAACAAACAATCTGCTGGAGAAACTTAGCAAGTCAAGCAGAACCTGTTGGCGGTCAGAACCCTGCATAAGGACAATTTGCAGATTTTGTCCATGTCAGTGTTACACCACTTTTTTCTTTCAGAACTGAATCACGTGGTGCACTAAAATGTTTATTGGCAGAGGTGAGAGCAGTTGAAACTCGGTGTAGACAATGTAACACTGCTGCATGCAGGCCAAATATCCTGCATCACTGCACAGTACCAAAACTGCACTGTGGCAGAGAGGACGAGTGTACAACAAGCATGCAAATCACCGGTTACAGCCTACCCACCGTCGAGGACATATATACAGAAGGGTCCTGGAGAAAGGCCATGGAAGATGTCAAGGAGGATCCCACCTACCCTGCTCATGGACTGTTTAGCCCACCCCCATCATGGAAGAATTTACACAACATCCACACCAGGGCCACCAGACTCAAAGACATTTATTTCTCCAAGCTATCAGGCTGGTCAACAACTCTATCCATTAATCCACCTCACCAGCTCCTACCACCATTAAATCCATATTAGCCACACCTGCACCTAGCATCACTTTATACACATACAATCAATTTATATATTTATATTTTATGAATGCACAGCCACACTCAAACAATTACTTGTACATTATGTTGTCTAGATTTTTTTTATATTTGTCATGTATTTTTTGCTTTTTAAATTGTGTTCTTTGTGCTCATTGTGGTTTCTATGCTGCAACAGATTCAGCCTAACAATCATTCTATTTTCCTTTTCACTCACGTACCGATGAATGACAATAAATAATCTCGAAACTTGAATCTGTTCACTTTAAATTGATATGACCTGCTCTGCTATGCCTCCCTTCAATTTTTCTCCCTTTCAAACTCAAAATTTTGCTCTGCATTTTCAATGTAATGAAAATGTACAAAACTGTGCCAAGCATTCAGCAAGAGAGGAAATATTATTGCCGGAGTCCAGTGCCCAAATATATCCTCCAAAAGTACTTGATTATGTTGATGTGGGTTGTAGCTGATTGAAATCCCTGCTCTACGCTTGACCAGCTGCATACCTGGATGCTTGCAAGAGATTGCAAATTGACCCCAGTTGACACCTCTAGTACTGTGACGCCAAGGCAACGCTGCCAAATGTTTGGCCAATTGGATTCAACCTGGAACAGTCCGCTACAACTAATTCCTTCACCAGCATGATTCCGTCCAGAGGGAAAGTAAAGCACAAAAAAAGGAAAGGAAACACTCCAGTGCAGTTTGATTAAGCTGCAAGAACGATTTGGCAAGGGGCCAGAAAACATTATCTTGAACAAGATCAAAGGAGCCTCAGAGAATTTTGTACAAAGAATGTGTTGTGGGGGAAGGAAAGAAAGGAAAAGCAGTGTTTTAAATGTGTTGACCTATGTAGATATGAGTAGAAATGAAAACAGCAGGTGCAGTGAAATGCTGATGGGAGCGCAAGATTTGATTGTTAAAAGGGCTTGTCTAAAGTATGTATCCTTTACAGTTCCATTTAACTGTCCCCAAGAGAATATGGAAATGCACAGGATCAGAAGCCTTCCTTTGCCATTAGTATAACTTCATTAATAAAACATTTATCCTCTTCACTACTGTAGATACTTAACAAAATGGATCATAATTGATCCAGTCCAAACACATATATATTAGATATCTCCCTCAAAATGCCACCCTCGGTGCCCTTCTAAGCACTCTCTGAAAAATAGTTCATGGAACCTGTCACAACCATCTGGCAAGTGACAGCTCAAACACACTGCTCTCTCCACCACTGCACCTTCTGGGGATTAATTCTAACCTTTCTGTTTAAATTCACACCACCCCAGAGTGTTTTTCTAGACCGAGATCTGAAGTCAGTCATTGTCTCCCTATGGTTCCCTTGAACAACTTTATCAGTGCCTTTGCACCTTTGGCTAAAACTTGTTTCAAAGCTGCTGACACCTGCCTCCTTGCTAATATCTCCCTTCCTGCCATGCACCTTCTGGTTTCATCATACGTGCTGTGTCGTTAGACAAGTCATACCTTGGTTTCTCCCTCTGACCATCTGCAGCCTTTCCTTTACTTCATCTGTCTGTCTTACATTTCTCACTTTAACAGAGCCCCACTCAATATTATCTCCAACGTTTTTCCTTCATCCCTCCCTCAGCCCCTGCCTGCACTGTGCTGAATTAACCCTAATCCGCAGTCATGTTGCCCTTTCCTTTCTGAAACACTGCCTCCTTGAATCCAACTCCCTCTAGATATGGAGACGCAAGGAAGACTGCGGGTGTTGGAAATCCTCAGCGGCTCACCAAAAAGGCTGGAAGAATTCACAAGGTCAGGCGGCACCTCTGGAAGGAAACGAACAGCCACCCAAAGATTCAACTATTCATTTTCTACCGCAGAGTCTCTCTGACCCACTGAGTTCCTCCAGCACTTTTGTCTGTGTTGCTCCCTCTATATGTGGACACTTGAAATCTCCCCCTCGACGATGGCACGTTCCGTGGAGGATGGAGAAGCAGAGTGGTAATTCAGAGTTCAAAGTTCAAAGTAAATTTGTTATCAAAGTACAAACATGAGAAAATCTGCAGGTGCTGGAAATCCAAAGTAACACACACAAAATGCTGGAGAAACTCAGCAAACCAGGAAGCATCTATGGAAATGTGTAAACAGTTGACGTTTCAGGCTGACACCCTTCACGTGTCCTAATGAAGGGTCTCAGCCCAAAATGTCAATCGTTTACTCTTTTCCATAGATGCTGCCTGGCCTGCTCAGTTCCTCTAGCATTCTGTTGTGCGTTGCTTATCATCAACGTATGTATACATCACCAGATACTATCCTGAGATTCAGTTTCTTGTGCGCATTCACAGTAGATACAAAGAAGCACAACAGAATCAATGAATAACTGCACGTAAGCAAAGACAGATAAACAACCAAAGTGCAAAAGAAGACAAACAAAAAATAAAAATAATAAGAATAATAATATTGAAAACAAGTGGTAGAGTCCTTAAGAGTGATTCAATACATGCCATTTACAGTTTTCTAACACAGCTTTGTATATAAACAGACTGCACCCCATACACCACCAGATGTAGCCGGCAAAGGAAGTTATAGTGTCAATCTTTTAAGTGGCCGCTCTTAGCATGTACCAAGTTCCCATCACAGAAACAAAAGGCAAATTAATCCCCGAGGGAAAATCATTAACTATATTTGGAAAAGTCTCCACCCCAAAATCAGCCTCTCAGGTCACAGGATATAGACAGTGACTCACATATCTTGCTGAGAAAGACAAGAAAATACATCAAAACAAAATATTTTAACTATATCATAATTGTGCAGCCCTCAGGTAGCAAAGAAAAATCTCTCAGTTTACTTAATAAAAACAGTATTGTGACTGCCTGTGTTTAAGAAGCTTTCTCATATCCTGTCAATGTTGCCATAACAGAGTGTTTAAGCCCTTGGTTCAAAAGAACTATTCATATGCAGGCAGTGGTGGCTGGCAGGAAGGGGGGAGGGAAGCAGTGAGTGGTGGGTGGGTAGATAGGATGTGTTGAGATGATGTGTCATGAGTTCACCCATTTGTCAAAACCTAAGTTTAGGAACTTCTGAGATTAGCTCTGTAATTCTAAACACAATAGCAATACCTATGTCAGGCTAAGACAAGAAAATCTACAGATGCTGGAAATCCAAGCAACACACAACTCAGCAGGCCAGGCAGAATTTATGGAAAAGAGTAAACAGTCGATGTATCGGGCCAAGACACTTCTTCAGGACTGGAAAAGAAGATGAGAAGTTAGAGCAAGAAGGTGGGGGATGGCTGAATACAGCTCAGCGTTCAACACCATCATACCCTCAGTACTAATCAACAAGCTCCAAATTCTGGGCCTCTGTACCTGCCTGTGCAACTGGTACATAAATGAACTCCAATTCCAATTCCAAAAGAGTACAGTTAGTACGCAAGTGAAGGGATTAGCCAGATAATTAAAGTTTGTTACATTATCAACAAGATAATCAAGATAAAGAACTGGCAGGTGGTGTAGTGGCATCAGCACTGCACTTTGGGGTGGTTGGTCCTGAGTTCGAATCCAGCTGAGTCCCAAGCTGGGCAGCTGCAGTATCTGAATGAAAGAAAGGCCTGGTAATCTACTTCCATACCTTGCCACAGAAACCCTTAGTTGGTTAAGAAGGCATACAGTGTATTGGCCTTCATCAACAGTAGGATTGAGTTCAAGAGCCAAGAGGTAATGTAGCAGCTATATAGGACCCTCGTCAGAACTCACTTGGAGTACTGTGCTCAGTTCTGGTCACCTCATTACAGGAAGGATGTGGAAACTATAGAAAGGGTGCAGAGGAGATTTACAATGATGTTGCCTGGATTGTGGAGCATGCCTTATGAGAATATGTTGAGTGAACTTGGCCTTTTCTCCTTGGAGTGATGGAGGGTGAGAGGTGACCTGAATGAGATGTGTAAGATGATGAGAGGCATCGAACATGTGAATAGTCAGAGGCTTTTTCCTAGGGCTTGTTGGCCAATAAGAGTGACAATCTACAAATCAGTGAATTCAAATAAATTAAGGTCAGTGGAAGCAGACAGACTAATTGTCTTTGTTCTTGTCGCTTGCTTGGGAAAGGAGGCTGCCATTTTGTGAAGACTCTCTATTCTCCATTTTGTGAGCAACCATTTCAGCCCTGGGAAAAAGCCTCTGACTGAAATGTTAGTTAGTTTAAACAACAAAGGTACTTGTTGGTAAAGACAGATCTCTCTGTGCCTCACTAATCATCGTTATAACTAATATTTTTTTTACAACAGGCTGAAATGGATAACACGGGAGGGCACATGCTTAAGGTGCTTGGAAGCAGATACAGAGAAGATGTCGGGGTAAGTTTTTTACACAGAGTGGTGAGTGCATGGAATGAGTTGCCAGCAACGGTGGTGGAGGTGGATACGATAGGGTCTTTTAAGAGATTCCTGGATAGGTACATGGAGCTTAGAAAAATAGAGGGCTATGGGTAACCCCAGGTAATTTCTAAAGTACGTGTATGTTCAGCACAGCATTGCGGGCCGAAGGGCCTGTATTATGCTGTAGGTTTTCTATGTTTTATTACTATGTTTCTAAGATCTTAGATGTGGGATTTGGATTTTGAAGGAAGACAGCAGTTGGAAGTCTGGTGATCAGACAAATTGCTGGTTGCTTTATAGGCCATGGGAAAGTCAATCCTGTTGCTCGTGAAACACAGGCAGTGTTTAAAGGGACATATTTCTTGCAGCTGCACCACTACGTCTCCTTTCAGTTGTTGAGTTTCCATGGAATTAGAATTGGAATTGGTTTATTATCATTGTCACATGTACTGAGAATCAATGAAAAGTTTGTCTTGCATACTGTTTATACTGTTTATAGTTTGAATCATTATATAATACATTGAGATAGAACAAGGTAAAACAATAACAATGCAGAATTAAATATAACAGCTACAGAGAAACTGCAGTGCAGGTAAACAATAAACTGCAAGATCGCAGAGAGTTAGATTGTGAAGTCAAAAGATAATCTGATTGTCAGAGGAAACTATTTACTAGCCTGTTCATTCATGACTGCATGGCCAGAACCTGCTCTAACTCCATCCACAAGTTTTCAGATGATACCACCGTAGTGGGCTAACTAACATTTCAGTCAGAGGCTTTTTCCCAGGGCTGAAATGGTTGCTCACAAAATGGAGAATAGAGAGTCTTCACAAAATGGCAGCCTCCTTTCCCAAGCAAGCGACAAGAACAAAGACAATTAGTCTGTCTGCTTCCACTGACCTTAATTTATTTGAATTCACAGATTTGTAGATTGTCACTCTTATTGGCCAACAATAAGGAAACCAGGGTGTTTCACGTGTATGGTTTTGGCTTATAAAACTATAATACAAAAAATGATGAGTTGTCATATAGCCAGGAGATAGAGAGCTTAGTAACATGGTGTCATGTCAACAACTTTCCCTCCATATAAGAGCTGGGCATTGATTTCAGGAGTGGGGGAGTAGGAAGCACAAAGTGCAGGCACTAAAAATAACAGTGACAATATAAACAATCTTAAGTGTGGATTATGCATCCTCCTTTCTTCTCTGACTTCCTACACTAAAATCACAAATTAGGATCAAGCTGATCAGTCTTTACATTTAAACTTCCATACAATAGTGGAGGAGATAGATAACCCCAGGGTCAATGCAATCAAATCTGGCCTGTACTAAGCAATGTACTACTGATTCCATATGTAGGATATTTTGTGTGTAATGGCCTGTTCATATTTTTACTGTTATACTGTATGTATTTCATTTAGCAATTTTGTAAGAGCAGTCTGTTCTGTTTTCAGCTTGTTTGGGTTAATGTTGAAGATAAGAGATGAGGAGAAATATGTCATCCAATTAGGATGGTTGAAGTAAGGGGAGGTTTCTCTGGTGAGGGACACTAAAGCTGGGCTTGGGGCTTTTGCTCGGCAGGGGATGAAGACAGAAGGTGCTGAGAACTGGTCATAGTATTCGATCTGGTGGGAGACCCGTTTGTTCGAAATCGATTGCGAGAGACGTGTGAAAGATGGTGTGGGCTTTCACACTGACCGAAGGCCCAGTGCATGAGTGACAGAGAAGTTCAAGATGAGCTCCAACTTGTGCACATTTGACTGTTTAATTAAAATGGGCCCTTTTCTTTATGTTATTCTTTAATAACTCTTTAGTTAACATTCATAAATACAATTCCTTTAATGGTATGCAGTGTACTGTCTGTTATTTCGTGGCACTTACTTGTAACCAGGTAGCAAATTACACAGCATCCACACAAACCAGGGTTTGGGGTGGGATGAGCTGTCTCAATCTCATAAACTTGACAGGGATTGACAGAGTGTCTTCCCTAGACTTAACGCAGCCAAGGAAACCAGGGTGTTTCACGTGTATGGTTTTGGCTTATAAAAATCATATCAGTTTTGAAAAGTTTAATTAAAGGCAAGTAGGATAATCCTGTTCTGTGATATCTGGAGTGTGAACTATGAAAGAATTCAAAGAAAATCAATTTTTTTCTCACAAGTAGTAAGATCAAGGTGGGATATCGTCTGGGCATTTGTGACTGAAGTAAATCAAAAGAGTGGATAAATAAAATTTGCTGAATACAGAAAAAAAATCCAGGGAACATGATTACATGTGAAGAGGGCTGAATTTGCTCTACATTAATGGGAGCTATAACTTTGGAGAGCTTGTGTCTCCTTCCTGAATAGCAAGTGTGAGAAAAAGATCATTTAAATGAACTCTCTTTCAGTAGGACTTATCTTCAATTGTGCGAGCTGAATAGCAGCAAATGGAATCCAACCAGACTGGATCTTCCTACTGAAATTAGGATAAATTCAAAGTAATGAGGAAGGAGAATAGGAGAATTTTGTTACCTGTTTTTGGGAAATTGGGAGTCATTGAGAATTGGCCAGCACAGGGGTATAGTGGACAGAGCCACTATTTCAGAGAACTAGAAACCTGGGTTCAATTCTGACCTCAGGTACTATCTGAGTGGAGTTTACATGTTCTCCTTTGGACGGCACAGTAGCCTATTGACTATCAAAATGCTTTACAGCACAAGATGTAAAGATTGGGTTCATTTCCTACTGCTGTAGTAGTTTGTATGTTCTGCCCATGACCACATGGGTTTCTTCCAAGTGCTCCAGTTTCCTTCCAGATTCCAAAAACGTACGGGTTAGAGTTAATAGTTGCAGACGTGCTATGTTGAAGCTGGAAGCATGGTGACATTTACAGACTGCCCCAGCATATCTCTGATATGTTTCACTATATGTTTCAGTGTTTCAATGCACATGTGACAAATAAAGCTCATCTCTTTATCATTAAGATCTGCACTTATTACTCAATTCCCAGTACCCTTAAGAAAGTGGAGATCAGTCAGAGACACACGACCCTGCAGATGCTGGAATCTGGAGCAGAAAACAAATACTGGAGGAACTCAAATGGTTGGGCAGCACCTGTGAAGGGAAATGGTCTGTCAGTCTTTCAAGCTGAGAACCCTCATCAGTCCAGACACATTGACTGTTGTGTTCTGCCAACATCTTGTTTTTGTTCCGGGTAAAGAATAGTCTTCTTCATGAACCATTGCAGTCTTTCAGGTGAAACACTCCAATGGTACTATTGGGTGGTGACTTGTAGGATTTAGACCCAGTAACAAGGAATGAATGGCAATACAGATCCAAATCAGGTGATGTGCAAACTGTAGGGCAAGATAGAAGTGGTAGTGTTCTTTGCATATCATGTACAAACGTTTGCAGTTACTGTGCAATCTGGAATGCGCTGCCTGAATGTCATTGGAAGCAAATTCAATAACAACCTTCAAATGTAAATTTGGTGATCTCTTGAAAAGGAAAATTTATGGGATTCTCAGAAAGAACAGCAGATGGGAACCAATTGTATAGTTCTTTCAAAGAGCCAGCTCGGGCACTCAGTAGAAAGTCATCCTTCTTTGCTCCATGCTATTTTCATTCAATGAAGTCACGAGAAAAAGACAGTAATACAAGAATTGACAAATTTCTTCAAAAAGTCTCCTGTTAGTTGATCACATTTGATCAAATGTTGATCACATTTACACAAACTTCTTAAAATAAGACAGGTCTGGTTGTGAGGCTCAAATGAATATTCTCAATGCAAACTCATGGAGTATAAGGAACAATTTCTTTGATAAATATAGGTATCTGTGGGAAGACCGGCTTTGCTGGCTTATTACTACTAATTGTCCTTGAGAAAGTGGGGAGACAGGAAGCCACAGCAGTTGTTGTCATGAAGTTAGTCCCAGAATGATTCTAGACATAGATTTCAATAAAGCAGAATACAGTGCATGATCATTGCTATATTGTGTGCTCAGCACTACCAACTGAGGTCACATTTTGACCATTTTCCTTTAAAGTCTGCGCCCATAGCAATTCATCGTAAATATATTATGGATGGAATATAACTTGAGTACATTCACAGTAGGTGAGAAGCACAAAAATCCAATTTTCTGTACAATGAGCAAGCAGAAAGAGAGTAAATTGCACAAGTGCCCGTTGTCTGATCTAACTTCTGCTAAATCTGCTACAATAATTATCTTTGATCTGCTTTATATTTGATGCATTCAGATGGAAGGAACAAAACAGTACTAAAATCCTTTTTCTTTAGCAATGATAATGGCAAGGCTGAAAGATCACCACATACCAGGATTCACAACCATTTGTTTCATGTCCAACTCAATATTCCATTGGCATCAGCTATTGCGAGTACCTGACCTGGGTTTTGAAAGTGTAGTCTATCTCCATTATCCTTTCATCTCCAAAAATGATAATGATACCATTACATGCATGAATTCTTATTGCCTCATCATTATCTGTGAACAGTTTGTGCGCATGATGGTCTTGTTTAGCAATTGGTGCTAAAAATGAATACTAGAAAACTGAAGCTGTTGTTTGTCTGTGAATCTATCCCATTCCATCTGGTCATTTGTTTGCCTTTCTCTGAGTCTCTGAGAAATGGAGATTGTTTTTGGCCAATGTCTTTGAACTTTTGCAGTGAATAGGTCAAGATATACCAGCAGAGGACTGGAGAAAAGCAAGAAGAAAGGCCAGGTGCGTGATGTGAACATAATTGTATAATAAATGTATAGCGAGAATTGACCTTTTACATAATGGAGATGTTAGTGACCCTTTAGTTTCTAATTACAGAGCCTACAGAAAATAACCCATTACTTGTTAATTACAATCAAGTGGAGACTGAATATTCCCCTAATTTCATTTATCACAGACAGCGATCTCTTAGTTTCTACTGTAATTCCTCGAAGGATTAGAGGAAAGTTAAGAAAAATTGTTTTCAACTAGGAGTGACAGAAGTCTGCAACTCTCTGTCATAAATGGTTGCAATGATAGAAATTCTCATCACATTTAAACTGCACTTGAAAGTGTATCTGGAAAGGCTATGGTAAATTGGTTTATTATTGTAGCATGTATTGAGTACAGTGTCTTGCACACCATTCATACAGATGGATTCATTACAACGTTGCATCAGAGTAGTACCATGTAAAACAATAACAGTGCAGAATAAACTGTTACCGTTACAGAGAAAGTGCACTGCAAGTGGATAATAAGGTAAAAGGTCATAACAAGACAGATTGTAAGGTCAAAGTCTATCTCATTGCACTAGAAAGCCATTCAACCATCTTATAACAGTGAGATAGAAGTTGCCCTTAAGCCTGGTAGTACGTGCTTTTGGGCTGCCCGTGGGACGGGGTAAGAAGAAGGTATATCCAGAATGGGTGAGGTCTTTGATTATGCTGGCTGTTTTTATCAGGCATTAAGGAGTGTGCACAGAGTGAAGGGAATGGGGATTGTTTTCTGTGTGGACTGAGCTGAATCCTCAACACTGTGGTTTCCTCAGGTTTTGGGCAAAGCAATTGCCAAACCAAGCATCCATAATGGTGATTCATTAAACATTGGCATGGGTTGAAGAGGAAATGCCAAATTTGTTTAGTCTCCTGAGGGACTAGTCTGGTCAGCTTTCTTAGCCATGCCATCTACATGTTTGGATCAGTACAGGTTATCGGTAATGTTCAGTCATAGGAACATTAGTCATAGGTCCATTGGAAGACAAGAAGGGGAAATTGATATTGGGTGATAAGGAAATGGCTGAGGCATTGAATGACCATTTTGTGTCGGTCTTCGCGGTGGAGGACACGTCTAATATGCCAAAGAAGGATGTTATGGACAAAATGGGAGGTGAGGACCTCGATAAAATCACTGTCACTAAAGAGATAGTGATGAGCAAGCTAGAGGGCCTGAAAGTAGATAAGTCCCCTGGTCCTGATGGGATGCATCCCAGGGTGCTGAGGGAATCAGCGGATGTTATAATAGATGCATTGGTAATCATTTACCAAAAATCTCTAGACTCTGGGCAGGTCCCGGTGGATTGGAAGACAGCAAATGTCACGCCACTTTTTAAAAAGGATGTAGGCAAAAGACAGGAAATAAATAGACCAGTTAGCTTAACATCTGTAGTCGGAAAAATGCTTGAAACTGTCATTAAGGAAGAAATGGCAAAGCATTTAGAAAGGAAGGGTTCCATTAGACAGACGCAGCATGGATTCAAAAAGGGCAGGTCCTGTTTGACAAAATTACTGAAGCTCTTTGAAGACATAATGAGTGCAGTGGATAGAGGGGAACAGGTGGATGTCATATATTTGGATTTCCAGAAGGGGTTTGATAAGGTGCCGCACAAGAGACTTATAAATAAGATATGGATGCATGGAGTCAGAGGAAGTGTATTGGTATGGATAGTGGATTGGTTAACCAATAGAAGGCAGAGAGTTGGTATAAATGGGTGTTTCTCCAGTTGGCAGTCAGTGGTAAGTGAGATGCCGCAGGAGTCAGTGCTGGTTCTGCAGCTGTTTACCATTTACATTGATGATTTAGAAGAGGGGACTGAGTGTAGCGTGGCAAAATTTGCTGATGACACTAAACTGAGTGGAAAAGCAAATTGTGCAGACGATGTGGAGAGTCTGCAGAGGGATATAGATAGGTCAAGTGAGTGGGCCAAGGTCTGGCAGATGGAATACAACGTTGGTAAATGGGAGATCATCCACTTTGGAAGGAATAATAGAAGAGCATATTATTATTTAAATGGTTAAAGATTGCAGAATGCTGTTGTGCAGAGGGACTTGGAGTGCTTGTGCATGAATCGCAAAAAGTTGACTTACAAGTACAACAGGTTACATAGCGTACTGGTAAGGCTGCACTTGGAGTACTGTGTGCAGTTCTGGTCTCCATACTTGAGGAAGGATATACTGGTTTTGGAGGCAGTGCAGAGGAGGTTCACCAGGTTGATTCCAGAGATGAAGAGGTTAACCTATGAGGAGAGATTGAGTCACCTGGGACTATACTCTCCGGAATTCAGAAGAATGAGAAGGGATCTCATAAAAACATACAAAATTTTGAAAGGGATAGGTAAGATTAGAAGTAGGAAAGTTGTTTCCATTGGGAGGTGAGACTAGAACTAGGGGACATTGCCTCAAGATTCAGGGGACAAGATTTAGGATGGAGATGAGGAAAAACTGTTTTTCCCAGAGAGTGGTGAATCTGTGGAATTCTCTGCCCAGGGAAGCAGTTGAGGCTTCTTCACTAAATATATTTAAGATACAGTTAGATAGATTTTTACATAGTAGGGGAATTAAGGGTTATGGGGAAAAAGCAGGTAGATGGAACTGAGTTTATGGACAGATCAGCCATGATCTTATTGAATGGCAGAGTGGGCTCGATGGGCCGGACGGCCTACTCCTGTTCCTATTTCTTATGTTCTTATGAACATGAAGCTCTCAACCTCAGCACTATTGTTGTAAACCTGAGGATGTGCACCATCCTCCTTCCTAAAGTCAATGACCAGATTTTGGTTTAACTGATATTGAAAGAAAGATTATTGCCATGACACCATGTCACTAGGCTTCCTATCTCACCTCCTGTATTCTTTGTTGCTTGGGATACAGCTCACTGCAGTGGTATCATCTGCAAACTTCTAGACAATAATAAATAAAATTCACAATAAAAGCTGAAGCTGCTGGAAATCCAAAGCAACACACACAAAATGCCAGAGGAACTCAGCAGGCCAGGCAGCATCTTAGGAAAAAACAGCCAACATTTCAGGCCGAGACCCTTCAGCAGAACTGGAAAGAGAAAGGGGAAGTCAGAGTAAGAAGGTGGGGTGGAGCGGAAGAAGAAATACAAGGTGGTAGGTGATCGATGAAACTGGGAAAGGGAAGGAGGTGAAGTAAAGAGCTGTAAAGTTGATTGTTAAAAGTGTTAGCAGTCTTCTGATCTATGTTGGGTCTCAGCGACAGACAGGAGGCCACACAAGATGCACCCGATACAGTAGGTGACCTCAAAAGATTTGCAGTGGAAGTATCGCCTCACCTGGAAGGACTGTTTGGGGTTTAGAATGGTAGTGGGAGAGGAGGTGGAGGGGCAGGTGTGGTACTTGTTCTACTTGCAAGGGTAAGTACCAGGAGGGAGATCAGTGTGGAGGGGCGAGTGGATAGGAGAGTTGTATAGGAAACAGTCCCTGTGGGAAGTGGAAAATGGAGGGGGGGAGCAAAGATGTGTTAAGTGGTGAGATCCTGTTGAAGATGGCAGAAGTTACAGAGAATTTTGAGCTGGACATGGAGGCTAGTGGGGTGGTAGGTCAGGACAAGAGAGAAACCCTATCCCTAATGTGGGAGTGGGAGGATGGGGTGAGGGCAGATGTGCACGAAATAGAAGAGATGCAGGTGTGGGCAACTGTGGTGAACTACATATACCTGTCTGGACACGCCCCCCCGCCCCCCCGTTGACTGCTCCTGTGGCTCCTCCCACAGACCCCTGTATAAAGGCGATTGGAGGCACTGCTCCTCGCTCAGTCTCCAGAATGTTGTGTGGTGGTCGCTTGCTGCTGATGGTGCTTTCTTCCAGCCAATAAAAGCCTACCTTAACTCATGTCTCCGAGAATTATTGATGGTGCATCAGCAACGTTGATGGTGGAGGAAGGGTAGCCCCTTTTTTTGAAGCAGGAAGATATCTCAGTAATTCTGGAATGAAAAGCCTAATCCTAAGAGCAAGATGCAGCAGGGACAGAGGAACTGAGAGAAGGAGGTAGCATTTTCACAAGTGATAAGGTAGGAAGAGGTATAGTACAGATAGCTATGAGTGTCAGTGGGTTTATAAAAGATATCCGTAAATAGACTTTCTGGAGGTGGAGACAGATTGAGAAAGGGGAGGGTGTTGGAATGGACCGAGTAAAATTGAGGGCAGGGTGGAAGTTGAAGGCAAAGTTGATGGAACCGATGAGCTCAGCCTGGGTTCAGGAAGCAGCACCAATGCAGTCATCAGTGTAGCAGAGGAAGAGTTGGGGAGCAATGGCAGTGTTGGCTTGGAACTTGGACTGCTCCATGTAGCCAACAAAGAGGCCGGCATAAATAGGACCTTGGTCTGAAAGAAGTGGGTGGAGATTATTGAGAGTGAGGACCAGTTCCACCAGATGGAGGAGAATAGTGTTGGAGAGAAACCGGTTGGGTCTGTTCTCCAGAAAGAAGCGGAGAGCTTTAAGGCCCTCTAGATGGGAATGGAGGTGTATAGTATCTGAACTTCCAAAGTGAAAATAAGACAATCAGGTCCAGGGAACTTAGAGTCATTGAAAAGACCAAAAGCATGTGAAGTGTCATGGATGTAGGTAGGAAGGGTCTGAACCAGGGTGAATAAAACAGCATTGAGGTATGCAGACACAAGGTAGGTGGGGCAGGAACAGGCAGAAACAATGGGTCTACCCAGACAGGCAGGCTTATGGATCTTGGGTGTGAGATAGAAACAGGAGGATTCCCCTTCCTTTTTCTCCATGGTCTTCTGTCATCTCCTTTCAGATTCCTCCTTCTCCAGACCTTTATCTCTTTCATCAATCAACTTCCCAGCTCTTTACCTTATCCCCTCCCTCTCTCCCAGTTTCACCAATAACTTTCCACCTTGTACTCCTTCCTCCCCTACCCCCACCTTCTTACTCTGACTTCTCCTCTTCCGTCTAGTCCTGATGAAAGGTCTTGGCCCAAAAAGTTGACTGTTTACTCCTTTTCCATGGATGCAGCCTGGCCTGCTGAGTTCCTCCAGCATTTTGTGTGGGTCCCTCTGAATGTATAAGGATTAGTGTAGGCAGCTGAGGGTGTAACTTCGAGGGGTACAGCGTTGAGAATAATCTTGGTGAATATGTTGCTAGCTATTCTTACTGTTGGACAGGAAATTAAGAATCCACTTTGAAAGGAAGATGTTGAGTCCCAGGTCTAGGTGTTTGTAGATGAGTATGCTTGTAATTATACAACTGAAGACTGAGCTATAGTCAGGAAACAATAGTCTAATGTAGATGCCATTCCAATACAGATGCTCCAGAGATGAATATAGTGTCTGCCATGGACCGGTTTGAGCTGTAATTGATTTGCATTGGGTCAAGATTGCCTGGGAAGGTAGACTTAATGCGTGCTCTAACCAGCTTCTTGAAACATTTCATGATGGTGGATGTTAGCGTCACTGGATGGTAGTCACGAAGGCACGTTGCCTTGTTTCTCTTAAATACTGGGATAATAGTGATCTTAAAGCAGGTGTATGTACTGTATGTGTTGGACAGAGATGGATTGTTATGTCATCAACCTCCAGTACATCTGTACCCATAATTTTGGATCAAAATTGACACTTCTCTCTAAACCTATTGATCCATTTATCTGTCCGTCTCACCCTCTCTATCTATCTATCTATCCACAGTCTCTATATAACTTGAGCAAATCAAGTGTGAGAGCTCTTGAGGTGGAAATCACAATATCACCCAGCAGCTGCCCCGATATTCCAGCACTGTGCACTAAAGATGCTGCCCCATGTGTCAATAATTTAACTTTAAAACTTAAACAGAGCACATAACTTAATGGACATTACATTGACCAACAGAATTCACCGTCTGGAATTATTTGACATTCCACAGGGCTAGACTGTTCCCTGGAGGTTGTCTGCATGTAATCACCAGTGAAGATTGTTGTGTTTTGTAATTCCAGAAACTATCTGAAAAAAAAACAGAGGAGATCGGGATAAACGTGCACTCTTCGTTTTTACTTCAGAGAAGCACGCACTTATGAAATGGTGGTGCAATTACATACTTTTATATACAATACGACCCACAATGCATTATGTAAAGAACAAAATGCTTAATCAAACAAAATATATACAATATTGCTCAAATATTACTGAAATATCAAATACACAGCAGTCCTCCCTGCTTAGCTATAAACTCCAACAATATAGAATGCATCTCAATTTATATATATGTACACACACTATCTAATAGAACTACTATAAGGACTTCTACAGCATTGCTAATTTTAAGTAGATCCTTTCAGGCCTAAAGATTTAATTGCTGTGGAGGATTTCTTACCCTGGTAGAATAATGCCTTTCCTGATAAGAGCAGTCAATCTACTTGGCAGGAGAGACTTGTGGCTGTGAAACAATTTCAGGTTCTGAGGCCTCCTCCATGGTGGTTGTAGGAGTTGCCTCTGGGACTGCAAGAAGCCTACTTCAAGCGGGTAGGTATCGCACACTGCTGGAACAAGAGCTTGAAGTTACACCGGACAGCTAGTCAGCACAGGTCTTCGGCCAAATACTCCATCCGAACAGAATGCTTTCCTTGGATTCACTCTCTTGAAGGCAACTTGCACATCGTCTTCAGATACTGAGATCAAAGGACTAGCGGGAGACATGGATGTGTGTGATGATTCCTTCTTGTTCCGGTAAGCAGAGGCATTAAGCTCAACTAAAAGACCTGGTCTTCAAATCCCTTCTTGTGCAATTGGATCCCAGATTTCCTCACTTGTAGACCCCAGTCAGTTCAGATTGGCAAAAACATCTCCTCCACAATTTCTATCAGCACAGGAGCACCCCCGGTCTACTTGCCTTATACCCATGACTGTGTGGTAAGTACAGCTTCAACACAATATACAAGTTTGCTGATGACACCACAGCATAGTTGGTGAATGGTTGGTTGTGGAATGTGCTGCATTGTAATATGTAAGACAGAAAATAGCAAGCTTATGATTCGGTGTTAGTGCTGTGTATTCTGCTGACATTGTTTGCAGTATGTTCTTTAGACCTGTACAAGTCTTTCCATCAAGCCATTTATAGCTGGGTGGTAGTATACAGATGTAATATGTCTTACTCCATTCACTTTTAAGAATGGCTGAAACTATTCTGCAATAAACTGTTCTCAACACATCATAAGACCATAAAGCATAGGAGCAGAATTAGGCCATTCAGCCCATTGAGTCTGCTCCGCCATTTCATCATGGCTGATCCCAGATCCCATTTAACCCCATACATCTGCCCTCTCACCATATCCCTTGAAGCCCCGACCAATCAGAAATCTATCAACTTCTGCTTTAAGTACACCCATGGACTTGGCTTCCACCGCAGTCTGTGGCAGAGCATTCCACAGATACACTACTCACTGGCAAAAAAAAATTCCCTACTTCTGTTCTAAAGGGTGTCCCCTCACTTTTGAGGCTGTGCCCTCTAGTTCAACTTCAGCAATGTGCCAGTTTGTAGTAGAAGATATTGGGAACACTTCTGGCCACTTTGTAGCTGCATCCACTACTGCCAGGACATTTGCATCCATGAATGGTCTGGCAAAATACACGTGAATCCTCTGCCAGGGAAATGCAGACCATTCCCAGAGGTGGGGGGACACTACTCTTGACATCTTCTGGACATGTTGGCATCCTGAACAGTGCATGACAAACTGGTCGATCTGCTGATCTAGCTCAGGCCACCAGACAAAGATTTAAGCCAATGCTTTTATCTTGACCACAGCAGGATGACTTGCATGTAGTTCCTCCAACACTCAGCTTGGATGGTACAACAGCTCTCAATCCTGACATAAGGCAACCTGTCAAGCAAACGTTCATCCCAGCGCAGATAAAAATGGGGCAAGTGGAGCTTCTGCTGCATATTCCTGCCATTTTGTACCGCTGTGTATACCTGAGACAGTGTGGAGTCTTTTCTGTTATAATAGGGACACTTCAGATTTGCATTATGGAGAATACATCAGGAGGAATGTCCTCTTTTGTAAATATTTCAGGTTCTTCCTTTTCCAAGGGTAAATGGACAATCCATCAGCAGTTCTATAATTAGCTGTGCTCTTGAATTCGATTTTGTAATTGTGCCCTCCAAGAAACAGAGCCCATCTCTGTGTTTATGCCACTGCTGTTAGGGTTGTTACCCTTCTGTGGACTGAAAATGGGCACTAGCGGTCGATGATCAGTAATGAGGGTAAAATCTTTCCTTTACAAGGACTGATTGAAATGTTTTACACTCCAAACCAGACTCAAGGCATCCCTGTCAACCTGCGCATAATTTTTCTCTGCAGTGGTAATTTCCATCACTCAGAACATCAGAATCAGAAATAAATAATAATAACTAAACAAGTAAATCAATATTGAATAGATTACTGTACAAAAAATGTGCAAAAACAGAAATATTGTATATTACAAAAAAGTGAGGTAGTGTCCAAAGATTCAATGTCCATTTAGGAATCAGATGGCAGAGAGGAAGAAGCTATTCCTGAATCGCTGAGTGTGTGCCTGCAGGCTTAGGTACCTCCTACTTGATAGTGACAGTGAGAAAAGGACATGCCCTGGGTGCTGGAGGTCCTTAATAATGGACGCTGCCTTTCTGAGACACCACTCCCTCAAGATGTCCTGGGTACTTTGTACCCTAGTGCCCAAGATGGAGTTGACTAGATTTACAACCTTCTGCAGCTTCTTCCAGTCCTGTAAAGTAGCCCCTCTATACCAGACAGTGATGCCGGCTGTCAGAATGCTCTCCACAATACAACGAGAGAAGTTTTTGAGTGTATTTGTTGACATGCCAAATCTCTTCAAACTCCTAATAAAGTATAGCCACTGTCTTGCCTTCTTTATAACTGCATCGATATGTTGGGACTAGGTTAGATCCTCAGAGATCTTGACACCCAGGAACTTGAAAGTGTTCACTCTCTCCAATTCTGATCCCTCTATGAGGATTGGTATGTGTTCCTTCATCTTACCCTTCCTGAAGTCCGCAATCAGCTCTTTCGTCTTACTGACGTTGAGTGCCAGGTTGTTGCTGCAGTACCACTCCACTAGTTGGAATATCTCACTCCTGTACGCCCTCTTGTCACCACCTGAGATTCTACCAACAATGGTTGTATCAGTAGCAAATTTATAGATGGTATTTTAGCTATGCCTAGCCACACAGTCATGTGTATATGGAGAGTAGAGCAGTGGGCTAAGCACATACCCCTGAGATGCACCAGTGTTGATCATCAACAAGGAGGATATGTTATCACCAATCCACACAGATTGTGGTCTACTGGTTAAAAAGTCAAGGATCCAATTACAGAAGCCCAGGTTCTGCAACTTCTCAATCAGGATTGTGGGAATGATGGTATTAAATGCTGAGCTATAGTCGATGAACAGCATCCTGACGTAGGTGTTTGTGTTGTCCAGGTGGTCTAAAGCCGTGTGGAGAGCCATTGAGATTGCATCTGCCATTGACCTATTGTGGCAATAGGCAAATTGCAATGGGTCCAGATCCTTGCTGAGGCAGGAGTTCAGTCTAGTCATGACCAATCTCTCAAAGCATTTCATCACTGTCGATGTGAGTGCTACCGGGCGACAGTCTTCTTAGGCACTGGTATAATTGTTGCCTTTTTGAAACAAGTGGGAACTTCTGCCCGTAGCAGTGAGAGGTTGAAAATGTCCTTGAATACTCCCACTAGCTGGTTGGCGCAGGTTTTCAGAGCCTTACCAGGTACTCCATCGGGACCCTGTGAGGGTTCACTCTCTTTAAAGACAGCCTAACATTGGCCTCTGAAATGGAGATCACAGGGATATCAGGTGCAGCAGGGATCTTCACAGCTGTAGTTGTGTTCTCCCTTTCAAAGCGTGCTTAGAAGGCATTGAGTTCATCTGGTAGTGAAACATTGCTGCCATTCATGCTATTGCATTTCGCTTTGTAGAAAGTAATGTTTTGCATACCCTGCCAGAGTTGCCATGCATTCGATGTCACCTCCAACCTCGTTCGAAATTATCTCTTCACCCTTGAAATAGCGCTCCGCAAATCATACCTGGTTTTCTGATACAGGCCTGGGTTGCCAGACTTGAATACCATAAATCTTCAGCAGGCAACGTACCTCCTGGTTCATCCATGACTTTTGGTTTGGGAATGTACAGTAAGTTTTTGTGGGTACACACCCATCTACACAGGTTTTAATGAAGTCGGTAGCAACTGCAGCACACTCATCCAGGTTCGAAGATGAATCCCTGAATACAGTCCAGTCCACCAATTCAAAGCAGCTCCTGTGCTTCCCTTGTCCACGCCTTCTTGGTCCTCATTGCTGGTGCTGCAGTCTTCAGTCTCTGCCTATACTCAGGGAGTAGAAGTACAGCTGGTGATCAGACTTCCAGAAGTGAGAGCGTGGAATAGCACAGTAGTCATTCTTGATGGTGGTGTAGCAATAGTCCAGTGTGTTGTTTCCTCTGGTATTGCAAGTGATCTGTTGATGGTATTTGCTTTGTGATCTTTTTCAGACTGGCCTGAGTTGGAATGTAAACTGCTACCAAAATGTTCCCAGAGAACTCCCACTGTAGGTAAAAAGGACGGCTGTAGGTAAAAATACTCCTCCACCTCTGTTTTTGAGAGACTCCATACTTCTATCCTGAGGGTGTATAGTAAACCCGTCGATCTGAATTGCTGCATCCAGTATGGAAGGGGTTGACCAGGATTCAGTGAAACAAAGGACACATGTGGTCCTAATGTCCCTCTGATTCAGCACCCTGGCTCTGAAATCATCGATTTTATTCACCAGAGACTGCACGTTCACCAGCAAGATAATCGGTATAAGGAGTTTAAAACCCCGTTTCCTTAAATGCACTTGTAACCCTGAACTACACATGCACTTCCTCTGAGGTGTCCTCGGTGGTTGCTACCAACCACAATCGCTGTTGCTTCCGTCCGTTTTAAGCAGCGATAGTTCATTTAAACACATTAAGACATTTTTGTTGACTGTACTGACCTCGGAAGCAGTTGTGCTTTTTAGCTGTATCAGACTGAAACAGGGATATTTAATCGTATTCCTTGAGGGTATTGCTGCTACTCAAGTCGTGCCAATGCACCCCGGAAGTGTCTGACATGACTGCACCTATACCAAGGCGAGGCATCACAGGCAAACTTCACTGGATAATGTGGATTTTATTATATGAGTACATGTCTGACCTCCAATTCCTTTACCTTTTTAAAAGCTCACACTGCTTTGTCCATTGCCATTTATTCCCACTCTGTTGTGATGAGTTGAAGGGGCGGAGCACCCTATCCAGGTTTGGCAGGAACTTATTATAGTAATTGACAAATCCTAAAAAGGATCTCAACTGTGAACCATCCTTTGGCTCTGGGGCATCCAATACTACTTGAATTTTCTCAGTACACTTGTGTAATGCTTGTGCGTCAATCGCGTGATCACAGGAAGTGATGCTTGTTTTAAAGAAGTCACACTTGTTGCATCGTGCTCTGAGCCCATAATCTTCTAATCTCTTTAACACTGCCTTCAGATTTTGGAGATGTTCCTTGTCATCCTCACTGGTAACAATGATGTCACCCAGGTAACACTGAGTGCCGGGGCAGCCTTGCATCACCTGGTCCATAGCTTTATGTCAGGGTGCAGGTGCAGATGCTACTCCAGGGGTTCCCAAACTTTTTATTGCCATGCACCAATACTATTAAGTGAGAGGTCCATGGTCCCTAGGTTGGGAAACCCTGTACTACTCCAAAAATAACCTTATTATAGCAATAAAGCCCTATGTAAGTGGTTATGTTGAAAAACACTTTGGACTCTTCTTCCATCTCCATCTTAGTTGGTAGGCTTCAGCTAAGTCCACTTTACTGAAGCGTTTCCCTCCAGAAAGGTATACAAAGGTATCCTCTATCCTGGGAAGAGGATATTGATCTACATTCTGTACTGGGTTGATAAAGTCATCACCGATCCTGATAGACCCATTGCTCTTGGCTACTGGGACCACTGGTGTTATCTATCAGCCCCACTCAATCTTGGAAACAATTCCTTCAGCCTCCATGTGATCAGTCTCACTGGCTACTTTATCATGGACGGTATAAGGAACTGGACAAGCTTTGTAAAGCTTGGTGGTGGCGTTATCATTTGAAACCATTTCCCCCTTGATATGTTTGAGTTTTTCATTGCCATCCTTGAACACTGCAGTGGCATCATCCAGTACCTTTCTTAATTTGCTTTCAGTTGACTCTATTGCAGGGGATGTGGCATGCAAATGGTGGATGGATCTCCAATAAAGTTGTCTCAGCTAATCACAGCCCCACAGTGCTGGCCCTGCTGTTCTTAACACATGCAAGTTCAATGTGGACTGTTAGTTGCTGTATTTCACTATTACAAATGTCATTCCTACAGGAGTTATCAATTCTCCAATTTTTAGTTCTTAGTTGGATATTTTAGTTCTTAGCAGGCTTCAATTCAGTATCTTTGAAATACAGTGCAAACTCTTTTTGTAGAATGACCAAAACAGACAAGTCAGTGTCCAACTGCATTTTAATTAATTTACCATTCACTTCTGTGTAACCTATATTGCTTGTCTCTTGGTAGTTTTCACGTTGTAAGTCTTAAGTCTACTCAGTCCTGTGTCACTCTCATCATTATCAGATTTTTCAACAGCATGCAGATTAGTGCTCTTTTTGAAACCTCAACTTGATATTGTATCTTTTTCTCCTCCCTGTGCAGTCCATTTATTTGTGTCTGCCCAATATGCTCTTTGTAGGTGTCCCACTTTATTGCATTTTCTGCAAGTTTCATCTCTCAATCTGCATTGGTCTGGTGTAAGTGAGCCCCTGCCACAGTGGTAACACAACTTGGTTGGCCAGGCTGGTTCCTCTTTAGATGTTGCAATTTTGTTTGTGCTCACTTTCATTCCTGAATGCAATATATAGGAAGTCCCCAGGCTACGAGCGAGTTCCGTTCCTGAGTCCGTCTTTAAGTCGGATTTGTACGTAAGTCGGTACAAGTACATCCAGTATTATTTAGCGTCAGTTAGCCAAACATTTGTCTTAATATATAGTATATATTTTACCTTTCTATGCATATAAAACACTTAAGAAACGTATGTATTCCAATAATAAAACCACTGCGTTGCTTAGTAATAGTTGTAGCTTTCATCGGGGCAGGGCCTTTCACATGTTTTATTATTCTCACTTTATCCTTTAAAATTGTTCCGATCGTTGACCGGCTGTAGCCTAATGCTTTTCTAATGACTGGTGGTGTTTCACATCTTTCCAATCGCTTTATTATTTCCACTTTATTTTCAATTGCTATTGCTTCCCATCAATGGAACAGAAACACTGCGGGCAGTGGGTCCCGACCTCCGCCGGCTCCCGAGGTCCGCTGGGTCCTAAGGACCACAGCACTGAATTCCCCGGGTCCGAAAGTCCATCACACTGAGACAGGTTAAATGGGACAAGTGGGGGCTGTGCTGGGTTTGGGTATTTGATCCTCCACAATATTCCATAAACTGGAGGTGGCAGTGGGTTTTTTTACAATGTCGAGTTGCAAACTCGACATCAACCCAGCATAGATGGTACAGGAGTCACTTGATCAACATCAACCCGGCACAGGAGCAGTCTGTCACTGGATCGAACTCGGGAACCTCTGTTCTCCAGCCCGGCACTGATCTCACTGCGCTACCAGCTGACCGGAATGGGGGGGGGGGGGGGCGGGGTGGGCTCAGGATGAATCTTGCTAAGAAAAACTTAAGCCAAATACAAAGTTACACACTCAACACAGTGTCAATGGCAATGACTTAAAATGGCAGACAGCGTCGCAATCCGACTTAAAATGGCAGACGGCATCACGATCCAACTTAAAATGGCGGACGGCGTTCTCCTTCCTTGGTTCGTAAGAAAGAGTTGTCCGTAAGTCGGACATTCGTAACTCAGGGACTACTTGTAATTAGATGGCAGCGCGACGGCAGGGCACAACGGCCACTCCAGGAATAAATATCTGTTATCTGTAAGTAGGGGCTGTGCACAATCCTGATTTGATGGAGACGGACGTGAGAAACATGGAGGAACATCTGGTGAAACTTCTGACATGCCTGTTTCGCTGCCGCTGCTACTGTGCAATCGAAAAATCACCTGAGAGGAAGACCCCAAATCCTCGGCTTTGCCTGTTGCTTGGCGGCTGGGGCCGGGGTTGAAGCGCTCGGCAGAGATGGTGCTCGGTGTCGGAGGGCTGGTCGGAGGCTCGAAGTTTTCGGAAGGACTCAGAGTTGGCTGTGGTCGGGTGCTTCCAGATGCTGCATCGGGAAGTTTTGCCGCGTTGGAGGTTCATGGCAGGAAGAGTTTTTCTTCCTTCTGCTGTCTGCGTGAAATGATGGGCTATCGGGGATTTTGAGACTTTTTTTTACCGTACCCATGGTCTGCTTTTATCAAATTACGGTATTGCTTTGCACTGTTGTAACTGTATGTTATAATTAGGTGGTTTTTGTCAGTTAGTCTTGGTCTGTCTTGTGTTTATGTGATATCATACTGGAGGAACATTGCATCATTTCTTAATGCATGCATTACTAAATGACAATAAACGAGGACTGAGTGTCCTCATAATCTAATCTAAAAAAAATCTAATTGCATCTCTGTCTGCCATTTCCATTGATACAGCAATTTCTACTGCTCTTTTAAATGTAAATTGTGCTTCAGTTACATAGAGACATAGAAAACCTACAGCACAATATAGGCCTTTTGGCCAACAATGCTGTGCCGAACATGTACTTACTTTAGAAATTAACTAGGGTTACACATAGCCTTCTATTTTTTTAAGCTCCATGTACCTATCCAGGAGTCACTTAAAAGACCTTACCATATCCACCTCCACACCACCATCACCGGCAGCCCATCCCACGCACTCACCACTCTCTGTGTAAAAGAACTTACCCCTGACATCCCCTCTGTACCTATTTCCAAGCACCTTAAAAATGTGCCCTCTCGTGTCAGCCATTTCAGCCTGGGAAAAAGCCTCAGACTATCTACACAATCAAATGCCTCTCAGCATCTAATACACCTCTATCATGTCACCTCTCATCCTCCATCACTCCAAGTAGAAAAGGCCAAGTTCACTCAACCTATTCTTGTAAGGCACGCTCCTGAATCCAGGCAACATCCTTGTAAATCTCCTCTGCACCCTTTCTATAGATTCCACATCCTTCCTGTAGTGAGGTGACCAGAACTGAGCACAGTAGTCCAAGTGGTGTCTGACCAGGGTCCTATACAGCTGTAACATTACCTCTCAGCTCTTGAACTCAATCCCATGGTTGATGAAGACCAATGCACCATATGCCTTCTTAACCACACGGTCAACCTTGAAACCAGCGCAACAGCTCTGAGTGTCCTATGGACTCAGACCCCAAGATCCCTCTGATCCTCCACACTGCCAAGAGTCTTACCATTAATACTGTATTCTGCTGTCATAGTTAACCTACCAAATTGAACCACCTCACACTTAGCTGGGTTGAAGTCCATCTGCCACTTCTCAGCCCAGTCTTGCATCCTATTAGGAGACATTTTCAAATTATTTTTTTGTAAGGTTCTACAAGCCCATCACTGAACTGACTCTGCTCAGAAAAATTCTTCAATTCAGCCATATATGTTGAAATGGACTCCCCTTCCTTTTGATTCCACTTATCCCTAAAGCGTTCTGCAAATCACAATGGTTTCAGTTCTAAATGTTTTCTTGCATTATGTTCACAATATCAGCAAAGCTCATTTCAGCTGGTTTGGTTGGAGCTGTCAAACTTCTAAGGAAATTGTATGGTCTTCCAACAACGGCACCCAACAAAACAGGCACTCATTTCTCATCAGCTATTCCATTTCCTTTAAAATATTGCTCAGTATACATCACCCAGTTATCTTTGTGCAATCAAATGCATCTATTTTTCTAATGTAGCCAGCCATTTCTGGATTTTTTAATTCTACACATCATCTATGAACCTGTGAATTTTATCCATTTTTTGCCTTTTTTTAAAATTTGACTTTCATACTCCTCTTCCAAAGATGCAGGTGCTGTGATGTTTTTAAACTCGAACGTCTCTCTCCATTTCCAAATAAGAAAACGTTCTGTGCTTCAATAGGTGAGTAGTTATCTCGGGCTCCTTTTAAAACTTACTTATCACCAATGGTATGCTTTGCAACTTCATAAACTAACTGAAAGAAAACACAGGAAACTGCGATAAATATGTACTCTACTACTTTAGAGAGACACGCACTTATGACATGGTGGTTAATGACGTGCTTTTACATACAGTATAGCCCATAATGAATTATGTAAGCAAAGAATGTTTAATCATACACTATATTTGCAATATTACTTAAGTGTTACTGAAATAGTAAATACACAACAAAGTTGACTAAGTGAAAATGAAGGAAATAAGAACAATTAAATAATCATAACACACCGGAATGTGTGCTTATCCTTGAAACCAAACAGCTACTTAACCCATTTATAACAATGACTGCAGAGCCAATTATAGCAGCTATCACCTAAGGAGGCCAACATTACATTGTGAGCTCTGGCACCCTGGATGAAGTTCAGTTTGTGCAATATGCAATTAAAGATTCATATCGTATCTAGAGTCAAATAATGACAGTATGGTGCATTAGCTGAGATCAAATTTGTGACCCCTTGCCAAATGGGAGAGGAGTGGCTGTAACATAAGAATTAAGATGCAACCTGAATCCATCAATGTGTAGGGCAGGCAGCCCTTTAATTTCTTTAGCAATTTTTATGATAACAATGTAATTAATACCTTAAAGTCAAAAGTACAGGTATCAGCAAGTTCAAACCTGAACAGCCAAGTTTATAGGGTTGGGCAAGAGGCAAACTCTATGACGGTGACTTTACTCTTTGTCTCATATTTTGAGGAATTAATAAAAGAGGAGAAACTTGTAAATACCGGTCATATATTACATTTAGAAAAGAAGAAACCAACTAATGGGGACAGAGCTATCCCTGGGTTGTCAAGCAGTTAAACAGGATACAACACCCACAAAATGCTGAAGGAATACAGCAGGTCAGGCAGCATCAATGGATGGAAATAAACAGTCAACATTTTGGGTTGAGACACTTGCCTAAAGCGTCGACTGTTTACTTCTCCTGTGTCTCTGTCACTGGGGTTCGGACATGGCCCGAGTGCGGAGTGAGAAACACTGAAGCAGGTTGATGGATCACAGACATTAATGTGAACAGTGTTAAAAGGAAAAGGAAAACAATAAACGCTAGGCCAAACAGGGCCATTAACCAAAGCTCTCAAAATGGAAAACAATACTTACACTGCAACTGAAAAGCATAACTAAGAATAAAACGAATGCCGTTAGTCTTCAAAGTCAGTTGACTCGACAGTCCAATTTCTCAGGCAAAGGCAGAATGCAAGCAGGCAGCGAAGCATTGCTGTGTCCAAGTCTCGACAAATTCTACAACAGAATGAATGGAGTTATATACCATCACAATGAAATAATAATTAGCTGACTTGTGCATATTCATGAGCGTAATTGCTGAATCTGCTGCGCTGCTGAATCCGTGGTTGTGACAGTCTCAGTTAGACAAGATTTTCTCTGAGCTGAAGTCAGGCGTGTGCCATCACTTCAGCTGCTGGGACAGGAAGATGGTAGTGGACATGATTGACAGTATGTTTGTATTTCAGTGCCCTTCAGCCATCATACCCCAGATCCACATAGGGAAGAGTTGAAGCACAAATGAACAATCCAGTGTGACATTATTCTCCAACTGACACTTCTTTCAAGTGTGGATCTTCACAAAGAGCATAATTATTTTCTGATTATTCCTTCTGGATGGAAATAAGTAGTGAATAACATCTGTGCTTCACAAAAGCAGGATGTAACCCCCTTTATCAATAAAGAATCCAGCTGGCTACCATTAACACTCATACTAACCAGTGTGAATGAAGGCTGGTGGCTCGCCCAGGGTCAGCAAGTTGTTGGCGTCAGCATTCCATATGGGCAGGAGGAACAAGGCCTGCTGACCCCCTAGGTTCGTGAATCAGTGAGACCATTGCTTGACACTTAGGTGATCAGCATGACCTGTGAGCAATGCCAAGGACTGGCGCCCAAAGGTCAAGTTGGAAATCAGATGTCGAGGCCCATTACCCAGAGTCTTGGGTCTACAGATTTCTACGTGTCAGCCGGGGCAGTTGGAAGCCCAATGTTTCCGTGTCCATATCCAAATCTAAATCCACTGGAGGCCAAATGATGTGGACTGTCTTGGGGTTAGGGGGCTGTGTGTGTGCATGTAGAGAGAGGAAGAATGGGGCTTATTTTGATGCTTTTGTACTGTTGCTTTCTGCATTCTGTTTTGTTGAGTTCTGTGTTGTTCTTCTAAGTATTGTGACCATGCTATGTTGGGGCCAGAATGTGGGGCAACAAATGCAAGCTGCCCCAATGCACCCTTGGATGTTTTGGTTGTAAATGCAAATGGCGCATTTCACTGGTATGTTTTGATGTATAATATATATGTGATAAATAAACTGAAATCTTGAATGTTGAATGGTCTGTGATGAGTCCTCCATCACCAATATCCCAGGGATCACCATAGACTAACTGATCACACCAAATACTTCAGCTATACAAGAATTTCAGGAGCTGGGCAGCCTGTAAGAAGTCACTTACCTCCTAACATCCCAAAGTATTTCTATCATTATTAAGGCACAATGCCAACAGCATTATAGAATGCTCTTTACTTGTTTGAATGAGTGCAGCTCCAATAACACTCATGATGCAGGTGATCAGGAGACACGGGAAATGTCCTGATCAGTTCAATTTGCTTGCGTGGACAGAGAAACTCCTTGAAAATTTCAGGTTGCTAACCCTTATAAATTGCTGCATGACCTGGAGCAAGCTTTCTTCTTACTTCAGCAGTTCTATACTAGCCACATCACGGACAAAGCAACGAACTAGATAGATACACCTCCAACACCCTCCACATTCATGTCCGTTTTCACCAGCACATTAGAACTGGAATGTTTACTATTTATGAAATGTTCAGCATTTCCACAATTAGGTCTCTGCAACAGCATCTTCGAAACCATAAGACCAGAAGACATTGGAGTAGAATTAGGCCATTCGGTCCATCAAGTCTTCTCCACCATTCCATCATGGTTGATTTATTATCCCTCTCAATCCCTTCTCCTGTAACCTTGGACACCCTTACTAATCAAGAACCTATCAACCTCCGCTTTAAATATACTCAATGACTTAGCCCCCATAGCTGCCTTGGTCAATGAATTCCACAGATTCACCACCCTTTGGCTAAAGAAATTTCTCTTTATCTCTGTTCTAAAGGGATGTTCTTTCATTCTGAGGCGGAGCCCTCTGGTCCAAGGAAAATTGTCTCTCCATGGCCTGTCTATCTAGGCCTTTCAGCATTCAATAGGTTTCAATGAGCTTCTCCCCACCCCCCCCCCCCCCATTCTTTTAAATTCCAGTGAGTACAGGTCCAGATCCATGAAACACACGTGACCCACACCACAAGCAACAAAAGACCATCAGACATAGGAGCAAAATTAGGGCATCTGTCCCGTTGAGTCTGCTCCTCCATTCAATCATAGCTGAACACATTTTTTTATCTCCTTCTCAACCCCAGTTCCCCACCTTCTTCCCGAAACCTTTGATGCCATGTCCAATCAAGAACCTATCAGTCTCTGCCTTAAATACACCCAACAAACTGGCCTTCACAGCTGTATGTTACAACAACCTCCACAAATTCACCACCATTTGGCTAAATAAATTTCTCCTCATCTCGGTTTTGAAAGGGCACCCCTCTAACCTGAGGCTGTGCCCTCTTGTCCTAGACTCTCCCACCATGGGAAATATCCTTTACACATCTACTCTGTCTAGGCTTTCAACATTCTAAAGGTTTCAATGATATCCCCCCTCATCCTTCTGAATTCCAGCGAGTACAGACCCAGAGCCATCAAATGTTCCTCGTTTGATAACCCTTTCATTCCTGGAATCATCCTTGTGATCCTCCTCTGGAACCTCTCCAATGCCAACACATCTTTTCTATGATGAGGGGCCCAAAACTGTTCACAATACTCAAGGTGAGGCCTCACCAATGCCTTATAAAGCCTCAGCATCACATCCTTGCTCTTGTATTCTACACCTCTTGAAATGAATGCTAACACGGCATTTGTCTTCCTCACCTCCAACTCAACCTGCAAATTAATCTGTAGGGTGTTCTATACAAGGACTGCCAAGTCCCTTTGCATCTCAGATTTTTGAATTTTCTTCCTCTTTAGGAAATAGTCCACACATTTATTTCTACTACCAAAGTACATGAACATGCATTTTCCAACATTGTATTTCATTTGCCACTTTCTTGCCTATTCTCCTAATCCATCTATATCTTTCTGCATCCTACCTGTTTCCTCAACACTCCCTGCCCCTCCACCAATCTTTGCAAAAAAGCCATCTATTCCATCATCTAAATCATCAGTATACAGCATAAAAAGAAGTAGTCCCTACACCGAACCCTGTGGAACACCACTAGTCACTGGCAACCAACTAGACAAAAGGACAAAAGAAAACCAGCAGCTGCATGCCTCTCCCTCCATAACATACTATCTTGAAGTAAATACCTGTTAAATTGTTTTTCATTCCATGTCACAGAGCCCAAATCATGGAACTCCCTCCCAAAACGAATGCAGTGCTTTAAAAAAAATGGCCGACCATCACCTTAGATGGTAATTTTAGATGAACAAATGATGTTTTAATACTTGCTCACTGTGGAATAATGTTTCTATTTTACAGCCTCACAAATTCAAATATTCTTATTCTCAAATACATTACAGGTTTTCAGAGTACATGGAAAGCCAAGGGCAGCCTTCTCTCAAAATAACCTTTGCTGAAGAAAAATGTCTTTTCAATCAATGTACAACAGCATACCATTTAATAAGCAAATATCTGAAGTACAATATAAATTTGAGATATTATGTCCAAAAGGGATGATAGGAAAGTGTATTTGTATTCTGCATTGTATTGCTTCAGGCATTTCACCACGGGGTAGGAAAAGAATCAGAACCTCGACATGGAAATCCAGGAGGATAATAAGGAGATAAAGCTCAAGAGCATTGAATTCCCTAGAGTTTTGAATGATCATTTATAATCCCAGAGAAGAAAGATTATGTACTAACTTGGTATTCTATATAGCCACCCAAGGTCTTTTTTGAAATATGGTAGCTGCTTATGTCCTCTGAGTTATTGTATATCCAAAGAAGATTCCACTAAAATATTCTATAATACCATAAGAGATAGAAACAGAATTAGACCACTCAGCCCATCAAGTCTCTTCTGCTATTCCATCATGGCTGATTTATTATCCCTCTCAACCCTATTCTCTTGCCTTCGCTCTGTAACCTTCAATGTCTTGACTAATCAAGAACCTATCAATTTCCATTTAAAAAACACTCAATCTCTTGACCTCAACAACTGTCCGTGGCAATGAATTCCACAGATTCACTACCATCTGGCCAAATGAATTCCTCCTCATCTCTGTTCTAAATGGACACCCTTCTATTCTGAGGCTCTGGTTCTAGACTCACCCACTAATGGAAACATGCTCTTCACATCCACTCTCTCTAGGCCTTTCAATATGCAATAGGTTTCAATAAGATCGCCCCTTATTCTTCTAAACGCCAGTGAGTATAAGCCAATCAAATGCTCCTCATACATTAACTCCTTCTTTCACAAAATTACTCTCATGAGCCTTCTCTGGAACTTCTCCAATGCCAGCACTTCTTTTCTTAGATAAGGGGTCAGAAATTGCTCACAATGCACCAAGCGCAACCTGGCCAATTCCTTATAAAGCCTTAGCATCACATCCTTGCTCTTATATTCGAGTCCTCTTAGAATGAATACTAACATTCCATTTGCCTTTCTTACCACCTGCTCAACCTGCAAGTTAACATTTAGGGAATCCTGCACAAAGACTCTCAAATTCCTTTGAACCTCTGATATTTGCATTTTCTCCCTGTTTAGATAATTGTTTACACCTTTATTCCTTCTACCAATGTGCATGACATATACCTCCCTACACTATATTCCATCTGTCACTTTTTGCCCATTCTCCCAATCTGTCTAAGTCCTTCTGCAGATTTCTTGTTTACTCAACACTACCTGCCTCTACATCCATCTTTGTATCGTCTGCAAACTTGGCCACAAAGTCATAGTTTCAATCATCTAATCATTGACGTACAACTTGAAACGAAATGGGCCCAATACTTACCCTTGTGGAACACCACTAGTCACTAACAACCAACCAGAATATGCCTCCTTTATTCCCACTCTTTGTTTCCTGCCAATTAGCCAACCTTCTATCCATGCTTGTATCTTTCCTGTAATACCATGGGCTCTTATCTTGTAAGCAGCCTCATGTGCAGCCTTCTGAAAATCTCAGTAGACAACATCCACTGGCACTCCTTCGTCTATCAAGCCTGTTATTTCCTCTAAGAGTTCTAACAGATTCGTCAGGCAAGTTTTCCCTAAAGAAACCATGCTGACTTTGGCCCTCTTTATCATGCACCTTCAAGTACACCAAAATCTCATCCTTAAAATTGGATTCCAGTGTCTTCCCAATGACTGAAGTCGGGCTAATCGGGCTGTAATTTCCTTTCTTCTGCCTCCCTTCTCTCTTGAGGAATGGAAAGACAGTTGCAAATTTCTAGTCCTCCAGAACCATTCCAAAATCATTACTAATGTCTCCACAATCTCTTCTGTTACCTGCTTAAGAATGTTTGGGTGTAGTCAATCTGGTTCAGGTGATTTATCTACCTTCAGTCCTTTCAGCTTCCCAAGCACCTTCTCCTTAGCAATAGCAATTACACTTACTTCAGCCCCTTGAGACTCTTCAATTTCTGGCACTTGGTTAACTTATCCTTTGCTAAATTATTGGCTATCTTTTCTCTCCTTGTTGCTTTTTTGACTGCCTTCCATTGTTTTTCAAAAAATTCTCAACCCTCTAATTTTCAATTAATTTTTGCAATGGCCTCTCTTTTCCTTCTATGCTTTCCTTTGTCAGCCACGGATGTCTCATCCTCCCTTTAGGATACTTCTTCATCTTTGGGATTTATCTATCCTGCATCTTCTGAATTGCCCTTAGAAACTCTATCCATTACTATTTTACTGTCATTCTTGATAGTGCTCCCTTCAAATCAACTTCAGCCTGCTCTTCTCTCATGTCTCTGTAATCCTTTTACACTACTGACTTTAGATTCTCTTTCTCAAACTGCAGAGTTAATTCTATTATATTATGATCACTGCCTCCTGAAAGTTCCTTTACCTTAATCTTCCTAATCAAATCTTGTTCATTACACAATACTCAACCTAGAATTGCTGATCCCCGTAGTGAGCTCAACCACAAAGTGCTCTAGAAATCCATCTTACAGACTTTCTACAAATTCCCTCTTTTGGGATCCAGCACCAACCTAATTTTCCCAATCTACCTGCATATTGAAATCTCCATGAGTATTGTAACATTGCCCTTTTTACATGCCTTTTCTAGCTCCCATTGTAATTTATATCCCACATCCTAGGTTGTTTGAAGGTCTGTATATAACTCCCATCAGGGTCTACTTACCCTTGCAGTTTTTTAACTCCACACACAAGGATTCTACACTTTCTGATTCTATGTCACTTCTTTCTCAGGATTTCATTTTACTTTTTTCCATCTGAGCCACCACAACCCTTCTACCTACCTGCCTGTCCTTTTTAAACAAAATGTACCCATGGATGTTAAGCTCCCAACTATGATCTTCTTTCATCTATAACTCAGCAATGCCCACAGCATCATACCTGCCAATCTCTAGCTGTGCTACAAGATCATCTACCTTATTCCATATACAGCATGCATTCAAATATAACAACTTCTGTCCTGTATTCAACACCCTTTTTGATTTTGCCCCTATGTTACACTTCAACTCATCCCATTACCTTTAATTTTGCCCTATCATCTGCCTGTCTTTCCTCACACTACATAATAAGTTGTCCTGTTTACCAATTGCCCCATCCTCAGCCCTATCACACCAGTTGACATCCCCCGGCTAAAATAGTTAAAATCCTCTCCAACAACTCTAGTAAACCTGCCCACAAGGATATTGGTCCTGCTCGGGCTCAATTGTAACCCATCCTTTTTGTACAGATCATACCTTCCCCAGCAGTCCAGAAATCTGAAATCCTATCCCCTACGCAAGTTCCTCACCCACTCATTCATCTCATTCCCTCAGGAAGAACAACCAGAAATCGCAACTCCGGGCTGGATGCTCATTTCTTTCAATGGTGAATTTGGATCTAGGATGGATGGATTAATAGAGCTAGGTTCACTGAAGAAAAACTCATTTTTTGAGACACAGTTACTGTAGTAGCAAGAAACAAGAAGTTTTCCTTGAAATTATACAAAAAATGATTTAGATGCATCCACTTCCTGAGAACAGGAGGGCTTTACAGGGCGACAGCTGGCTTATAATGTAAAGAGATGTGACTAATTGGCACACAAAGTTTGAAACTCCCATAAGAACAAGGAAGCAGGTGGAAGAAGGCCAAATCAGGCACAGCATGGCACCACTCACTTTAGAAAGTACAGATATTGGAAAAGTTCCCGCAGAGCAAGAGAATTATTTTAGCAGCACAATTCACTCAGCCATGTGTGTTGATTTATAACAAAAAAATAATAATTGCAAGGGAAGTATTGCCTCTTGGATTTAAGGCAAGAGATGTTCTTTTAAGTTTCAATTTTACAGGATTCTGTTGCTTGTTGGGATTTCACTAGGGACAAAATTGTGAAAAGAAATAGGGCTTGCTGTCTATCACACCTGACTTTCAATTTTTATTAAAAGTAACTTTACAGACGGTAACAGGGAAATCCTCAGAAATATTTAACTTCATTGGACATAGGATTTAATGTACTTTCAGTAAAGTATTCAGCAATACACAGAGCTGATCAGATGGATTTGTCCTTCAAAAGTGAGCAGGTCTTCTTTTTATTTGCTGAACTTTTTCTTGGTGTGGAATTTTATTTGGTCCATTTTATTAGCTTTGTCATTGTCTAAGTCTTACTTCAAAATTTGTTTCTTCCTGTTTTGTTTTGAGACCTATTAATTTGCAAAAGCCAAAGAGGCCATTACAGTAATTCATTGCAAGATTTCCAATAGCATGCTTAAATTCAAAGAGCAGTTGTTTCTCAGGGGAACTAGAAAGGCACAGTATTTAACCTTATGCATTACTTGGATCCAGACCAAGACAATGTTGCTATTTCAGGAAGTCTTTCCTGAGCATCTCAGGGAACCTGCCACATGTGCTTCTGGTTGGCACATCTCCTGGAGGTAAATAACTTCACCTCCGGGAACCTTCTTCTTTGGATTTAAATGTCATTATTTCATTAGTTTTTTTACCAAAACATCCTGCTGATCAGTCAGCCTCGTTGTGCATGGACCTTGTTAGCAAATGACAATGTGCTCACTATTACCCCTCACAAAAGGATGCATTACCTCATGGTGCACAACATCTTGTTCCTGTGGCATGGCTCCCTGGAATGAAGGAGCATAGATAGCAACAAATAACCAATCTCCAAAACAATTTCACTATTCTTCTGTTACCATCTCACCGGTCAACATGCTTCAACTGACATCCCTCTTCTGACTCTGCAACAACTATGTCCAAAACATGTCATGCTGGTGTCGTACTCAAGCTTTACTTAAAGAGCTACAGGATAGTTCTCTGACCCAGTGAACCAACAGTCACAATGCACCCTCTTCTAATAGGTAATGTCTGCACAAGAAGAGATACTGGAAAAGTTGATGCACATTGGTGTGTAAGGTAAGCTCTTGGCACCCATACAGTGCAAAGAGATGTGTCCAGGTTCCACAGTGTCATGTATCATTCACTTTTACTGCTCAGACATGCTAATCATTTATCTTTTCAAAAAAAAACTGATGAGTGTAATAAGCAAGACAATAATCTTCCTCGACTGCATGCATAGCCACTAATTTAAGGTCAATTACAAAGAAAACATTCTCTGTATGATAACTTGTTCAATGGCTTCACATTGACAATTTCTTCTTTTCATCCTTGGTCTATCAATTTTTTGCCCTGTGTCACCACATGAAGCTTACCTAGAATTTAATCATCCCCATGCAGCAATCAACCAGGAGATGTATCAAGCGTTATCCCATACCAATCTCATCGTCTGCAGTTTAGACCATAAAACCATAGGGCATTTGGCCCATTGACTCTGCTCTTAATCAGCTTCTATATTGAATGACCTTCTGAAGATAGAACAGCCCATCTTTAAATAGCCAACTCAGGCTTTGGTCTTCTTACAGGGCACCATAGGAGCTGTAATTTCCTTGTGGAGTTGGAATGTTAAAACCAATAGGAAGATCTTGAGTTATTACCTAATTCTGCTCCAAGTTAAAATCAAGGCAGTAATATTTATAAAGCAAAAACCAAGCTTCAGTTTTTAAATGCATCATCTTATCTGGGTATCCTGCTCTGACCTTAGAACAGCATAAACACTGCATAAATTATTCAATAAATCCATTTTAGACATAATGACACACTTAGAACTTTACTTTAGTTGAAAGAAACCCATTAACGATATAACCATGGAGCCATAAATCAACCTTATACTACAGTGCCAATGAATATATAGATTCAATGCAACATGTTTTGACTGAACAATGTCCTGCTGAAACAACACCCCTTAAAATATTGGCTGATGAAATAATCAAAATTTTGTTGTGATGCAATCATTTTTGTTTTCTTAATGTATTTGATATGACTTTTAGAAAGGTATATCAAACCTGAAGAACAATAATCTTCAGGATATAACATCCAGCCTGTTAAATTAGGAGAAGTTAGGACCAGGGTTAAATTTGGTTAACCTCAACATCAGAAAGACACTTGCTTTCCATAATGACATGTCTTTTTTTATAGAGTATAATCACACTCCATGTAGAATGGATTTTCCAGAATCAGATTTAATATCACTGGCATATGTCATTAAATTTGTTAACTTAGCAACAGCAGTACAATGTAATACATGATAATACAGAAAAAAAGTTTAAAAAGTAAATCAAATACAGTAAGTTTCGATATGTATATTGAATAGTTAAATTAAAAGTAGTGTAAAAACTACACTAAAAAGTGACTCCTTTGCTTGCATCTTCAGAAACAGCTCTATTTCCATCTTTAAAGTCTTTATTTTTCCCTTTCAGGGTTCCTTTGAAGACCCTGACCTGGAGTTACAGGCTGACTATGGTTCTTTGCAGGAATGGGACCCGCTCTCAATGTTTCATAATCGGCCGTTGTTGTTCGGCACACCAAGGGCTTAGCTTAATAGTCTGGCTTGGCTTTGGAGACCGAGGATCTCGGGGGTCTGGAGACGGGCGGATCAAAGGTCGGTGTCACGGCAGGAGACCCATGTGTTGTCGGGGGGAGTCGGAATATTTACGGCTGTGCGCCCAGATCTTTGGGCACAGAGCTCGAAAAAAAGCAACATAATGGACTTTTAACATTGTAAACCAGCGAGTTGTTTGATATGTCTCCCCGCTCGCTGTGAAAATGGAGCCATCTCTTTCTCCCTTATTAGGGAGAGAGAGAGAGCCTTTGGTATGTTGAATACCGGGTGAAACGCAAAGTCTGGGATAACTGCAAGTCTGTGTCTTTGCTGTTGCTTTGTTCATGCTTGAGTGCTTGGTGGTGGGTGCCGATAGGAGAAGGAGGGGATTGTTGCTTGCTAACACTTACGCACGGGAGGGAGGGGGAGCTGGGGGGACTTTGGGGTTCTAACATTTAACTGTTGTTCATTCTTTGGGGCACTCCTCTGTTTTTGTGGATGGTTGTGAAGAAAAAGCATTTCAGGATGTATATTGTATACATTCAATGTATCTTTGAAACCTTTGAAAAATCTGAAGGAAAGATTAGAGGAAATATTTTCACTCTCAGAGTAGCTAGAATGCAGACTATTCAGTCTGAAAAAATTTTATTCCATTAATAATAATAATAATAATAATAATAATAAACTGAATTTTTTTTCAGAAGAACTAACAAAAGCAGAATTAACAACTGCTGGTTTTTCAAAACAGACCAATTGGCCTTTAATGCTATAAACTTTGTTTCTATATGAAAGGCAATATCTTACAGACAGAATTGTGAATGATTAGCTCGTGGTTCAATGGCTCCATTTAGCTTCTCACTCCCTCGAGCCAAGAACCTAAGCAAAACTTCTCCTACGTAATAGTACTTGTCATTTTCTCCCCCACTCCCATCCTCAATAAGCATTAAAAACATCCCATCAACTTTCATATCAATTACTTTTTAACCGTTTTAGAAAATCCTTCTCCAGACCCAACCACGAAGGCCATAAAGAAATTCATCTTAAGGTACAACAAATGTCTTCCATCCACTTGTCTTCAGATAATCAGCACACCATACTTTTGACTCATGATTACACAAATTATAATGAAGACTTCCTGCAGTAACATCAACAGAATAGACCACTGAGATCCCCAAGCAAGTGCATTCTGGGAGTTTGCACCGACAAGGACACAGCCCCATCCTGCTACACCCCAGCTGCTATGAGTCCAATTGACCTGCTGGAATCACTTAAGGGGATCAAATAAGTAAACTTCATGATAGGCATTTGTGTTGTTCCACCTCTGGCCCAGGTAGACAGAATATTGTTAATACTAAATGAGAAGCTATGGTATTACAGAGACTTGACTATACTCACTCTCCAGTTTATGATTTAAAATGACTGCTTGATCTGATTTTCAAAATTACTATCATTGTCATCTTCAGCATAAAGGGCCCCATGCACTGCCATACTCTTGTTAGTAAGAACTCTGTTCCTCTTTCCTAGTGATACCGCCTGCAGACACACTGAATGTTTTTTGTCAAGTTCCTTCCAAGTTTCAGTATCTATGCTAACTATCAGAAGGACAATTTGCATTTTGAATGTTATTGGTACAGAGAATCATAATGTTGTTGTTATACTGACTCATATGATACTGGGAGAACTGGCAAGGCCAATATTAATTGTTCATCCGTAAATGGCCCATAGAAGATGTGATGAACCACTTTCTTGAGGTGCTACATATGATGAAGGTGTGCACAATGAAGTCTTTAATTAGGGAATTCCATTAGTTAAATCCAGAGATGGTGGGAATACAGGAATATATGTCAAAGGCAGAATGGTGTAAGACTTAAATAAAGAGATAGAATCAGAGATTGATTTGTAAGTATAAACCATCCAGCATCTGTTTATGCTAATCCTACACAAATAACATTTTATTCTCTTATATTCTTATGACTTCCCCCAGCTTCTACCACTTACTTGATTCAGGGCAATTTACAATGACCAATTAACCGTCCTTGACATGAAAGGATACCAGAGAACCTGGGGAAAACCACTACAGTCACAGGGAAAGAGTGCAAACTCCACACAGACAGCACTGGAAATCAGAATTGAGCCCAGGTCACTGGAGATATGAGGCAGCAATTCTACTGACGTGCCACTCTGCCATCTTAAGGACTTCGTACAATCAGAGCTATACAGCTCAGAAACAGACCCTCAGCTCAACTCATCTTTGCTGACCAACATGTCTATATGAGCTAGTTCCTCTAGCCTCCATTTTGTCTATATCTAAGGCCTTTTCTATCCACGTAAATGGTAATTGCACTCACCTCTGTCCATTTGTTCCATATATCTATTACTTCCTGTGTGAAAAATGTTGTCCTCAGGTCCCTATTAAATCTTTCCTTCCTCGCATTAAATCTGACCCCTCTATTTTTAAACTCCCCTACCCTGTGACCATCTTCCTTATTCATACCCATCATATTTTATATACAGTACCTCTATAAAGTTATCTTTCAACCTCCCGTGCTGCAGGGAACAGGTCCCAGCTGACCTAGCCTCTCCTTATAACTCAAGACCTCCAGTCCCAGTAAAACCTTTGTGATTTAGAGGAGAACTTAGAGTTAGATAAGCCCAAAGCACCTCCTGTTAACAACACACACAAAATGCTGGTAGAACACAGCAGGCCAGGCAGCATCTATATCTATAGGGATATATCTGCCTGGCCTGCTGTATTCTACCAGCATTTTGTGTGTGTTGTTGTTTGAATTTCCAGCATCTGCAGATTTCCTCGTGTTTGCACCTCCTGTTATTGTTTTTTCCAGCTGGTAGAGGCCCCAAGGTTGGCAAGTACTACTGCAGAATTCCTGACATGTTGTTGCAGTACATATCAACCCAAACTCAGACTAAAAATATCACAAGATTTTTTTTTGCATATTCCAGTCCAACTACTCAGGCTCTATACCATCACCTAACAAAATCAGAACCTGAAATTTTGTGCAGTGAGCACCTGGAGCTTTTTCTTTCCTTCGAGAACTTGAGTATCCCCTGCAAGACCAGCATGCAATGCTTGTTCCTAACTATCCCTGGTTCTGAATTGCTTCCTTGAACAAGTGTAGAATTTCTGGTAAAAGTACTGCACAGCGTTGTTGTGCAAGTTGTTGCAGGATGTAGATCCAGTGCCCTTGACAGGATGGCAAGCTATTTCCCAGTCAAGATAATGTACAACTTGGAGGGGACTTGATGGCATTTTTGTAACCCCCTTCCCTTGCTGCTAATGGTGATAGGGGTCATGGTTTACGAAAGATACTGTTGAGTGTACTAGGTGACATGGTTTGGGATGATAGGTGTTGAATCTCACTGTTGCTGCATAGACACCCAACAATGGATAGAGCTTACTTAAGTCTGGACTGCTTTCAAATTCAACGTTGAAGAAAGATAATGTTCTAACCCAGTATACCTGCTTATTTTGGTCTTAGTTAAATTTATGCATTGAGAATAATATAAAGCATGGAATCAGAATCAGAATTTTGAATTATAAGGAGAGGCTAGAAAGCCTCGGACGCTTTCCCTGGGGCACAGGAGGTTGCGGGGTGACCTTTTAGAGTTATATGAAAGATGAGGGATATGAATAAGGTAGATGATCACAGACTTTTCCCCAGGGTAGGGGAGTTTTAAAATAGAGGGCATGGGATTGAATATGGATTGAACCATATCACTAATATCAAGTGTTTCGCACACACGTTAATAATTATATGCAAATGTTCAAAAATTGTTCCTCTTAATAATGCAGAAATATAATTGCCGTGAGATGATTATCGGTGCAAAATCATAACTTTTTTCTATGTAAGTCAATGTATCATAATTAATTATTATCAGAAATTGGCTGTTAAAATGTATCAACTCATAAATCTAGCATTATATTTTCAATAGCAAAATAATTTCCTGTGTATCTTAAAAAAATCACACGTCAATAACACTTCCTTATTCTATAGCACAACATCCATCAATGCATTATATTCCAACTCTAAAAACTCAGTTTATTGACATTAATTAAATGAATTTCAAAGGCAAAGAAAGAAAGCGCTGACACCGCCTTAAAGCGAGTATCATGTTGCTGACCTGAAATGTATTCCCAGGCAATGAATGTATTAAATCCAGTTTCTTCAGTGAAAAAAACTAATTTAAGAAAATGAACGCCCCGCCACAAGTAACTTGAAAATCAGGCAATAGATCTTTGCAGCAGAGTCTCCTGGAAAATTGATGGAATTGAATCTTGGGTGACAAGTCCAAGGTATGGCCTATACTCCGGCACCTATTTAGCAGCACCAACTGGCCTTCACCTCAGTATTTTAATTCCCTACATTAATATCGCTGAACATTCCCATCTTTTAAAAAAATCTCACAGATTGCACCGTTAGGAAGCTAACAAGCAAAATTAGAGTGATTGTAGGCCCCTCGAATAAAACTCTATGGTCATTTAAATGCTGGGTTTCCAAGTCAAACTCTAACTGGGTCAACAATTGGATGTAATTCTCTGTTTCCTGCATCATAGATTCATTTACTGTATAATCCTTATTTTTTTCTTATATAGAGAAATCTCTGTATCTTCTCACTCAACATGCATAAACTATCTATAATTCATGACAACTTTTGTACTGATGATCAGCGTTTAAAAGTTTGTAAAATTTTAATAAGATTGGAAGCACTCAGTAAGATTAGAAAATGTCTTTCTGGTGGATGTTAATGTAATGTTATGAGCATACACGTCTGCTTCTGATACAACATTGCCAGGAAGTCAAATAAAAATTAGAACCAAATATATGAACATGACCTACACTTTGGAATTGGCTGACATTAAAGTTTAAGATCAAATTTCTATGTTCTATTACCACGAATTTAAGAGGGCCAATTAGAGACACCCAGAAAAGGGGACAGGAACTGCAATGGATATTAACCTGCGTTCATTGATTATAATACAGACAGCAGACTAATTGGAGGGCCATGAATATCATAATGATTTCAATGTCCAGCCAGTGTGAACTGGATCACTGATTGTCTAGACTCACCAGCAAGGGGGTAATATTGTTACTGGCTAGCACCATTCTAAGCTAGGCAGTAATACTTAAAACCTTTTCACACATCTTAAAGCAGAAGTGCACAGTAAGTGAAAAAGAACATAAGAACATGCTCAGAATCAAATCTAATCCATTAAGTGGTGAATAAATAGAGACTGGGGTCTATTCAATTTTCATTGCACTGAGAAGGTGAAAAGTCAGTGAGGTCCAGATGCCAGACAGCCATACTGGCCAAAATCAGAAATCACAGATCAAACCTCTGAATGTATTCCTATGAACAGGAGTGACGTGATTACAGCTCAGGGTGTTCCAGAGTCCGGAGATCAATTCCAGCGCCGTCTGTAAGGCATACATTCTCCCTGTGAACTACCTGGGTTTCTTCTGGGTGCTGCGATTTCTTCTCACAGTTGAAAGACATACTTAAGTTGGTTAATTGCCCATTGTAAATTGTGCTGTGATGAGCCTAGTGTTAAGTAAGTGGGTTGCTGGGCGTTGCAGCTCACTGGTCCAGAAGGATCTGTTCCACGCTGTATCTCTAAATTAAATAAAATAAAATAAACAAAAATAAAATGCTCAAAAACGTCTCACAGGTGGACAAGTTCAGTAATTAACTCTTCAAATGCGTTATCAAGCTAACCTCAGTCAACGCTCACCTGCCTGCATTCGCTATCATATGGGACTCATTGCTGAATTTCAAATGTACCGATCTATCCTAGCACATGCAATAATGCTATAAACTTTGCAGTCTATGCAGACATTTCACAACTGGAATACACTGCCAGTTATTCAGCTAAGGAAGCTAGAAAAGTCATTCATAATTTCTTCATTCTCTTGCAAGATGAAATGGAACGTGACTGGAGCAAACTGAAGGATGTAAAAATGGTCTTTATTTTCTCACCCCTTTAAAGTAGGTATATCTGCCCATTATTATTTGAAGAGTTAGTGCAGAGTTTGTGGCTAACTTCATAAAACTTAAATCTTGAAAGTTGTAATCTTATAACTAGCCAGCCTTCGCACTGCTACCAGCACCACTGCACACCACCCTCTTACCCCTCACCTCATCTCAACTTCTTCATCCCCCAGATGATAACCTCATCTGTATGCTTTTCTCCTTTCAGATGGTCAAGTACAGAAACTTAGATTAGCAGTAGAAGAACACCAAAGTGAGATTGGAGATAGAACACAGAACATTACAGCACAGTATAGGCCCTTTGGTGCATGGTGTTGTGCCACCCTTTTAACCTATTCTAAGATCAATCTAACCTTACATAAGAATATAAGAAATGGGAGCAGCAGGAGGCCATCTAGCCCTTTGAGCCTGCTCCACCATTCAATAAGATAGTGGCTGATCTGGCCATGACTCATCTCCCACCTACCTGACTTTTCCCAATAATCCTTAAATCCCCTACTACGAAAAAATCTGTCTAACCTTGTCTTAAACATATTTACTGAGGTAGCCTTCACTGCTTCATTGGGCAGAGAATTCCACAGACTCACCACCCTCTGGGAAAAGCAGTTCTTCCTCATCTCTGTCCAAAATCTACTCCCCCGAATCTTGAGGCTATGTCTCCTAGTTCTAGTCTTATCGATCAGTGGAAACAACTTTCCTGCCTCTATCTTATTTATCCCTTTCATAATGTTATATGTTTCTATAAGATCTCCTCTCCATCTTCTGAATTCCAGTGAGTATAGTCCTAGGCGAGTCAATCTCTCCTCATAGTCTAACCTCCTCATCTCTAGAATCAACCTGGTGAACTTCCTCTGCACTGCCTCCAAAGCCAGTATATCCTCCAAGTAAGGAGACAGAGTTGCACTCAGTACTCCAGGTGCGGCCTCACCAGTACCCTGTACAGTTGCAGCATAACCTCCCTGTTCTTAAATTCAATCCCTCTAGCAATCAAGGGCAACATCCCACTTGCCTTTTTGACAGCCTGCTGCACCTGCAAACTAACCTTTTGTGATTCATGCACAAGTACTCCCAAGTCCCTCTGCACAGCGGCATGCTGGAAATTTTCACCATTTAAATAATAACCTGCTCTTCCATTTTTCCTTCTAAGGTAGGTGACCTTGCATTTGCCACATTGTATTCCATCTGTCAGACCCTTGCCCACTCAGTTAACCTATCTATATCTCTCTACAAACTCTCTGTATCTTCTGCACAATTTGCTTTTCCACTCAATTTAGTACCATCAGCAAACTTAGATACCTGACACTCGGTCCCCTCTTCCAGATTGTTAATGCATATTGTGAACAGTTGCAGGCCCAGCACCAACCCCTGCAGCATACAGCTCACCACTGAACCCTTCCCTTCTGAATAGCGTCCCATTTTTCTAACATCCATGTGCCCATCTAAGAGTTTCTTAAATTCCCTCATGTTACTGCCCCTACAACTAGGCCAGGCAGGGTGTTCCATTCTCCACCACTCTCTGTGTAAAGACCTTACATCTGATATCCCCCCATACCTACCTCCAATCACCTTAAAGTTATGCCCATTTGCATTAATTATTTCTGCCCTGGGTAAAAGTCTCTGGCTGTCCAATCTACTGTCTATGCCTCTTATTATCTTGTACACCTCTGTCAAGTCACCTCTCATTGTCCTTCACTCCAAAGAGAAAAGCCCTTGCTTACTCTACCAGTCCTCATAACACATTCCCTCTAGTCCAGCCAGCATTTTGGTACATCTCCTCTGCGCCCTCTCTAAAGCTTTTATAGCCTTCCTATAATGAGGCAATCAGAACTGAACACAATATTCCAAGGGTGGTATAACCTGGGTTTTATAGAGATGCAGTGTTACCTCGTGGCCCTTGACTAATGAAGGTCAACACACCATAGACGTTCTTAACAACCCTATCAACTTGCACGGCAATGTGTACCCCAAAATCCTTCTGTTCCTCCACACGGCCAAGAATCCTGCCATAAACGCTGTACTCAGCCTTCATGTTAAACCCTCCAAAATGAATCACTTCACACTTTTCTAGCTGAACTCCACCTGCCATTTCTCAGCCCATTTCTGCATCTTGTCAAAGACCCGTTGCAACGGTGCAACAACGCTCCACACTATCCACAGCTCCAGCAACCTTTGGGTCATCTGCAACTTAAGACACGATCACTCAATTCTGGACTGGAGCCTCCAGTTCAGATACTTGTGCTGCACCTGATTGAGAGGGTAGGGCGGCCTGTGACCAAGGAAGCAGGCTAGCATAGCACAGGTGCCAAGCTGCTACAGGGAAAGCTTCTTGATAAGTCTTGTGACAGAGGACTAGCTATCCTGAATGAATAAGGACTTTTACTGACCTGACACTTTACCCTTACACTCATTCTATTAGTCACAAAGTATTTCAAGCACATTGCTCATTAATCCCAACCTGGAAGACATCAAAAGGCACCTGCTGTACAACTCCCTGAAAACATGTGCAACTTAAAACAACAGAAAACATCAAACATATGCAGAACCAAAGCAAATGCGAGAAGAAATCAATGAGCCATTCACCAGTAAGTAATTGATGATCCTTTTGAATTCAGATGCTTGGAAGTTCCCACTTGCTTTGTGCACGTGTCACATGTAAGAGATTGCAAAGAGCTTGTGCATTGAGTTCTTAACTATCAATACTGCTATGAAAGCATTGACTGATTTTCTGACCAATCTATTCAGGATTACCTTGCACAGGTTCAGCTGTATAAACTTTAGTTAGGCTGGATTTAATGCTGCAGCCATAGGAAACTCTGTTTAAGCTGTACTTGCAGTATTGTGTGTAACTCTGGTTGCCCCATTAAAGGAAGAATGTGGAAGCTTTGAAAAGGGTGCACAGAGGCTCAACAAGATCTTGTCTGGATTAGAGCTACAAGGAGAGCTTAGACAGACAGGGGCTGTTTTCTGTGGAGCATCTGTCTGAATGGAGACCTGACAAACATTTATAAAATTATGAAAGGCATAGATATTTAGACACTTACAACATGGTAATAGCTCCTTCTGGCCCAACAAGCCCATGCCAGCGAAATACACCAATGTGACCAATTAACCTACTCACCTGTATACCTTTACAATGTGGGAAGAAACCCAGAGCACCCAGAAGTATCACACGCGGTCACAGACGGTGGCAGAATCGAACCCAGGTCACTGGTGCCGTAATACCATTACACTAACCGCCACTCCCCCAAAGGTGGTATAATTTTCCTACTATTGCAGTCTCTAATACTAGAGGGCATGCAATCGAGGAAAGAGAGGGAAATCTTAAAGGAGATATGCGGAGTAAGTATGTGTTTGGATCAAGCTGCCAGGTAGAGTGGTTGACATAGATATGACAGGTGCTTAAGGGGCTGTTAGATACATGAATACGTAGGGGTTGGAGGAATGCGGGTCAGGTAAGGAAAAAAGAGATTTAATTTAATTCAGTATCGTGTTCTACACAGACATTATGGGCTGAAAGACACGTTCTTGTGCTTTGCTCTATTCTATGTTCTAGATGAGAGGGGAAAGATCTAAAATGGACCAAAGTGGCAACATTTTCACACAAAAAAGTGGAGGGTATATGAAATGAGCTGCCAAAGGAGGCTGGAGACACTGGTACAATTATGCTCAAAAGATGTTTAGACCAAGTACAACGATAGGAAAGGTTTAGGACATATAGGCCAAACAATAGCAAGTGGGATAGGTTTGAGCAGATAAATTAGTCAGTGCAAATGAATTTTACCAACGGGTCTGTTTCCATGTTGTTAAATTATATGATTCTACGTTCACAACACTTGTCTAGCAATTTAGTGCCCTGCATTAAGTAGTCAATAAATATCCATTAATCGACATTGTTCTGTAAATAACTTCAGTCTTCTCATCTGTTATCATTGGATAACAGATAAAATTATAACAGTAGGCATTTGACAAGGTCCCTCACGAGAGACTCATCCAGAAAGTCATGAGGCATGGGATAAGTGGAACCTTGGCTGTTTGGATAAAAAATTGGCTTAAAGGAAGAAAGCAAAGGGTAGTTGTGGAAGGAAGGTATTCTGCCTGGAGGTTGGTGACTTGTGGAGTGCCGCAGGGATCTGTCCTGGGACCCCTGCTATTTGTGATTTTTATAAATGACCTGGATGTAGAGGCGGAAGGATGGGTGAGTAAGTTTGCAGATGACACGAAGATTGGAGGAGCTGTGGATGGAGCTGCAGGTTGTCGAAGGTTACAAGAGGATATAGACAGGCTGCAGAGTTGGGCAGAAAAATGGCAGATGGAGTTCAATCCGGATAAGTGTGAGGTGATGCATTTTGGAAGGACAAACCAGAAGACTGAGTACAGGATTAATGGTCAGTTACTTAAGAGTGTGGATGAACAAAGGGACCTTGGGGTTCCAATCCACACATCCCTCAAGGTCGCTGCGCAGGTTGATAGGGTAGTTAAGAAGGCCTATGGGATGCTAGGCTTCATTAACAGGGGGACTGAGTTCAAGAGTAGAGAGGTCATGTTGCAATTCTACAAATCTCTGGTGAGACCGCACTTAGAGTATTGTGTTCAATTCTGGTCACCTCATTATAGGAAGGATGTGGAAGCTATGTGGAAGAGATTTACCAGGATGTTGCCTGGTTTGGAGAACAAGTAATATGAAGCTAGGTTAGCAGAGCTGGGACTTTTCTCTTTGGAGCGTAGAATAATGATAGGGGACTTGATAGAGGTCTACAAGATTATGAGAGGCATAGATAGGGTGGATAGTCAATACCTGTTTCCCAGGGCACCAATAGCAAACACCAGAGGGCATAGGTACAAAATTAAGGGAGGGAAGTTTAGGGGAGACATCAGGGGTAAGTTTTTTTACACAGAGGGTTGTGAGTGCCTGGAATGACTTGCCAGGGATGGTGGTGGAGGCTAAAACATTAGGGGTATTTAAGAGCCTCTTGGACAGGCACATGGATGAAAGAAAAATAGAGGGTTATGGGGTAGTGTGGGTTTAGTACTATTTTTTAAAGGATTATATGGGTTGGCACAACATGGAGGGCTGAAGGGCTTGTACTGTGCTGTAGTGTTCTATGGTTCTATGGTTCTATCACTCCATGTGAAGCAATTAGTGATTTTACAGTATTGCTGAAATTAACTTCTGGTCATTATAGTACACATTGGCAACACACTTCTTAAAGTTGTTCTCTGATGGTCAGCTTCAGTACTGGAGCCCGTGTACAATATTGGGCTCATTCACACGGTGTTCCTTTCAGCATTACAGCCTGTGAATTATAAAACTGCTATGGAAATGCAACCTGGTCACTCCTGTATCCATTCAGCAATCACATTTCATTCATATTTTCCCACTGCTTTGTGTGACGTATTTCTGCAATGATTGTTAAATGCTTCCCTCTGAGGCAGAAAACAAAATAGCAAATTTAATTTGGAATCACAGCCACCACCACCTTTGACAGGCACAATCCACCTGTTTTGTGGATGAACTGGTAAATAGTTTGCAAGGTTTTCAGCAATAAAACAGTACGTATTTTTTCAACGAAATCAGGAAGACATCTGCATCGAAGATCTTACCTGCCTATCAGAATATCGTTCTACGTGCATTGGTAAAGATTAAAATGCCACTTTATTTTTAATTCAGTCCTTGCAGAAGTCTTCACCTTCCGACTGTATCTCATAATTGTTAACCATTGTATTCAACTCAGTACTTTAAGGATCTCATCATGAAGCTAATCACACTTCAGCAAAGTGTGAATAAATGATTGAAACTGCTTGGAGAGCCATCTTTCCCTGAAATCAGTGGAGCTTTTTAAATCAGTTAAGTACAGGGAACTAACGAGGTGCAAAAATTTACTGAGTTCCCAGAAATACCTGGCATGTTCAGCGAATCTCAAGCAGCAACACAGTAATCAAAAGTCCTGAAAACACTTGGAAATTCAGGCAACATCTTGAGGAAAAAAAAGTGAATAATGTAAGAACTCTGCCTGCCCTGCTGAACATTTCCGTCAATTTCTGTTTTTATTTCAGATTTTCAGAATTACAGGTTGAATGATAATGTGGTAAACGAGATCAGCAAATTTGTGGATGACACCAAAATTAGGAGCATAGTGGACAGTGAGGAACCCTATCAAAATTTGGAGCAGGATGTGGACCACCTGGGAAAACAACCGATGGAATTTAATGCAGACAAGGGTGACGTGTTGCACTTTGGGAGGACAAACCAGAATAGGACTTACACAAGTGGAGCACTGAGGAATGCAGTCGAGCAGAGGAGTCTGGGAATACAGATCCATAAGTGCTTGAGAGTGGTGTCACTGGTAGATGGAGTCATAAAGAGAGCTTTTAGCCTCATAATTCAAAGTATTGAATACAGGATTGGAATGCTATGTTGAAGTTGTATAAAACATTGGTGAGGCCTAATTTGGAGTATTTTGTACAATTTTGGTCACCTACCTACAGGAAAGTTGTCAATAAAATTGAAAGAGTACGGAGAAAATTTACAAGGGCTTGAGGACCTGAGTTATAGGGAAAGGTTGAATAGGTTAGGACTTTATTCCCTAGAGCGTAAGAGAATGAAGGGAAGTTTGATAGAGGGAAAACAATTATGAGGGTATAGATGGGATAAATGAAAGCAGGCTTTTTCACTGAAGTTGGGTGAAACTAGAACTAAAGAACGTGGGTTAAGAGTGAAAGGTGAAATGTTTAAGGGGAACATAAGTGGGAACTTCATTCAGAGGGTGGTGAGAGTATGAAACGTGCTGCTAGCAGAAGTGGAGGATGCCGGTTCAGGTTCAATATTTAAGAGAAATTTAGATAGGTACATGGACAGGAGGGGTATGGAAGGCTGTGGTCCAGGTGCAGGTCGATGGGACGAGGCAGAATAATATTTTAACGTGGACTAGTTGAGTTGAAGGGACTGTGTCTGTGCTTTAGTGCTCTATGGCTCGATACTTTCAAGACTGTTATCAAGTTCGTTGATATTGGCAAATGATCAGTGGCATAGGCAGCCATTCAAATTAGGAGTGGACTAATTAGATAGTGCTCACTACACCTGATGCCTTGAAACAGAGCAACTTTCTTTCAAACAGATGCAAACTTTACTTTAGTTATCTGTACATTGGAGGACTTTTATGGTACAGAGCAAGTCCACCATATTTCAATGACAATTTTTTTGTTTGAACCTTAATGACAAAGGAAGTCATGATCAACTTCAATAATGACACACTCCATTATGCAATCCTGAACAAGGTACATCAGCTTCATTCGTAAAGAGATTTAGAAATTAATCAAAGATTCTTAAAGATTTTTGTAGATGTACAGTGGAGAGCTTTCTACTGGTAGCATCACAGCCACATCCGAAGTCACACTACAACAGAACTTGAAAAAGGTAAACAGAACTCAGATCCATGGCACCCAGTACATCATCATATGCCAGCTTCCAGCCGCCAAAAATCGAGGAAAAGCTTTGCTACAGTGGAGGAACTACCACACGGAACATCCCCCCAGACATACAGGATTAACCTCTGGCAACAAACAGAAGCCAGAACCCCACCAAACAATACAGTGCAAGACCCCACAGAAATGTTGCCAGACGGGGCACTGCTCGACAGATGGAAGTGGTGCACTCTCAACAGAGCGAGAGCGAGAGTTTGTAGGATGGGAGACAATATGGTGAAGTGGGGTTTAAAGACCAGTGAATCCTGTGAGTGTGGTGAAAGGGTGCAGAACATTGAACACGTTCTGCGCAACTGCCCACTCTCACCTGATTTAGCTGACACTGACCTGCTCGACATCAATCAAACAACACTAGAGCGGCTGGCTGTCTGGTGTGACAAGCTATGAATGAGTCATAGCCTGGTATGGGGGCTCCGATGTACATAGTGCAAGAGGGTTATAGACTCAGCCAGTCCTTCATGGGTACAACCTTTCCCACCACTGAGAACATCTTTAAGATGTGGTGCCTCAAGACAGGAGTATCCATTATCAAGGACTCTCACCATCTGGAATGTGCCCCTTTCTCATTGCTACCATCAGGGAGGAGGTACAGCAGCCTGAAGCCTAAAGAAGATGATGCCAGCAAATAACGCAACCAAGGGCAATATCCTCCAGGCAGTTCACAAAGCTACTTCTTTCTTGTCTTCTTTTTCTTTCAAATGTGGTTCTGCTACTGCGGGAGGCCATGATCTACATTTTCATGGTGTGTTTTTCAGCTGATTATGCAATCTGGTGATTTGCTGTCTCCATGAGGCATGCGGCCTCAAGGCCAAGAAGCCTGAGTCCATGACTGATGCCATTCCTCACCGATTTCACCACGTAAAGTGCTGCAGAAGATTGAAATCATCAAGAAGGCGAGGGGTTGTTCGGTGTTGTCTACAAATCTCTCGCTCGCTGCTGCCAAAGGAAGGTGTCTGCATGTGATTCTGATTCTCTTTCTCGATCTCTCTCTCTCTCTCTCTCTCTCTCTCTCGCTCTCTCCCCCTCTCCCTCTCTCCCTCCTCCTCCCCCACCCCCGCAGATAACAAACACATAGCTCATTTGAATATGCCTGGGCACTTTCAATTTTGTGTTTTATATTCAGCGTTTTTGACTTGCTATTTTTTGTTGCTGTTTTCGCAATTTTTTTATGGGGAGTGGGGGGGTCAATGTTTTTCTTTGAACTGGTTCAGTGATCTTTGTTCTGTAGCATCTGTGAGGAAGATGAATCATAGGGTTGCATACATACTTTGATAATAAATGCACTTTTAGTCTTGAAAATGTGAATATTTGAAACAACAATTTAGGAATTGGTTCTCCACTGCCATCAAAGTTCTGAACTGCCCATAAATCCATGAGAGCTACTACATTATTTACTGTCTGAGTGTGAGACCTCCATCGGTCAGAGTTGACCATGGACATTGCATCCTAGCTATCTAGATACTCAATCCAGGGCAGTACGATATGGAGAGCAAGCTGTTGCCAAGGTAGCAAGCTTCCCCTCTCCATGTATCTGATGAACCCAAAGGAACGGCAGAGATCGATACAGTTTGGTACCAGCAGCGTTGCAGGAGTTGCCAGTCAGCGTTGAACTCAATGTAGGACTGCCTTAGGAACTCCAGATCTGGATTTTTCCCTCAGGGTTTACTCCCGAAGACTTCCCCATTAGTGTAGAGGCTTGAGAACAGATCTTTTCTTCTCCTAAATGAGCTGCCAAACACAGCTGATGAGCCCCATCTGCCTGAAGTGACTGGTTTTAAGGTGCCAGTAACCCGCCTTTGCCCTTTCACCTGTCAGTAGAAACGGTTTCGCTGGGCTTAGTAGCTAAGCCACACGTGAAGTTCAGGAACTGGGCTTGGTTGTCAGAGGCTATTTGAGGCATATGACATTGGGGGCAGTAACAGGTAGTAGGAGCTTGTCCCCATTACCAGCTCTGGCTATAGATACTATATTTACTATTTATTTGGTTAATTTATAGATTTTTATAAATGTATAGCCCAAAACAACAAATTTTACATCCTATGTCAGTGCTAATAAATCCAATGGAAGATGTTAATACCCAGATTTCCAAAAGTCTGTTGAAGAGGCCTTGCTTGCAATGTTGTATTGAAGCTTCATGTATCAGTGTAGTACACGGCAATTAAAAAGAAATTGCCTGAAAGGATGAAATTGCTGTAAGTCTGGAGATACTATGAGTAGAAATTAGTTTTTTTTTTTGATTGGCTCATATGCAGCACTGCAGCTGGGATGGCAAAAGTTAACCTTTGACCTTCCTACCAGTGTACTACAGAGATCAGGTATCCTCCGAAGACTTAGCTTGCAACGTTCATTGTGTCAGCATAATCCATCGAATTACATCAGCAGCCAAATGTCACAATGTGCAGTTTTCACTCACCAGATTCTCTGGCAGACGTTCGGCAACATTTTCAATGATTAGATCTACCATGAACTTTATTCTGCACATATAATATTTCTCCTTGCAGAATCTTTAAAGTAAATGTTTGCTCTATGTAAGGGTGAATAAAAGTGTGCCATGTGCTCCTATCATTTATTGAGCATATTGCCACACTAATATTCACAGACTAAAACTACTTGGTGAAATTATATGTTATATATAATACATAATTCCATATATATGAAAATGAACCAGAGATGGTATTTGAAAACTGCACAATCATTATTCTAACACTTTTCAGAGGGTAACTTCCAGTTCTCTGACAAGCAGCAGAGATAGCAGAATGAACAGTAGTTACACCATAAGACCAGAATACACTGGAAACAAATTAGGCCATTCGGCCCATTGAGTCTGCTTCATTATCCAATTTTAGCTGATTTATTATACCCCTGAACCATATTTTCCTGCTTTCTTTGCATAACCTTTGACACCCTTACCAATCAAGAACCTTTCAACCTCCGCTTTAAAGACAACCAATGACTTGATGGCACATAATTGCACAGATTTGCCACCCTTTGGCTAAAGAAATTCCTACTCATCTCTATTCTAGAGGACACCCTTCTATTCTGAGTACATGCCTTCTGGTCCTAGACTCCCCCACTATTGGAAACACCCTTTCCATGTCTATCTAGCTTTTTAATATTCAATAGATTTCAATGAGTTAGAGGTGCTGTCTCACAGCTCCATTGACCAGGTCTCTCCTGGTCTCAGGGGCTGACTATGTGTAGTTTGCACATGCCCTCTGTGGTGAACTACATATACCTGTCTGGACACGCCCCCTCCTGCTGACTGCTCCTGTGGCTCCTCCCACAGACCCCGGTATAAAGGCGATTGGAGCCACAGACCCTTCCTCAGTCTCCAGGATGTTGTGTGATGGTTACTTGAGGCTTGTGCTTTCTTCCAGCCAATAAAAGCCTACCTTAACCCACGTCTCAGAGTTATTGATGGTGCATCACCCTCTGTGAACGTCCAGGCTTCCCCTAGTTATCAGGTCTTCTCCCACATCCAAATCATGTGCTGGAGGGTTGATTAACCTCTGCAAATTATGCCTTAGATAGGTAATTATCAGAGAAATGGAGAGGGGATTGAGGTGAAATCACTGCAGTAAGTCAGAAAGTAATATGAGTAGACATTTATTTTGGTCCTTCTATTGGCTTAGAATCAGCACTGCATCCGGAATGCCTAAGATTAATCTTGAATCTCCTTAGCACTGTCTAACAAAGGTAAAATATCCCCTGAGGATTTAATTTGCAAAACTGAGCAAAAGGGAACATTAAACGGGGGGGGGAAAGTGTTTGATCTTTATACTGCTCATATTTTCCTACTGGAAGGAGATCATTCTTCCTATTAAATATATACTGGTTCCCAGAGCATTCCCATCTGTCCAGTTCGAATGCTCTGAAGCTCTAAGAGCTGATATGAACTTCAGAGGCTGACTGACCTCCTTTGCTGTAAGAAAAGATGACAGGCTTCTGACAGAATTTTCCGCCTTGTTTCCTCATAATCTTCATGACAACTAAATCTCTACTCCTGCAGAAAAATTTGTAAACCACCAGTCAGAATATTAGCTTTAAATCATATAGTCACTACCCTTAAATTCAATAGGAACTCCACCAGTCTCCCAACATAATTCCAGCAACAAAGCCTGCAAAATCCATGATCAAATACCAGAGAATGTTATGCAGGTTCACCGGCATTTTTAGGAGTTTCTACATTTTTTTTTCAAGATCAGAGCATCAGTCCGTTATAATAATCCAAGAATTGGATTGGGCAGAACCAAATAAACTAGGAGTTATGAATCTTGATTTAATTGGATTTTGGTTTATGCACACCTGTTCCAAAGAACTGGTGAAGGTCAATTTCCTCCTCAAGGCGGCTTGTGGGCAATTAATCAGAACATTTGAAAACTATGAAAGGAAATTATCTCAACTGTCCAGCTAGTAATCTTCAGAAACCCTGCTCTGTCCCCAGAAACTCCAGTGGGAACATTACCAGAGGATGCTTTCAGGGCAATCACTAGGAATGATCATAACCCAGCATATTCTGGGGCTCCTTTAGCTTGACATTAGACTGGCAAGCAGAAATGTAAACAATCTTTAATTCCTACATGAAAAGACGATGATGGCTAGAAATTGCTAACACAAGAGAGACTGCAGATGCTGGAAATACACTTTGCAGGCATCTATGGAGAGGAAAACCAATGACGTTTCAAGCCAAGTTCCTTTATCTGGACTTATCCGGCTGCAACTTGCTCTTCATTTGTCAACTCAAGTTAAGTCGAGTTGCTTTTATTGTCATTTCAACCATAACTGCTGGTACAGTACACAGTAAAAACGAGACAACATTCCTCCAGGACCATGGTGCTACCTGAAACAACACAAAACTACATTAGACTTCAGACCTGCACGGGACTACATAAAGTGCACAAAACAGTACAAGACAGTACAATAATTAATAATCAAGACAATAGGCACAGTAAAGGGCAAATTATAATACAATAATAAATGATATAAGTGTAAATGTAAACAATGTTTTAGCAGGAATTGAGAAAGAAATGAGCAAAAATTGTAAAGGGAAGTGGAGGTGTGTGTGTGTGTGTGTGTGTGTGTGTGTGTGTGTGTGTGTGTGTGTGTGTGTGTGTGTGTGTGTGTGTGTGTGTGTGTGTGTGTGTGTGTGTGTGTGTGTGTGTGTGTGTGTGTGTGTGTGTGTGTGTGTGTGTCAGACTAGACTCTGGGAATTGAGGAGTCTAATGGCCTGGGAGAAGAAACTGTTGCACAGTCTGGTCGTGAGAGCCTGAATGCATCGGTACCTTTTGCCAGATGGCAGGAGGGAGAAGAGTTTGTATGAGGGGTGCGTGGGGTCCTTCATAATGCTGTTAGCTTTGCGGATGCAGCATGTGGTGGAAACGTCTGTAATGGCAGGAAGAGAGACCCCGATGATCCCTTCTGCTGACTTCACTATCTGCTGCAGTGTCTTACAATCCAAGACGATGCAGTTTCCAAACCAGGCAGTAATGCAGCTGCTCAGGATGCTCGATACATCTTCTGTAGAATGTGTTGAGGATGGGGGGTGGGAGATGGACTTTTCTCAGCCTTTACAGAAAGTAGAGATGCTTCTGGACTTTCTTGGCTATGGAGCTGGTGTTGATGGAACCGGTGAGATTCTCTATCAGGTGAACACCAAGAAATTTGGTGCTTTTAATGATCTCTACAGAGGAGCCGTTGATGTTCAGTGGAGAGTGGTCGCTCTGTGCTCTCCTGAAGTCAACAACCATCTCTTTTGTTTTGTTCACATTCAGATACAGGTTGTTGGCACTGTACCTCTTCTCTGTAAGCTGACTCGTCGTTCTTGCTGATGAGACCCACCACGGTTGTGTCATCGGCGAACTAGATGATGTGATTCGAGCTGTGTGTTGCAGCACAGTCGTGGGTCAGCAGAGTGAACAGCAGTGGACTTAGCACGCAGCCCTGGGGAGCTCCCGTGCTCAGTGTGATGGTGTTGGAGATGCTGCCTCCGATCCGGACTGACTGAAGTCTCCCAGTCAGGAAGTCTAGAATCCAGTTGCAGAGGGAGGTGTTCAGGCCCAGTAGGCTCAGCTTTCCAATCAGTTTCTGAGGGATGATTGTGTTGAATGCTGAACTGAAGTCTATGAATAGCATTCAAACGTCTTTTTTGTCCAGGTGGAGGGTGGTGGCAATGGCGTCGTCTGTTGAGCGGTTAGGACGATACACGAACTGCAGGGGGTCTAGTGAGGGGGGCAGCAGGGTCATTTGTCTGTTGATCCCAACATTGCATCTCACAACTTCATGATAGCTTCAATTCAATTGCCTGGGAGTACAGATACATAATTCCCTAAAAGTGGCGTCACAGGTGGATAGGGTAGTAAAGAGAACTTTTGGTACATTGGCCTTTATAAATCAAAGTATTGAGTATAAGAGTTGGAATGTAATGGTGAGGTTGTATAAGGCATTAGTGAGACCGAATTTGGAGTATTGTGTGCAGTTTTGGTCACCTAATTACAGGAAGGATATTAATAAGGTTGAAAGAGTGCAGAGAAGGTTTACAAGGATGTTACTGGGACTTGAGAAACTGAGTTACAGAGAAAGATTGAATAGGTTAGGACTTTATTCCCTGGAGCGTAGGAGAATGAGGGGTGATTTGATAGTGGTGTATAAAATTATGATGGATATAGATAGAGTGAATGCAAGCAGGCTTTTTCCACTGAGACTAAGGGAGAAAAAAAGAGGTCATGGGTTAAGGGTGAAGGGGGAATAGTTTAAAGGGAACATTGGGGGGGCTTCTTCACACAGAGAGTGGTAGGAGTGTGAAATGAGCTGCCAGATCAAGTGGTGAATGCCGGCTCACTTTTGACATTTAAGAAAAACTTGGACAGGTATATGGATGAGAGGGGTTTGGAGGGATATGGCCCAGGTACAGGTCAGTGGGTCTAGGCAGAAAGGCCTGTTTCTGTGCTATAATGTTCTATGGTTCTATGCCTCTGCTTCACCTGTCAAAGCAAAATGTTTCAGCTGATATATTTTCTCTTCAAACTGACTGTGTTATGTGATGAGTTACAGTCCTTGTTTTAAACCTGGATCTCTAATTAATTTTTTAAAAGAAAAAATGTCCAGGCAAGGTACTTCATCAGGGTCTCTCCTGTTCTGCAAGGGTTATCTTTGGTGTTGGTTTGTCAAAGTATATTTGCATGTACATAAAGGATTTCATGTTACTTTACCCCAGTTCTCCAGGACACTAATGGGATTTTAAACCCTGCCTGGTTTTATGCTTCTTTGATGTCAATGGAAATAATATCGGGCACTATTTTGCTTGATCTTGAGGGATTCCTGATTAGAGTGCTAAAGATAAAACACCTCAAAGCACTTTGCTCTCCATCAAGGAGGGGTTGCAATGTAAGAAACACAGCAGCCAATATGTACCAAGCAATTCCACAAAACCAGGCAACCTGGTTAATTTAAGGTTGCTGTGGAGAGATTAGTTCTGCTGAAAAACTTCCAAAAGAGCTATGTGGGATCTTTCACATTCATTGGAGAAAACAAATAGGGCCTTAATTTAAATCTCATCTGAAAGACAGATTACCTGACAGTACAGCACTCCAACAGAACGACACCACAATATCAGCAAAAATGTTGGTCTTTAGGTCTTTTGAGCAGGACCTTCTTCTTCAGTGGCAAAAGCTCTACGTACTGTACATAGCCGCAGTCATTTCTATAGATTACATTACAATCACACCACCCACTGGATCTCTGCCAGAGTGCTTGATGGCTCTGGGCCTGTATCCACTGGAGTTTAGAAGAATGAGAGCAGATCTTACTGAAACTAATCAAATATTAAAAGGCTTAGATAGATGCAGAGGATGTTACTAACAGTGGGGGAGTCTAGGACTAGAGGGGACAGCCTCAGAATAGAAGAACATCCCTTTAGAACAGAGATGAGAAGTTATTTTTCTCTAGCCAGAGGGGGTGAATCTGTGGAATTCGTTGCCACAGACGGCTGTGGAGGCCAAGTCATTGGTTATATTTAAAAGGGAAGTTGATAAAAAGGGGTAAGAGGGGCACCAGAATGAGGAATGGAATAAGAAAGGAAAGGAAGGGTGGATAAGGATGTCAAAAGGCAGGTGAATGTGATTAAGAGGAAAAATAAAGCAGCCATGATTGGATGGCGGAGAGGATTGGATGTGCCAAATGGCCTAATGTAACTCCTATGTTTTATGGTCTGCGGTCCAACAATATGGCTCAAGGAAATTATTGCTTCTAATTTGTGACACGTTTATGAAGCTGTTGTTGTATTTGTAGTGGACTAAAGCTAGATACAGAATCAAATGTTTTTACAACCATGAAAATGGGCATTTACCATGAAGTGTTGAAATTATACTGGCAGCATATCTGTCAATCAAATAGACCGAAGATGAGCAGAAAGGCTTTGAGTCACAAACTGGGTGAATGAAAAAAAAGCAGGAAACAGCCTCCAAAGAAAAAACATTGACAATTACAGCTTGGACAATAGATTCAATATACATGACAGAACAAGAAAGCTATTAAAATATGAATTATACGCCACTTTTCTCCTTGCATATGAGGCTTTGTATTGGTCATATTTGACAGAAACAAAACAACCTTCATGCAAAATCACTTTCAACAAGCGCTCACATAAACATTGCACTTTTCCATTCTACATCTCAAACAGTTATGTGACATTCTGATATAGTTTATACAGCTGTCAAGAGGAAAGGTAATTGATGTTGTCAGTCTTGCTATATTCTTTATTTGGAATTTGTCTCCAAATATGTAAAATATTATAAAATATTGTGATAAAATATGTAAATCTTGATTTTAATATTACTGAATATAAATTAAAATTAAAAATAATATTAATTGACTTTGGCATTACAGCCTCACATTAATAGATGGTTGTTATCAAATACAGTGGATTCCAGTTAATTGGGCTATCAGTTAATCAGAGTACCCATTTCCTTGGGACAATACGCCACTGAATTGGGGCAGGAGACCATTGCTGAACAGTTTCGAACGAGAGTCAGTCGCATGTATTTGCATGCCGTTAGACACTACACCATGCTTAATTAGAACAGTCACTTTTTTAGTTGCTTGTGTTTGTGTTCAAAAAGTAGTGATTTTTGTTACTGATATTTAGTGAGAGATAAGCAGTGAGACAGTTCGGAACTGTTTTGCTCACTGTGGTTTCAAGCAATCAGGCTTGGAGATGCAGGAAATGGCCGGGAGTGAAAATACTACTTCAACAAGTTGGAATTATAAAAGATTCGAAGGTTTCGACAATCACATTGGATGTTACAATGAAAATAAAGATTTGGAGGATCAACCATCTAAAGCATTCGAGTAAGGCGGTCCATTATCCTCGCTAGGTACCTGCACTGAATTTGTTTATTCAGAAATATCAGTCATAAAGACATGGCAGATTCCTCCATCGATAACCGTTAGGGATTAGTACACAGTTTTATAGTATACTGTAGAAGCATTGATAGTATTCTAATTTGTTCTGTATTCATTTAAATATATAAATTATTACTTAGATAAATGATAGTTTGTCTTTTACATACCTTTTAACTATTACCATAAAACATCGGATAATTGGGGCAGCCGCTTAATTGGGCCAAAATGTACAGGTCCCGATGTGTCCCAGTTAACTGGAATCCAATGTATTCAGTTCTTGAAGACAGAAGAAAATGAAGCCTACTTAACATAAAAGCTTTGGAAGCTAATTCTATTTTGCATGATTCATTAGTTGGCCTATGAGTGGAGCTCCACAGTGTCTGAAATTATTGAAATATTCAGGCTTTATTCAAATAAAACTGGTGACATTGCCACCTCCCACCAATGGAGTGATGCCACTAAAACAACAGCTCCAGCTTCTTGGGATCTCAGATGGAAGATGTTGGCTAAAGAGGGAAGGCAGGAGAAAGTAGTCGCAAAGTGTTGAGGGACATACAAACTGCTGGAGGAAGTTTGCCGGACCAAACTGCAGCTCTAGGGGTGGGGGTGTCGATATTTTGGGTCAGGACCCTGCATTGAGACTGAGCGTAAAAAGGGAAGATAGCTTTTGTACAGAGGGGAGGGAGAGGAATGAGACAGGGGCCAGTGGCTAATAGGTGGATCAAGGAGTGGTTGAGGAACGAGGGCCACATGAAGCTGGGTGAGGAAGTTGGGAGACAGAATTAGGTGGCTGATAAGTGGAAGTAAGCAAGGAAAAATAAGGCAGATGGAACCAAATGGGGAGTGGCGGGGAGAGTCCATTGGAGGGTGCCAAGTAGGAACACAATGGCCCTCCAAATAGAGAGCGAGCAGGTGTGGAGTCAGGAGAGAGAAGTGGGTGGTACCATTGATCCATTGTCAATGAGCAGGGAAAAAATACTTAACAGAACACTTCCAGAGAAATCTGCCTCAATCCTTTACAGAACATGAGTTCAGCCATTCAATGTGCTCTTTAACTGGGTCTGTGTTGTGTATGTTTTTTTTCTAACACAGAAGACTTCAACTGCCTCCAAATTCCAATAAAGTGGGTTTCTATTTCAAACAGGACCAGTGGCTACCATTGTCAATATCTACTTGAAAATTCAAGACGTTCCTGAAACAGTTGCAGTGGTATTTGTGTAGGTACATCCATTCTGGTGTAGAACACAAAACTCTATGACCTGTTGCCACAGATGTACCCTGAGGCAATCATCCTCTGGTACTGGAAGATTATTGTGGACAAACACAAGCTAGTCTGCTCAAAACCTGATATCTTTCAGTTTATGGACCAGTGACTGACAGAATATTGCAGATGCTTTCCAAGGTACAGGAATACATGCTGACTGGCAGACAGTTTGGTGCAGCGCACACCAAGATTCCATGGGGAAGGAAAGATTTTAAAAAAACTTCAGTGCTGGAGATCTGAAATAAAAACAGAAAATGCCAGAAAATATTTAGTAGATTAGGCAGCATCTGTGGAAAGAGGAACGTTTTGGGTCTGGGATCCTTCATCAGAACTGAACAAGGAGAGAAACAATTACAGTGAGACCACACTCAGGTTGAAGAGCAGCATTTCATATTCCTTCAACCTAATGGCATAAACATCAATATCTCTAACTTACAGTAATTTCTCCCTCATTCCCTTTCTCCCTTCTATTCCCCATTCTGGCTCCCCTCTTACTCCTTCTCTTCCCCTCATCTGCCAATCACCTCCCTTTGCTTCCCCTCTCCCTTCCCTTTCTTCCATGGTCCACTGTCCTCACCCATTAGGTCACTTCTTCTATAGCCCTTCACCTCTTCCACCTACCACCTACCAGTCCTCACTTCATCCACCCAATTCCCCCATCACCTGGTTTCATCTATCACTTCTTCACTTGTATTCCTTCCCCTCCCCCGCCTTCATATTCTGGCTCCTTCCCATTTCCTTTCCAGAGCTGATGAAGGGTCTCAGTGGAAACATCAACTATTTCTTCCCGTCCCTGAACGTTGCCCGACTTTCTGAGTTCCTCCATTTTCCACCATTTGTGGAATCTCTTTTTATTTGAGAAACAAATCGTTTTGGATAAAAAGAGAACATGAGGAGGGTTATGGTAATGAGGGAAACAATAGGAATTTCTCTGATGGGGTGAAATAATATGGCAATTAAAGAGCGATTAAGCCCCTTTTATCTGTGTAATGGGGCAATAGTCATGAGCCATCCAAGCACTGCACAAGAGAGTTTGAAACCTTTTTAACAGCTCTCAGATGTATTGCCCATGAAATATATGTAAAAGAAAGTGGCGCTCATGCTGATAAAATGCAAATCTTCTCAGGAACAATATTTCTTGTACTTAGAATAGAAACACGACTAAATATTATATTTGCATTTTTTTTTCTAAATAAAGTATATTTTTGGAATCAAGAGGCAACAGACAGGGCCTGGAGATAATTTAGAAGAAAAATTATCTCATTGGATACCTGGGCAGCCCTGGGCTGTCAATCATCACACTGATTTCCCCGTCGTAGGCGTGTGCTTATTACAGAGACAAAAGAGGAAGGTAGCAAGAAAACAGATAAATGTTATTAAAACTTTGTCATGGTGATATTTTTTATTGGCTTCTGGAACAGGCTCAGCTTATAATGCATGCTCAGCCATGCTTGGTTGGCTTTAGAATATCTTGAATTGAGAAATGAAGAAAAGGATCCAGTATCTCAAAGTCTGTGTGAATTTGTAATTGAATAGCTGATTAGACCAATAAAGATGCAGGCGTGCAGGGAACTTGATAGTCAATGTTTTATGATCATTACAAGGCAGTAATCTTTGTTTAAATTATTTCGACAGGTCAGTTAGTAACCGATTCACTCTTGCAGTTGGAGGTGGGATTGGGGATTGCACTGTTTTCTATAGTTGTAGCAGGGTACCCCTTAGGAATGCTTTCTCCTTCATTTTGTTCACCTGCAGGGGATCACATCCAAGGATCAATCGCCCACTTGCAGTTATCCATTTGCTAAAAGAAAGAAGTCTCTTCCTTTATAACACAGATAACTACACCCATCACAATTCCTATTCTGACACGCCAATCCATGGCCCCCTCTTCTGTCATGATAAGGCCACTCTCAGGTAGGATGAACAACACCTCATATTCCATCTAAGTAGCCTCCAACATGATAAGATGAACATCAATTTTTCCAACTTCTGTTGTTTTCCCCCTCCACGTTCCATCTTCTTCAGCTCACCTACCCTTCACCTCACGCTGCTGCCCCTCCTCTTTCCCTTCCTCCCATGGTCCACACTTCTCTCCTATCAAATTCCAACTTCTCCAACCCGTTGCCTTTTCCACCTAACACCTCTCAGCTTCTTGCATTATCCCCATCCCCCACCCACCAGGCTTCTCTTATCACCTTCTAGCTTGTTCTTCTTACCTCTCCCAACCTGCTTATTCTGGCATCTTCCCTCTTCCGTTCCAGTGCTGAAATGTCAACTGTTTATTCACTTCGATAGATACTGCCTGTCCTGCTGAGTTCCTGGTATTAGCAGTGACCTGCCTTCCTCTTCTCTCCTCCTCCACCTATACCATGATTCCGTAAAATAGGGAAACAGATTCAAAAGAAGGCTTGAAGAAGGGCTGATAAAAAAAACTTTACAATCAGTTTATTTACAATCGCTGTCTGTCAGCAGGTCGTGAAATTTGTTGTTTTGTGGAAGCAGTATAGGGCAATACAGTAACAAGAAGAAATATTAAAATAGATAAATAAGTGATTGAAAAAGAGACCAAAATAATAGGGTTGAGTTCATGGGTTCATGGACTGTTCAGAAATCAGATGGTGGAGGGGAAGAAGTTCTTCCTAAAACATTAAGTGTGCGTCTTCAGGCTCCTGTACCTCCTCCCTGATGGCAGTACATTGCAGGGCATGCCCTCGACATGGAGAACGCATGCCAACTTCTATTCTTACAGCAGCAGTTTTAAAATCAGATAGGATTATTGTCAATGGCAAAAATACAGCATAGAGATGACGGGCTGAAGCACCCATTTCTGTACGATATAACTCTATAACTCAATCCTACTTGTACCCACTCACAAAAGGCAGATTAACTTATTGACATTTAACTCAAGCTCCCAAATTGCAATCAGGAGTCTGCTTTAAAGGTGGCACTTTGCCAGCATTCATGATAATCCACGACCCCACAATTGTTCTAAGCTCCAACCTTCATCCTGTTTTAATGATCAACAAATTCATGCTCCAAAGCCCTGGTCCTGACCCCACACCACCATCCAAGGAATTAACCCTCAAGGGTCCTCACCCATGGCCTCCTGTCACTCGTTTTGATGCCAGATATTTGGCTTAGACCACTCTTGGAGTACTATGTTCAAACCTCTGGTTGGGCCTTATGGGGTTTAGAATTCAATCCTGGCTACCTCATTACAGGAAGGACACAGAAGCTTAAGATAGGGTGCAGAAGAAATTTACCAGGACGCCGTCTGCAATAGAGAGCAGGCTAAGCAAGCTGGGACTTTTTCCTTTGGAGGGAAGGAGGGTGAGAAGTGACTTGAAAGAGATGTACAAAATGATAAGAGGCTTAGATAGAGGGGACAGCCAGAGACATTGTCCCAGTGGCTAATAAAACGAAGGCATAACTGGAAGGTGGAGTGAAGTATAGGGGGTTGTTAGAGGTAGATCCTTTACACAGGGAGTGCGAAATACGTGCAAGGTTTGTTGGTAGAGGCAGATACATTAGGGGCATTTAAAAGACTCTTAGACAGATGAATAAAGGAAAAATGGAGGGCTATGTAAAACAGAAGGGTTAGATCGATCTTGGAATAGGTTAAAGGTTCGGTACAACATCGTGGGCTGAAGAGACTGTCATGACCTGTTCCATGACCTGTCATGTCACTTTGCCCAGTGTTCCTTAGGAAACGGAAGAAAATGCTAAAATGTCACTAAATTCAGCAGAATCTGTCTCTCAGGAGAACAACCTTGAGTTTATTTCAAAGATACTACACTCCTCTGTTCCTTCTGGGACCCTTGTCAAGTTTGATGTCAGTGGTTTTAGTTATTTTGTTTATTTTATCAATTTGACATTGTCACTCACAATGTTTCCCTGAAGCAGGATAAAGTGAACCTAACTGTTGCTCCAGGTTATGAGTGCACAAAATCTACAGGAATGTTCTGCAGAGCAGAGTACGCTGATTTGTCTTTAAAATGAGATGTTAATCCAAAGTTTGGTCTTCATCCTCTGCACTCCTCCTCCACTCTCAATCCAAATCATCAATGTACATAACTAAAAGTTTGGCTCCAGATACATAGGTCACTGGTCACAGGTTTCTAATCACAAAATTAACCCTTGACCATCACCCTTTGCCCCCCGATTCTTAAGACAACTTTGTTTAGTGTCGAAGACCTTATGGCAAGGACCACTTACGGTACCCTTAAATTAAAACAAAAGCAGATTATCTGGTTATTCTTCTTGCTGATTGTGGGGTCATGCTTTTTGAAAATTAGACGGTACATTTAGAAGTCCCAATACAGGGTCGTGACCTGAAACATTGACCATTCCATTTCCTCCACAATTTCAACTTGGTCTAATGAGATCCTCCAGCAGTTTGTTTTTTTTTTTGTTACTGTTTCCATTATCTGTAGTCTCTTGTGTGTCCAGACATGATATATATTTCAATTATTGTACCTCAAACTAATAAACTGTACCTCAATTGGCTCTGAGATGCATGGCAAGTTGGAGTGCAACGGTTAGCATACATTAAATTTTAAAACACTCATGTATTAGCATATTAGCAATGAATCAATCATACATCATGTGACCCACTTTTGATTGCATTCTAAAGTTGCTGTTAGATTACGAACAAAGTTCTCAGATCATCATAAATTCAACCTCTTCTCATTCTCTCCTGCAAGGTTATCTTCCCTCAAACATTATTGTGTGCCCTCACCTTGAACACCTAACGATCAAACGCCATCCATTCTATTTATTTAGAGAGTTCTCATCCGTGGTCCTCACCGGAGTTTACATGCCACCAGTAGCTGACTTTAATCAAACGTTTGAGATGCTGCATGATGCCGTCACCAAACAAGAAACAGTCCATCCCGACGAAGTTCAAATCATGATTGGAGACTTCAACCAGGTTTGTTTAAAGAAATCACTGTCCAATTATCATCAGGATACAACACCTGTACCACCAAGGGGGCCACAACACACAAGGCCACTACTATACTAAGATAAGGAATGCCCACCATTCCATGCCCAGATTGCATTTCAGGAAATCTCATCACTTGACTGTCCTTCTCCAACCTGCATACAGGCAGAGGCTAAAGAGCAAGGCTCCAGAGTTAATGGTATCAAAGAGTTGTCACGGGAGGTAAAGGAGTGGCTACAGGATTGCTTCAAGTTGGTGGACTGGGACATGTTCAAGGAATCATCTTTGGATCATTGTTGTCACCGACTGTGTAAAAACAGTTGTAGACAAGAGTGTCCCCACATTGATGGTGCATCACCTTCCTCAACCAGAAGTCCTAGATGGAGGGATGGGTTAGTAAGTTTGCTGATGACACAAAGGTAGGGGGTGTTGTGGATAGTGTGGAGGGCTGTCAGTGGTTACAGTGGGACATTGATAGGATGCAAAACTGGGCTCAGAAGTGGCAGATGGAGTTCAACCGAGATAAGTGCAAAGCGGTTCATTCTGGTAGGTCAAATATGATGGTAGAATATAGTATTAATGGTAAGACTCTTGGCAGTGTGAAGGATCTTGAGGTCTGAGTCCATAGGACACTCTAAGTAGCTGCACAGGTTGACTCTGTGGTTAAGGCATATGGTGTATTGGCCTTCATCAATCGTGGGATTGAATTTAAGGCCAAGAGGTAATGTTGCAGCTACATAGGACCCTGGTCAGACCCCACTTGGAGTACTGTGCTCAGTTCTGGTCACCTCACTGCAGGAAGGATGTGGAAACCATAGAAAGGGTGCAGAGGAGATTTACAGGGATGTTGCCTGGATTGGGGAGCATGCCTTATGAAAAACAGGTTGAGTGAACTCAGCCTTTTCTTCTTGGAGTGACAGAGGATGACAGGTGACCTGATAGAGGTGTATAAGATGATGAGAGGCATTGATCATGTGGATAGTCAGAGGTTTTTTCCCAGGGCTGAAATGGCTGCCACAAGAGGGCACAGGTTTAAGGTGCTTGGGAGTAGGTACAGAGGAGATGTCAGGGGTAATTTTTTAAGCAGAGAGTTGTGAGTGCGTGGAGTAGGCTGCCAGCAACAGTGGTGGAGGCGGATACGATAGGGTCTTTTAAGAGACTTTTGGATTGGTACATGGAGCTTAGAAAAACAGAGGGCTATAGGTAACCTGAGTAATTTCTAAGGTAGGGACATGTTCGGCACAACTTCGTGGGCTGAAGGGCCTGTATTGTGCTGTAGGTTTTCTATGTTTCTTTGAACCATGAGATCCACAATCTGCTAAGGCCAGATCAAAGGCATTCAAGTCTGGTGACCAAGAAAATTACAAGAGCTTCAGGTGTGGTCTCCGGAAAGCCATATCATGGGTGAAGCGGCAATTCTGAAATAAGCTTGAATCAACAAAAAGCGCTCAACAGTTGTGGCAGGGCTTGAACTCTATCAACTCTTACTAAGTAAAATCAAGTGACATAACTAACAGGGCTTCACTTCCAGATGAGCTCAATGCCTTCTATGATCACTTCGACCGTCAAAACATAGAGGAACCATCACAAACTCCCAAAGCGTTCCTGCTTGAGAAGCAACTTGGATCCACTCCAATTTGCCTACTGGCACAACAGGTCCTCAGTAGGTAACATCTCATGGGCTTTTCTCTCAACCCTGGAACATCTGGACATCAAAGATGCATACATCAGCATTCCCTTTATCAACTATAGCTCAACGTTCAATACTATCATCCTCTCAAAACTAATTAATAAGCTTCAAGACCATGGTCTCAGTACCCACTTGTGCAATTCGATCCTTGATTTCCTCACTTGCAGATCCCAGTCATTTCAGACTGGCAGCAACATCTCTTCCACAATCTCCCTCGGTTCAGGTGCACCACAAGGCTGTGTGCTTAGTCCCCTGCTCTGCTCACTTCACGCTTATAAGTGTGAGGCTAAGCACAGCTCCAAATCCATATTCAAGTTTGCTGACGACACCACTGTCACAGGCTGAATCAAAGGTGGTGACAAATCAGCAACCAGGAGGGAGATTGAACATCTGGGTGAGGAGTGTCATAGTAACAACCAGCAGGACAAAGGAGCTGATTACTGACTTCAGTAGGAGGAAACCAGAGGCCCGCGAGCCAGTCCTCACCAAAGCATCAGGGGTGGAGAGGGTCAGCAGCTTTAAATTCCTTCATGTTATCATTTCCGAGGACTTGCTGTGAGCGCAGCACGTAAGCAAAATTACAAAGAAAGCACGGCAGCATCTATACTTCCTTAGAAGTTTGTGAAGATTGGGTATGATGTCTAAAACTTTGACAAACATCTGTAGATGTACAGTACAGGGTATATTGACTGGTTGCATCCGCCTCCAAAAACTAGTGGATATGGCCCAGTGCATCATGGGTAAAGCCTTCTCCACCACTAAGAACATCTACATGAAGCATTGTCGGAGGAAAGTAGTATCCATCATCAGGGACCCCCACCACCCAGGTCATGCTCTCTTCTCACTGGTGCCATCAGGAAGAAAGTAGACAAGCCTGAAGACTCACACCACAAGGTTCAGGAAGTGTTATTACCCCTCAACCACAGAACATAGAACATAGAAAACCAACAGCGCAATAAAGGCCCTTTGGCCCACAATGCTGTGCCAAACATGTACTTACTTTAGAAATTACCTAGGGTTACCCATAGCTATCTATTTTTCTAAGCTCCATGTACCTATCCAGGAATCTCTTAAAAGTCCCTATCGCATCTGCTTCCACCACCATCAACGGCAGCCTATTCCATACACTCACCACGCTCTGCGTAAAAATCTTACCCCTGACCTCTCCTTTGTACCTACTTCCAAGCACCTTAAAATTCCAAGCACCTCTCACTTTACCTATTTCAGCCCTGGGAAAAAGCCTCTGACTGTCCACATGATCAATGCCTCTCATCATCCTATACACCTCTATCAGATCACTTCTCATCCTCCGCCATTTCAAGGAGAAAAGGCCGAGTTCACTCAATCTATTCTCATAAGGCATGCTCCCCAATCCAGGCAACATTCTTGTAAATCTCCTCTGCACCCTTTCTATAGTTTCCACATCCTTCCTGTAGTGAGGTGACCAGAACTGAGCACAGTACTCCAAGTGGAGTCTGACCAGGGTCCTATATACTGTAACATCAACTTTTGGCTCTTGAACTCAATCCCACAGTTGATGAAGGCCAATGCACCATACGTCTTCTTAACCACAGAGTCAGCCTGCACTGCAGCTTAGAGTGTCCTATGGACTTGGACCCCAAGATCCCTCTGATCCTCCACACTGCCAAGAGTCTTACCATTCTATATTCTGCCAGCATATTTGACCTACCAAACTGAACCTCCTCACACTTATCTGGGTTGAACTCCATCTGCCACTTCTCAGCACAGTTTTGCATCCTATCGATGTCCCGCTGTGATCTCTGACAGCCCTCCACACTATTCACAGCACCCCCAACCTTTGTATCATCAGCAAATTTAGTAACCAGTCCATCCACTTCCTCATCCAGGTCATTTATAAAAATCAAGAAGAGAAGAGGTCTCAGAACAGATCCCTAAAGCACACCACTGGTCCCCAACCTCCATACAACCACTCTTTGCCTTTTGTGGGTAAGCCAATTCTGGATCACGTTCTTGAACCAGAGATGATAACTTTACTCAACTTCATCACTGAATTGTTCTCACAATCTATGGACTCACTTTCAAGGACTTAACATCTCATGTTCTCGATATTTATTACTTATTTATTTATTATTATCATTTCGTTTATTTCTATTTCTTTTTGTATTTGCTCAGTTTGTTGGGTTTTTGCACTTTAGCTGTTGTCCATCCTTTTGGGGATGGTCTTTCATTAATTGTGTTTCTTACAGATACTGTGATTGCCCACAAGAAAATGAATCTGAAAGTACATGGTGACATATATGTAGTTTGATAACAAAACTTGCTTTGAACTTTGAATAAAGTGTTCACAGAGTGTAATGTACAACAGACAAGAAGGGACACAACAATTATCACTGATTCACCAGTGGTCATGGACTTTCAATCATGAAGACAAAACTTGACTCTTACTACCAAGTCAATTTTGGATTCAATTTGCCAACTTGCCTTGAATCCTACGGGTGTAAAACCTTTGAACCAATCTCCCAAGCAGGATCTTATCAAAAATATTTCGAAGTTCCATATAAACTATATTCAATTTCACTGCTTTCATCAGGAAACTCTGAAACTTGACCAACCCTGACCAATTAGATTGGTCAGACAGGATCCTCCCTAATGAAATCATGTTGAATTCTGCACTTCAGAACAGTTATTTGAAACCTGCCTACCGTTAACATTAAAATTTCTCTAGCATTAATTCTCCTGTGTTAAACAAGTACTTCTATAGACATTCTGATAAACATACACTCAGTGGCCGCTTTATTATATATACATGTACACCTGATCACCAATGCAAATATCTAGTCAGCTTTAGCAGCAATTCAATGCATAAAAGCATGTAGACATCATCAAGAGGTACAGTTGTTGTTCGGACCAAACATCAGAATGGGGAAGTAGTGTGATCTAAGTTACTTTGACTGTGGAATCATTATTTGTGCCAGATGGTGCGGTTTGGGTATTTCAGAAACTGCTGATCTCCTGTGATTTTCATGCGAAATACTCCCTAGTTTACAGAGAATGGTGCGAAAAACAAAAAACATCCAGTTAACAGAAGTTCCGTGGGTGAAAGCACCTTGTTAATGAGAGAGATCAGAGGATAGAATGGGCCGACTAGTTCAAGCTGACAGGAAGGTGACAGTAACTCACATAGCCATGCCTTATGTATGGAAGAGCATCTCTGAACATCGAACCTTGAAGTGGATGGGCTACAGCAGCAGAAGACCACACTGGGTTCCACTTCTGTAACTAATAAACTTGTCACTGAGTGTAGATAGAAGGTACATAGAAAAATTGTTAATAAAATTAACAGTAGAACAACATAATCAGCAGTTCTGAAACAACTATCTGCATCTCATTGTATATGTCACAGCCTGTATTCCTGCAATGCACAACCAAGTACCAACTGCCTACAGCATCAGTTGACTAGAGAAAATGGTGTTAACCTTCTATGAACTCAGCTTGTTCCACATCATTTTTCAACCAATGAATGGTTTTGAAAGATAGATATTGCTGGAATATAGAAAGCATGGCAGCAAATTAAAAATTTAAAAACTTCATAAGCAAGAACTGTGAAATAAAAACAAAAATGGTAAAAGCAATCAACTGGTCAGGCTTCATCGGTGAACAGATATTCTGTCAATCTTGCAGTTCAAAGACTTTGTCAAAATGATGAAGTTAGTTTTAACTTGCGGGTGTTGGGGGGAGGATGTGGGTGGTGGTTGGATAGAACAAAGGAAATATTTCTGACAGCACAAGGTCAGGACGTCTGTGGGATATGTTGCTGATGAAGAAGTCTGGTTGATGATTAATGAGCGTAGTTGGTGACAAATAATCCAAAAAAACAATTAGAAGCAAATGAGGGCAGTGGGTGAAAAAAGACACAAACAATAGAATACAGTAATGAAGAGCTTTCAGACTTGCTAAGCAAGTCAGGCTATATAGTGGAGACCAAAGAAATTGAGGCAATGTTACAGGTGAATGCTCTATGGTCAAACTGACCATTAACAAACAATGTGAGTTAGTTGAAGCTGTTAAATTCAATACTGTGATTCCAGCTGTAACATGCCCAGATGTAAGACAAGATACTGACCCTGAAGCTGACTTTGGGTATCATTACCATAGAGCAGGAGCCAACAGCCAGGTAGCTCAGAGTGGGATGGGTTTGGAGAACATACAGTAAGTGGTGGATACCAGTAGGCTTGGAACAGCCTTGTGGACTGAACATAGGAGGTTAACAATGAGATCAGCCAATCAGCATTTGGTTTCCCTGAAGTAAAAGAGATCCTGGTGTGAATACTAAACATCAGACAAAAAAGATTCTGCAGATGCTGAAAATCCAGAGCAGCACACACAAAAATGCTGGAGGAACTCATCAGGTCAGGCAGCTTCTATGGAGTGGAATAAAAAGTCCTGATAGATAGATAGATAGATAGATAGATAGATAGATAGATAGATAGATACTTTATTCATCCCCATTGGGAAATTCGACATTTTTTCCAATGTCCCATACACTTGTTGTAGCAAAACTAATTACATACAATACTTAACTCAGTAAAAATATGATATGCATCTAAATCACTCGCTCAAAAAGCATTAATAATAGCTTTTAAAAAGTTCTTAAGTTGTTTACTTAAATACATTAAATACAATCAACCCCGGCACTTTAACATATCTTACTTAGTGCCTCAGCCCGAAATGTTGACTGTTTATCTCTCTCCAGAGATGCTGCCTGACCTGCTGAGTTCCTGCAGCATTTTGTATGTGTTGCACCAAGCATGAGACTTCGGATTAAAAGAAAATCAAGTAACTTGGAAATATTGCTTGAATTGGTGGACAATGAAAAGGAAGGAGGTAAAATGACTGGGTGTTGCATTTCCTGGGCACCAGCATCTCAGAGGATCTATTCTAGGCCCAAGACATTGAGAAGGCAAGCCAGTGTCTCTACCTTGTCAGGAGTTTGAGGAGTTGAAAATTTTGTGCTGGGTGCATTCTGACTGGTTTCATTACCCCCTGGTACGCGGGATGCAACGAGCAGGATCACAAGAGTACACAGAGGGTTGCAGATTTAGCTATTTCCACCATAAGCACAACGATCCCCACCATCAAGGTCATCTTCAATGGGTGGTGCCTCAAAAAGATGGCATCCATCAATAACGAGCCTCACCATCCAAACTGTGCCCTCTTCTCATTACTACAATCAAAGAGGTGGTACAGGAGCCTGAAGACCCATACTCACTTCTTTCAAAATAGCTCATTTCCCTTTACTATCATACATGATCACTACCTCATTATTCCTATTTTGCGCTACTTATTTTTGTAGCTTGTATTAATTTGCCTAGTAATGCTGCAAAACAAGAATTACTGATAATCAACCTGATTATGATTTTGATTGAAGTCCCATGAAAATGAGAGGTGGGGGAGTACTGTGAAGAGAGTGATGACTAGAGGGGCAGAAATTGAGGACCAGGAAAATTTATACTTTCTCTGTCTGAGAGGCAAGGGGCTGAGAACAAAAATGCAGGAAGAAAGTGAAACGCAAGCAAGTGCTCTCTTAATTATAGTAGGGTGACGCCACAGTTCAGAAGAAAAGGAAGTAATCTCAGAGGCATCTGTGTGAAAAGACTCCTCGTGGGAACAGATACAAGAGAACCAGAGGGCAGGGAGAATAGAGTGTTCCAAGAAGTGGACGGACAGTAGGTCATGTGAGGAGAGAAGGTGGAGGCCACAAAGATTCAGAGTTGAGAGGAATAAGAGATGGAAATACGCACTTTCCGCCTGCCTTGTATACTGCTTTGTGCGTTGCGGAACTGAAAAACGGGGAGCTCATAACTAATTTATAGGCCACAATCTGATCTTGAAATGAACAAATGATTGAAATTTTGCTGCAGGTATATCCCTTTTCCTTTCAGTTTTATCACTTGGGTTGCATCTCTAGATGATCATTTTCGCCATTCTAAACTTTTAGTATCATCATTATGTCCAATTCTGCCTTTACCTATGAGATGCTACACAATTCCTAAAGTAACCTCATGAAGTTGATCCGATCAGTTTCTGTGGAATCTCCTGGGAGATGGGATGGTTTAAATGTGTCCTTTCTGGTCTGTACTGAGGCAGTTGAGTAGCTAGAAGCTCACCATTACTCAAAAGGTTTTATGTATTTCAAGATTGCTGTTCTTAAGGGAAATGGCAAAGTACAACTGAGATGGGATGAATGCGCTGACATGATAATTTGTCAGTTTTCACGTAACTGTTTATTCTCTAGAGTCCGTAGAAGGCCTTTCAGAACCGCATCATTGCATCGCACAAGGTCAGCGCTTTTACAGTTCCTTCATAAAACAGGATTAAAAGGGCCTACTGATAGGCGTATGGACTGTATGTAAAAACTGTAAAATTGCATACAAAATAGAATGTTCCTCACATAAATCAACCTCATCTGAAATCCTCTAGAGAATTATCCAAACAGCATCAAAGAAAACGACGATGACATGAGGAAAATAGACACTGAATCAATGCCACTTTTTAAAAATTTACTCCCTCTTCCTTCTTTTATCATTATCTTATTGATAAAAATTGTGCTTATCATTTAAATTGAAGGAGACTTGGGCCTTTCTTTAAACTGGTGGCTGAATTTTTATACTGGTTAAATAGGTGTTTTTCATACACCTGAAGGCAATATTCCAGAGTTTAAGCCATTTTTCATGTAATCAGTCAAACCATATGACAGCAACATAACAGAACTCAGCTAGTTCCGAATTTCTAATAAATTCTTACCGATAATTCCAAAACTGCAAGGCTCTTTAATGAGATGGTGCTTTAAAGAATCTGTTGTGACATTCTGATTTTAAATAATGTTGAATTTGACTTTTCAGGAGTCATACATTGATTTAATTCAAATATCCCAATTGGACACTGTGATATTTATACATTTCAGATATTATCTATTTCCATCTGCTACGTCTACTGCAAATTAATCCATGCAAGCTCATTTCTGTGACCTTCACGAAACTTTCCCACACACAGCTCTGGTCCTCTCCACAGAGCACCTCCATGCTAAAAATTAAATCTTTCTCCTCTTCTCATCTTTACAGCATTTTCTTATCATACATCTCCTTCAGTGCAAATAAATCACATTCTATTCATGTGATTCTTCTCCATATGATTCTGTGTCAAAGGACCATTTTGTCTTTCAATTAACTCCATCTATTCAAATACTCTCTTTCAATTCAACAGACCTTTACTTGCAAGCTCGCTTCTTTTAGAAGTAGGCTTATTACAACATTTTACATCACTCGAACCTTTGGCTAACACAAAAAAAATTTTCTTCATGTAAGAAGACCATTTTTAAAACAATAACAATGAGGTACATCAGCCTGCTTCATATAATTGTAATCTACCATTATTACAATATTTGGACTCTTAAATCCCACCAAAATCCTGAGAGACATGAAACTATTATTTCCAGTGCACAACCTCAAAGGCTTTTCCACTATATTTTGATTATGTGCATCATTGATAATATTCAAGATACTCATATCAGTCCAGGGCGATGCAGCCAGTTTGATTGGCATCCAATACACTTTTATGAACGGGGACACCATCAACAAACACTTTTCTATGACTTTAGTGTGTAATCGCTACAGAATTATGACAGTTCTATCCAGCAATCATTTTGACAGCATTTCAGAAATGCTGCACCTCCAAAAGGAAGGTTAAAGGAAGAAGATATTTGGAAATACTTCCAGCCACATTTTTTTTCTCCAAGTTACATTCTAAACTTTCTTGGAAATATGCCACCTTCCCTCTCAACCCTGAAGCTCTCTAACTGACCGTATATTGGGAGTACTTTCACAAAACGGACTACAAGTCAAGAAAGTAGCATGTGACCAATTCTCAGATTGGAGATAGGTATTAAATGTTGGCATCCATATTGTGTAAAAGGAGAATGGAGTGTTCAGAGACTACACCATGCTTAGTGGGGTGAGGCCAAAGAGGAACTTGAGAAGGATGGCACTTTTTAAATGCATATGCAGCTGGTCCAAAACCAAATAGAATTTCATGAAGATAATAAGCAAGACACAATGCAATACAGTAAAGGGAGTTTTGCATTAGCTCAGTTTTTGGATATCTTTAAAAGAAGCAGGTCTAGAGAGAATAAAATTTGTTTGATATGTGAAGCTTCAGACGTGGAAATGTTCAAATGATGGAGCCAATATTTACAGTATCTGGAAGACAGCTACCAATTTTTTTTCAAAAAATGAGGGACATGCTATAGTTGGGCCTTTTCTGGGCAGGGGTTGCTGTGTCATGGTAAAGTTTTCTTTTACCCCATTTGCATCTTTCTTTGAATGGGCCAGATCTCCAGCCTATCTGAAGCCCGGCAGATCTCTTATCTCAGTCAAGCTCCTCATCAATCTCCAGTCTTTCTTAAATGCCTCTGTGATATTTCCTTCAGCACTCTCTGTAGTAGTGGTTCCAACTCCTCAGACTCTTTGAGTGAAGAAATATTTTCTGTATTCCCATAATAATTCCTTAGTGAATCACACTGAGGCCTCTTCTCCACAAATAAAAATATTATATCTGTAACCTTTCTATTCAAACTTTCCATTGTTTGAAAGACCTCTGTTAGGTCACCCCTCAACTTTCCCTCCTCTGGAGAAAAGAGATCCATGATATTCATCATTTTTAGATACATATATTCTCATGTGAACAGAGTCACCTTTCTAAATCATCTCTGCACCCTCTCCAACACCACCGTATCTTTTTACAATATGGCAAGCAGAACTGTGCATGCAGTATTCCAAGCATGATATAACAAAGGTTTTATACAGGTTTAGCATTACTTGAATTCATTTATTTTCATTTCTGTCTCTATAGATGTAAACCCTCATGCTTGCATTGTTAGCCTGAGGCTGAATATCCAGTGCTGAATGCACTTGTACTTTAAAATACCTTTGTTCATCTACCCCACCTAATTTCACATGTTTCAAGCAAGGACTCATCTTGCTGCTCTTCCTGTCAATTTTATTTTACAATCATTTTTCAGTTCTGCTGGTTTAGTAGTGCTTCATTCTACAAGCAGCAACATTCCCCCAAAATTTGTCATCAGATTCAAGTGCAGAAATTTTGATCTCAATTCCAAGTCTGGAGTCATTAAAGTAAATCAGCAATAATCCTGGTAACAAAACTCAATGAACACTTCCACCCTCTTTACAAGTGAAAATTTACCCTTGACTCCCACTCTCTGTTGTCAGCCCTAAAGTCAGCAAGCAATCCCTCCTGGACTAGCTCTACAAAAAACTTTATCTGACTTTTTTTGGTCTGCCATAGGGTATAATTTTATTTATTATTTATTCATTTAGGGATGCGGGCGTCACCAGCTAAGCCAGTATTTATTGACCTTCCCTAGTTACCCTTGAGAAGGTGGTGACGAGCTGCCTTCTTGAACCGCTGCAGTCCCTGAGGTGTAGGTACACCCACTGTGCTGTTACGGAGGGAGTTCCATTATTACTGAATTCTTTTTGAAAAACTTTGTCCAATAAAGTGGATTCCATTTAATTTAGCAATCAGTTAATCGGGACAACTGCTTATTTGGGACAAATCTTAAAGAACAAAAACTAATCAAGAAAGTAGCCAGGATTCCCTTCATTTATTTGGGGCACTATGCCACTTTACTGAGACAGGAGACTGTTGCAGAACAGTTTTTAACTAGCTTCAGTCGTATGTGTGCTGTGTGGCTGTTAGACACTACACCGTGCTTAGAGAAGACAGTTTTTCAATAGCATCAGTTGCATGTGTTTGTGATCAAAATGCAATGATTTTAGTATGGAGGAACAACACCTCATATTCCGTTTGGGTAGCCTCCAAACCGATGGCATGAACATCAATTTCTCAAACTTCTAGTAATGATCCCCTCTCGACCCTCTCCCTCACCACTCCCATCTCCTTTTCCATCTTATCTCACCTTATCTCCTTGCCACCCATCATTTCCCTCTGATATGCCTCCCCCTTTTCCTTCTCTCCATGGCCTTCTGTGCTCACCTATCATTCTCCCCCTTCTCCGGTTCTGTATCTCTTTCACCAATCAACTTCCAACACTTCACTTCATCCCTCCCACTTCAGGTTTCACCTATCACCTTGTGTTTCTCTCCCCACTCCCCTCACCTTTTAAATCTACTCCTCAGCATTTTTTCTCTAGTCCTGCCAAAGAATCTCAGCCCGAAACTTCAACTTTTTCCACAGGTGCTGAGTCTGCTGAGTTCCTCCAGCATTTTGTGTGTGTTGCTTAGATTTTCTCTTGTTTGTGATTTTTGTCACTGATGGTTGACAAGAAATAAGCAGGAAGACAATTCAGAATTGTTTTGCTCACTGCGGTTTTAAGCATTTAGGCTTGGAGATGCCAGTAAGGGCTGAGAGTGAAAATAAAATTATTTTACTACTTCAAAAAGTTAGAAATTACAAAGAATTTGAAGGTATCAACAAATCATCTTGAATGTTACAATGAAAATGAAGATTTGGAGAATACCATTATCTGCCCTAGGTGTCTGCCCTTATTTTGTTCATTTACACTTAATCAGCAGAACACAACAGCATACACAGGATGAATTCCTCCATCAATAACTATTAGGAACTAATGCACAATTTTATAGTACTGTAGTAGTATTAGTAACATTCCAAATTGTTCTGTTTTTCATTTAAATCCGTAAGTTGTTACTCAGTTGAACAGTAGTTTGTCTTTTTATACACACACACACACACACACACACACACACACACACACACACACACACACACACACACACACACACACACACACACACACACACACACACACACACACACACACACACACACACACACACACACACACACACACACACACACAATGCTGGAGGAACTCAGCAGGCCAGGCAGCAACAATAGAAAAGAGAACAGTCAAGGTTTCGGGCCAAGAACCTTCGGCAGGACTGGAGAAAAAAAGATGACGAGTAGATTTGAAAGGTGGCAGGAGGGGAAGGAGAAACACAAGGTGATAGGTGAAACCGGGAGGGGGAGGGATGAAGTTAAGAGCTGGGAAGTTGATTGGTGAAAGAGATACAGGGCTGGAGAAGGGCGATTTGATAGGAGAGGACCGAAAGCCATGGAAGAAAGAAAGGGGAAGGAGGAGCACCAGAGGGAGGTGACGGCCATGCAAGGAGATAAGTTAAGAGAGGGAAAAGGGGATGGGGAATAGAGAAGGGGGGAATATTACAGGAAGTTTGAGAAATCATTGTTCATGCCATCAGGTTGGAGGCTACCCAGATGGAATAGGTGTTGAACATTGATTTCTCAGACTTCCAGTAATGCCCCCCTTCACCATTCCCCAACCCCTTTTCCCTCTCTCAGCTTATCTCCTTGCCTGCCCATCGCCTCCCTCTGGTGCTCCTCCCACAATTCTCTTTCTTCCATGGCCTTTAATCCTCACCTATCAGACTCTCCCTTCTCCAGCCCTGTATTACTTTCTCCAATCAACTTCCCAGTTCTTTACTTCATCCCTCCCCCTCACAGCTTCATCTATCACCTAGTGTTTTTCTCTCTCCCCTCCCCCACCATCTTTTAAATCTTCCCCTCATCTTATTTTTTCTGCAGTCCTGCCGAAAGATCTCAGCCCGAATTGTTGACTATACTTTTTTTCATAGATGCTGCGTGGTCTGCTGAGTTCCTCCAGCATTTTGTGTGTTTTGCTCGGATTTCCAATGTCTGTAGATTTTCTCTTTCCTTTTTTATACCTATTTAACTATTTCCATGAAACTTTGGCTAATTATGGCAGCTGGTTAAATGGGCCAAAAGGTCCTGGTCCCCATGCGTCCCAATTAACCAGAATCCATGGTATTCCAACCTCCATTATTGCAACAACAGGAATAATTGCATGTGATGTTTCAGGGGAACAGCAGAAACTAACTGAACAAATGGTAAGTTCAGAAAAATTTGAGTTAGCAAAAGGAGATAACAGTATGGTCTAATTCCAGGACAAATTGTCAATTCCAGGAAAATCTTATCCAATTTTGAATGGGTTGAAAAGTAAAATGCCACAGAATTTCCCACTTCATTTCTCAAATGCTCTCAAGCTATATTTCTTTTCTGCTCTGTTATCTTGTACTCATGTGATATTTATTCTGTCTTGTAAGCTATGTATAATTTATGTTCATTTAAATTTGTTAACTAACGTTTGTCATGTTTGTAATGTTCTGTGCTGCTGCTGAAAACAGCTAATTGTCATGGCATTTATATCCTGTGTAGGTATGCCATGAAAAACAAACTTGAATTTGAAATAGTTGAAGACAAGTTCTCTTTGTCAATGCGAACTTGCTTAATGGGAGATCCTTAAATGGAAGAAACATTTCAAAATCATTGTATGAAAATTACATAAGTCATATTTCACCAGCAAAAGGATGCATCCAAACAGTTACTATAACTGATTGAAACTGGAACTTAGACATTTGTGTTTGTGTCTTCCTCAACCTTCCCTTCATACAAGGACAACAAAGCATTTCTAATGACAAATGCACCATTGTCAAGCAGATGAAAAACTCATAAACATTTATCAAATGATGACAATAGCAATGTTCTGACATTTTCCTTATTTGATCAGCAAGAATATGCAAATGAAGCTGAGAAGTCAGCAAATAAATCTCAGGTCTATTCTTCAATCAGTTCACTTCTTACACAAGAATAAAAAAACTCAAAGAACTCAGTTGGTCCTGTGGAGGGAAAAGGTGAACGTTGATATTTCAGGTGAAGACCCTGCATCAGAACTGAGAGGTAACATTAACACAAGAGATACTACAGATGCTGGAAATCCAGAGCAATGCACAAAATGCTGGGGGAGTTTCAGCTCATCAGCCAGCACTATAGAGGGGGAATAAACAGTCAACATTTCAGGCCAAGACCTTTCATCAGGACAGCAAAGGAAGGGGAAAGAAGCCAGAATAAGAAATGGGAGGGGTGAGGAGAGGAAGGAGTACAAGCTGGCAGGAGAAAGGTGAACCCAGGTGAGGGAAAAGTGGGTGGATGGGGAGAAGTTTAAGTTAGAAGCTGGGAGGTGTTAGGTGGAAGAAGTTAAAGGCTGAAGAAGACAGAACCTGCTAGGAGAGGAGAGAAGTCCCTGGGAGAAAGGGAAGGAGGAGAGGCACCAGAGAGAGGTGATCGGCAGGTGAGGAGAGAAAAAGGAGTAAGAAGGGAGCCAGAATGGGGAATTGAGAGGCAACATGAAAGATTGCCAGTATATAATTTTACAAAAAGAGTTTGGGGTAGAGGAATGAAATTGGGAGAAAAAGATGAGTAGATTGAACCAGATTGTGGCAGAAAGTTGTGGGGATGGGATGGGTGAACAAAGGGAGAAAGCATACTAAGAGGACAGGTGCGTGTGTGTGGGAGGAGATAACAGAGCCCTGGTGTCTTCCCAATGGTAATATTATTTACTGCTTTATTATTGTCGTATGAGAAACTTTATTTTGCATGCCATCCATAAGGACCCTTTCACCACATCAGTACACCAAGACAGTATAAGGGAAAAGCAATAACAGAGAGCAGAATATAATGTTATAGCTGCAGACGAGTGCGAAGCAAGCAGACAATAATGCAAGGTGAGATAGATTGTGAGGTCAAGAGTCCATCTTATTGTCCAATGATTTTACAGCAGTGGGATGGAAGCTGCCATTGTGCATGGCATGTGCCTCAGGCTTTTGTAACTCATTTGCGTCAACTTGTAGTGATAGATGAACCACAAAACTAGGGATATGAAGCAGAAGTAGCCCACCTGGATCCTGAAGTCTCTGCAGCCATTTTGCAAGATTGTAACCTCAGCTCTACTTTCCTGCAGTAACTGTTCACCTCCACATTTATCAAATATCTATTCACGTTTGCTTAAAGATCATCAAGAACTCTGCTTCCATTGCTCTTTGAAGAAGAGAATGCCAATCGCTCATAGCCCTTTAAGAGATGAATTGGGCTTCAGCAAACAGGCCATAACACACTGAAACTACTCCCATTCTCAGGCATCCACGGAGGTCCAAGTAGACTCCCTGTGATGCCCCCTCATATGCCAGCATCAGCCACTTAAATGAAAACGTGCCCAAAGGTTACTCTCTGGGATGCATACAATTGGAGGAAAAGGAAGCAACCTGAGATGCAGATGAGGAATGGAGATATGGAGGTACGAGAGCAGACCCATTCTTAATATTGTCTGAATGCCTAAATCATTGTTGACCTGTTCACTGAAGTATATAAGGGAATGGAACATAAACTGAATATCTGCATTCCAAGATCTTCTGCCAAACTGCTTCCTCTACCCTCCATTGTCACTGGGCAACATAGATTAACAGGATGACCCTGGAAAACATGGACCACTTCCCACATCTCAAGAACCACTATCAATGACTCTGCTGTGCCATCTGAAGTAAAAGGTATTTGAAGATCAAAAGATCATATCCAGCAGAAAGTTCTTAGTCTACCTGAAAACAGTGATCCTTGCACCTATGTACCTCTCTGATATAGGGACAACACACATTCACATGCACCTCAAAGCAGAAGAACCACCAACAATTTTTTTCCCTGCTAAATCCCCCTAATCCATTGACATTGTAAGTACACTCTTCCAGAACATCATTCCATTATTGCAACAAAATTAAAGTAGGTTGGCCCCAATGGGAAGGCCTCATCTGATGTTAGCAATGGAAAGAGATCCTCAGGTGAACAGAGGAAGTTATTGAAGGATGTGTTCAAAGCCTCCATTAAAACATGTGTTATCATTACCAGCTGGTGGAATCTCTAGTCTAAGACCACTCCAAATGGAGAAAGAGCATTTCTGAGTGGGACTGATAACTTCAAGTCCACTTATCACAATTATAAGGTAGTTGAGGGCAAATAGTGGAAGGAGTGCACAATCTTGCAAACTGTTCATTTCCCCTACCTTACCTGTTCTAATGTCTGCAAGTCCCATAAAGACCTCATCAACTATCTCTGAATCTAAACACCTGGAGTGGAAACAGATCATCCACAACATTGGAATGCTGCCTTAGAAAAAAGCAATTTGTGCAGAATAACCCTTGCATATTTTATGCAGATCCTAATTAGGGTTAATTAATTGTGTATTAAAATATTACTTGACTCTCTAACTTCAAACTCATTTTGAATTGATTTAAACAAATGGACATTAAAATGAAGTTCAGGGAAATATAATGGCCTTCTAATGCTTACAGTGCATTCTATGCATTTTATTATTTTCATTCTATTTCTTTGGTTTTGGAAAGATGCAATTCTTAATTTTTAATTGGTCAGGAGAATAAATGAAGAAAACATCTTGGATGAATGTGCTACTTAGCCTATTTATTTAAGAAGTTTCAAATGATCCAACTTAACACGAAATATTTTTTAAATACTTCCATATTTTTACCCATAATATTCGAGGTGCTTTGAAAAGTATAGTAAATATTTGACAGAGGAGATTGTGCTTGTCAAAAAAGAGGTCAGCACTTCATCCTCCTTTGAGTACTATGTCTGTAAACCTACCACTCACAGCTCTGCAAGTACTGATCCAAGTTCTGGATAAATATAAGAGAGTTTTTTTTGCTACTCTAACCCTTCAAGGCAATGACAGCCCCACATACCGACATTTTCCCAAGTGAAAATGTACTTACTCAACTTCCTTCTAATCCACTAATCAGTTAATTATAATCCACATGATTTGTTTATCCTACAGGTGAAACATTTAATGTGAATCTGAGAAGAAACTTCTTCACTCAGAGGGTGGTGTGAACGTGGAACGAGCTGTCAGCAGAAGTGGTGTAACATTTAAGAGAAGTTCAGGTAGCTGTCTGGATGAGACACTTTTGGAAGGTTATGACTCAGATGCAGGTAGATGGGACCAGGCAGGAGATTAGGTCAGCATTGACCAGAAGGGCCAAATAGCCTCGTTCTGTGCTGTAGCATTCTATGGCTTTGCAATAAGAAATAGGTCCATCCTATTTACTCTGTGTAGATCCTTCTTAATTTAATGCACTTCAAGTTAGAGCTAATTCCGATTCCCTTTCCCATTCCGACATGTGAGTCCACGGCTTCTTCTTCTGCCAAGATGAGGCCACCCTCAGGGTCAAGAAGCAGTACCTTATATTCCATCTAGGCAAACTCCAACCTGGTGGCTTGAATATTGATCTCTCCCACTGGTAAAAAAAAATTGTCCCCCTTCCTCGACTCCCCACTCTGACATTTTACCTCTTCTCACCTGCCTATAACACCCCTCTGGGTCTCCACCTCCTTCCCTTTCTCCTATAGTCCACTCTCCTCTTCTATTAGACTCCTTCTTCTCCAATGCTTGACATTTCTCTCCCACTTGGCATCATCTATCAAATTCAAGCTGGCCTCCTTCCCCTCCCCCCACCTTTTTATTCTAGTGTCTTCCCCCTTCCTTCTCAGTCCTGAAAACAGGCCTCGGCCTGAAATTTCGACTGCTTATTTATTTCCATGGATCCTACCTGACCTTCTAAGTTCCTCCAGCATTTTGTGTGTGTTGCTTCCAATCTTTCCTCCTTGTTACAATTTTTAGGTTTTGGTTACATCTTCATAAACATCTGTTGCATCCTGTCCAGCAGAATTGTAACTCAAAAACCTGAAAAGAAAATAGTATTTAAGTTGTGATCAGAATCAGGTTTATTATCACCGGCATGTGTCATAAAATTTGTTAACTTAGCAGCAGTTCAATACAACACATAGTATGGAAGAAAAAAAAACATAATAATAATAATTAATAAATAAATTACAGTATACATATATTGAATGGATTAAAAATCATGCAAAAAACAGAATATATATTTAAAAAGTAAGGTAGTCAGAATGCTTCTCCATGCTACATCTATAGAAATTTTTGAGTGTACTTGTTGACATACCAAATCCCTTCAAGCTCCTAATGAAGCATAGTTGCTGTCTTGCCTTCTTTATAAGTGCATCAATATGTTGGGACCAGGTTAGATCCTCAGAGATCTTGACACCCAGGAACATGAAACTGCTCACTCTCTCCACTTCTGATCCCTCTATGAAAATTAGTATGTGTTCCTTCATCTTGCCCTTTCTGAAATCCACAATCAGCTCTTTCATCTGACTGACGTTGAGTGCCAGGTTGTTGCTGCGGTACCACTCCACTAGTTGGAATATCTCACTCCTGTATGCACTCTCGTCACCATCTGAGATTCTACCGACAATGGCTGTATCATCAGCAAATTTACAGATAGTATTTTAGCTATGCCTAGCCACACAGTCATGGGTATAGAGAGAGTAGAGCAGTGGGCTAAGCACACACCCCTGAGGTGCACCAGTGTTGATCATCAGCGAGGAGGAGATGTTATCGCCAATCTGAACAGAATGTGGTCTTCCAGTTAGGAAGTCGAGGATCAAATTGCAGAGGGAGGTACAGAGGCCCAGGTTCTGCAACTTCTCAATCAGGATTGCGGGAATGATGATATTAAATGCTGAGCTATAGTTGATGAACAGCATCCTGACACAGGGGTGTGTGTTGTCAAGGTGACGTAAAGCCATGTGAAGAGCCACTGAGATTGCATCTGCCATTGACCAATTGTGGCGATAGGCAAATTGCAATGAGTCCAGGTCATTACTGAGGCAGGAGTTTAGTCTAGTCATGACCAACCTCTCAAAGCATTTCATCACTGTCGATGTGAGTGCTACCGGGCGATAGTTATTAAGGCAGCTTACTTTATTCTTCTTAGGCACTTGTATAACTGTTGCCTTTCTGAAGCATGTGGGTATTCCTGTCCGTAGCTGTGAGAGGTTGAAAATGATCTGACTTGAGTTATCCACATATAATCATATAACCATATAACAATTACAGCACAGAAACAGGCCATCTCAGCCCTTCTAGTCTGTACTGAATGCTTACTCTCACCTAGTCCCACCGACCTGCACTCAGCCCATAACCCTCCATTCCTTTCCTGTCCATATAGCTATCCAATTTTTTTTTAATGACAATATCGAACCTGCCTCTACCACTTCTACTGGAAGCTTGTTCCACACAGCTACCACTCTCTGAATAAAGAAGTTCCCCCTCGTGTTACCCCTAAACTTTTCCTGCCTAACTCTCAACTCATGTTCTCTTGTTTGAATCTCCCCTACTCTCAATGGAAAAAGCCTATCCACGTCAACTCTATCTATCCCGCTCATAATTTTAAATACCTCTATCAAGTCTCCCCTCAACCTTCTACGCTCCAAAGAATAAAGACTAACTTGTTCAACCTTTCTCTGTAACTTAGGTGCTGAAACCCAGGTAACATTCTAGTAAATCTCCTCCGTACTCTCTCTATTTTGGTGACATTTTTCTTATAATTCAGTGACCAGAACTGTACACAATACTCCAAATTTGGCCTCTCTAACGCCATGTATAATTTTAACATTACATCCCAACTCCTAAACTCAATGCTCTGATCTATAAAGGCCAGCATGTCAAAAGATTTCTTCACCACCCTATCCACATGAGATTCCACCTTCAGGGAACTATGCACCATTATTCCTAGATCACTCTGTTCTACTGCATTCCTCAATGCCCTATCATTTACCATGCATGTCCTATTTCGATTAGTCCTACCAAAATGTAGCACCTCACACTTATCAGCATTAAACTCCATCTGCCATCTTTCAGCCCACTCTTCTAACTGACCTAAATCTCTCTGCAAGCTTTGAAAACTTACCTCATTATCCACAACGCCACCTATCTTAGTATCATTTGCATACTTACTAATCCAATTTACCACCCCATCATCCAGATCATTAATGTATATGACAAGCAACATTGGACCCAGTACAGATCCCTGAGGCACACCACTAGTCACCAGCCTCCAAACTGACAAACAGTTATCCACCACTACTCTCTGGCATCTCCCATCCAGCCACTGTTGAATCCATTTTACTATTTCAATATTAATACCTAACGATTGAACCTTCCAACTAACCTTCCATATGGAACCTTGTCAAAGGCCTTACTGAAGTCCATATAGGCAACATCCACTGTTTTACCCTCGTCAACTTTCCTAGTAACCTCTTCAAAAAATTCAATGTTTTGTCAAACATGACCTTCCACGCACAAATCCATGTTGACTGTTCTGAATCAGACCCTGTCTATCCAGATAATTATATGTACCATCTCTAAGAATACTTTCCATTAATTTACCCACCACTGACGTCAAAATTACAAGCCGATAATTGCTAGAACTCTTAGAACCCTTTTTAAACAATGGAACCACATGAGCAATACGCCAATCCTCCAGCACCATCCCTGTTTCTAATGACATTTGAAATATTTCTGTCAGAGCCTGTGCTATTTCTTACACTAACTTCCCTCAAGGTCCTAGGGAATATCCTGTCAGGACCCAGAGACTTATCCACTTTTATATTCTTTTAAATTGCCAGTACTTTCTCTTCTTTAATCATCATAGTTTCCATAACTACCCTACTTGTTTCCCTTACCTTACACAATTCAATATCCTTCTCCTTAGTGAATAGTGAAGAAAAGAAATTGTTCAAAATCTCCCCCATCTCTTTTGGCTCCACACATAGCTGACCACTCTGATTCTCTAAGGGACCAATTTTATCCCTCACTATCCTTTTGCTATTAATATAACTGTAGAAACTCTTTGGATTTATTTTCACCTTACTTGCCAAAGCAACCTCTTATCTTCTTTTAGCTTTTCGAATTTCTTTCTTAAGATTCTTTTTACATTCTTTATATTCCTCGAGCACCTCATTTACTCCATGCTGCCTTTATTTATTGTAGATCTCTCTCTTCTTCAAGATTCAAAAACACTTTATTGTCATTCTAACCGTACATCAGCTCTGCAGGGCAGAATGAGACAGCGTTTCCCAGGAGCAGTGCAATCATAACATAACAAACGCAACACTAAATAATAAACATAACAATAAATAGTAAAACACAACAGCCACATGTCAGTTAAAAACAAGTTATAAGTGTCCAGTGCAAGTTATAAGTGTCCAAAGCAGAGTTAGGTAGAGCAGCTATTTAGCAGTCTGACTGCCTGTGGGAGGAAGCTGTTTAGTAGCCTTGTGGTTTTAGTTTTGATGCTCCTGTAACGTTTACCTGATGGCAGAAGAACAAACAGTTCATGGAGAGGGTGTGAGGGGTCTTTTTTCTGAACCAAGTTTCCAATATCCCTTGAAAACCATGGCTCTCTCAAACTTTCAACCTAACAGGAAAAAAAGATTCTGTACCCTCAAAATTTCACCTTTAAATGACTTCCATTTCTCTATTACATCCTTTATTACATCCTCTATTGCACAGTCCTCTCATAACCTCGCAGATCTTAGTAAATAAGGAAAAACATATAACCATCTCTTTGACCTGGCCTGCTGGCTGTTAGGATCCGCTGACACAACTGCAAGATTTCTCTTCTCCTTACAACTCAGTGTTGCCCTCTATAAACATTTCCTTTCCTTGTCACTCCTCCCCAATGCATTTCCTCACACTTATCCTGATTTTATTTGCCATTTTCCTACCCAATTGACCACAAAAAATCTGGGTTTGTCATTGAAAACCAAACAATCACTATATGCTTAATCACTAAATTTCTTTCAACCTGATCCATACATTTAGGTACAAAGTAATATGTATCACAGAAAGCAAGGGACCAAGTAGTTCTACCACATATGCAAAATAAACTACAGATAACTAAGGCAAAGTGACATATCACTTATTTGGGTATATTTGTTCTGAACTTCTGTTAATCACCCAATATAGTAGCAGAAACAAGAGTATGCACACACACAGAGCTATAATTTGCAATTGAAGTAAAAGCTGACCTTTTGCTGTTTTGGGGAGAAGAGGAGAACATGTCACTCCATCAAGTTAGAGGGAAGAAATAGTTAGTGTAATTCATGATCACAAGACATCGGCTTATTTTTTAAGTGTAGCCACCCATGTAATGCATTGCTGAAGCCAAAAAAAAAGGCTCATTGTTTCCATTGCTGTCTGCCATCCCGGATACAAGGTCAAGTCTCATTTCACTATTTGTTGTTCTATTTTTAAGTAATAATGAACGCACAGTCTTCTGGAAAAAAAAAGTAAAAATACAATATCCTCTATGTTCACTAATTTAGCATAAAGACAATTTTAAGTGGAACACTCAACAGAATAGGCATTGTAAAGCTAATAGATCTTTCTTTTAAAAGGCTAATACTTCCATAAGAGAAAAGGGAGCTAGAGTCCATCCAGACGTAGAACAAAACTTGACCAATAGGATTTATTGTACGCTATTGCTTACAGAATAAGTAAACATAGTAAAACATTAAAACAGAATAGAAAGAGGAAAGAGTTTTGTAGGGTCAAATAATGGCAAAAATTAATGTCTCACAGCTCCATTGACCTGTGCTAAATACAGACCACAATCTGTCTATGACCACGTTGGTTTCCTTGGGTACTCCAGTTCCATCACAGATCCCTTAGGTGTTAAGTTTGGAAGGATCATTGGGCATTGTGAAATTCCCCCTTGTTTAGGTAAGCAGTAACGTCTTGGCATGGCTGAGGGGGCTTGGGAAGAGTAAGATACAGGGAACATCCTTGGGGAATTGGGTTGCTCTGTGAGCCTGCATAGATTCAATGACCTGCTTCAGTGTCACCAGAAAATAGGGTATATTTCAAAACATAAATTAGGAGCATACAATAAAGTAGGAGGATACCTGCAAGAGCATCAACTCTTATGCAACAGTTACAGATTCCAGGAGTAAAATCTCATGTGATTTCAAAGAACGTTAGGTACCGTGATGTGTACCATATTTGGTATGGCATAGGTGCGGTCTGAGACACTTCATCCGAGAGACCTCTTTAGTCTGTGCAAAGCCTCAAGAGTCCTAACTATTATGTCTGGTTGGCCACGGGGAGCTTGATGAAAGTGCTTGCTGTAGCAAAGGAAAGATCAGTTATCCTCTCAATGCAAACAGAGGCTGCAGACTGCCTAATTATACTGATGGCCTCATGAACCTTTGGAAAAGCCGAGGGCAAAAGAAACAGAGATGATTTCAACCACAATGTGAAATGCTGAGCATGATGTGGAAGCTGCTTGCAGTCCTGTTGCAAGAAATGGCATAATTTATTTGGGGTTCTCTGGAGATGCAGAGCCTGGGTGTATACTGCAATCATATTCCCCTAGTCTCTACACCTTGCTCTAAGTACAGGGCATATTGCAATATTCATGTTGTTATGTGTTCATGTTTATTTTGACCCACACGGGTTGCTGCCAAGCTTCCCTGTGAGTTACATACTGAACATAATGTGGGAGGGCATCCTAAGTAGATGCCATACAAGCAAAATAAACAGCTGCACGTTTGTTCCTCACCTCTCCGTCTCTCATGCGTGTTATTCATGGCCACCTGGCTTCCCAGTAGCACAAACGTAACAACTGGCGACCTGGTGACAAGTCCTCACGTGATATTTATCGATTTGTTCCCTCCGCCAAGGGAAGTCCGTGTGCAACGCTGGTGGTGTATCGCTGTGTGATGTGGGTAAGCAAAAAGAAAGCAGCTGCAGGAAGCATGGTGAGTGAAGAATCCAAGGGGAGAGAATGAGAATGGGATGGTTAAATAAAACAAATAAGAGAGATCGAGAGCGAAGTGTTAGACTAGTTAACTTTTCTGGAATAAGATTGCGTCTGAAAATGGCGAAAATGTGTGGAAATATGGAGCCATATGACAAAATGACAGAACATTGATTAAACTCTGAAGATTTGAATATTTTCTAAGTTCAAAGTTAAATATCTTATCAGAGTACATATATGTCGCCACATACAACCCTGAGATTCTTTTACTGCAGGCATGCTTTGCAAATATATAGAACGGTAACTGTAAATTCTAAACATCAGGAACTGTTAACTGTAATCAAACTGTGCAAATGCAGATATAAATGAACAGCAATAAATAACGAGCATGAAATAACAATATAACAGAGTCCTTAAATTTTGCACTGTCAAATCAAACTTCAGATAATATTCATGTTCCGTTTCTGACTGTAAAGGGTGCAGATATGTTTAATTTATTACAGTCTAGTACAACCTACTAAGCCTGGCAATAAGCCTTACAAGAACATAATTAAAGTCTTAAAGGACCATTAGTCACCTAAACCTTTGATTATTGCTGAGAGGTATAGTCTTCATGAAAGGAATCAAGAGGAAGTCAAATTTATTTCAGAATTTGTGGCGGTGCTGAAGCAATTGCCTGAGCAATGTGATTTTGGGCAGTTGTTGAATGACATGTTATGTAATAGACTCGTATGTGGTCTGTGTAGTGAGGCAATTCAGAAACGTTTGCTTACAGAAGGTAGACTGACCTTACAGGAGATAATGGAAATTGGTACATTTATGGAGATGGCAGCTAAAGAGCACAGCTATTAAGCACACTTTCCCAAGTTAATAAAGTTTCTGCTGACTTTAAGGATAAGATACCTATTGGCAATCATTGCTACTGTTGTGGCGAAACTGGGCATTCAGCAAAAGAATGCTGGCATAAGGATTCTTTTTGCCTAAGCTATGGCAAAAAGGGATATATAGAATGTGCCTATAAATGTAGAAAGACATTATCAACCAAAAACACTGTAATGAAGAAAAATTACTTTTGGAAAACATAAGGAATCATATGAACCAGATGGACCAGACTAAGGATGGACCAAGTGACTCACTCTGTGGTTAAAGGAGTTTTGCATGTTTTTACCTTTTTCAGGACACAAAAATGACTATTAGATGATCCCAGGGTTGGATGGGGCCACAGCGAGGATGCAGGTGGACACAGATGCTGCAGGAAAACTAGTGTCGGAGACAGTTTACAAGGAGTAATTGCAGTATCTCATCCCAGAAGGGGCAAGGTTGAACTTAAAAGCTTACACAGGCGAGGTTGCTCCAATGAGGGGAGTTGTAATGGTACATGAACTGAGAAGGAAACTTCCCAATGCACATTGTTAAAGGTAGTTATCCAGCACTTCCAGCTCAAACTCAACTGGTACGAAGTACACTTGATTGTTGGGAGCATTGGTCTACAAAAGGTTTTGAAACATACAGAAGTATTTAACAGAGAATGCGCAGTATGAAAGGAACCACTGTTAAGTTGGCTGTTAAACATGACATAACACCCAAATGCCTGAAGAGAAGGCCTGTTCCATACAAACCAAAGGTGGAAGGACAGGTCTAGAGTAAGGTATTGGAACCCACATGTGTAAGTGAATGGGCAACTCCAGTGGTTCCTGTCCTAAAAAGCAATGGGTCTTTAAGCCGTTGTGGAGTCTTCAAGTTAACTATTAACCCAGCTGTTACAGCTGGACAACATCCTCTTCCCCTCATTGATGATCTTTTTGCAGGATTGGCCGGAGAACAGACATTTAGCAAGATTGAGTTGTGTCGAGATTATTGCAGATGCACGTGGAGCCACAGTCACAGGAACTGTTGACCAGAGTGACTCACAAAGGATTATTCAGGTATTGAAGATTTCCATTGGCATCACCTAGGCTCCCGTGCTTTTTCAATGGGCGATGGACCAGATTCTAAGCAAGTTGGCAGGGGTGCAATGCTATTTGGATAACTTACTCATCACTAGTAAAATTGAGTGTGAGCACCTGCAAAACTTGGGTGCTACACTACAAAGGCTCAAAGAAGACAGGCTAAAGGTCCAGAAGGACAGATGTGAGTTCTTCCGACATTCGGTTAAATATTTGGGCCATGTGATTGATAACTCAGGGCTTCACAAGGCACCAACAAGAGGTAAAGGCAGTTGTGGAGGCACTATCACCACAGAATGTAAGTCAATTAAGATCTTTCTTAGGATTACTAACGTACTACACAGAGTTTGATGCTAACCTAGCTAGCATGCTTAAACCACCTCATGAGCTATGAAATAAGTCAACACACTGGCAGTGGACAGATCAATGTGAAGAGGCCTTTAAAAAGGCCAAAACAGTTTTGTCACTGACTAAAGCACTCACACACTTGAACCCATCATTGTCCATACATTTAGCCTGTGATGCATCACCCTATAGTGTGGGGGAAGTTACCTCACAAATATGACATCGGGTGAAATGCGCCCAATCGCTTTCACATCTCGTCATTAGGCAAGGCAGAAAGCCACTGTGCCCAAATTGAGTGGGAAGCACTCACAATTGTCTTTGGAGTTCAGAAATTCCAGCAATTCCTCTTTGGTTGACGATTTACTCTGCTGCCAAATCACCAGTTTTTGATCCACATGCTGGCATTAATTCTCTAGCTGCTAGTCAAATGCAATGTTGGGCTTTGTTAAATCTGCACATCAGTACAATATAAAGCACAGGAAGTCCGAGCACCATTCAAATGCCGATGGACTATCCAGACTTCCCTTACCTGTTACATCTTCAGAGCCATCCCCAAAACAAATATTTGACTTCAAGGAAGTGCCAACAGCTCCAATAACTGAGGTGCAAGTCTGGAAGCACACAGATACTGAGCCTGTTCTATCTAAAGTGGTGGACATGGTAACTCATGAATGGAAAGGAGAGGCAAGCATAGATTTGAAACCTTACCAGGCTCGATGGGAGGAGCTTACAGGATGTTTACTGTGGGGCTGCCATGTTGTCATTCTTCCGCCATTAAGAAAGCAAGCACTTGACAAGCTGCATGTAGGACACTGCGGCAGAGTACACACGAAAGAAATCTCACACAGCTACTTCTGGTGGCCAGGACTGGATGTGACCATTGCAGAAAAGGCCAAACCATGCCCCCATTGTCAGTGAATGAGAAATGTTCTTCCATTTGCTCCTTTACATCCATGGGAATGGCCTAAAAAGCCATAGCAAAGGATTGGCATAGGTTTTGTAGGACCTATGTGTTCTTGGCTGTAGTGGAAGCAAATGGCCGGGGTTGCCCTCAGAGAGCACAACATCTAAAAAGTGCACTGAGGAGCTACATTCTATATTTAGCAGTTTGGGGCTTCCTCAACAGCTTGTAAAAGACAATGGCACAAATTGCTGTCTGAAGAATTCAAGGCATTAATACAAGCAGATGCTACTCAGCACATCAGATCAGCGCTACATCATCCAGCCACAAATAGTCTTCCTGAATGATTCGTACAAACAATGAAACAAGCCGTCAAGACTTTAGTGGGAAGTGGATCCCTCAACTAGTGTCCTCGCACATTCTTGCTGACATCCTGGATTGGGTGTTATGTAATGAACTGGAGGCAATTAGGGAGCCTAATCATAAAAGGTAAATGGGTAAAAGGACCCTTAGGAACCAGTGATCACAACATGATCGAGTTCAACTTGATATTTGATAGGGAGCAAGTAAAGTCTGATGTAACAGTAGTTGGCTAACACAAGAGGGCACAGATTGGAAGTAGGTACAGAGGAGATGTCAGGGGTAAGCTTTTTTTTTTACGCAGAGTGTGGTGAGTGCACGGAATAAGCTGCCTGCAACGGTGGTGGAGGCAGATATGATGGGGTATTTTAAGAGACTCCTGAATAGGTACATGGAGCTTAAAAAAACAGAGGGCTATGGGTAACCCTAGGTAATTTCTAAAGTAATTACATGTTCAGCACAGCATTGTGGGCCGAAGGGCCTGTACTGTGCAATAGGTTTTCTATGTTTCTAATATTTCAGTGGAGTAAGGGAAATTACAGTGGTACAAGAGAGGAATTGGCCAAAGTAAATTGGAAGGCACTGCTGGCATGGATGTCAGCAGAGTAGCAATGGCATGTGTTTCTGGGAAAATGAGGAAGATGCAGGACATGTGTATTCCAAAAGTGAAGAAATGCTCAAAGGGAAAACAACTGTGGCTGACAAGGGAAGTCAAAAGATAGCGGATTGAGAAGTTTTTAAAAACCTACAGAGAACTACTAAAAGAATCATTAGAAGAGAAAAGATGAAATATGAAAACAAACTAGCAAATATTGTCAAAGTGGACAGTAAAAGCTTTCTCAAGTATGTAAAAAATAAAAGAGAAATGTGAGTGGCTATAGGAGTGCTAGAAAATGAGGCAGGAGAACTAATAATGGGAGACAAGGAGATGGCAGATGAACTAAATTAATATTTTGCATCAGTCTTCACTGTGGAAGACTCTAGCAGTGTGCCAGATGTTGTAGTGTGTGAAGGAAGAGAAATGGGTGAAGTTACTGTTACAAGAGAGAAGGTGCTCAAAAAGCTGAAAGACCTAAAGGTGCATAAATCACCCAGACCAGATGAACTGCAGCCTAGGATTCTGAAAGAGGTAGTGTTAGAGATTGTGCTGGCATTAGAAATGATCTTTCAAAAAATCATTGGACTCTGGCATGATGCCAGAGGACTAGAAAACTGCAAATGTCACTCCACTCTTTAAGAAAGGAGGAAGGCGGCAGAAAGGAAATTATAGAGCAGTTAGCTTGACCTCAGTGTTGGGAAGATGTTGGAGTCAGTTGTTAAGGATGAGGTGTTGGAGTACTTGATGACACAGGACAAGATAGGACAAACTCAGCATGGTTTCCTTCAGGAAAAATCCTGCCTGACAAACCTGTCAGAATTCTTTGAGGAGATTACAAGTAGGATAGATAAAGGGGATGTAGTGGATATAGCATATTTGGACTTTCAGAAGACCTTTGACAAGGTGCCACACATGAGGCTACTTACCAAGTTAAGATTCCATGGTATTACAGGAAAGTTACTAACATGGTTAGAGCATTGGCTGATTGGTAGGAGGCAGCGAGTGGGAATAAAAGGATCCTTGTCTGGTTGGCTGCCAGTGACAAGTGGTGTTCCGCAGGGGTCGGTGTTGCAACCACTTCTTTTAAGCTGTTATATCTATGATTTAGATGATGAAATAGATGGCTTTTTTTACCAAGTTTGCAGATGATATGAAGATTGGTGGAAGAGCAGGCAGTGTCAGGGAATCAGGTAGGATGCAAAAGAACTTAGACGGATTAGGAGAATGGGCAAGAAAGTGATAAGTGAAATACAATGTTGGAAAATGCATGGTCATGTACTTTGGTAGTAGAAATAAATGTGCAGACTATGTTCTAAATGGGGAGAAAATACAAAAATCTAAGATGCAAAGGGACTTGAGAATCCTTGCGCAGAACACCCTAAAGGTTATCTTGCAGATTGAGTTGCTGGTGAGGAAGGCAAATGCAATGTTAGGATTCATTTCAAGAGCAGCGATGTGATGCTGAGGCTTTATAAGGCACTGATGAGGCCTCACCTTGAGTATTGTGTACAGTTCTGGGCTCCTCATCTTAGAATGGGGGAGAAGGCAGGAACGGGGTACCGATTGTGGATGATCAGCCATGATTACATTGAATGGCAGTGCTGGCTTGAAGGGCCAAATGGCCTACTCCTGCACTTATTGTCTATTGTCTATTGAAGAGATGTGCTGGCATTGGAAAGGGTCCAGAGGAGGTTCACAAGCATGATTCCAGGAATGAAAGGATTATCACACAAGGAACATTTGATGGCTCTAAGTATGTACGGTACTTGCTGGAAGGCCTAGGCAGAGTAGATGTGGAAAGGACGTTTCTCATGGAGGGAGAGTCTAAGACAAGAGGGCACACCCTCAGGATAGAGGAGAGTCTATTCAAAACAGAGATGCAGAGAAATTTCTTTAGCCAGAGGGTGGTGAATTTGTGGAACTTATTGCCACATGCAGCTGTGACTGTATTTAAGGCAGAGATTGATAGGTTCTTGATTGGACATGGCACCAAAAGTTACGGGGAAAGGCTAGGAAATGGGGTTGAGGAGGAGAAATAAAAGGATCAGCCATGATTGAATGGCAGAACAGACTGGATGGGCCAAATGGCCTAATTTTTCTCCACCATTCTGCTTGAACAGAAAAGGCAAGAGAGATGTGCCAAAGCGAAATACAGAGGTTTCACTGCAGAAGACAGAGTACTTGCTCAGAACTACATCTCCGGAACAAGGCGGGTACCTGTGACGGTGGTGGCAGAAACTGGTCCTGTGTTGTAAGCAGTGGAAACTAGTAGCCAAAACATCTGGAGAAGGCATGTTGATCAGCCGTTGCCTATTTCTGAAGCTACTGAAAACTAATGCAAACTGACCGATCCAGTTGTAGAATAGGACACGGGATTCTGAGACAATGACTGCAGAACCTCTACTAAGATCAAATAACACAGCCAGTGCTTCCCCCATCACCTGTGCTTTCTGAGGTGGTCCCTCCTGTCAGCGTAGCGCTCAAGCTAAAATCTACACGTATGTACACCACCAAGAAATGAAATGAGCTTGGCATCATCCTCAGGTCATCAATGCCCTCACAGCAACAAGCAGCCTCCAATCTCTAGTTTAGTGGCTAACCCTCAGCATACGGAGCCGAAACATCCACAAGGTCATGTCTGGGAATAGAGACAGTCTGCCTTCTTTTGCTAATTCAGAAAAAAATGTTTTTTGTTGTTGGTTGAACTTGATTATTGCGTTGAATATTAATAGTTCTGCAGCTGGTCTGTGTATGGGAAGGGGGAGAAACCTTTAAAATAAGGGGGAAGGGAATTGTTGCGTATTCATGTATATTTTGACCCTTACGGGTTGCTGTCAAGCTTCCCTGTGTGTTACGTACTGAAGGTAATATGTGACGGCCTTCTGGGTAGATGACTTACAAGCAAAATAAACAGCTGCACACTTGTTCCACATCTCTCCGTCCCTTTGTGTTTTGTTCACAACCGCTCAGCTTCCCAGTACAATACACATAAAACATGCCTTCCTCTAGCCGGAGTTCTGTGCTGCCATCATCTTTCCTCTTGGTATACTTTCTCCTCCTCCTGCAAACAGAGATTAATTACATGATAAAACTTAGATCATCAGGAGCCCTTTTCTGCTTCAAAATGCGCTCCAGCAGGATAAGCACCTTGAACTCTTATAACAAGAGAGCACCATGAAACACAAGCAAATAATCTGTGTTAGTTTCAAAATCCTCCAGCATTTCACTTCATAGGAGCTGAGGAGTCCTTTAAATATCACAAGAAATCTCTTCCACTCTTTCAATACCAATCATCCAGGGTTATTAGTCAGTGGCCATCAGAAGGTAATTAGAAACAAAGTCATCCAGTTCACAACTGCCCCATCTGACTCCAATTTTCATTTATTAATGAGGACCCCATCTGTATATTGGTGAGAGTTCTGTTTCCTAAATTGAGAAATGCCCCAAAATTGGAACAAAAGGACATGATGACAGTCAAATTTTATTTGTGATTTTGTTTTCTGGAATTCTAATAGTCTGTTTATTTCTGTCACTTGACAGCAATAATTGAAACTGCGGCCTGGAACTTAGCAGTCAAATTAGTCTATTCCACGATGTATCATTCTATTTGTATTAACATTTTATATAAGAGGTTCCAGACACCAAAATGTCTTTCAATCAACTGAGACCACAGTAATGGTACAGGCTATTTTCCCTTAAACAGAGTCAGTAGCCATCCACATTAAATTTTGATGAGGAAAGACAGCTTCAATTTTGAACTAACTATTTTGAAAACCACGTCTTATTCCAACTGACAATAATCTAAAATACACATTACTGACTTATATTTTGGTCAAAAGGTTAAATCGCTCTGAGGCAGGCAAAATATCTTTAAGCAGCCATTTTAGGTTTAGGAAAGTGAGTGGAATCCATCCTCAGTACTGTTACCATGGCATTTGACACATGCACATGACCAACAGGGCAACATTTCAGCATTGGTAATACCACATGGGGTTTTGCATGAAGTAAATTTAATAACACTGAAATATGATTACCACTCTCTAAGCTAAGTTGATACATTATCCACATTAAAAACAAACTATAAATCCATTTTTCCATACACCATTTGGATGCTGAATTTCTCATGCTTGCCAATTCTACCCATTTTTCCTCTGAGTCATGTTCCTCCTCCCCCTCACACACGATGAGAGGGTCTTTGAAATGCTAACTGTTGTTTAGGATATTGATGAATCACCTGTGAAGATAAGATCACTGGAATGATGTATTACTACCTTGTGAATACTCGTTTCAAGATCACCTTCCCAAACTGAAGCCTTAGCTACTCGGGGTATAAACTGTGAGCATGACTTTCTGTCCATTTATATTAATGTGGTTTCCAAGATGTTTTCACTTCCTAGCAAATCACTGTGTGATAGAACCTCTGGGTGGCAGAGAATGAACTTTAGATTTAAGCAGCCTGCACAGATGCTTGTAAATTGTGGCAATCCATATCTAAAACACATTCCCATTTCTTTTTTTAAATATAGAACAGCTTCAGAGATTTGTGGCCACATATGTGGTTTTCTGATTACATTTTGTCATGTAACATTCAGCGTGAAACTCATATGATTGAAATTACATGAGTCATCGAAGGAGCTTCCTCTTACGGGCTGTTGGACAATGTTCCAAGGTTTATTGTGAAAGCTCTCTCCAAAATAAATGCAAAAAGAATAATAAACATTAGCAGGTGAAGAGATTATATGGTTATTTTGTGTATCATAACTGGAGAAAAGCATTGCAATTTCTCTCTAATGCATTCTGCCTAAAACATATATACAATTTTGAATAGAGTGTAGCATTTTAATCATTGTCAGAATTGAACTTATCTGTTTTTGAGCATGGCTAATATTGGGAAAACAACATCTGTGATTGCCCTGAGGGCATTAAGAGTCAACCATGTAGTTATGAAACATGTCAGCCAGACCAATTAGAGTTGGCAGGTTCTTTGAACTGTCTTCCCTGTGGGAGCCAGTTGGGTTTCTACAACATTTACAAATTACCAAACTATTCTCTGGATTTCCTGTTTGCTTCCTTTCAATGAAAATTGGCACAACTGGCACAAAAGAATGCAGAATATTAAAAGAAATTTGGAAACAGCATTAACACAAGATCTGGTGTAACAAAATCAGGAAATGTTGGAAATAATCAGCAGATCAGGCAGCATCTGTAGAGAAAGATCAAGAGTTAACATTTCAGGCTGATTACCTATCAGCCTAAAGTGTTAACATATTACCTAGATAGATAGATAGATAGATACTTTATTCATCCCCATGGGGAAATTCAACATTTTTTCCAATGTCCCATACACTTGTTGTAGCAAAAACTCATTACATACAATACTTAACTCAGTAATAATATGATATGCATCTAAATCACTAATTCAAAAGCATTAATAATAGCTTTAAAAAAAAAAAAGTTCTTAAGTCCTGGCAGTTGAATTGTAAAGCCTAATGGCATTGGGGAGTATTGACCTCTTCATCCTGTCTGAGGAGCATTGCATCGACAGTAACCTGTCGCTGAAACTGCTTCTCTGTCTCTGGATGGTGCTATGTAGAGGATGTTCAGGGTTTTCCATAATTGACCGTAGCCTACTCAGCGCCCTTCGCTCAGCTACCGATGTTAAACTCTCCAGTACTTTGCCCACGACAGAGCCCGCCTTCCTTATCAGCTTATTAAGACGTGAGGCGTCCTTCTTCTTAATGCTTCCTCCCCAACACGCCACCACAAAGAAGAGGGCGCTCTCAACAACTGACCTATAGAACATCATCAGCATCTCACTGCAGACATTGAATGACGCCAACCTTCTAAGGAAGTACAGTCGACTCTGTGCCTTCCTGCACAAGGCATCTGTGTTGGCAGTCCAGTCTAGCTTCTCGTCCAACTGTACTCCCAGATACTTGTAGGTCTTAACCTGCTCCACACATTCTCCATTAATGATCACTGGCTCCATATGAGGCCTAGATCTCCTAAAGTCCACCACCATCTCCTTGGTCTTGGTGACATTGAGACGCAGGTATTAGAACTTTGAAAAGTTGGACATTGAACTTGTTGACATCAAAGAGAAAGGAAAAGATGGTGAGCACATAAAGAATATCTGTGACAGTGTGGAAGACAAAGGAAAGTGAATGACATAGGAAGTAGTTGTGCTTGCTGAGGGAGGGTGAAAAAGGCTTGATGATATCAGCTGTTCTAAACGGGAAGAGAAAAAGGAGAAAAGAGAAACAAAGTTTGTATCCAGTGATCTTTTTGCTAGTTTAAAAATATATCCAATAAAACTGGCTATGCCCTTAGAGTGAATTGGCCAAGATAAAGAGTGATTATGCTTGAACTCAATAAGGTTCCAACAATTAAATTGATATTTTTAATCACTGCAACTCGAAAGTTTCATAAACCACTGAAATTTTATGTTCTCCTTCATGGAATTCATCATTTCATTTTTCTAAGAAGCCAGGTACCCCAACATAACAATAATTTGTATAAGTAAATTCAGTTATTTTAAATTGGGCTGCTCAGAGGTGATATATTGAGACTAATTAGAATTTCTACTATTTCTGCAACATCGTTTCAGCTGTTTTAAAACTTCTACCAATACACCACCTTGAAATAAACAAGGCAAAATATCTCAAAGCCAAATTTTTTTTAAAGGGCTAGAAATTATTTTGTATTGCACAACATTTTTGTGCTCTATATGATGCTAGTTGAATCAAAATCATAACTGCATGGCTGTCATAGAACATCATATCTGTTCTCTGTCTTCTATGCCTTAAACACAATTGCACGAATAGGTCAAATTCTAGATATGTGCTGCAGCTTCAAACTATGAGCAACAGCAATTTTGATATTGCCCATGTAAGATTTAGTTGTGCAAGCTTAGTCCACAAACTGCATGAGCTGTTAATGTAGAAGCAGTCTTCATATGGCAACTAAGGCTAGATTTGGAACAAGTTAAAGGAGGCCAGACAAAGCTGGTCCTTTGGCCGGATCTCCAGCTTTTGGAACCTCCGACAGGTAGGTTGACTTTCAGCTCTCCACTTCGGACTCTACGCCACTTCCTAGTGCTGGCAGTCCCCTTCAGTCCATAAGACCATGGGTTATAGGAGCAGAATATGCCATTTGGCCCATGGAATCTGCTCTGCCATTTCATCATGCCTGATCCATTTCCCCTCTCGGCCCCAATCTCCTACTTTCACCCCACTTCCCTCATGCCCTGACTAATCAAGAAACTATCAGCCTCTACCTTAAATATACCCGACTTGCCCTCCACAGCCACTGCACCGACTACAGCAGAGTGCCATTACAAAGTTGATCGTGACCACTAGCTCCATCCCAGTTGAACCTGATGACACCTTCCCCTGACACAACTGAATGTGGCCCACCCAGTCCAATGTATCGCATGGATATGATGGACCCATGGATACTGGTGAACTGCAGCCCAGTACCATTTCCCCACAATCCACAACACAAAAGCTATAATGAGTAATGTCAAATTTATTTTTGCTCACAGCTTGATGCTACTACATATATCTGGAATGGAGCCTGCAGTCCTCCCTCATATAGTCTCATTACAGATTTTCCGTGGGTGGCTGACTTCATTGTGTGTAATGCCCAGTACCATGTTGCAGTGTGAGTACATACATGAAACATGCAATAATCTGCTCTCATCCTGCCTTGCCCATCAGTAATCACAAACAAGAGAAAATCTGAAGATGCTGGAAATCTGAGCAACACACACAAAATGCTGAAGGAACTCAGCAGGTCAGGCAGCATCTATTGAAAAAAAGTACAAACGACATTTCAGGTCAAAGCCCTTCGGCAGGACCATAGATGCTATGAACGCTGCCTGGCCTGCTGAGATCCTCCAGCATTTTGTGTGTGTTTCCCACCTGTAATCAATCGGTTTAATATGTCTCCTGAGGCAAGAAGCTATACAGGATTATCCAAGACATTGTTGAGATGTGCTGGTTAAGATCATAAGACATAAGTCATTGGAGCAGAATTAGGCCATTTGGTCCATTGAGCCTTCTCCATCATTCTATTACGACTGATTTATTATCCCTCTCACCCCCAATCTCCTGCCTTCTTCCAGCAACTTAGAGGCCCTGACTCATCAAGAACCTATCAGCCTCCACTTTAAATATACCCAATGACTTGGCCTCCACACCCATCGGTGTAAATTATCTCCATATATTCACCACACTCTGGCTAAAGAAATTCCTCTTCATCTCTGTTCTAAAGGGATATCTTTGTATTCTGAGCCTGTACCCTCTGGTCCTAGAGTCACCCACTATAGGAAACATTCACTCAACATTCATTCTACCTAGGCCTTTCAAATTTGGATAGCTTTCAGTGATATCCCCCTCATTCTTCTAAAATCTAGTGAGTGCAGACCCAGAGCCATCAAACGCTCCTCATACATTAATCCTTTCATTCTCAGAATCATCTTTATGAAATTCCACTGGGCCCTCTCCAATGCCTGCACATCCTTTCTCAAATAAGGGATCCAAAACTTCTCACAATACTCCAAGTGCGGTCTGACCAATGTCTTATAAAGCCTCAATCTTGCTCTTATTTTCTAATCCCCTAGAAATGAATGCCAACATAGCACTTGCCTTCCTTACGAATGACTCAACCTGCAAGTTAACCTTTAGGGAATCCTGCACAAGGACTCCCAATTCCCTTTACATCTCTGATTTTTGAATGTTCTCCCTGTTTAGAAGATACACTTCCCTACCCTATAATCCATCTACACCGTTTTTGTCCATTCTCCCAATCTGATTCCTTCTTCAGACTCATTGCTTCCTCAACAATACTTGCCCCTTTACCCATCTTTGCACTGTCTCCAAACTTGGTCACAAAATCATCAATTCCATTATCCAAACCACTGACATAAAATGTGAAAAGTAGCAGTCCCAATACCAACCCCTGCAGAACACCTCTGGTCACGAGCAACCAACCACAATAGGTCCCTTTTATTCCCACTTCTTGCTTCCTGCCAGTCAGCCAATCTTCTATCCACGCCCGTATCTTTCCTGTAATAACATGAGCTCTTATCTTGTTAAGCAGTCTCATGTGCAGCATCTTGTCAAAGGCCTTCTGAAAATCCAAGTAAACAACATCCACTGATTCTTCTTTCCCTATCCTGCCTGCTATTTCCTCAACTAATTCCAACAGATATGTCAGGTGAGATTTCCCCGAAGCCTCTCCTTAACATCTTCCCAACCACTAAAGTCAGGCTAACTGGCCTATAATTTCCTTTCTTCTGCCTCCCTTCCTTTTTAAAGAGGGGAGTGACATTTGCAATTTTCCAGTCCTCTGGTTCAATTCCAGAATGCAGTGTTCCTCGAAAGATCATTATAATTGCCTCCACAGTCTCTTTAGCCACCTCTTTCAGAACTTTGGGATGTAATTGATCTGGTCCAGGTGACTTATCTACCTTCAGACCAATCAGCTTCCCAAGCACCTTCTCCTTAGTAATAGCACCTACCCTCACTTCTGTTCCCTGACACACTCAACTTTCTGGCATATTGCTGGTGTATTCCACAATGAAGACTGATGCAATATAGACTGGGTGAATCAGGTTGGTCAAGGAAGTCTTGAGGAGGACTTTATAGAATGCATCCGTGATGCTTTCCTGAGCAGCATGTTAGTGAACCTACAAGGGAAAATACTATCTTAGATCTAGTCCTGTGCAATGAGACAGGTAGGATTAATGATCTTGTAATCAGGGATCTTCTTGGAAAGAGTGATCATAGTACAATTGAATTTAGCATACAGATGGAGGATGAAATAGATCTAAAACCAGTGTATTCTGCTTGAGCAAGGGAGACTACAACAGGATGAGGAAGGAGTTGGCCAATATGGATTGGGAGCACAGGCTATTTGGTAAGACAGTCGAGGAACAGTGGAATACTTTCAAAGAGATTTTTCACAGTACTCAACAAAGTATATTTCAGTCAGAAGTAAGGACAGTAAGTGTGGGGAGAGCCAGCCTTGGATAACTAAGGAAATAAAAGATAGTATCCAATTAAAAGCTGATGTGTACAAAGTCGCAAAGAGTAGTGGGAGACTAGAGGATTGGGAAAACTTTAAAAAGCAACAAAGAACAACTAATCAAGAAATAAGGAAAGGGAAGATAGAGTATGAAAGTAATTTAGCACAAAATATAAAAACAGATAGCAAAAGTTTTTATAAATATATAAAGCGGAAGAGAGTGGCTAAAGTCAATATAGGTCCCTTGGAAGACAAGAAGGGGAAATTGATATTGGATGATAAGGTAATGGCTGAGGCATTGAATGACTATTTTGTGTCGGTCTTCACAGTGGAGGACACGTCTAATATGCTAAAGAATGATGTTGTGGACGAAATGGGAGGTGAGGACCTCGATAAAATCACTGTCACTAAAGAGATAGTGATGAGCAAACTAGAGGGCTTGAAGGTAGATAAGTCCCCTGGTCCTGATGGGATGCATCCCAGGTCTGGCAACTGCTCTTCACATGACCACAGGAAACTGCAGGAAGCTGTGGACACAACTCAGCACATCATAGAAACCACCCCCCCCCACCCCGCCTATGTTTCTCGCTGCCCCCGTGAAGCAGCCAGCGTAATCAAAACCTCGCCCTCCCCAAACATTTCTTCTTCTCCTCTCTACCATTAGGCAGAAGATACAAAGACCTTAAAGCACATATCACCAAGCTCAAGGACAAATTTAACTCACTGTTATAAAACGGACCTCTTTTACGATAAGATGGGCTTTTGTCTTCACCATCTACCTCATACTGACCTTTCACTTTACTATTTTCCTGTACTGCATTTTTTCAGTATGTTCCCCCGAGGTCAGGTGATCTACTCCTGATCCTAATTCACACCTTACTATGTTCTTATGAATGATACATGATAGGAAAAGACTTTTCAAGTCACACCAGGGATCAGAATGTGTGTGTGAAATGGGAACTGCATTCTTATAATTTGATTTCCTAACCTTGCCTGCTGCAATTGGAATTCCCACTCTACAATTATAACCATCAAATTACCAGATGCAAAACCATTCTTGTTTCTTTGCTTTTCTTTCTATTAAATCAACTCTTATTTTATTATTCATTTAGAATAGTTCTCTTCACTTGAGAACGGTAGTATCCGGTTAGAAATTTGTTAATATGATTCCTTTGTTTTGTGAAAGTTGAGAAAGAGAGAGAAACATGAGGATTGCCTTGAGGTGGTGATGCTGGTTCAGCATCAGTTGCTGTTAAGCTAATGTAGTCTGTCAGTAGGACCACATGAGCAAGCTAGTGAGTGAAATGAGAATGAAAGAAAATGAAATGGAGAGAGAAAGAGGAAGAGAGAGAAGAATAAAGAAAGAAAGTTTGCAATTTAATAGTCTGCTTCACGAACTCAGCATGACCCAGTACTGTTTACACACAAGAAAGGCATTTGAAGTATCGTCAAAGTTGTAATGTAAGAGAGATCAGTTTACAGTGAAGTCAGATATAATAGTTTACTTTGATTTTCAAAAGTAAGAACTAGTAATGTAAGAAAAGGACTTTCAATAGACATTATCAAAATGGATCTTCACAAGGTACTCACCATATTTCCATACAAGAGATTACTTTTTAAAATGATGAGCGCCAAACTGAAAGTAGACTTTCAAAAGCTCAGCTCTGAAAGGGAAGTTACAGGCTGTTGATTGCAATGATCATCTTCCAGAAAAAGTATGATCAATAAAGTAGTTAGTAGTTCTGTTTGCTGCCATAAGACACCAGCACCATCATCATCTTAAACCAGGAGCCTGATGCTTGAGGTGAAACTGTTCCTGAACTTGGTGGAGTGGTTTCCTGAGGCTCCAGTATCTTCTCCCTGATGGCAGCAGAGAGAAGAGAGCATGGCCTGGGTGGTGGGAGTCCTTAATGATGGATGCTGCTTTCCTGCAACAGCATTCCGTGTAGATATGCTCAATTTACCCATGATAAACTAGGCCGTATCCACTGCTCTTTATAGGATTTTCCATTCAAGGGCATTTGTGTTTCTATACCAGGCTGTATCCAACCAGTCAATACACTCTCCAGCACACTTCTAAAGAATTTAGTCACAATTGCACTTATGTGCTGAACCCAGGATAGATGCTCAGAAATGAATTCAAAGTTGCTGACCCTCTCCACCTCTAATCCTCCAAGGAGGACTGGCTCATGGACCACCAGTTTCTACACCTGAGGTCAATAATCAGCTCCTTGGTCTTGCAGATATTGAGTCAGAGGTTTTCGTTGTCGCACCACTCAGCCAGACTTTCAATCATCCTCCTATATGCTGATTTGTCACCTCCTTTGATTTGGTCAATGACAATGGTGTCATCAGCATGCTTAAATATGGCATTGGAGCTGTGCTTAACCTCACAGTCATAAGTATAAAACGAGTAGAGCTGGGGGCTAAGCGCACAGCATTGTGGTGCATCTGTGTTGAGGGAGATTGTGGGGGAGATGTTGATGCCAATCCAAACTGACTAGGGTCTGCAAGTGAGAAAATCATGGATCCAGTGGCACAAGGAGGTATTGAGGTCATGTTCTTGAAGATTATTCATTGGTTTTGAGGGATGATGGTATTGAACGGCAAGCTGTCGTCAAGAAAGAGCATTCTAATGTATGCGTTTTTGCTGTCCAGATGTTCCAGGGTTGAGTGAAGAGCCAATAAAATGGCAACCTCTTGCTCCAGGAGGCAAATTGGAGCAGATCCAGTCACTGCTCAGGCTGGAGTTGATATGTTTCATCAGCAACCCGCAAAGCTCTTCATCACTGTGGATGTAAGTGCTACTAGATGATAGTCATTAAGGCAGGTTACTATGGTCTTCTTCGACACCAGTATAATTGAAGCCTACTTGAAGCAGGTGGGTACCTCAGACTGCCGAAGCGAGAGGTTAAAGACATCGGTGAACACTCCAGCCAGTTGACCAGCACAGGTCTTTAGTACTTGGCTAAGAACTGCATCTGGGCCAGATGCTTATTGTGGGTTCAAAATCCTGAAGGATGCTCTCATTTCAGCCTCAGACACTGAAGTCATAGGATCATCAGAGCTGTGGGAGTTCATGAAAGGTCCTCCATGTTTTGATGGTCAAAGTGAGCATGGGTGGCATTGAGCTCATCTGGGAGTGAAGCTTTGCTGTCCTCATAAGAGAATGGGGGGAAATTTGATAGACATACAAAATTATGAAAGGTATAGATACAGTAAATGCAAGCAGTCTTTTTCCATTAACGTTGGGTGAGACTAGAACTAGAGCTCATGGACTAAGGGTGAAAGGTGAAGTGTTTAAGGCTAACTTGAGGGGGAATTTCTTCAGTCAGAGGGCAGTGAGAGTGTGGAACAACTAGCATCTAGCAGGAGTGGTGGATGCAGGTTCAATTCTAACATTTAAAAAAAGTTCATATGGGTACATGGAAGAAAGTAGTATGGAATGCTACGATCCAGGTGCAGGTAGATGGGAATATAGCAGAATAATAATTTGGCATAGATCAGATGGACTGAAGCACCTGTTTCTGTGTGGTAGTGGTCAGTGGCTCTTTGGTTCTATAACATAATAATGCTTTTGGGTAGGAATGTCAAGGAATATAAATCATCAGTTGGTAGCTGTAGTTGACATATAGACCAACTTGGGTCTGACAATGGTGGCAGTATATTGGGGTCACACATAACTCCTGATCCTGGCCTTCACATGTTTACATGCCCTTGTTCTTTGGTTGTCGATTAAGCAAAGCTTCTCCAAAAGCCTCTTCTAAACAGAGCAGCTTCAATTCTACATCATTTCTTGTTTTCTGTGGGGATGTAGACACAGACTTTCAGTGCATAACAAAGAGTACAGATATCTCTAAGGCCTCAGGCAATGATTCTAAGGCTGTAGTGACATAGAGTGGTCAACTCTCCATGGATATAATAATCTCTATGTATGTCTCAGCTTATCGGAACAAGCCTGTTCTTTTTTATTTTATTTACTGCATCCTTACAGGGAAGAGATTGACTAGCTTCTGACTTTTCTCACCATCCACATCTGTTAACGAGGGGTTAGCTCTGAAGCAGCTAACAGCAGAGTAACCAAAGTTCAAAATAAATTTATTATCAAAATACATACTGTATATGCCAGCGAATACTACCCCGAGATACATTTTCTTGCAGGCATTCACAGTAGAACAAAGAAGTACAATAAAATCAATGAAAAACTACACACAAGGTCTGACAAATACAAGAAGAAAAAAGTAATTACAAATAAATAAATACTGAGAACATGAATTGTAGAGTCCATAAGACCAGAAGACAAAGGAGAAGAATTAGGCCACCCGGCCCATCCAGTCTGTTCTGCTATTTCATCATGGCTGATCCATTTTCCTCTCAATCCCATTCACCTGCCTTCTCCTGTAACCTTTCACACCCTGACTAATCAAGAACCTATCAACCTGCGCCTTAAATACACCCAATAACCTAGCCTCCACAGACCTGGCAACGAAATCCACAGATTAACCTCCCTCTTGCTAAAGGAATTCCTCTTCATTTCCATTCTGCATAGATGTCCCTCTATTCTGAGGCTGTGCACCCTTGTGTTAGACTCCTGCACCATAGGAAACATCCTCTCCACATCCACTCCATCTAGACCTTTCAACTTTTGATAGCTTTCAATGAAATACCCCCTCATTCTTCTAAATTCTAGTGTGTAAAAGCCCAGAGTCATCAATCGCTCCTCAAACAATAAGCCTTTCATTCCTGGAATCATTATCGTAAACCTCCACTGAACCCTCTCCAATGTCAGCACATTCTTTCCTAGACAAGGGGCCTAAAACTCCAAGTGAGGCCTCACCAGTGCCTTACAAAGATTCAGTGTTACATATTTACTTCTATATTCTAGTCCTCTCAAAATAAATGCAAACATTGCATTTGCCTTCCTCACCACTGACTCAACATACAAGTTAACCTTTATTTAGGGAGTCCTGCACAAGGCCTCGCAAGTCTTTTTGTACAGTTCCTTCGATTTTAGAATTGTCTCCCTGTTTAGAAAATATTCTATGCTTTTATTCCTTCTACCATGGTGCATGACCATACACTTCCTGTCACTGTATTCCATTTGCCATTTCTTTGCCCATTCTCCTAATCTGTCTAAGTCCTTCTACAGCCTCTCTGCTTCCTCAATACTACCTGCCTCTCCACCTATCTTCGTATCATCTGCAAACTTGGCCACAAGCTATCAATTCTGTCATCCAAATCATTGACATACAACGTATAAAGAACCAGTTCCAACACCAGGCACTGTGGAACACATTAGTCACTAGCAGCCAATCAGAAAAAGTTCCCTTTATTCTCAGTCTTTGCCTCCTGCCAATCAGACAATGCTGTCTGCATGCAAATATCTTTCCTGTAATACCATGAGCTCTTTTCTTGTTATGTAGCCTCTTTTGTGTCACTTCATCAAAGGCCTTCTGAAAATCCAAGTACACAACATCCACTGATTCTCCTTTGTCTATCCTGCTTATTATTTCCACAAACCATTCTAATGGATGTTATGTATTTAATATTTCAAAAATATTGAGTAATTTTATATTAATTTTATATTTGATACTTGATTAATTATTCTTGTTTGTTTAAATAATTCTTTATGGGTCATATGTAAAAATACACTTATTGCATACGTCAACACACTATCACGTGATCTTTAAAGCAAACTCAAACTGGACCTGTATTCCCATGCTCCCATTTTCATTTGAATTAATTTAATGTTTTGAAGTTACAAAACATATCATTGGCAATGAGACATTTTTTAAAACGAATCTGACATGGCTTCCAACCTGTTAGAGAGCAGCAAGATGTTCGAACTAAACAAAATGTAGAGAAACGGTCAAATTTATAAGAAACATCCCGGAGTGTGGAGAGTTAGTCTTCAGAAGGGAAGATAGGATCAAGATTTTTTTTAAAAGGCCATAAATGGAAGAACTTAGGGTTCATGAAGAGTGAGTACCAGGTGATAATAATCATTAAAATAAAATCAGAAATGTCTGGCTACACTGGAAAGATTGCCGAGTTGGACTGCACAATGGGTAATAGGCGATGCATACTGAACTATTGGAACAGTATTTTGAAGCAAATGAAATAGCCAATGAGAAGTAAGAGCCAGATTTTCTGAGTTCATTAGGTTTAAAGGCATACAGTTTGCTTCAAAGTTTGACTGCTCCAACCAAATCATCAGATATTAGCATGGCTGCTGTGCAAAAGCTCAGTAATGGCTTAGTGATACACTAAAAGGTTGTTTAGTTTGTGAAATCTTAAAAGAATACATTCAAAAATGGCTACCAACTGAAGCACAGCTTACATTCAATGGAAACCCCAGACAACGATGCACTTGAGTTGCACAGGAACAAAAGTGAGTAAATGATTAAAATTGTATCAGCAAAACAGAAACCAGCCTGGTCAAATAAACTGTGTTACCATTGTGGCAGGAGTCACGTCCACCAAATAAATGGTCATATACAAACAGCATGTTGAGCACAAAAAATAAATGGATTTCTCAGGGAAGAGAAAAAGCTAAGAAGTCAAGATGCAGTTTCAAAAAGAGCACTAATCTGCACGCTGTTGATAAAAAATCTGGTAATGATGAGAATGACACAGAATTATGTAGCCATGAGACTTACAGTGTGAAAATTAGCAATAGACAAGCAATATGCCCTGACACCAGAAGTGAACGGCAAATTAATTAAAATAGAATTGGACACTGATTCAGCTGTTTTATACGTTCTGCAAAATGAGTTTGAGAGGCATTTCAAAGATATGTCCACAGGCATCCAACTAAGAAATTATACTGGTGAAAAGATAACTCCTGTGGGAATGCCATCCACAACAGTGAAACACAACAACCAACAAGCTACATTGAGCTTGTATGTGGTAAAAACAGAGGACTTGCATTGTGGGGTGTGATTGACTGAAACAGCTACAATTTTATTGGAGCTCTAACCACAATTTGTATGCCACATACGGTGCAATGAAGCCATATGAAAGTGAATTATGTAAGGTACCAGATGATGCCACAGCAATGTTCAGGGAAGGCATTGGAAAACTCAAACATATCAAGGGTAAAATAGTGTTAACTGAAAATGTCACACCCAAGTTTTGCAAAGCTCGTCCGGTTCCTTACACCATCCGTGATAAAGTAGGCAGTGAGCTAGAGTGTATGGAAGCTGAAGGAATTCTTTAACAGGTCAAGTGGAGCCTATGGGCAACACCAGTGGTTCCAGTTTCTGAGAAGAAAAGGTTTGTAAAAATCTGTGGTGATTTCAACATTACCATCAATCCAGCACTGAAAGTAGTTGATTGATACCCTCTGCCCTGGATAAAGGATATCTTTTCTGAAGGAAAACAGTTCAGCAAAGTAGATTTAGTGGACAACTACTTACAGATTGGGATGCAAGAAGAGTCCAAAGTGTTTCTCAGTATATGCACTTACATAGGGCTACGATAGGCTTCTTAATTATCAGTACCATAGGCTTACTTTAGGAGTAGCATCTGCTCCTGCACCCTGGTAGAATGCTATGGTCCAGGTGCTGTAAGAGTGCACAGGCACCCAGTGTTACCTGGATTATATCATTGTAAGGATGACAAGGAGCATCTCCATAACCTCAAGACAGTGTTAAAAAGATTAGAAGGTTATGGGCTCAGAGCACGACACAAGAAGTGTGAATTCTTTAAAATGAGCATCACATCCTGTGATCACACAATTGACGCACAAGCATTACACAAGTGTGCTGAGAAAAGTCAAGCAGTGGTGATGCCCCAAGGCCTAAGGATGTGTCACAGTTGCTGTCCTTTTAAATATTTGTCAACTACTATAACAGGTTCCTGCCAAACCTGGCCATTGAGCTCCACCCTTTGAACTCATTACCGCAGATCAGAAAGAAATGGCAATCCACAAAGCAGTGTGAGGTGGCTTTCAAAAAAGGTCAAAGAAAAGATGACGTCAGACACTGTACTGACCGATTGTGATCCACATCACCCAGTGATGCTTGCCGGTAATGCCTGGCATTATACAATCACATCATATGTGATGAATGATGGAAGTGAACACCCCAAAGCTTTTGCTTCATGTTCCCTTACCACTACAGCAAAAAACTCCACACAGACTGGCAGAGAGGCCTTGAGTCTGGTTTGGGGAGTAAAACATTTCAACCAGCACTTGTATGGGAGAGAGTTTACCCTCATTACTGATCATCAACCACGAGAGTCCATTTTCAATCCGCAGAAGGGTGTTCCACAGAGAGCAGCAGCACAAACACAGAGATGGGCTCTGATTCTTGGAGGACACCATTAGAATGTAAGGTAATGTAATTGGTGGAAACATACACTCGGTAATTCACCACCAGCAACATTGAGTTGGTGTTCACTTCGAGAGGCGGCTCTGATGTGATGACATAATTACGTAAAGCATTTGTGCAACTCCTTGTGTTCAGTGTTTGGTGTACAAAATGGTCTCACACCATTTGATTCAGTCCAAGAGGACATCTGATCATGGGAATGCTGATGGTTTGTCCCGTTTACCTTTGGAAATGAAATACCAGAAAAATTTACTGAAAATGAGACACCTATTGACATATTCTCCCTAAAGCAAATCATAAGCTTCCCTATAGCAGCAGAGATTATCTATATGGAAAGCGGTAAAGACCTTACACTTTCTCAGGTCCGCATGGCCACCCAAAATGCCTGAAATGTGCAACATAAATCCCACTTCTCTCATTTTTACCACTACCAGAATGAACCTGTCCTTGACAGGGTTTGCCCCTATGTGGGGATTGAGAGTTATTGTACCACCCTAGCTGAGAGCTAAATGTTGGAGGAGCAACATTCCGGTCATCTAGGTGTGCTGAAAAATGAAAGCAGCGGCTCAAAGCTTTGTCTGGTGGCCTGGGATAGATCAGCAGATCGAGCAACTTGCCATGCACTGTACTGGATGCCAACATGTCCAGAAGATGCCAAGAGCAGCACCCCTCCATCTCTGGGAATGGCCTGCATTGCCCTCTGGCAGATAATTCGTGTGGATTTTGCCAGACCATTCATTAGCATACATTTCTTGCTGGTAATGGATGCAGCTACAAAATGGCCAGAAGTGTTCCCAATAGCCTTCACTGCAGCCTTGCACACTGTTGATGTGTTGAGAAGCCTCTTCGCAAGGACTGGTGTTCCAGAACACTTGGTCCATGACAATGGACCACAGTTTGTTGTGGAACAGTTTCAGTCATTGCTGAAAATGAATGAAATAAGACATATTACATCTGCGTCATACCACCCAACAAATGGCTTGGCGGAAAGGTTTGCCCTCAGTCTAAAGAACACACTGAGAGCAATGTCAGCAGAATACACTACACCAACACTAAACCAGAAACTAGCCAATTTCCTCCTTGCATATCATCATGCAACACACTCCATGACTAACATCTCTCCAGCTATGCTGTTCCCAGGTTGTCCCTTGTGTTCACACTTTGATCTCCTCAAACCCAATCTCAGAAGCATGCAGGACAAACAGCTGAGACAAATTGAAGGCTCTTCAAACAAAGAGCTTCAATGTTTCACTCCTGGGCAAACGGTCCTGGCGAGGAACTATAGAGTCGATCAAAAGTGGGTACTCAGAAAGATTAATGACAAAACTGGATCACAGTCCTACACATTGGAGATTGAATCTGAGATCATCTGGATTGATATGTTGCCCAGTTGAGGAGAGCAGAGTCAATTGACAGAGAAGCAAGTTGGCAACCACTTCCTACAGTCTCACAATCAACTCCTACAACCAATCTGAAGAAGGCCCCAGAACCTGAGAATGCTTCACAGCCACAGAGTGATCTGTGCAAAGTGATACCCCTTGTCAGAAAAGGCATTATCCCACAAGAGTAAGAAATCCTCCACAGCAATTAAATCTTTAGGTCTGAAGTGGGACGCTGTGGATGTCCATATACAGTAGTTCTATATACTTGATCATTTAAAAACTAATTAAGGGTTATATGTAAAAATACATTAACTGTGCACATCATCATGATACGTGCATGCCTCGCGTAAAGTGTACTCAAACTAGACCTGTATTTAATGTTTTGAAGTTGCAAAACATAACAATTTTCCCTTGATTTTCCCTTGAGCAAACCACGTTAACTTTGGTCTATTTTATGTGCACCCAAGTAGCCCAAAAACACACTCTTAACCACTCTTAATCGACTCCAACATCTTCCTCATCACCAAAGTCAGGCTAACTGGCATACAACTTCTTTCCTTCAGCCTCCCACCCTTCTTGGAGAGTGTAGTGACATTTGAAATTTTTCGGTCCTCCAGAACCATTCCAGTATCTAGAGATTCTTGAAAGACCATTACTAATGCCTCAACAATCACTTCAGCTACCTGTTTTGGAAACCTGGCGTATAGTCAATCTGGTCCAGGTGACTCATCAGAGAGTTTGAAAGTGAGTCCACTTAACCAGCCAATCTGTGTCACTCCTGTACACCTCCTCAATGCCATCTGAGTTTCTGCAAGAACAGTGGTGTCATCAGCAAATTTATAGATGGCATTTCAGCTTTGCCTACCCATGTGATACTGAGTGTAGAGAAAGCAGAGCAGTGGCTAGGCACACATCTTTGAGATGTGCCTGTGTTGATTGTCAGCAAGGATATGTTTTTTTCCGATCCACACTGATTGTGGTCTTCCAATAAAGGAGTCACGAATCCAGTTGCAGAGGGAGGTACAGAGTCCTAGGTTCAGAAGCGTGTTGATTAGTACCGAGAGGATGATGGTATTGAACGCTAGCTGTAACCAAAAAGCATCAGCCTATTTATGTATTGCTGTTGTCTAGATGCTCCAAAGCCAAGTGGAGAGCAAATGAGGTAGCATCACTGCAGACATATTGTGGTGGGAGGCAAATTGCAGTGGAACCAGGTCCTTGATCAGGCAGGAGTTAACTTTAGCTATAAACAACTCTCAGAGTATGTAATCACAGTAGATGTCAGTGCTACCAGGCAAAATTGAGTCAACAGCTATGAAGTCAGTCACACCCAATCCAGGGGCCCGTTAGCTGCAGGCCACAGCCTCAGTTTAATACAGAGATGAGTAAACCTTGTGGAGCGGTGGGCTGAACACCGGCTCCTCCCTCACCTCCGTCCCTGACACCCTGAACTTTTCAATCTGGCCTGGCGCTTAAATCAGCCAAACCTTAAGTCAATCCTTGCTCTCAGACCTGGGCCTGGCCACTTTGATACACTCTCTGGCCCAGGCCCCGCCACCAACGCTTTAGTTCTGCCGCTTCAAATCGTCTCCAGGTCCACTCCAGCAATGGCCACATATTGGCTCACATCCTGCTCTCAGGCCTAGGCCTGGGCACCACCACCCCAGTTTGGTCCATACACATATGCCGTAACCATCCTGCAGCTTCAAGACTTCAGTACGCACCACAAAAATGCCAGGTCATACAGGTGGTTCAAAATTTCAACTCCAAAAGGGAAGTTATACGCTATTGATTGCAGTGATCTTTTCTGAGAAAAAGTGTGAGTAATAAAGTAGTTAATAGTTCTGTTTGCTGCCAGCAAATCGTCACTGTGCTTCACCAGCACCATCTTAAACTGGAAATTTATGACATAAAATTAAAATGGTTTAAACCAATGAAGAGGTCTGTCAGTTGTACAAGGTATTCACAGCCAGGGAAATATTTCAGCTCCTGCCCATTCAAAGGTTCAAAAGGGTCAAAGGTTCATTTATTAACAAAGTATACAACTCTGAAATTTTTCTTCTCCTGACAGCCACGAAACCAAGAAAAAAAAAAGAACAGCAGCACAATCATTAACCCCCAAATACCCCCTCCCTACACAAACAAAATTAACAAAAATGGGACAGGCACATTGACCTCCAAAATTGCCTCTCCCGTACATAAAAAAATGAGAAAGATCAGGCAAAAAACACAGAATGCAAAAAAAAACAGATGTCTGAAAAAAGTCCACGGTCCAAGTCCACATCCAAAATGCAGAAAAGCTGGACAACAGATTGCAGAGCAATCTCACCAGCAGTCTCCCCTCTCCGGCAGCAGAGTGATCCCCCAGTGATAAAGAGGCAGGCAGCTGGCTTTTCCACCTCCCTTGTAACTTTAATCAGCGAACAATGGAAGCTTTAATTGGGGAAATGAAGTCAAACATCGGCTCGCAGCCTTCTCGCCACGAGGCTCCCACACACTGCCTCTGCCTCCCGGAATCCCCTCGGAGACTGCAGAGTGCTGTAACGCACAAACAATCTCCAAACTGCAAATCACAGGCCCCAACAGTTCCAGAGTCAGATTGAAGATGGAGAACAAGCATGAAAGACATAAAAGAAGTGAAATATACGGTTTCAGGATCCATCCCGAAGTACACAATCACCATCCTGACCGGAAGAGCCCCAGTCTTTTGTCGAATGGTGCTGAATGTCCCTAACTGTTGCTCTGCCCATACTGGCTGTTTTGACCTTTCAGGCTTTGATATCCTGTAACTTCTTATTTTCAAATCCAAGTAAAGTATTGAAAATGTTTCCAGCCTAAATAATGTATAAAATAGTAGACAGGAACAGCTTATCAGCAGGAACTGATTGGCAGCAACAGGAGATCATCTGAGAAAGACAAAATTAAAGTTCCTGCAACCTATCTGCCATTTGTTAAGATTACCTGCTTCCATTTGAAAGGGCAACTGTAACTAAAGATATTTTGCACTGAAAATTGGTGGAACCGGGAGATGAAAACAGTATCAAGGTCTCTTTAAGGGTACCAAGGATCAAAGTGAGCAGGTCAAGAATTCTCTTTAACCAATTATATGGAAGGATTGTGAAATTAACAGCAGGAACTCCAAACAATGAAATTTAAATTTGAATGGTGAAGTCAGTACCAAATCAGAAACAGATAAAATGAAAGGGAAAGATAATTGGAATTAAAGATTTTAAAAAGATTTAACTTTTTCTTATTTTTCACAATTACGTAAAAACATGCAGTGAAATGGACCATCTGCATCAAATCAAGTTGTGAGAATTGTACTGGGAGAAGCCTGAAAATCTCGCCATGCTTCCAGCACCAACATAACATGCTCACAACTTACTAAACCCAACCTTACATCTTTGGAATGTGGGAGGAAACTGGAGAATCTGGAGGAAACCCACACAGTCACAGGAAAAACATAGTAATTCCTTCCAGAGAGTGGTGGGCATGTCTTGCAATGTACTGCTACTTCAAAACAACACTTATGCCAGTAGTGATAAACCTGATTCTAATTCTCATTTCGGACATGCTCCAACCCAGTAATTGACAGAAAGGAGAAATACCAATATCTTTAAACCTCCAGGAATCAAAACCTGAAGAAACAAGATTCCAGATGTTTAGTAGTTAGTTCAGAGCAGCAGGGAGTTGAACAAGCAGTAATTAACATATACTGTAACAAATGATTAAAAGGGTAATTATATTTGAAATTTCTCAACAACTTTCTCAGACTTGCATTTATTACTATTGTCCATTTGAAAAGTGAACTAGTCAGAAAGATACAGCTTGTGTACAGCTAGCCACTTGATCTTTGCATTTCATTCATAGCTGCTCTTGACGAAAGATGACTGCAAATTTGAGGACATCAAAAATGACAAAATAATGTGCAAGAAGCAAATAAGGCAGATGATTTCCCAAGATGGAGACCTGGGATATGACACATCTACAGGCAGTCCCTGGGTTACGTACGAGTTCCGTTCCTGAGTCCGTCTTTAAGTCAGATTTGTACGTAAGTCGGAACAAGTACATCTGGTATTATTTAGCGTCAGTTAGTCAAACATTTGTCTTAGTATATAGTATATATTTTACCTTTCTATGCATATAAAACACTTAAGAAACGTATGTATTCCGATAATTAAACCACTGTGTTGCTTAGTAATAATTGTAGCTTTCATCGGGGCAGGGCTTTTCACATGCTCCACTATTCTTATTTTATCCGTTATCCTTTAAAATAGTTCCGATCATTGACCTACTGTAGCCTAGCACTTTTCCAATGACCAATGGCGTTTCACCCCTTTCCAAACGCTTTATTATTTCCACTTTATTTTCAATCGCGATCACTTCCTGTCAACGGAACAGAAACACTGCGGGTGGCGGGTCCCGAGCTGCACCGGCTCCCGAGGTCCACTGGATCCTAAGGACCACAGCACTGAATTCCCTGGGTCCTAAACTGCACCGCACTGAGACAGGTTAAATAGGACAAGTGGGGGCTGTGCTGGGTTTGGGTATTTGATCCTCCGCAATATTCTGCTTGGGAATTTAAACTGGAAGCGGCAGTGTTTTTTTTATGAGGTGGAGTTGGAGCTCAACATCAACCCGGCACAGATGGTACAGGAGTTACTGGATGGACATCAACCCAGCACAGGAACAAACTGTTACTAAATCGAACTTGGGAACCTCCCGGCGCTGATTCCACTGCGCCACCAGATGACCGAAACGGGGGGGGAGGGGGGGCGGGGGCGGTGGTAGGGCAGGGTCAGGGTAAATCTTACTAAAAAAATTTAAAGCCATATACAAAGTTAAACACAACACAGTGTCAACTGCAACGACTTAAAATGGCGGACAGCGTTCTCCTTCCTCGGTCCGTAAGTACGAGTTGTCCGTGAGTCGGACGTTCGTAACTCGGGGACTACCTGTACTGGTATGCACAGAAGAAGCAGAAATCCAGTTCCTGAGCGTTGGAGCTGGTTGGTATTCCAGACCTAGTTGAAGCAAAAACTTCAGTGGAAGTACCCAAGAAGAGCAGGATAAGCTGCCTTAATGACTATCGTCCAGTAGCTCTTATGTCTACAGTGATAAAGTGCTTTGAGAGGTTATTTATGGATAGAATTGACTCCTGTCTCAACAAGGACCTGAACCCACTGTAATTTGTCTATCGCCACTTAGGTCTATCCCATTGGCTCTTTACGCTGCCTTGGATCACCTGGACAATATAAATACCAATGTCAGGATGCTGTTTATTGACTAGAGCTCAGCATTTAACACCTTCATTCCTACAGTTCTGATCAAAAAGCTCCAGAACCTGGGTCTCCCTCTGCAACTGGATCCTCGACTTCCTAACTAGAAGCCCGCAATCTGTGCAGATCAGAAGCAACATCTCCACTTCACTGACAATCTATACTGACAGATTTCAAGGATGTGTGCTTAGCCCACTGCTCTACTCACTCTCTACTCTCTGTGAAGCTAGGCACAGCTTAAAAGCCATCAATAAATCTGCTGATGACACAAGCATTGTTGGCATAATTTTAGATGAGGATGAGAAAGTGTACATGAGTGAAATATATCAGCTAGTTGTGTGGTGTCGCAGCAACAACCTTGCACTCATTGTCAGTAAGACCAGATTGTGGACTTTAAAAAGAGCAAGACAAGAGAACAGACACCAGTCCTCATAGCGGGTTCAGAAGTGGAAACAGTGACCAATTTCAAATTCCTGAGGCTCTAACCTGGACCCAACATACCGATGCACCTACAAGGAAGGCACAACAGCTGATATATTTCCTTAAAAGTTGGAGATTTGATATGTCACCAAAAGCACTTGAAAATTACTACAAATATACCATGGAGATTATTCTGGCGGGCTGCATCGCTGTTTGGTGTGGGGTTGTGGAAGTGAGGTAGCTACTGCACAGGATCGAAGTAAGTTGCAGAGAGATGTAAATTTAGTCAGCTCTATCGTGAGCACTAGCTTCCGTAATATCCAGGACAGCTTCAAGGAGTGACATCTCAAAAAGCTGGCATCCATCATTAAAGGCTCCCATCACCCAGGTCATGCTACCATCAGGAAGTGTGAAGCCACACACTCAATGATTTAGGAACAGCTTCTTCCCCTCTGCCATCTGAGGTCTGAATGGATATTGAACCCATGAATACTACCTCACTACTTTTTATATTTCTATTTTTGCAGTACTTAATTATTTTAAAGTTTAATACTTGCTGTAATACAGTTTTTTCTCTATTATTATATATACCATTGCACAGCTGCCACAAAGTCAACAAATTTTACAGTACAAACCCATGATATTAAACAGGACTCTGATTCTGAATTGGTTATCCCTATATATCTTTAAATGTCTGGGAAGGATTGAATTTCACCATTTCTGGAGTGACATCGACACCTTGACCTGCCACCATTTTCAACATTCCAACATAATCATATTCTCCATAAGTGAAAATCAGAAAAAAAAGCAGACACTGGAAATCCAAAACAAAGGCAGAAAGTAGAAGGACATCAAAGTAGAACAGAAGGAGAAAAAATTTCTTTAACCAGATGGTGGTGAATCTGTGGAATTCATTGCCATAGAGGGCTGTGCAGGCCAAGTCATTGGGTCTATTTAAGGCAGAGGTTGATAGGTTCTTGATAAATCAGGGCTTGAAAATTACAGGGAGTAAGCAGGGGAATAAGACTGAGAGGGATACTAACTCAGTCATGATGGAATGGTGGCCTAATTCTGCTCCTATGTCTTATGGCCTTATGTTAGAAACACTCATTTTACTGGCCACATTTTACTACTTCTGGGAATCAGGGTAATACCCATTCTCACCGCATTATTGAATTTATTGAAAACACTCCCATAAAATTGTGGTCAAGGGCCCATTACCAACAAAGTGCTTTGTTCGTTTGATATTTGCATAAAGGAGACACGAGTATCTGAAGGAAAAGAAAACAACATTGCACATCATTCAGAGCAGATGTGACAAAATTTGTAAACAATTACTTGTATGTCCTGCATTTGAGGGAATGACTATTGGATGAGGAAATGCTCTCATCACTCAGAAGGTCAAACCACATCAATGGAAAGAGAAACAGAGGCAATATTTTATGTCACAGATCCTTTGCCAGAACTAGGAAAGAGGCAAAAGCAAAGAGAGAAAAATGGAGTTAGTTCGAATACATCACAATGCAGAAAGCTTTGTTTTAATAAATGGAAAACCTCATTCCACGATAAACTATTTAAAACAGGATCTTTATTATCTTTAATCTACAGTATTTATGCGAAAGTCAAGTCCTTCTGAATGAAAGCAGTATTATGATACTCAATTGATAAGGAAAGTTTTGGTGCCCATGATACATGTGCCAAAAATGAAGGAACTGGAAGAAAAAGAGAGTGGTGAGGGTGCAGGGGCGCGTTTGCTGGTGAACTTCATGGTCAAGTGACAAAATCCAAGTTCTCCTGCTCAAAGAACAGCACCTTCTTTTAACTGGCATCTGTGTCTCATTATTGACATGATGAATAGTTACAAATTCAGATATCACAAGGGCAATAGCCAAATGAAATGGAGTCATTTTCTTCATCACAAACAGCATGTAGCTTCTGTTCAAGCGCTTTCAGAGAATTATAATCTCTTGAAATATTATGATACCTGTTAGATAAGTAAATCAATTTATTTCTAAAATTCTGCAAGATTTCTCTACTGATCTCAATGATTTTACGAATGACAAAGCCTTTGTTAAAAGTCAGAGCCATTTTAACAGCTTCCTAAACCATCCCAATGTAAGAAAAAATATATTTGGTAAACATCTGGCAAATCCATGGTTTCACCACTCTGCTCCAACCCTGTAACCTCTGAGATGATCCTAACCCTTTAATTCCAGCACGCCTGATTTTAATCACCCCATCAATGACTACCATTCCTTCAGTTATCAAGACACTGAATTCAAGCAATCCCCCTCTGCCTCTTCTTCACTTCCCTCCTTTGAGGTGCTCTTGAAAACCAAACTTTGAATCATCTGACCTGATATCTTTTTGTGGCTTGAAGTCATTCTTTGCTTGTAAATGCTCCTGTGAAACTAAAACAAAAAAAAATACTGGGAACAGGAATTGTCTAGGCAGCAATGTCATGCGGAGGTCAGCTTCACACTTTACAGCACCATTAACTAGTGTTCAATTCCCATTGCCAACTGTAAGTTCTTCCTATGACCGCGTGGGTTTCCTCCAGGTGCTCTAGTTTCCTCCCACATTCCTAGATGCATGGGTTAGGGTTAGTGAATTGCGGGCACGCAATGTTGGTGCCAGAAGCATGAGACATTTGTGGACTGGCCTCAGCACATACTCAGATTGTTTTGGTCATTGAATCAAATGAGTTTTTCACGGTATGTTTCAATGTCTCAATATGCATGTGACAAACAACGTTAATCTTTATCATTATCTCCATTTTTAGATTCAAATGTTCCTATGATATGTTTGTCTGCTAAATATGCCACATAGGTAACAGCGGTTGCAACTGTTGACAGGGAATGGTGGAAAAAAAATCAGGTAATCGAAAATAACAAAGATATTTCAGTCTTCATTTCATCACATCAGCCTTCAACTGAAAAAAAAAATGTTTGGGAGATTATTTCTCGGGGCCTTTGTTAAATGTGCCATGCAAATACAAGGCTCTGTTGTAAGCATGAGCTCGCTGCATTTTCTGTGGAAGTTTACTGTGCCAGCAATATGTCATAATCCATGAGAAAAAATATCAACACCCTCACCTCCAAGCAGGAGAAGAGGGAAGAGGTCAGAGATTAATGACTCACTGCTAAACATAAGTTACATTATCCTGTTCAAGGCCAATCCTGATCAAGTGACCTGCAATGGGTAGGTGACTCACTCAAAGCAAACCTGGTAGAAAGATCTCTGACAGCGCTGATTACTCAGAGTTACAATAACTGAGGTGCAGTACAGGAAGGACAGAAAGTTACCTCATCAGCTTGGATCAAGAAAAGGCCTTTGAGAGAATATCACACAAGTACACGATGGATACTGCAGCTAAACAGAGTGACCGTGGTGCATTGACATAAGTTGAATATTTTCCCATTAGTTCTGAAAATTCAATGCCCTCCAGCATTGAATGTGTGAAAGACTGAAAACGTGCCAGGGAAATGGTGCAACTTTGCTTGACACAAATGTGCATTGATATCAGATCTGTGGTAGATATTTTGGTAAAGACCATGGGTTGTGTGCTGTCGTAAAACAAATGTAAGTCGCTGTGAGTAGTGGAATGTGGAGAACTGATAGGCACCAAGTGAAGTTAAGAATGGATGGTGAATGGTGCTGACAATATGACCTCCTAAACATCAGCAAGACCAAGCGTAAGTTGGGCGACCATTTTGAGGAGCAGTGGCCCCCTCTCACGTCTATATACTGGCTCTCTTTGCTCTACACCAGGGTTTCCTGACTTTTTTTATGCTATTGTCCCCTACCATTGTCCATGGTCCCCAATGTGGAAATCCCTGCTCTACACTATTATGGTGAAATGCAATATGGCTGCTGGCATGAATGCATGCCAAATAAATAGAAGAGGTTTGATGGAACTATTAGTTGATACAAAAATCATTTTGATACAGGGTCTCACACTGAAGCCTCATAACAATATTAGAAATAGACCGTAAGACACAGGAGCAAAATTAGGCTATTCAACCCTTCAAGTCTGCTCTGTCAGCTATGGTTTATTTTCCCTCTCAACACCATTCTCCTGCCTTCTCATCGTAACCATTGACACCCTCGCTAATCTAGAACCTATCAACCTCCACCAATGATCTGGCCTCCACAGCTATCTGTGGCAATGAATTTCACATATTCACCACTTTCAGGCTAAAAAAACAGCTCTTCTTCTCTGTTCTAATGGGTTCTGAGGATGTGCCGTCTGGACCTAGATTCACCCACTACTTTATACTTCCTCTCCAAAACCAGTCTATCTAAGCCTTTCAATATTTGGTAGGTTTCAGTGAGATCTCCCCCTCAGACTAGTGTGGCCCTTCCAGTAACATACACAGCTGCAGCATAGTTTCCCTGCACTTAAATTCAATCCCTCAAAAAATAAAGGCCAACATTTCATTTGCCTACGTGATAACTTTGTGCACTGAAACCCAACCATCCCATTGGCTCCACAGATGCTGTTTGACCTGCTCAATTCTTACAGCAGATTGTTTCTTGGGCTGCGTCCTGTATTACACTTGAAGTCGTCACACTGGGAAAACCAACTGCCACTGGATGATGCGATTTGCGGAGCCACTGAGTAGAGACACCTACGTTTGCATCTACATTTACATTGGTGTCTATATTTGCACCTGAACCCCCCTAGTTCAGGCAGAAGAGTCTGACCCTCTTTGACCCAGTCACATCTTTGGACCAAAGACCTCCCTCTGTCAAGTCTGTGCAGTAACCAGTGCGCAATGGCCAGGTTGTGTTATTTCCCACACTGTTGGCTCATAAAATCATACAGCATATGGGAACAGGCCATTCAACCTGACTCACCTATGCTGACCAGTGGGAACATTTCTGTATCGACCTCTTTGCCCAGAATTTGGTCCATAGCCCTTTATGTCTAAGCAATTCAAATGTGTTTTTTTAAAATTTAGAAATAAAGCGCAGTATTCTGGCCCAACAAGCCCACTCCACCCACCTATACCCTTGTGACCAATTAATCTACTAACCTGTACATCTTTAGAATGTGGAGGAAACCAGAGGACCCAGAGGAAACCCACATGGGCATGGGGAAAATGTACATACCCCTTACAGAAAGTGGTGGAGTGAACACGTACTCAGTGGCCACTTTATTAGGTATACTGTACACCTACTCATTAATGCAAATATCTAATCAGCCAATCATGTGACAGCAACTCAATGCATAAAAGCATACTTATATCATCAAGAGGTTCTATGGTTCAGGTCAAACATCAGAATGGAGAAGAAATATGATCTAAGTGGCCTTGACCATGGAATGAATTTTGGTGCCAGATGGGGTGACGAGTGTCTCAGAAACTGCTGATATCCTGGGATTTTCACAAGCAAAATCTGAAGTTTACAAAAAATGGTGCAAAAAGTAAATTAACATCCAGTGAGTGTCAGTTCTGTGGGCAAAAATGTCTTGTTAATGAGAGAGGACAGAGGAGAATGGCCAGAATAATTCAAGCTGACAGGAAGGGAACAATAACTCAGATTATTAGTGGTGTGTAGAAGAGAACCTCTTAGGAGGTACGTAATACAGTGGCCACTGGGTGTTAGTCATCCCAAAAAGAGGAGATCCTATTTACTGCAGGCACCTGATGCCTTTACTGGCAAAATCGTAAGACACATTAGGGGAAGTCTTGTCCATAACTTTCTCCTTTTCCAATATGAGATGCAAAGAATGACCTATCACTAGGCAATGGTTTTTAAATGGTAATTATGTTATTTTACTGTGCTAATGTTTTGAGCTACTTAAATGTATTACACAATATAATCAGAGTTGGAGGTTTTAAACAGTCATACATTGCTTAGGCTGCCTACATTACATTGGCCATGGCATCATTATTTCACAGTTGTATGACTCACTGGAGATTCAATTTCAACAAAAAGCTGCTGCAATTTGTGAAAATGTATCCATGAAGCAAATGGGCGAAACGTTACAGACAATTTTGTGCGCGGTTTAGTGACTGTGAACTTTATTTCCAGATAAGTCTAGTATTGGCAACTTGTCATTAACCAGGCCTAGTTATCACTGAAATATTATCACACACAACCATGCAAATAAATGAGAAGCCTGCTGAAACAAACCACAACTGTGCTACTTGACCGGGCAATGTTTTTAGCTTATTGCACTGAGGGAATAAATAGCAAAAAATGCACAAATGTAATGTCAACCATATTTCAGCAAGGCAGAGCTGTATATTCTGCCAAATGCGTGTTGGAAAAACTGACACAAAAGAAATACACCTCCAAAAGAGGACAGTGAAAAGGCACAGTCAATAACATTTCAACAAATGGATGTTAGAAAGACCTCTGAGAAAGCATTAGCTGTCTAAAAATATGTTGCTTGATCTTAAAATAAGCTATTAATGCAAAACTGCTGGTAAATGACTTATCACTGAAAAGGCTCATAGGAGAATAAAATTAATGTGAATCTACACCAGATTGTTGTAGTCAGATTGCAAATATGTGGCATGCATCTTTCCAGTTAATATCAGTACTGTTGCATTTGTCTTGGTAGGTACCCTCTGTTGCATTTAAGTAGTCTTTATGATGCAAGAAAGATCACTGATTAATGTTGAGGTGAGGACACTGTCCTGAGCATCTCCTGCAGCAATGCCCCAGAGATGAATGATTGACCCTCCCCCAGCAACAATGTCCATCTTCCTCTGTGCTGAGTATGATTCCAATCCCTTGATTAACTTCAGCTTTACCAAGGCTCCTTAATGCCGTATTCAATCATCACCAATCTTGATTTCAAGGTCCACTCTTTTCACCTTGCATTGGGAGTTTAGCTCTTTAGTCCATACTTAAGCCAATAAGGGGCTGAGGTCTGATCCTGTTCAAAAGGCTTGGCCATTCTTATTCAAGCATCAGGCTCCCAATGAGTGTGGATAACTTCACTCACCTCAACACTGAACTGATTCTATAACCTAAGCACTCACTTTCAAGGACTCTACTATTCATGTTCTTTAAATACTTACAGTATGTATTAATTATTATCATTACTTTTTCTGCTTTGCACAATTTATCTTTTTCACATTGGTTGCTTCTGAGTCTTTGTGACTGGTTTTTTATTGATTATTTTTTTATTTCTTTGTTCTACTGTGAATGCCTGAAAGAAAATAAATCCCTATACTGTATATGGTGACATGTACATACTTTGATAATAAATTTACTTTGAACTCCGAACTTTGAAGTTGGCTGATGATGCAGTGACTTCTGTTAGATTGCTCATGCATCCAGTCAGAGCATGCTCACAGCAGAGAACAAACCCATCCTGTCCATGTTGCATCTCTATCGTCAACTTTCTAGTTCTGCACACCTTCCATTTTGCTGAAACCTTGTGATTTTCCATCATATATCACTTCAGTTCCCATTTGAAAGTCATAGTGAAACCAGCCTCCACCATAACAACTCCAGATTCCAACCCTGAAGACTTTTCATTCTAGTTCTCTTTCACTTTTGTCTTTATCTGAGACATCTAGTGCTTAACCCCTCCATCCAATGGAACAGGTTCCAACTGTCCATTCTGCCCTAACTCCCTTCATTTTATGTTCTTCTATCAAACCTCCTTCAGCCTTCTCTTCAAACTCTCTAATCCACCTTTGCAACTATAGTCCCTTGACCCGGGAACAAAATCCTTTCCAGAACCTCAACAGCCTTCCTACAATGTGGCGATCAGAATTGAACATAATATTCTAGTTGAGGCCAGACCAGCAAATGGATTCAACATAACTTCCCTGCTTTTATACTCCACTGATAAAGCCAAGAATTGTGAATGCTCTATTAAGCATGTTCTCAACATTCCCTGTCACCTACGTTGGTCAAAGGTTCTTTCAATTGTTTTGGTGGCAAGCTTTGCAGGATGTTGACATAGTGGATAAGTTGACACAAAAAGGATAAGTATATAGAGATTGTGTTGGTCAGGACAAATGCCAACAGTGTGCCAGCAGAAACAAGCTCAGCCCCAATATTTTCAGTACACAGACTCACACCAACACACAGATCAACCTGCAAAATGCTGAATCAGCAACTCAAAATAAGCACCTCAAAATTTTATGTAATTTTCATTGCATTTCACATGTCCCTTAAAGCATCACAACATGTCTTTTAAAGTCCCTTTAGCATTGACTTTATGTTTAATGCCATTCGAGTTGATTGAAGCAGTCTAATTGAAAGATATGCAAGGGCATCTTTATATTAAAGTAAACAAGGGTGTTCATAAACAATTTCACTCCACCCACTTCCAATTGTACCCCAGCAGTCACAGTGCAGAACCTATCAAACTTATCTCAAATGAAATTAATAAAAATATTGTTGAATAAACACTTCCAAGAATTATTACGTGAATAGTACTGTACTCTAAGAGCTTTCCAGCAGCAGTACTAGCATTTTGAATATAATTTCAAACCATTTGACCCGATGCACTTGACTTCCATCTGAAATGTTTTTGGTCTAAAAATAAACAACCTCAGCTCCATTTATTTTTTTTTCTTTTAATGGGTTAGTAATTTTTCACTGTCCTTCCCAAGAAAATATCACTCATTTCACTATTCCTGCTTCCAAAGATCCCCCCAGATTAAAAAAAAACTGCAGCTGCCTTTTTAAGCATCACACTACATTCGAAAGATGTTCCATTGACAAGGTGGTGAAACAGCATGGTGCATGGAATTGTAATACATTGGTGAGTTTCATTGTGTTATGTGACATTAATGCACACACGTTTGCAGCTAAAAATATTTCGGGCAAGTAGCATGGAAGGATTGAAGGAGAAGTTGAATGGGTACACAAGAGCAGAAGAATGGAAAGACTCACCCTGTGGCCACTTTACTAGGTACACCTGAACACCTGCTTATTAATGCAAATATCAAATCAGCCAATCATCTGGCGGCAAATCAATGCATAAAAGCATGATGCAGACATGGTCAAGAGGTTCAGTTGTTCAGACCAAACAGCACAATGGAGAAGAAATGTGATTTAAATGATCTTGACTGTGGAATTCTATGGATGTGTAAGAGACACCCTCATGGTATGCTGCCAACCAGGTGCCAAGGTTTGGGATGTCTCAGATTGGATCCACATCATTCTAAAGGGGGAGGTGAGCCACAGGAGTTTGTGATACATATCGGCACCAATGACGTAGGTAGGAAAAGGGAGGAGGTCCTGAAGAGACAATGTAGAGGATTAGGTAGAAAACTGAAAAGCAGGACCTCCAGGATAGTAATCTCCGTATTGCTGCCTGGGCCATGTGCCAATGAGGGAAAGAATAGGATGCGTGGCTGAGGAAGTGGTGTGGAGGCAGGGGTTCAGATTTCTGGACCATTAGGATCCCATCTGGGGAAGGTACGACATGTACGTATAAAACAGACAGGCTACATCTGAACCCAAGGGGGGCCCATATCCTCATGGACTGGTTTTCCAGGGAGGTTTAAATTTATTTGACAGGGGGCTGGGAACCAGAGTGACAGAGCTGAGGATGGGGCAGTTGGGAGGTAGATGCAGTGTTTAATGATCTTGTGTGGAAGGACAGGCAGATGATAAGAAAAAACTACAGTTAGTCAGATGAATTGAAGTGTAACATGGGGACAAAATTATATTTGAGCACACACAGTATACGGAATAATTTAGATGATCTGGTAGCGCAGTTAGTGATTGCCAGGTATGATACTATGGGCAACACTGAGTTGTGGCTGACAGTGGATCATAGTTGGGTGCACGGATATAATACTGAGTCTTTACAAAGGCATTTACGAAGACGGCACTTGGATTATTGTGAATAGCTTTGGGCCCCTTATCTGAGAAAAGATGTGCTGGTTTTTGGAGAGGGTCCAGAGGAGACTTACAAGAATAATTCCAGGAATGATAGTGTTAAGGCACAGAAACAGCAGGACTCACACCACCAGGTGCAGGGACAATAATTACCCCTCAACCATCAGGCTGTTGAACTAAAGGGGATAACTTCACTTGCCCCATCACTGAAGTGTCCCCACAACCTGCAGACATACTTTCAAGGATACTTCATCTTATGTTCTTGATATTTACTGCTTACTTATTTATTATTATTATTATTATTATTTCTTTCTTTTTCTATATTTACACAATTGTTTTCTTTCACACACTAGTTGTACACCCAATTGGTGCAGTCTTTCATTGATTCGACTATGGTTATTGGATTTATTGAGTATACGTGCAAGAAATGAATCTAGGGTTGTATATGGTGACATATATGTAGTTTGATAATAAATTTACTTCGAACTTTGAACATATGAGGAGCATTTAATGGCACAGGGCCTGCACTCACTCGAGATTAGAAAAATGAGGTGGGGAGCTCATTAAAACCTATCAAATTGAAGGGCCTAGATAGTGGATGTGGAGACAGTATTCCTACAGTGGGGGAATCTTGGGCCAGAGGGCACAGCCTCAGAATCTAGGGACATCCATTTACAACAGATATGAGGAGGAATTTCTTTACCAGAGGGTAGTGAATATGTAAAATTTACTGCCACAGACAATTGTAGAGGACAAGCCACTGGGTATATTTAAACCATAGATTTGATAGGTTGTTATTCAGTCAGAGTGTCAAAGGGAGAAGGCAGAAGAAAGGCATTAAGAGGGATAATAAATTAGCCATAAAGGAGTGGCGGAGCAGACTTGATGGGCCGAATGGCATAATTCTGCTCCTATGTTTTATGATCTTATGATTGTTGGTGCCCATCAGGGTGGTTGGAGTATATCGTATACTGCTGATCTCCTCGGCTTTTCACGCAGAACAGTCTCTGGAGTTTACAGAGAACGTTGCAAAAAAGAAACATTCAGTGAGTGGCAGTTCTATGGGTAAAAAATACCTTGTTAATAAGAGAGGTCAGGGGAGAATGGCCTGACTGTTTCAAGATGACAGGAAGGTGACAGTAACTCAAATCACCAGTGTTGTGCAGAAAAACATTTCTGAACTTACAACACATCGATTCTTGAAGGGAACGGGCTCGAGCAGCAGAAATCCACACCTGGTTCCACTCCTAATAAAATGGTCACTAAGTGCACATCGACAAGCTTGGTGAGAAGAGGCTTGTGTGGAGTAGAAACACCTAAGTATACCAGTGGAGCCAAATGACCTGGTTTTGCCCTATGTAGTCAATATAGTTCTATCTGATCAGAATTCCAGCTGAACTCCTCATGTCCCTCTAGAGAATCAGAGTCAGACCCTGATTGAATACATGTATCTAATAAAGGGTTTCAAATGAAATGTCAGAATGGTTACCTGTAATTTCATCATTCTCTGGTACAGAATTGTATTTTCTTTTAGTATTTTACGTGCTAATGAATTTTTAGATTAAGATTTGAAACTGTTCTTACTCTTTCCACTGCATTCAATTAATTTGGTTGTAATAACTGAAAATGAATTCCATACACAAATATTGAATTACCAATTAATTTCAGTTTTAAAGCATGGAGCACATTTATAATATTATTAATGGAAATTCTGTTTGTGTGCTATGTATACAATGGGGCACAATGTAAGCTGGGTTTTTTGGAGCTCTTTTTCATGATAGAAGCAGAGCATTGATTTTAATGCAAGCAGTTAAAATGGAAAGAGGGACTTACTGACCCCTTTCCATCCCTGATCTGACAAGATGCAATCTAAAATCTCGGGTGACAAGGAAATTCAAGCCAAGGTAGTGGATTCTCCTAGAAAAGGCTGATCTAGCTCTGATATCTGTGAAATTAACCTGAATCTTGAATGAGTCTGAAGTGAAATGAAGAAAGCTGAAATGTGTCTATGCGTGAGGATGGATTGTGATGGGGTCAGTGGTGAGTGAAGGGGAGGGCATCAACAGAGTGGTGAGTGAAGGGGAGGATGCTGATGTGAATTGTGAGGGAAAGAGTAAAGAGTTTTTTAAAGATTAGCTCTATCTGTCACATGTGCTTCAAAAGGGTTAGTACTTTGCTCTGGGTGTCAGATGTGGGAACCCTGGGAATCTTCCAGTCTCCCAGATGGCCACATCTGCACCAAGATGCAGCTCCTGAGAGACCGTGTTAGGGATCTGGAGCCTCGGCTTGAGGACCGACAGCTTATTAGGGAAAGTGAGTAGGAGATAGATAGGAGCTACAGGGAGTTAGTCACCCTGAGGCTGCAGGAGTTAGTTAAGTGTGTGGCTGTCAGGAAAGGGATAGGAAGAGCTCAGGTAGCAGAGAGCACCTCTGTGGCCACCCCTCTCAGTAATCGTTAACTTGTTTTGGACTCTTTTGAAGGGGAGGGGGTGAACTGACAGATGGCAACCACGGTGATCAGATCTCTAGCACTGAGCCTGGTTCCGTGGTGCAGAAGGGAGAGAAGAAGATGAGGAATGCGGTTGTCATATGGGATTCCATAGTGAGAGGAACAGGCAGGAGGTGCTGTCAGCCTGATAGATATACCCGCATGGTGTGTTGCCTCCCAGATGCCAGGGTACAGGATGTCTCGGATTGGGTGCAGTGTATTCTGAAGGGAGAGGGTGAACAGCCAGAAGTCTTGGTACACGTTGGTACCAATGACTTTGGTAGAAAAAGGGAGGATTTCCTGAAAAGAGAATTCAGGGATTTGGGTAGGAAACTGAAAAGCAGAACCTCCAGGGTAGTAATCTCTAGATTGCTGCCTGTGCCACGTGCTAATGAGCACAAGAATAGCATGATCAGGCATGTTAACGCGTGGCTGGGAGACTGGTGTAGGGGGCAGGGCTTCCGGTTCCTGGATCACTGGGGCATCTTCTGGGGGAGGTATGACCTGTAAAAAATGCACGGGTTACACTTGAACCAAAGGGATCCAATATCCTAGCAGGCAGGTTTAATAGAGCTGTTAGGGAAGGTTTAAACCAATTTGCCAGGGGGATGGGAACTGGAGTGATAGGGCTGAGGAAGTGGCAAACAGAAATACCATAAATCAAAGATAGCGTGCAACAGAGATGATATAAAGGACAGGCATGAAATGAAGCATAATCACAGCAGGTGGGGTGAGTTACAGAGCAATAGAGGCATGGTGCAATTAAAACAGAAAGCAACAAATACTGGACTTAAAGTGTTGTATTTGAATGCACGCAGCATAAGAAATAAAATAGACAATCTTGAAATTCAGCTACAGATTGGCCAAGTATGACATTGTGGCCGTCTCTGAAATTTGACTGAAGGTTGGCCGCCATTGGGAGTTGAATATCCAAGGATCTATGGTGTATCAGAAAGATAGGTTAGTAGGCGGTGTGGCCCTGTGTATAAGAAATAATATTAAATCATTAGAAAGGGATGATATAGGATCAGAAGGTGTAGAGTCTCTATGGGTTGAGTTAAGAAATGGCAAGGGTAAAAGGACCCTAATGGCAGTTGTATACAGGCCTCCAAACAGCAGCCGGGATGTGGATTACAAATTAAAGCAGGAGATAGAAAAGGCGTGTCAGAAAGTCAATGTCATGATAATCGTTGGGGATTTTAACATGAAAATAGATTGGGAATAGCAGGTCAGTACTGACCCTCAAGAGAGAGAATTCATAGAATGTCTAAGGGATGGCTTTTTAGAACAGCTTGTTGTTGAGCCCACTAGGGGATTGGTTGTTCTGGATTGGGTGTTGTGCAATGATCCGGAGGTGATATGAGAGCTTAAGGTTAAGGAACCCTTAGGGAACAGTGATCACAATATGATCAAGTTCACTTTGAAATTTGAGTAGGGGAAACTAAATTCCAATGTGTCAGTATGTCAGTGGAATAAAAGAAATGACAATGGCATGAGAGGGGAACTGACCAAAGTTGACTGGAAAGGGACACTAGCAGGAAGGACAGCAGAGCAGCAATGGCTGGAGTTTCTACAAAAACTGAGGGAAGTCCGAGACAGATATATTCCAAATAAGAGAAATTTTCGAACAGAAAACGGACACTACCTTGGCTGACAAGTGAAGTCAGAGCCAAAGTAATAGCAAAAGAGAAGTCATACAAGGAAGCCAAAGCTAGTGTGAAGATACAGGATTGGAAAGCTTTTGAAAACTTGCAGAAGAAAACTAAGCAAGTCATTAGGAAGGTAAAGCTGAATTATGAAAGGAAGCTGGCAACTAATATCAAAGAAGATACTGAAAGCTTTTTTAAGTATATAAAGGGTAAAAGAGAGTTGAGGGTAGATATAGGACCAATAGAAAATGACGCTGAAGATACTGTAATGAGAGATACAGAGATAGCAAAGGAACTTAATGCGTATTTTGCATCAGTCTTCACAGTGGAAGATGTCTGCAGTATACCAGACTGGGAATCAAAACCCAGCTGATGATCACTGGCACTGTGAAGCGATTGTGCTCACCACTATGCTTCCATGAAATAGCTACCACGAGAGGACACAGTTTTAAGGTGCTTGGAAGTAGGTAAAGAGGAGATGTCAGGGGTAAGTTATTTATGCAGAGAGTGTTAAGTGCATGGAATGGGCTGCTGGCGACAGTGGTGGAGGCGGATATGATAGGGTGTTTTAAGAGACTCCTGGATAGGTACATGGAGATTAGAGAAATAGAGGGCTATGGGTAACCCTAAGTAATTCTGAAGTACATGTTTGGCACAGCATTGTGGGCCAAAGGGCCTGTATTGTGCAGTAGGTTTTCTATGTTTCTATGTCGCTAGCATTGAGGGAAGGATGGGAGGGAGCTGCGATTGGGGGCGTGCAGTGAAGTAGAGTTGTTGAGATTGGAGGATGAGTGAAGGAAAGAAACCTGAGAATTGGGGAAGAGAAGGGGAGGAGGCCAAGGGGATTGAAGGGGAGGCTGCTGAGGAGTGGGTGGGAGTGAAGGGGAGGGTGCTGAGGTGGGGAGGGTAACAGTGTGTAGTGAGAGGGGATACAAAAGCAAGGGAGATGAAGAGTGGGTCCTAAGAGTAAGCAAGGGAGATGAGGAGGGGGCCCTGAGGGTGAGTAAAGTAAAGAGTTGGAGAAGGAGAGGGGAGGGTGATAAGTGAGGTGAGGGAGCTGAGAAGTAGGGTCTGAAGAGGAAGGTGATGAGTGGTGGGTGAAGGAGATGGGCAGGGGATGGGGTGTGAATGGGACCGAGCTGAGGAGCAGTGTGAGTTAAGGGGAAGATGCTGAGAAGGAGTGAGGGAAGAGAAGGGTTTCAAGAGGGATGTGCAGAATAGGTGACTGCATGAATAATAGAGAGGAGGTGTTCCTGTTATTTCTAATCTGCCACAAACTCAATAATGAAGGAGTTTGTTTTCACTCTTCATGGGCCTGGTAAACCTTAAGAGAAAGCGGAGCCTCCAAAATGCACTCAGACCCTCCCTCTCAGCATGTTCTCCTTCACCGACTCTCCCTCCCCACCCCTTGAACTACCGCCCTTCCATTCACTCCCAACCACTCAAATATTTCCTCTCCACACACCCTCACCTCAGCTAAATCAGTGTAACGGAGTCCAGTTTCTGATCATCCTGTGTCCTGTGTCTCTTGGCCTGTTACGCCGCTGGTGCTTAGGACAGCAATGAAGGTCCTCCATCTCTGGCAGTGTTCAGGGCTTCCTTCATCATGTCAGTAGCTCGGTTTTCACTACTGTCAGTCATGCGAGGTCCGGGTGGAGATTTAGGAATACCGTCACACTCAGATATAGAAGGATTCTTCATTGCTGTTTCTGTTACAGTTTTGTTTTAGCAGTGAGCCCTAAAATAAAACTCTGAACCTAGAGGGCTGGTGGACCACTCTTAGCCTGGCCTCTACCCTTTGATCTGCTTGGCATGGGTGACCTTACCAAGAGCCAAAGTATAAAGCCCTGAATCCAACCAACATAGCTCACTCGGTCATTGGAACTGTGCACGTCTCATAAAATGATAGAGAGGTAAAACATGGAAATTAAGGTCTTCTGGTCACCAAGTCTGACCCAACCATCAAACACACATTGTTTACACTAATCCCCACGTAACCCATTTACTGGCCACCCTCTCACCAAATGTTACCATGTATCTATTGAGAAAGGCAATGTACAGTGAACAATTAACTTAGCAACCCACATATTTTTAGGATCTCAGAGAAATGCGAACACCAAAAGAAAACTCGTGTGGGCAAAGGAAGAACAGCAAACTCCACACAGACAGACAAGAGCTTATTACGGATCCTGAGATTTGAAGATCCACAGCAGTGAAGCTCCTGGTGTACAACAGCTACCCATTTCAAACCAGTTCACACTTTGGCATCTATACCATGAATTAAATCTGAACAACATGGACACAGAATGCCGTGTGACGGAAATGGGGTGGAAATAAATCATCCCCACCCCAGGGCTCAACCTCTGAGGTTCTCTGCAAAACCAGAGCCCTTCCTTCCTCTTGGATACTCCCCTCCGCCATTAGGGCCAGGAATTTTTATCCCAACATTTTGTTCCTGGAACCATTCCAGCTGACATAATTTTAATGGGCAGTGAACTGCATCCCACTAACTTCCTGAATGACTCTGTCAGGAAGTGAGCAAGTGACATACAACTGAAGCCTGTATGTTAACACTGCTGAACCCATCTGTTCTTGCTTCCATACAGGCACGCGCTCATTCCTACCTTAAGTGAGTTTGAAGCCCTAGTGTAGACCTACAGAAAATTGTTGTTTATGACAGCATATTGAACAATGCTGTTCCATTTTGTCTAGAAGCATTTCAAACAGCGAGAATGTTCAGCTTCTGCTTTTTTACACAACAATCTTCAAAATATAGTCTGCAGCCTAGACAAAAACAAAATCACATGAGTGGAAAATCTATACCTGACCATTTCATTCATCCTCCAGATCTGCACAGTAATGCAATGTAGGCCAGGAGAGTTACAACAAATTAGTTTAGCAAAGAAATTTCAGAAAATTCAGGTGATGGCAAAGGAGCATCAAATATTATATCCACAGAATTACTCTAATTACAGTTGTTGTGATACTGTATGTTTTTTTTACATTCAAGCAGATTTTATTTCAATCCTGAATAAAGGAAATCTTCCCCCACACACTTTGATTAATTTGACATGCATGGAATGATTTTGTAGTTTGAGAAATGAGTATAACACAAAAAGAATCAAATTTACTTGACATGTAGACCAGATGGATTCAATATTTTAAAATCTAATGGGCATCATCTTTTCTCTTCAGACTGTTGCCCCTACAAAAGAACCCTTGGACCTGATAAATGCCTGGAAATGGGTCAAAATAAATTCAAAAACAAAAGTGAAGCCAGTCACAGAAGAAAAAAACTACTGATGCATGGAATGTACGATTTCTATGTGGATTCATAATAATCAATTTACTTCAGGGTTCTCCATCTCCAACGTATGACAGCAGGCAAGATGTGCACCCACATGGTGACATCGCAGATCAATTCAGATATGAGACTTGGAGGAATCAGGAGATTTTACATTGAGACGGCAACTAAATAACATGATTTCAAAATGATGCAAGCCTCACTTGATATACAGCTCATCTCAGGGACCTGTTCAAGAATGTTTAGATTAAAATATGTTATTTAATATTATTTTAGTTTTGGTAATTGGTGTTATCAATTGCCTTGTTGAGGCCTAGTCTGTAACTGCATTGCACAATGGGGATTGTTTGCTGTAAAAGGTATGATAGCTTGGAAGACTGAGAATACATCTGTTTTTCAGCACCAGAACTTGTGTACGGTATGTCTATACAGTTCAACAATGGCAGATGTTTGGGAAACTGAAAACCTGCAGAAAGAAAGGAGTATTGGAAGAAGTGTGAACTTTGAACCTCTACAAACACTCTACAAACACGAGGTGCATGATCCCCGTCAAAGGGGCCAATATGCTGAGCTGCAGATGGCCATGTATAATGAAAAGCTAATCATTTTCACCCAAGGCAACTTATGACCTTATGTGGTGATAAAAGGAGGAACTAGCCCACACTGGTGGCACATCTACAGGAGGAAAACTGATGTTATTCTTTTGTTCAAGAAAAGGAGTAGGGAATTATAAGCAAGTGGGAATTATTCAGTGGAGGGCACATTATTGGAAAAGATCCTTAGAAACAGGATTTATGAGCATTTGGAAAAACAGAGTCTGATAGTCAGCATAGCTTTGTTCAAAGTAAGTTTATCATCATAGTACATAAATGTCACCATATACAACCCTGAGATTCATTTCCTTGCAAGCATACTTAATACTCTATAAATAGAATAATAACCATAATAGAAGCAATGAAAAACCACACCAACTCAGGTTTTCAACCAGTGTGCAAAAGACAACAGACTGCGCAAATGCAAAAAGAAAGAAATAATAATAATAAATAAATAAGCAAATAATAACAAGAACATGAGATAAAGAATCCCAGAAAATGAATGCATAGGTTGTGGGAACATTTCAATGATGGGGCAAGTGAAGTTGAGTGAAGTAATCCCCTATGGTTCAAACACCTGATGTTAAGGGGTAATAACTACTCCAAGACCTAGTGGAATCCTACAGCTCCTGTACCTTCTTCCGAATGACAGCAGTGAGAAGAGAGCATGTCATGGTCACTGGAGGTCCCTGATGTTGATTGGACGGGTAGGTCGTGTGTAACAAGCCTGAGTAAATTCTTTGAGGATGTAACAAACCACATTGACAAAGGTAGGGCGGTGGATGTAGTAAATATGGGTTTTAGTAAGCTGCTTGATAAGGTCCCCCATACTAGACTCATTCAGAAAGTTAGGGCACATGGTTTCAGGGAAACTTGGCTGTACATATTTAGAGTTGACTTGCCCATAGATGGAGTAGTTTCTGCCTGTATGTTGGTGACCAGTGGGACCTCTGCTCTTTGTGATTTTTATAAATGGCTTTAAAGGGGTTACAAATGATGGATGCCGTGGATGACTTTGTTGCATTTGGTTTATCTCAGGCCAAACAATGCAGCAGGAGGCAAATCTTCTACCAACTCATGATGTACAGTAGATCTAAGTGCTCAAAAAGAGGGCATGGAAGGTGAGACTATTGCTAAAGGTCGCTGCATTTTCTGCAGTCGGAACCCACATCCCGCCCTCACTGTAGCTCCCTTCTCCTTACCTCCAGGGTTCTCCGAACCACACCATTGCTGTACGTGATTATTTTCTTGCTTTGTTTCCTGGCTGGGTCTCTGCATCTCCATATAATACAAGCTAGACTCTCATCACCAGCACCCTAAACAAACCTAGAAGACAGGAGAGCATCCTTAACGTCATGCATGTCTTTGCTTAAAGAGGCCCATGACTGTTGGGACAATCTTTCTGTATCTGTTTTAACGGTAAGTTGTACATCTGCAAAATGCCCTGTTAAGATTAAATCCCAGAAGATCTCATTCAAGTTTCTTCACTTAAATAGGCTAAACAGTTACAGGCTTCTCCGGGCAGTCTGAATTAACTACAATATTTAGCAGTTGGAGATATTTCCAGAAACACTGATACTTGTGTTGGTTCTCTATTTTTGGTCAAACATGTCCAAGCATCCTGATCACCAGCATCAAACATTTCTGGTGAGTGATGTTTTTCTCTTTATTTCTCTTTATTTCACTCATTAGATCGGTAAGTCATTCCTAGGAACATAAAATAGCAAAGCAAACAAAAAAAGGGGAAAATGAATTGATTTGCCGGAGAGGGAAAACAGCTTCAACTGCAGCTTGTGAATTAGTGCAAGGTCACAGAGACTTAGGACAGCCATTCAGAGGAAATAATTGACCATTTTTTATCTAATAATCAGGAACATCTTAGCATCAGCTGGCACAATAAATCAGATTTATGGAAATAATTGTTCCCTGGGCCTTTGAAACTGGTACAAGAAAACCGCAGACTCTAGTGTTATAAGAGAATTTCCACCAGATGAAAGGACAAGTTACAAATAACTTCCTGAGTGACACAACTCTAAATCAAACACTTCCACTGTTGAGTACACGAAGCAGTACAAGCAAACAAAGCATCTACTTTGCAAACCACCACACACGGACTTTACAAATTAGTAGTAGCTTTAAATTTCTGAACCATTGACAATATGAAAATGATTGGAAATTTACATTAAGCATTAATCTGATTCTTCTTAAGTAAAACTCACCGTTTAAATTATTCATGCAAAGAGTACTGAATCCCAGCAAACAGAGGAATATACTGATTGTTTGCAGTTCTCATCTATTATTCCTTAATTCAGAATCAGAATCAGGTTTAATATTACCTGAATATATCATGAAATTTGTTAACTTTGCAGCAACAATACAATGCAATACATGGTAAAAATATTTTTAAAACTGAATTAAAGTGAGTGTGAGTGTGTGTGTGTGTGTGTGTGTGTGTGTGTGAGTGTGTGTGTGTGTGTGTGTGAGTGTGTGTGTGTGTGTGTGTGTGTGTGTGTGCGTGTGCATGTGTGTGTGTGTGTTAAATGGTTAAGTTAAAATAAGTAGTGCAAAAACAGAAATAAATAAGTAGTGAGGTAGTGTTCATGGGTTCAATATCCATTTAGGAATCTTATGGCAGGGAGAAAGATGTTCCTGAATCACTAAGTGTTTGCCTTCAGGCTTCTGTATCTGCTTCCCGATGGTGAAAATAAGAAGAGGGCATGGCCTCGGGGGATGTGGGTCCTTAATAATGGACTCCTTCCTGAGGCACCGCTCCTTGAAAATGGTTTGGATACCATAAAGGGTCGTATCTATAATGGAACTGACTAATTTTACAATCTTCTGCAACTTACTTCCTTACTTTCTGGCCCATTGAAGGAAGGAAGGAAGGGAGGGAGGGGGAGAGAGGGAGAGGGAGAGAGAGAGGGGGGGGGGGAGAGAGAGAGAGAGAGAGAGAGAGAGATTTCAAAAAATATTAAGGCACCTCCACATGCCCATTTGTGAGAACCCATTATCTAATCATGAACATTGGCATAGTGAGGATTACCAACTATAGTCCTTTCCCAGCATAGAAGAGCAGTGATTACAAATGGCAGGCATAGTATGGGTCTGATGGAGTTTCCAATACCAAATCTCTCTCTCTGAACCTTTAGTGCCTAGGTGGCACATGGAGCCTCACCAATACCAAATACCATGACCTTAAGATCAGAAGAGTAATGGGCAGCGAGGTGACCTGTTAGCTCTCTACGGCGATGGCCCAGTTCAGCCCTGACATCTGGTTTTGCCTGTGTGGCAGTCTGCAAATCCTGCTTGCCCACATGTCTGCCCAGCCCAAAAAGCTCACAGAGCACCTGATTTCTCCTGCATCCCGAAGGTTTGCAGGTTGGTAGGTTAAATGGCTCGAGTAATTTGACACCAGTGGGGTAGGTGAGCAGCAGAATCTGCAGACAGCTGATGGAAATGTGGTGGGCATAAAGAAAAGGGATTATTGGACAAGCAAACACGAGGAAATCTGCAGATTCTGGAAATTCAAGCAACACACACAAAATGCTGGTGGAACGCAGCAGGTCAGGCAGCATCTATAGGGAGAAGCGCAGTTGACGTTTCGGGCCGAGACCCTTCGTCAGGACTGACAAAGGATCTCGGCCCAAAACGTCGACAGCACTTCTCCCTATAGCTGGGTGTTTGATGGTCAGTGCAGTCTTGATGTGCCAAAGGGCCGCCTTTTATCTGTGCTGTATGACTCTATAACTAATAAAAATAAATGACCAGTCTGTCAGTCAGCTGACACAACATTTTCCAAATGAGAAATATAAATAGCTACAAACAAACTTTCAAAAATAGGAAACTGTGACTTGTCACCTTTTCTGAAGATGATGAAGCAAACTCTCTCTAACATGTCGTTTTTATGATGTTATCATTAATCTAACTCAGTTGTTTACATTTTTTAAAACCTGATTTTAACCAGGCTATATACCAGCTAAAAGCTTGTGGCTCTTCTATCATCTCCAATGCATCATAAATATGACACCACCATATTTTAACTCCAAATGCTACAACCATTCTCAAACACAAGAGATTCTGCAGATGCTGGTAATCTTAAACAACACACGCAATGTGTGTAGAACTCAGCAGGGCAGGCTGCATCAATGGAAGGGACTAAACAGTCAACATTTTAGGCTGAGACCCTTCATCAGGAAAACTGCTCTCAAGACTGCCTGCAAAATCAAGAAAAACTAATCCCAAGAAACCAGGATTAGCTCTCAGCCATAGATCCCACAACCTCATGATGACTTGCAAATTGGCCTTACAGAAATTCTCTTATGTTCCATTATTAGAAATATTTCTGTTTTTCCTTTGAGAAGGAATAAGATTTAAAAGGGTAGCAGAAACCAGAGTAACAACCTCCAGAAGCACCTGTAAAGTCTGGAATCCAAAGGTTCTTTTTTTGGGGATGGGGTTGAGGACATGCTATAGTTCTGAAAGCAAAGTAGCACAGACTTTGAACTAACTTCATGGAAACTTGGCAATGGCTTCCACCCACCCCAAGCCCCACTCCCAAGAATTCCATATCAAGTTAAAATCAGGCCTTAAATCTTTCCTTGATTTATCATATAACGAGGAGCGAGCATGCACTTTCATTTGTTTTGGGTAGACAAGATTCTTCTTTAACTAAAGAAGTAGTCTCTAGAAATTCAGTCAGTGGTACTTTGTTAGTATCTGCAGATTAGTAATTTAGTTGTACTAGTAAGTAGTAAGAGATGGATAATGGGATTTATATAATGAATGCGATTTAATGTCAACAAGATCATTGATGCAGGCGATAAAAAACTTCAGTCACATCCACACCATGTAGTGGTGCCCTTAAGCAAGAAATAAATCCTCTGATGGTAATTGCTTGAACATTGAAGATGAATAGCCTATAAGACATTTCTATAATGGAAGGAATGTTAGTGTTAAAGAATCCCTTGATTGGAAACTTCATGTGTGCTTTGCGCTTCACCAAATCCCTCAAGCAGCTGGCCTCCCCAAGATGAAAAAACCTGTCCTTGTTACTGTATGTGTGAGTGATGCAGATATTCAAATGAGACCAAGCACTCAGCTCCAACATTTTGGAATCCTGTTGGTACAATATGATTTGAAGTACACAAATGCCAAATGTCATTAAGTCCTGAGGTTCTATCTGTCCCTAATGTTGGAAAGGATGGATCTGCCCTCATTGTCACATAGTGTTCACTTCAGTTGTATTTTGCTGCACTACCTGTCCTTCATGAAAAGTCCTTTCAGAAGAAGATGTTTTTACCACAACTCCAGCCATCGAATACCCTGCCGACGCTGTGGGAGAATGACAGGATGGATTCTGTGGGGTGGTTTCCAGAAAAGATTGACAACAGCCATTTTTTAGAAGTTTGCATTGCCAGAACTCATGAACATGTACCAAGACCGTGTGTGGTCGGAGTGAGAGGGAACTTCACTGTCAGATCCTTCCTGCACAGTCAGTAACTCGATCCCAGTCCACGTTTACCATATGATGGCTGTGATGTGGATGGCACAATCGTCCACCTCTGTATGGACTGTGCATTTATAAAGATGGTTTTGGAAGAGTCCTTGTCCAAACTCATCCTGAGCAGCTGCGTAATTGAGAGCTTTTGGTCATTACGCTGTTCGAGGCACAGACATCAAGTGCTGGTTCAAGGTCATCATCATGGTGAAAGACATACTTTGGTCTGTCTGAAACATGTTGGTTTTCTACTGCAATGAGATATCTGTAAGGGAATGCTGTCTTCCCTCATCAAGGGATCAGAAGTGGAAAGGGTGAACAGTTTCAATTTCTGGACTGTCGACATCTCTGAGACTCTATCCTGACCCCATCAGATTGATGCAATTACAAAGAAGGCTGTATTTCATTAGGAGTTTGAGGAGAATTGGTATGTCACCAAAGATACTTGCAAATTTCTACACGTGTACCCTGGAGAGACTGGATGCATCATCGTCTGGTATGAAGGGGCCACTGCATAGAATCCGAAAAAGCTGCAGAAGGCTGTAAACTTGCCAGCTCCATCATGTGTACTAGCCTACCCAGTATCCAGGGCACCTTCAAGAGGTGATGTCTCCAATACTTTATTAAGGACCCCCATCACCCAAGACATGTCCTCTTTTCAATGCTACCATCAAGGAGGAGGTACAGAAGCCTAAAGCCACACACTCAATGTTTCAGGTATATCTTCTTTCCCTCTGCCACCAGATTTCTGAATAGACAATGAACCCATGAACACTACCTCAATATTTTTCCTCTATTTTTGAACTACTTATTTCATTTAATTTTCTATATATTTAGTTCTTATTATTAGGTATTGCAATGTATTGCTGTCACAAAACAATAAATTTTGTGACATACGCCAGTGATATTAAACCTGATTCTGAATCTCCTGACATATTCCAAGCTAAAGAATTACTGCCAATGATTGGTTGGATCCTGTACAACAACCCCACAAACACTAAGGCCACTGCAGTGCTCTGTACACAGAACATATTAAATATAAATACTCAACATTATGAATGTATAGGCTGGACACTGTGAAGATATAGTAAGCTATGCATAGTCTTTTATATTTCTTGTATACTGTGATTCATAAAGTTTAGATTTTAAATAAAACATTTTACTTGAAACGAATATACATCACAAGAAAATGAGCTGTGACATACTGCTGAAAATCATAAGCCTGGGGAAGCCTTAGGGTTCATATTCAATCATTCCTTTTATTGTCTCAAACTTAGTGCTTCCAGGATCTTCCTCTTGTGAGAAGCCATGGTACATGGATTGGTAACTGCCTCGCCCACTCTGCACATGTTCGCACTTGTAATGAGTTCCCTCCTGTCATTAGACGGGAAAGAGGAACATGAAGCAATAAGGAATAAGAAAAAATCCCTGAGAACCAACTATCCAGGGTAACTGGTCTGTAAACGTCTGGCATGCAATCAGCTGGTAAAAATTTTTTTAAAAATTTGCTGATACTGGAGATAGTAACAAGCAAGTTAACATTTCAGATTGAAGGCCCTTTGTCGGAAGAGGGGTCTAACAAAAGGTCAGTCAATCTGAAGTAAGTCTGCTTCTCTTTCTATAGATTGCCTGACCTGGTGAATTAACAGCACCATCTGATTCTATTTATTAAAAGAAGAAAGATAGCATTGTTGTGTCTGTACACAGCTACATATCAATTAAATAAAGGCATGCATGCGAGAGATGGCTTTAACTGGTGTATTCACATTGTAATGAGAGAAAGAGAGAGCAATGTCCATGTGGAGACAACAGCACATGCACAGATAACAGATCAATGTGTAGTGCTAAGGGGGGTGTCATTGCTCTATAAGATCCATACATTATAGAGGTAGTGGTGGAACTTCTTTATTCCCCACACTAGACTAAGGGCCTCTCTGCCTATATGTGCATGGCAGCTACTTGTGTTCATCAGTAATCTTGAAGCAAACACAATTCACTTCCAGACCCATCTTTCATAATGTGTGACAAAATGGCTCCAATGCCATAAGGGAGTGAGCTGTTCATCAGATGTTATTAGTCTCTTTGTTTTCTTGAATGCTATTCCACATCTTTCTAACCATTCCCTGCTCCTGTCTGTAACAGTGCATTCAATGGATGCAGCACTGTAGCAATGTTTGAGAGAAACCAGTGATAGAAGTTTACAAGGCCCAGGTATGACCTGAGTTGTGACACATTTTCCATTTTGGGTGCCTGTATACCTGCTTCAGTCTTCTGTTGTGACTTGTGTAAGCCAAGCTTGTCAATGACATGTCCACGATATGAGAATTCATGCTTGAAAAACTCACATTCTCTCTCTTTGCATGCAGACCATACTCACTCAACCTTGTGAGCATTTTACCAACATTCTGGAGATGCTCTGTATCATTTTTGCCAGTCACAAAATGATGTCATTGTGTTCTTGGGATATCTTGGAGCACTTATCCATTGCTCTTTGTCTAATTGCTGGGGCTGATGGAATGCCAAAGACGAGACGATTATACTGGTACAGTCCCTTGTGAGTGTTTATTGTGAGGAACTTCCTGCTTGACTCCTCAATCTCCATTTGCAGATTCACTTGTGACAAATCAATCTTTGACAACCTCTCCCCCACCTACCTCAGATACAAAAATGTCTTCTATTTGTGACAGGGGTTACTGCACAGCTATGCTCGCCTTGAAATCCCCACATATGCGAGCAGTTCTAGCCTTCCCATTCTTGATCACCAGGACAATGGCGTGGCCCAAATATCTCCAATCAACCTTGGAGGAAGTTCCAGATGCCTCCAAGCTTTGCCGTTTAGTATCCACTTCAGGATGTACTGCAGGAGGTACCGGATGCACTTTGTAGAATCTTGGTGTTGCTGTTTCCTCTAGTTCAATTCTAGCCTTCATATCTTTGAGTTTACCAATCCTCTTCTCTAACACCTTCTCATTAGCATTACCATTGCCTGTTGATGTCACACACAGAGCTTTGATTGAGTGCTTGGATTTTTCTCAACCATTCACATCTGAAAAGTGCTGGCCCTCCACTTTACAATACGTAAAGTTCTAACTGCTGTGTTTGGCCTCCATACATCACCTTCACTTTCATTTTGCCTCTGGGAGACACTTTTTCACCTGTGTAAGTCTTTAGCATCACTGAGGTCTTCTCTAATGGTATTTTAGAAAACAGTCTATTGTAGTCAGCCTCTGGAATTATAGACAAAGCTGATCCTGCATCTAGGTCCATTTTCAGCTTTACACCACACATATCTATTGTGATCTATATTATACTGTGATCTGCTTCAGTAATACTATGCAGTTCTAAGCACGACAGTTCACCTTTGACAGACGCTGTGTTGTCTGATTCTGTTCTGCATTCAGTAACTATGCCTTTGCGTAGTTTTGTGTTTGAGATGTAGCCCCCTGGCACGCCTCCGGCTCGCTCAGCTCGCTTCCGTCTAGGGGGAGCAGCCTTTGGCCCCGCCAAACTGGGTAATCAACTTGTGTGGATGCTGTGTGATGTCCCCAACACGCCAAATAACAGACAGTACACCGTATGTGATTAAATGGGTTCACTTTATAGACATTACTAGAACTAAATGATTAATAACAATACAGTGTATATGAAGGAAAAGTAAATAAAGAAAAGGCGCCAAAACTTATCAAAGTCCAAACCACTTTGTGCACAACCGTTGGACTTCATTTACCGAAGTCTTCTGGCCACCATTCGATCCCCTCAGACCTCCTTGACTCGTAGCTCAGGACCACCTGAAGTGATCAACCAAGCACCCCCGGCACGTCTGTCTTCGTCTCCTCTCCTCGTCGAAAATCCTGGCCTCAGACCCCCGCTCGGGGTCCGTTCCGTCGCCCAGCTTACAGCATCGCGTCCTCTTTCTCTCACCCCCTCGCGCCGACTCTCCAAATGCCCACCAAAAATAGCTTACAGACCCAGAAAAGAGAATAACATTAATCCTAATTGGTTAACCAATGAATACAATCTCCATTATCAGCAACTCTAAACCCAAACAAGCTGCGAGAGAAAACACTTATCATAACAAAGAAGCATTCCTACTTTTAACAAAACAAAGAAGCCATCTTGATTAACATACGCAGTAACAAAGAAAAAGAAGAAACCCCTTACACTCTCCCCCCACCAAATTTAGTCATGTCCTCATGACTGCTAAATAACTCGCCAACCCTTCCTGCCAACACACACCCTAACCCAGGCACCAACAGTGGCATTGCGCCCCAAACAGTAGACCTCACGCCCTGTTCCTCAGGCGCTACATAGGTCAATTTATCTGGGAATTTCCTAACCCTCCAAGACCTCCATACCCCCTCACCTAAACCCTTCAGGCTCAGACACAACCGGGGATATCTCGGGTCTGCTTGCCAACTCCTCTCTCAACCTCTCACTCGTGCCCTCACTGCAACTCAAAGCCCTCTTGTCCCGTGACCCGGGCCCCGCTGTAACCCAGGCTGCCCACAGCTAGCCCTCCCCACTACTCCTGACTCAGTGGGAGAAGGGCTAAAGGTCTCTTACTCAATCAAGGGGAAGTTAGAAAAAGGCATCATGTACCACCCATCCAGCACATCATCCTTCGAATCCGTAGTCTTCCTCATTTCTGCGATCGGTAGCTGCTGTTTGATTTTCTCCAAACTGAAACCACTTGGCCTGGACTGCTCCTGCAGCCTCTTCAGCCTCCTGCAATCGAGATGTCAGCTTCTCCTTTGGCTCCTCCAACTCTTGCCACAGCCTCAGCGGTTCTGACTCATGCTTCATGTTCATCTCCATTTGGGACGCAGTTACTCCACCAGCTTCTTGCACCCTGACCTGAAAAGCAGCAGTTAAAGATAGGTCAGCCTCCAGTTCAGTGTTCACTGAACTTATCTCCAGTCTTTTCTTCCTAATGACTTCTTCCAGGTCAACTTTCAGGTTTTCCACTTCATTGGAACTGTCGATGGTCATCTTTAGGTTCCCTTCAAGCTTCCACTTCCCTCTTCCGAGATCTGTCCACAATTGCTTCACCTCCGCAAACTCCCCTCTCCAGGCTCTCGGTTTGCTGTTACTTTTAACCAGACAACTTTCTTAGGTTTCCCCAACTTGTAAGTCTTCCAACTGGTTCCGGATCACTTTCCTCAGTCTCTCCATCTTTATTTCAAACTTGATTCCGTAGAGACAGTCACTCACGAGCTGCAACCTTCGCCAGACCTGGCACGTGTCCAGAGAAAGCTTTAGCTCTTTCGTTCTCAGCCACTCCTGCAACAGTCTCGCTTCAGATTCTCCCGAGGCAAATACCAGAAGATCACCCACATGCGCCAAAACCCCAAACACCTCCACATCCCCCATGGTCTTCCACATGCCTCGTGGGAAGGTTGCAAGGGCTCCGGATATGCCCTGTGGCATCTTTTCAGACCGGAAGAATCCTAGGGGACCTATAACGGCCATCTTCTCTGTGTCGGCCTCACTCATCGGGATCTGGCAACATCCACTCCTCAGATCCAGCACCTTAACCCACTTCGCACCACTCAGACAGGTCATCGCCTCTTCGGCCCTCAGGGCCGTATTCTGGTCACTGACAGTGCGCCTCTTCAAAGCACTATAATCCACACACATGCAGCCTACGTCTTCCACGGCTGCTGGGGCCAGTTGCCGCAACCTCTCTCTCACCGAGATGTCTTCAGCGGTCAACTCCCCTCCCTCGTGGTATATTGGAGCGTCCACTAAGAGGGTCTCACCCTCAGACACTTTCCCCAGGCTATACCACCACCGGCTCTTGTTTGAATTTGGTACCAGCCCAATGCTGCTACACACGTCCTCACAAGTAGCTCGAAACTCAGGGTGCATCAATAATGCCTCCAAACAGCGCTCACCCTCCTCCTCCGGGCAGGTCCCCAGGTGCCTCCTCACCAGTAGGGTGTTGGTCCCCTCCAGAATTGAAACGCTGCCGTCTCAACAGTGTCTGGACACATCAGCATTAACAATTCACGAACCTCAGGCACCCTCACATTGGCCTCTAAAAACTCCATTTTCACTGACCAATAACCGTTGTCTGGATAATCACCGGCACTGGTACTCCAAATCTCCAGTGCCCTTAATGACATCAAGGATAAATTCTTCCAATACCGGTTGTAAAACGAACTGTACAGCAATTTGACTTGCACCCCAGTGTCGAGGATGGCTTTAGCATGGCTTCCATCCATCCGTAACGACACCCGAGTGCGTGGTCCCTCTAAGCCTTCAGGAATAGGGTCTGTTCCTTTCGGGAGTTCCTTGGTACATTGCTGGGAACGTGCTCCCCCAGAGACCCCAAGCCGTTCCCCCACTGGGCCTCCTCTAAGTTTCCCGACACCTCTCAGATCAACTGAACAACTGAGGGAGGAGCTGATCCCCTTGACAGATCCCCCTGGCACTGCAAGCAATTTATCTGCCCCCCTAGCCAAAGAAGATACCCTGAAAACTTCCCACCAATCTCCTGCCACAGATATGATAAGCCCCCCAGCTGCGGCATTTGATTTCCAGTTGAACCAAATGCATTTTCCCACACTTTCCCATAACTGGCAGCTGTCACTTCGAGGTAATTGGACCAGACAGTTCTAACAACGTCACCAGCCCACCTACTCAAACTTCCAAACAATCCCTGTCGCCTTCCCTCAGCCAAGCACTGCCACTCACCCAACAACTGAGAGGTCTGCTCCGCCCCTTTAGGGCTGGACATTGTTCCAACAACCGGGTGGAGCCTACTATTGCTGAAACATCCCAACCTGCCATTCCTCGCTGTCCTAACAGTACGGACAGCCCATGGTCCCACCACCATTTCGTCAGCGCTAGTCTGAACATGAACAACAACCTCCAGGCTACCAACAGCCACCCCACCCAACACGCATTCAGTGATAACCAACAGAGGCACACCAGCTTTTCGTCCCCGCAGCCTGCATAATTTAAAGAGGGCGATCACGCAGAATTCCACAGAATGCAATCCCGGATGAGCCCCCACAATGTAGCCCCCTGGCACGCCTCAGGCTCACTCAGCTCACTTCCATCTAGGGGGAGCAGCCTTCGGCCCCGCCAAACTGGATAATCAGCTTGTGTGGATGTTGTGTGATGTCCCCAACACGCCAAATAACAGACAGTACACTGTATGCAATTAAATGGGTTCACTTTATAGATCTTACTAGAACTAAGTGATTAATAATGATACAGTATATATGAAGGAAAAGAAAATAAAGAAAAGGCGCCAAAACTTATCAAAGTCCAAACCACTTCGTGCACAACCGTTGGAGCTCAATTAACGAAGTCTTCTGGCCACCAGTCGTTCCCTCAGACCTCGACTCGCAGCTCATAGCTCAGGACCACCCGAAGTGATCAACCAAGCACTACTGGCACGTCTGTCTTCATCTCCTCTCCTCGCCGAAAATCCTGGCCTCAGACCCCCGCTCAGAGTCTGTTCCGTCGCCCAGCTTACAGCATCGAGTCCTCTTTCTCTCACCCCCTCGTGCCAACTCCCCAAATGCTCACCAAAAATAGTTTACAGACCCAGAAAAGAGAATAATATTAATCCCAATTGGTTAACAAATGAATACAATCCACAGTATCAGCAACTCTAAACCCAAACAAGCTGCGAGAGAAAGCACTTATCATAACAAAGAAGCATTCCTACTTTTAACAAAACAAAGAAGCCATTTCGATTAACATACGCAGTAACAAAGAAAAAGAAGACACCCCATTACAGAGACTTTTCACTGGGTTGTGCTTTTTGTCGGCTTTGCACACTTTCTCTATGTGACTTTGTCTGTGACACTTTCTGCAGACTTCTTTGAACCAACAGTCAGTTGCATCATGGGAAGATTACCACATCGATAACATCTTTGGCTTTTTGCACCATTTTCAGGGACATTTTGTGCATTTCACATTCTAGCCTCCTTTTCTGTAGTTCTGCTGCATCCTTTGCTGCAGTTTCTAACGATATTGCAATGGTCAATGCCCGTTCTAACGTTAGGTCTCTTTTGGATAGTAGCCTCAATTGAGTTCTTTGACTGTGCATGCCACATACAAGCCTGTCCCCTAATGCATCAGAAAACCCATCTCTAAGGTCACAGTATTAGGAAAGTTTGCACAGCTCTGCAATGTATTCAGAAATGCTTTTATTTTTTGACTGGATCCTTATGTAAAATCTAAAAATCTCAGCTATTACCAGCGGTTTAGGGCTCAAGTGATTTTGTAAAATTATAACATTTTGACGAACATCTTGCTTACTGACCTTGCAGGCATTATTAAGTTGTGTAAGAGACTATACGTTCTTGGGCCCATTGAACTAAGAAGTGTAGGGGCTCTCTTTCGCTCCTCCACGTTGTTTGCTTTACAATACAGTTCAACTCTCTCAATATACGACTCCCAGCCTTCATGAGTGCCATCAAATTCATCAACTTCCCCGACTGAAACCGGTACCATGTTTCCTTCACTTTAAATTCAGTGCGTCTTTCACTGTCACACCTCCCTTTATTAGTGTCCGTGACGGCTTTCTCGTACAGTTTAACTCTTGCTGTTTTATCCCATAACTGTCAGTCCAGTTCATAATATTTTCTGACAGTCAGGTTCGCACTCGTTGCCAATTTGTTGTGTCTGTGCACAACTTCATATCAATTAAATAAAAGCACACAAGCGAGAAATGGCTTTAACTGGTGTATTCACGTTGCAATGAGAGAGAGACAGAGAGAGAGAGAACAATGTACATGCATAGACAACAGCGCATCATACAACAGATCAATACATAGTGCTAAGGGGGGGGGTACGTCATTGCTCTAAAAGAAATAGATCAATACTTTACAGGCTTTATTTGTCATAAGTACTTTGAAACATTGAAACATACAGTGAAATGCCAAATTTTTACCACAATGATCAACACAGTTCAAGGCTGGCGTTGGGGATTGCCCTCAAATGTCACCACACTTACGGCCACAACTTTGATCGTTCATCTTTGGAAAGTGGGAGGAAACTGGAGCACCCAGAGGAAAATCATGCAGCGATGGTGAGAACATACAAACTCCTTAAAGACAGCAATGGGACTCGGACCCCAGTCAGTGATCGCTGGCACTGTGAAGCGATCTTGCTAACTGCTACATTATCGCACCCTTACATTTGTTATATCTTCAGTCTGCTGCTTTTGCACCTTCACATAGCTATAAAGCAACTACAATTCAAAATTCCTGAAAGGAATACAGACATACCTAAAGAAAATATCTGAAGAGCTTTTGTGGCCTTCCATGGGTTGGGGTCAGCCATGGATGTTGCTTCTCAGCTGTCCACATGATGCACCAGCCGGTAAGCAAGCCACGGCAGTACAATATAGAGAGCAAGTTGTTGTCAGTGCAGTAGGCTTCCCCTCTCAATGCAGCTGATGAATCCAGAGGAACAGCAGAGACCAATACAGTTTGGCACTAGCGGTGTTGCAAGAGTTGCTAGTCAGTGGTGAACTCAACGTAGAACTGACTTAGGGACTCCAGCTCCGGATATTTCCTTGGGGTTTATTCCTAAAGCCATCCACATGAGTGGGTATAGCCGCAAGGCAGCAGAGGTTTGAGATCAGAGTTTTCTTTCTCCTAGATCAGCTGCCAACCACGGCTGACAAGCCCCATCTGCCCAAAGCAACTGGTTTTAAGGCACCAGTAATCCGTCCTTGCACTTTCTCCTGTCAGTAGAAATGGTTCCGTTGGGCTTAGTAGCCATATGTGAAGGCCAGGATCTGAATTTGGTTGTTAGAGGCTGTTTGGGATGCAAACCATTTAATAGGTAGTTGAAGCTTATCCCCACTACCCCACCCAGCTAAACACTGGTACAATCCTTACGAAGTAAAAGAATATGCCAACGAGTTGCAGAGGAACGAGTCATCTGTCAGAGAAACTGGAGGCTGACGAATGAATTCTGGCTCTTCTTTCTGTTGTCCTGTCTTTCTGTCATTCTCCTTGTCATTGCTAACAATTCCCAATGCGTACTAATATTAATACTGGTTTGCTGCTAGTTGACATTATTTGCACATGATGTTTTCCAGATACGTTTTCGGGGACGCAGTAAATTACACAGATGGCCAAAAAGGTTCCACTGTCCGCAACTGTCTCCCTCTGGCAAATTAGTCCGTCAAGATACAATGGCAGACATTTAAAAAGATCTTTCAGAATACACAGAAGAAATACCTACAAGGAGGAAAAAATCTTCCAACAGCTGGACCCCCATCTATGGTTAACTAAAATGTTAAAGATAGTCTCTGAGTGAAAGAACCAGCATGTAAATTTGCAAGGACAGGAGGAAGGTCAGAAAATTAGACAGAATATAATAAGAAACAATGAATGATAAAAACAGAGTACAAGATAAGGCCAGCGAGAAATGTTAAAGCATACATTAAGAGCTTTTATCGATAATTCATAAAGCAAAGAGTTAACAAAATGAGGGGTCGTCCTTCTAGAAATGAGTCTGGGAAATTAATAATGGAAAACAAGGCTGAAGAATTAAACTGGCATTTTACATCAGTCATTACTATCGAGAATGTGTGACATCCCAGAAATAGCTGTCATTGGGGAATTAGAAGGGAAGAGGGACTCATGAAAATGGTACCATGCAAACTGTAGGAACAGCATGCTGACAAATTTTCAGATCCTGATGGGATTCAGCCTGTGTACATAAGAGAAGTGGCCAGTGCATTAGTTGTTGCATTGATTTTAATTTTCTAGCAATCACTGGATTCAGAGACAGTTCCATTTGATGGGAAAAGAGCAAGTGTAATTCCTTTATTCAGAAAGGGGGAGGACATAAAGAAGGGAACTTTGGGTGAATTTGCCATAGGTAAAATATTTGAAGCTATTATTAAAATCATTGTAGCTGACCAATTAGTAAAGTTTAAGGTAAGCAGTCAAAGTCAATGTTGTTGTCTGAAACTCCAGTCCAGATTATGGGTCTCACCCCACAACATCCACAGTTCATTTCCCTGCACAGATGTTTCCTAAACCACTGAGTTCCTCAAGCATTTTGATATGCATAGCATAAAACTCATATATCAAGCATTAAAAGATTATGTTAAAATAGAACAAACTTTGAGGATTGTTACATTGGAAGTTTTCCCATAAGCAATTAAATTACTTCCATTCCTGCTTCAAAATCTTTATGCATTCAGTTATAGGGTGTGGGTTTTGTTGACAAGTCAACATAAATGTCCATGTTAGCTGTTTTTGTAAAGGTTGTGGGGAACCAACTTCGTTGACTCTTGTAATCGATCTGATGACTGTCTTCCACAGTGCATTTGAGCAGGGAAATCCAGGATGAAGCAGAATTGATATATTCTCAAATCAGGATGAACGGTAACTTGGAGGGAAACTTGCAGATTAATAAGTTCCCATGCATCCTTCTCAGCTTCCAAAGTCATAGGTTTCGAATTGTCAAAGAAGGCTTGGTGAACAACAATGGTGTATTTTCTGGAATGTATATATTCCGATCCTAAAGCCCCATAAATGTAGGAAGTATACATTTATACAAGTATACAGTTAAGTGGCAGATGAGATGCAAATCAAAAAAGATGCTGTGTTCAGAATTGTTCAATTTCTTCAGTGTTAATTGAGCTTCATTCCTTGAGTAGCTGGAGCATACTCCATCTCCTGACTTGTGCCTTTTAGAAAGTTGAAAGGTCTGAGGAATGAGGTAGTGAGTCACTTGATGCAGAGTTATCCATCTCCTGATGTGCTCTTGTAGCCAGGTTACAGTATTTGCTTGGTTACAAGACTGTCAGATAGTGTTGGCAGTGTTGAGGAAGCAGGAAGTCTGCAATAGGACAGACTAGGAGAATGGGCAAAGAAGTAGCAGATGGAATACAGTGTGGAGAAGTGTATGGTCATGTACTTGGTAGAAGGAATAAAGGCACAGACTATTTTCTTATGGGGAGGAATTTCAGAAATCAGAAGTGCAAAGGGACTTGTGCATGATTCATTAATTTTCAGGTTGAGTTGGTGGTAAAGATGGAAAATGCCATGTTAACATTCATTTCGAGAGGACTAGATTATAAAAGCAAGGATGCTGAGGCTTTATAAGGCATTTGTCAGACTGCATTTGGAATGTTGTTTTGGACCATTTATCTAAGAAAGATGTGCTGGCATTGGAGAGGGTCCAGAAGAGATTCATGAGAATGATCCTGGGAGTGAGAGGGTTAATGTATGAGGAGTATTTGAATACTCTGGGCCTGTACTTGCTGATGTATAGAAGAATGAAGGGGAATCTTTTTGAAATTTATCAAATATTGAAAAGCCTAAATAAAGTGGTGGAGAGTACATTTCCTTTAGTGAAGGACTCTAGGACCAGAGGGCCCAGCCTCAAGATAGAAGGATATTGCTTTAGAACAGACATGAGAAGGAATTTCTTTAGCCAAATAGCGGTGAATTTGTTGGATGCATTGCCACAGATGGCTGTGGAAACGAAGCCAGTGGACATATTTAAAATGGAGGCTCATGGGTTCAGGACTAGCAATGGTGTGAAGCGGTACGAGGAGAAGGTTGGAGAATGGGATTGATCAACCATGAAGGTGGAAAGGACTCGATGGGCCAAATGGCATCATTCTGCTCCTATGTCTTATGTTCTTATGGTATCGGTCCAGTTGATTGCTGGATTCCTGGATGATGGCAAACCTTCACATCAAGAATGAAAGAAATGTATTATTTTTTGTCTATTCAAGCCAAGATGATGATAAAGTTTGTCTCCCCCATCCAAAAAGGATACATTTCTATGTCTGCGCACCTACTTAGAATGGAAAAGTTGTTGTGTTTGACGCTGCTTCGGCCAGTTCCCACGCATTCTAAATGCAGGACAGCTTTAAAAGTCGGTAACAGCACTTTAACAGCTGCCGGTACCAAATAGTCTGTTTCTGAAGCTGTGCACTTGCATCATGTCATGCACTGTACACGGTGAGTGCTTGAATAATCTATGAAAAAGCTGACCTCACATTATATCACAAGGACGTGGAGCACTTAAACGGCAGTCATTCCTGCCTCAGTAACAGAACTGCATTATCAGTCCCATACAAATTATATAAGATAAGCAAGCAAAGTGGCTGAAACACTACATAGCTTGAGGAGTTAGAATGATCTATGTGGAAAGGTTTAAAACAAATTTAAATGCACATTTCTTCTGACGTTTCTAAAGGACTTCTGGCCAATAAATAGACATGTTACTTCAGTATTAATTTATTTTTGAAGGTGCTAAGAATCATTAGTGTATGGTAAATATCCTCCAACCTTTAACAGCACAGGACCATCGATAAAACAGAGAAGCGCGTATTGAGGTGTTGGATTTATAAAGTACTAATTTATGTCTGGGCAAATGTAATTGGAGCCGGTTTTACAGCAGTACATGCACAGACCTGCTCCAATCGCCTTGGTTAACTGCAAGAAATTACTACTGAGAGGCCAGTTTCTACGTCATGTGAGGTGCCTGTTGTCATGGCGATGGGTCCATGACATATTGTATCTATGGTAGATTTTTATAGTTTAATACTGCTGTAATCCTTGAATATACAGCAAAAGTAAACTGTAAAGAAACATTATTCGAACATTAAAGAAATATGTGTTCAGTAAACACAAAGGGCAGTGTGAATGCTTAACCTCACTGGAATTCAAAGGAGAAAATCAAAAGTCAAAAGCAAGAAGTGTTTCTTTTAATGCATTTTTACAATTCATGCTTCCTTTAATGTTTCTCCCATCACAACCATTTCATTTTGACTCTCACTATTCAACATCATCTAACTAAGGCACAGAGGCCTCCATCTTCCTGCTCCCAACTGCAGCACTCACACTGCCCAGCAACCTGCACCAACCATCTCTGACACCACTGCCAACTTTGCTGTACAATTTGTTTTCCAACCTTCAAGCTAGTTCATTCAAGTTCATGGCCAAGAAAGTTCAATTGCACATTGAAGTGAGAGTTCAGATAAAAAGGTTGGGTGTCAAAATCTGGGCTCTGTTTCAGCAATGCCACGCCTGCTCCCCGTCCGATAGGGCAAGGTGATCTGAACCCCCCCTTACAGCATGAATCCAGCTCCAGCAACTGAAATTAGGAGGCAACACCTTTACAAAGGGATGAACCAAACTTTCCCAGATAACTATTAACAAAATTAAAACATTGACCTCAAAATGAAGAGGCCAGGAAGGAAATTTGAGCAGGGTGTATCAGGATAACTTATCCATAATCACTGATTGAGCTCAAAAGGACAAAATGTCCCTGCTGCTTTTAATTGAGTGCTGTACTTCCACACGGTGTGAAAGGGATCAGTCATTTCCAGCTGTGGTGCATGACTACAGTAATATAATCCGGCATCTAAACAGTGTTCCCAGGTTCACTGGTGATATTTACTCCTTCCACATCACGGTTTGGCTTCATTTAAATTCTTAGATTTTATATGAGCTTTTGAATTAGCAGCCAACTATCAAAATTAATTACAGGTGAATTAAGAACAGAATTGAATCCAGAAAGGAAAGTGTGTGCTATATGTGCCTGTAGAGCCAAACAACAGGAATGTATCTTCCGGGCTGATTATTTTTTATCACCAGTCAGCTAAGGTCACCAATAGGTGTGTGACATGATAAGAGGCATAGATCAAGTGGATAGCCAGGGACATTTTCCTAGGGCAGAAATGGGTGAAACAAGGGGATATAATTTTCAGGTTATCGGAGAAAGGTTTAGTGGGGGGGAATGTCAGAGGTCAGCTTTTGTGCAGAGAGTGGTAGAGGCAGATACATTAGGGACATTTAAGAACTCTTACATAGGCACATGGATGATAGCAAAATGGAGGGCTATTTAGGAAGGAAGTGTTTGATTGATCTTACATTTATAAGACTGGCACAAGATCATGGGCTGCAGAGCCTGTGCTCTGCAGCAGTGTTCCGTGTTTTATGCTCTAATTGTGGCACAAGAAACGTTTTGGCAGTTGCTAGGATGATTAAAACTTACTTAGCTGTAATACTAGTTGAGGAAGTAAGTTGGGTCCAGTGTGATGGAGTGCAATGGTGGTGGGGAATATTGAAAGAAGAAAAGGTACATCCTGGTAGATGCGTGTCTGTTTTCTGTACTCTGTGGAACTTATCCACACATCATTCGCATTATCTCCTCACAACTGTCACCATCTCACACTTAGCAAAGTATGTTTGAAGAATTATTCTTTTGTTAGCATGTTCTAATAATAAACTACCAATGAAGCTTCATGGCAGCCCAATAATTCTGAACCAAACAGGTTCAGCACTTGCTGTGTTTAGTGTAAACCGTTTCCAGTTTTGATAACAAAATGTGGCCCTTCTTTGTATGTTTAGAGTTGAAATCTCTGGTCAGAGATTTTCCAGGAGGTTTGCTTGCATGGCCTCTGCAATGTTTTGCCTTATCTCATCTGGGGCAGGCCCATTTCTGTTACATATTTTCACTGAAGGTTCCATTCCAGTGCATCTTGCAAGAATCTCCAACTGCAAAGGAAAGGAAAGGGAACCAAGGGGAAGCACAAGAGAATGCAGATGCGAAAGAAAATATCCTGAAGGAACAAAGTAGCTCAGACAGCATCTGTAAAGAAGTATCATCTCTTCTCTATCCAAATCCTCGATGATCCATTTCCCTTCACTACCTGAGATCGTCCAGCAGCTTAATATTCATTAAGGAAACCAAGAACAGGATAGGGATTCACAATGGGATGATCTTTGATTCTGCCATCCATACTGTAACTAGTGATACAGGTAATACTTCAAACCTTCAACTGTTATTAGATAGATGAAAAAGAATACCAGTACCAATCAGCAACCCATGAAGCCAATGAAACCATACGCAAGTCAAATTACAAAGTAAATGGCAGAACCATTAGATGCATTGGGGGATCTTGGAGTGCAAGTCCATAGCTCCCTGAAGTATCAATATAACAGGATAGGTTTGTAAAGAAAGCATATGGCATCCTTGCCTTCATTGGTCAGGACATTGAGTATTTATTAATTTATTTATTGAGCTATAGACATAATAGGCCCTTCCATCCCTTCAAACCACGCCACCCAGCAATCCCTGATTTAATCCTGGCCTAATCATGGGACAATTTACAATGACCAACTAATCTACAAACCAGTGTGTCTTTGGGCTGTGGGAGGAATCGGGAGCATCTGGAGAAAAGCCATGAGGTCACACGGAGAACATACAAACTCCTTACAGGCAGCGGTGGGAATTAAACCCGGGCCGCTGGTAGTGTAAAGCATTGTACTAATCACTACACTACCGTACCAACTCAAATAAAAGTTAGTAAGTCATGTTGCAGCTGTATAAAACTTTGTTTAGGCCACGCTCGGAGTAACATGTGCAGTTCTGGTCACCAGAGAAAAGAAAAATGTAGAGACTTTGAACAGTGCTCTTTGCTTACCATCTTTTTGTTAGCTTTTTCTTCCTCTGTAAATGTCCAAAACTTGCTGAGCTAACAGGACGGAAGTAAAAGATCTCGTAACTCAAAGAGTAGCAGAGTTTTTCTCCTCCACACCTGCCAGCACTTATCCTTCCACCAACACCATGATAAAACTAATTGTCTGCTAAATATTTTAGTGCTAGTTGTGGAAATTGCTACACTTAAACCAAGTGCTGCATTCTTACATTGCAGTAGTTCCTTCATTTTCAAAAGTAATTCATCAATCATGAGGCATTTTGGATATCCATAGTCATAAAAGGTGCTATAAAACTGGGCATCCCCCAGTCCTTCTTAGTAAGTAGCTGTCCCCTTCTCCATATCTAATGATCACTTTGGTGAAAGATCAGAAAGTGCTAAGAATACTCAGCAAATCTGGAAACACGAGAAGAGAGAGAAAATAAGTCAACAATCTTTCATGACCCTTTTTAATGGATTCTTTCATTGCTTAGCACATCAGCTATGACACATTGCACTTATAATAGCTCAAAACTTATCATTAGTTCCCATTTACAACTTCACTTAAAATGAAGTGAAAAGGTACTGAAGATCGTACAGGAGCTGATGCTTTTGCCGAAGAGGCTTTTACCAAGGTGCTCACACCCTGAATACAGGTGACCGCTGGGAGAGGTAAGGGAAGTAGACAGTCAGTGCAGGGTTGCCCTGAGGCCATTCTGCTCAGCTAGGGGAAATGTGTTGATCTGTCAGGACTCAGCGTCAGCAGCAATGGCAGTGACATTGTGGCTGGCTCCGAGGTTCAACAGGGAAGGGTAAAGTCAAGAAGAGCAATAGTGATAGCAGACCCAATAGTTCAAAGTAAATTTATTATCAAAATGCATATATGTCACTGTTACAATCCTGAGATTCATTATCTTTCTGACATACCCAATAAATCCATAATAGAATAATAACCATAACAGAATCAATGAAAGACCACACCACCAATACAACAAACTGTGCAAATATAAAAATAAAGAAATAATAATAATAAGTAAGCAATAAATATCGAGAACATGAGGTGAAGAGTCCTTGAAAGTGAGTCCATAGGTTGTGGGAACATCACAATGATGGGACACATGAAGTTATCCCCTTTGGTTCAAGAGCCTGATAGCTGAGGGGTAATAATTGTTCCTGAACCTGGAGGGGTGAGTTCTGAGGCTCTGAAACTTCTGCCTGAAGAAAGCAGCAGCAAAAAGAGTGCACGTCCCAGGTGGTGAGGGTCCCGATGATGGATGCTGCTTTCCTTGAACAGCGTTTCGTGTAGATGTGCTCAATGGTGGGGAGGGCTTTACCTACGATGGATTGGGCCATATCCACTAGTTTTTGTAGAATTTCCCTTCAAGGGTATTGGTCTTTCCATACCAGGCAGTGATGCAGCCAGTCAATACACTCTCCACTACACATCAATAGTAGTTTGTCAAAGTTTTAGATGTCATGTAGAGTTTTCACCAATTCCTATGGAAGTATAGATGCTGCTGGGCTTCCTTCATAATTGCACTTCGCAGCTGAGCCCAAGACAGGTCCTCTGAAATAATAACACTGGGGAATTTACAGTTGCAGACCCTCTCTACCTCTGACACTCCAATGAGGACTGGCTCATTGACTGCTGGTTTCATTCTCGTGAAGTCAATAATCAGTTCCGTGGTCTTACTGGCATTGAGTGAGAGGTTGTCGTTGGGGCATCACTTAGCCCGACTTTAATCTCCCTCCTATATGCTGATTCATCACCAACATTGATTTGGTCAGTGACAAGTGTCATCAGCAAACTTGAATATAGCATTGGAACTGTACTTAGCCCCTCAGTCATAAGTGTAAAGCAAGTAGAGCAGGGGGCTGAGCACACAGCCTTGTGGTGCACCTGTGCTGATGGAGATTGTGGAGGAGATGTTGTTGCCAATCTGAAATGACTGGGGTCTGCAAGTGAGGAAATGGAGAATCCAATTGCACAAGGAGGTAATGAGACCAAGGTCTTGGAGCTTATCGATTCATTTTGAGGGGATGATGGTATTGAATACTGAGCTGTAATCGATAAAGAGCATCCTGATTTATGCACCTTTGCTGTCCAGATGTCCCAGGGTTGAGTGAAGAGCCAATAAGATAGCACCTGCTGTGGACTTGTTGCTTCAGTAGGCAAACTGGAGCAGATCCAAGTTGTTTCTCAGGCAGGAGTTGATATGTTTCATCACGAACCTCTCAAAACACTTCAGGATTATAATCATTGAGGCAGATTACCACTTTCTTCTTAGACACCAGTATAATTGAAGTCTGCTTGAAGCAGGTGGATACCTCAGACTGCCAAAGCTAGAGGTTAAAGATCTCGGTGAAAACTCCAGCCAGCTGATCATCACAGAAGTCTTTGTGCACGTTGGCTCCATGACATTGGTAGAAGGAGAAAATGGTCCTGCTCAGTGAGTTAACTCAGGGAGTTAGGAAAGAAACTGAAAAGCAGAACTGATGAATGAGAACCTGAAACAGGGGACAGAGTTTCAGGTTCTTGGATGATTGAATCCTCTCCGTCAGCAAGATGACCTGTAAAGGAGGGGCAGATTGCACCTTGACTGAAGGGGAAGCAACATCCTGACTGGGGATTTGCTGATGTTACTCAAGAGGTTTTAACTAGCTTGGCGGGGGGGGGAATGGGAAACAAAGCAACAAGTCAGAAAATGGAGGTTTGAGAGGAAGTTTTCCGTTTTGTCCCCTCTGAGAGCAGCTGTGAAATTGTCCCTGATTAATAGCGCAGCTCCTCCAGCCCTCTGCCCCTGTGAAATAAACACAGGTTGAAGTGTGTGTATTTTAATACAAGGAGTATTATGTTTAAGTGTGATGAACATATTTAAAAGGAAGACAGAAATGGATGCTCAATGGTCCAGACTTTTGATGTTTGACAAAAGATAGAGAAGGAGGTAAAAGAGGGGCAGAGGGCAGGGAGATTTGTGCTATTCATCAGATAGATAGATAGATAGATAGATAGATAGATAGATAGATAGATACTTTATTCATCCCCATGGGGAAATTCAACTTTTTTCCAATGTCCCATACACTTGTTGTAGCAAAACTAATTACATACAATACTTAACTCAGTAAAAAAAAATATGATATGCATCTAAATCACCATCTCAAAAAGCATTAATAATAGCTTTAAAAAGTTCTTAAGTCCTGGCGGTAGAATTGTAAAGCCTAATGGCATTGGGGAGTATTGACCTCTTCATCCTGTCTGAGGAGCATTGCATCGATAGTAACCTGTCGCTGAAACTGCTTCTCTGTCTCTGGATGGTGCTATGTAGAGGATGTTCAGAGTTATCCATAATTGACCGTAGCCTACTCAGCGCCCTTCGCTCAGCTACCGATGTTAAACTCTCCAGTACTTTGCCCACAACAGAGCCCGCCTTCCTTACCAGCTTATTAAGACGTGAGGCGTCCCTCTTCTTAATGCTTCCTCCCCAACACGCCACCACAAAGAAGAGGGCGCTCTCCACAACTGACCTATAGAACATCTTCAGCATCTCACTACAGACATTGAATGACGCCAACCTTCGTAGGAAGTACATTCGACTCTGTGCCTTCCTGCACAAGGCATCTGTGTTGGCAGTCCAGTCTAGCTTCTCGTCTAACTGTACTCCCAGATACTTGTAGGTCTTAACCTGCTCCACACGTTCTCCATTAATGATCACTGGCTCCATATGAGGCCTAGATCTCCTAAAGTCCACCACCATCTCCTTGATCTTGGTGATATTGAGACGCAGGTAGTTTGAGTTGCACCATATCACAAAGTCCTGTACAATATCACAGCTGCACTCATGGGGGACAAAATGGAGGGCACATCCACTGAAACTATAACTCAAAAATAAGAAGGGTTTATATTACAGACTTGCCAATACTCACTGGAACATTGAGGAACAGAAATGCAGGCAGGTCAGAGAAAGATGCAAAAATAACAGGATTGTTGTAGTCGGTACCTTCAACTTCCCTAACATAGACTGAGACCTCCTTGATTCAAGAAGTTTAAATGGGACAGAATTTATTAGGTGCCTCCAGAAGATTTTCTTAAATCAATATGTAAATAATCCAACAAGAGAAGGGGCTATACTGTGTCTGGTGTTAGATACCAAATCTGTCCAGATGATTAATCTTCCAGTGAGAGAACAGTGATCACAACTACTTGTGTTTTCATATAGTTATAGATAAGCTTAAGTTGGACCTTAAAGGGGAGTATAACATCGGAACAGGGCAAATTACAAGAGTATCAGGCAAGAACTAGGGAGGGTTGCTTAGAAACAGCTGTTTTGGGGTGAATCTACATCTGACTTGTGGACAGTGTTTAAAAACCAACTGCACAGAGTACCGGGCAGGTATACAGTAAAAAGCAAGAAGAATGACAAAATAAGGGCAACTTAGATGTTGAGAAGGGTAGTGAATTCAGTCAAGAAAAGAAAGGAAAAGTACGTAAAGTTAAAATCAAACAGAGCTCTTGAGGGTTATAAAGTTGCCAGAGAAAAAAGATCAAGAAAGACCATAAGACATAGGAGCAGAATTGGCCCATTGAGTCTGCTCCACCGTTCAACCATGGCTGATCCTTTTTTCCCCTCCTCAGCCCCACTCCCTGACCTTCTCCCCACAACCTTTGATGCCGTGTCGAATCAGGAACCTATCAATCTCCACCTCAAATGCACCCAACAACCTGACCTCCACAGTTAAGAAAGACAGGAGGGGCCATGAAAAGTCCTTGACATGTAGTATGCGAGAGAATCCTAAGGCGTTCTACACAAGAGAATAACTAGGGAGCAGGTATGACCAGGCGAGATTGAAGGAGGGAACATGTGATTAAAGCTACATAGTGCTGTGTACTTGTTCTTGCAGAAATCTGGCTCCAGGACAACATCCCATACACTATCTATCTTCATGCCCTACTACTCAGGGAATGTGCTAATATTATTTTTGAGACTTATGTGCTATCATAACTACATGTGATGTGCACCTACATGCTTCAAATCTACCATCAACCCTGTACCAAAGAACTTTACAGCTTCAGAACTAAATGACTACTGCACTCTAGTATTGAACTCAATCATCATGAAGTGCTTTGAACAGCTGGTAATGCCACATAGCAAAACATTGCCACATTGGACACTTGCCAGCAGGACTGCTCCATGACAAATGCCGTCTGTAATGCACCTGGCCCTGACACACCCGGAAAACAAGGACACACGTCAGAATGCTGTTTCTGGATTTCAATTCGGCATTCAATTCACAGGCCCTGGTGAACAAATTCCTAATCGTCAGTCTAAATACACCACTGTGCAATAGCAAACAGACCTCAGGTAGTCAGGACGCACAGCCACTCCTCCCTCCCCAACATCCTCAACACGGAAGACACCCCCACCCCCGGTGGCTGTGTGCTGAGAGCATTGCTGTACATTCTGCACTCACAACAGCAAAGCCAAACACCTGAGTAATCACATTGTCAAGTTCGCCGATGATATGATAGTGGCAGGGCTCATCACCAACAGAGATGAGTCAGCCTGCAGAGAGGAGGTGGAAGAGCTCAAGGCCTGGTGCCAGGCAAATAACCGCTTCCTCAATGTCAACAGGACAAAGGAGAAGGCTATTGACTTCAAGAGAACTGGTACCACTCAGACCAGCCTTTACCTCAGCAGTACAGCAGTAGAGACAGCGAGCAGTTCAAACTCCTGGTGTACTCATCTCGCACAACCTCTCACAGGCCCAGAGCACATTCCGCACAGTCAGGAGAGCTCAACAGCACCCCTACGATCTAAGGAGGCTGAAGAGAACTGGGCTTTGAACATCTATACGCATGTCCTTCTACAGATGGACGGCAGAGAGTATCCTAAAATGCTGCATCACTGCATGGTATGGAAACTGCACTGTGGCTGACAGGAAGGCTCTACAGTGGGTAGTCAAAACTGCCCAACACATCACCAGCACCAAACTACCCACCATCACAGACATGTATACAGAAAGGTGCCAGGAACGGACCAGCAACATCACGTAAGACTCCACCCTCCCAGCTCAAGGACTGTTTATCCCACTCCCTTCGGGGAGGCGGCTATGTAATATCCATGCCAGGACCACCAGGCTCAAAAACAGTTACTTTCCCCAAGCAGTAAGGCTGATCAACACCTCCACCTACAAACCCACCCCTCCATCCCCCCACCACTACTTTATTATTTCCTTTCAGCCTCGTTATGTACAGACACTCCTATGCCTAGCATCACTTTATGGACATATAATCAATCCATATAGATATATATATAAGCTAAGTTATGCATTTACGGTATATTTATTGTATTTTTATCCTTGTATTCTTTATCTTATTGTATTTATTTGTGTTGCAATGGATACGGAATAACACTTATTTTGTTCTCCTTTACACTTGTGACGAACAATCTTGAATCTTACGTCTTGAATTGTGTGCTATGTGTGCGTGTATGTACAGAGTTTTGCATCTTGGCCCCAGAGGAACGTTGTTTCATTTAGCTGTATACATGGGTATGGTTGAATGACTTGTTTGGAGGTGGAGGATGTGAGCAAGGTCCTAAATAAGTACTTTGCATCTGTATTAACCAAAAAGAAGTTGAGAGTATAGGGAGATTAGTGTGGAATGTGCTCACAAGCTAGGGCATTTCAAGATTCTAAAAAAAGCAGGTAGTTTAGGGTGTCTTAAAGAATATTGAGGTGGTTAGGTACCAGGACATGATGGAAGACTATACATAAGTGAGTCTCACATTACTGGTAGGGAAATTACTGAGGAGGATTCTTAAAGATAGGATTTATGAGCATTGAAAAATTATGGCCTAATTATCATGTCATCATGGCTTTTTGTGGAGCAAGCAGTGTCTCAACAACTTGTTTGAGTTTTTTGAGGAGTCAACAAAAGTAGAGCTGTGGATGTTGTCTACATGGATTTTAGTGAGGACTTTGATAACGTCCCTCATGGGAGGCTCAATCAGAGGACTGAGATACATGAAATCTACAGTAAATTGGTCTTTTAGATTCAGAATTGGCCTGCCCATAGAAGAGAGGGCAATGGGTCTTGACCTAGATGAAAACATAGATGGGTGAGTTGATGGTGTTTTGCATAGCCTGAAAGACTGGCAGTGAATACAATGGGATATATATCAATTGTTGCTATTGGCGGAGAAATAGCAGATGGCATTCAACCCTGCCAAATGTGAAGCATTGCACTTTAGGAGATCAAATGTGAAGAGATATTACACTGTTAATGGAAAGAACCTTAACAGTGGCGTACAGAGGATTTTTGGGTCCAGATCCATAGTACCTTGAAAGTATAGAAAGAAAGGGTGGTAAAGAAGGCATGTGGAATATTTGCCTTTAATAGTTGAGGAACTGATTTCAAGAATGCAGACATATGTTGCAGTTTAATAAAGCTCTAGTTATGCCACATCTGGAGTACTGCATTCAATTCTGGTCACCCCATTATAGGAAGAGGCTTTGGAGAAGATGCAGAAGAGAATTACCAGGCTGCTGCTTAGAGTACTGGGCATGTGTGAGAAGGAGAGATGGGACAAACTTGGACTGTTTTCTCGGGAGCAGCAGAGGCTGATTGGAGATCTGATTGAGGTCTACAAGATTGTGAGATAAGGTAGAAAGCTAGTGTCATTTTCCTAGGGTTAAAATGTTTAATATCAGAGGGCATGTACTTAAGGTGGGAGGGGGTACTTCAAAGGAGATGTGCGGGGCAAGCTTTTTTTTAAATACAGTGAATAATGGGTGCCTGGACCGTGCTGCCTGGGACAGTGGTGGAGGCAAATAAGATAGAGGTGTTCAAGAGGCACTTAGATAAGCACATGAACATGCAGGAAATAGAAGGATATGGATATTGTGTAGGTAGGAGTGATTAGTTACATTAAGCATTGAATACCAATGTGATTAGTTTGTCAGAAGACTGTGGGCCAAATGGCCAAATCGTGTGCTGTACTGTTCTTCTGTTCTGTGTTCTATGTTCTACTTTGCATTCCTTGAGCTCTGTGAAAGTTGGCATAGTGGGAATTAATTTCTCTAACATTCAGTGTTTGTAATCCTTGTTGTGTTATTAAATCCTTGAAAGTTCTAGTGTTAGAATCAACTTTCCGGTGAATCAGCAGACAACCTTCAGTTTTTTTAAATTTGATATCAATAATATTAGCCATTGAGAAAAGAAAAAAAAATAATGAAAGAACATTTCATAAGTGGTTCAAACAAAGCCCAACCAATACTGGAAGCATACTTGGGAAACAGGGCTGAAAGAACCTGGTAGGAACTGAAGGCAATGCTCAGCTCAGTTCTATCTGAAGTAAATGAAAGTTTGAAAAAGACCAATTCAGGCTGGTCTAAGGGAAACATTCTGCCTTCATGAAAGTGATGCAGATCCAACTAGACAAGTTAATCAATTATTTTGGAAAACATTACCTGCAAATCCATGTTGTGAAACTCATTGGCAAAAATCTGGGGAAAAAAACCAGATAACTGCTTTTTAATGCTGACAATTTTGTAATTATTATTCTGGCTTTAAGGGTCTGATGTTGTTTCCCAGAGCAACTAAATGCTACCTAGCAAAACAATAGCTAGAATATATGCATTGCAAAATCTTACTTTATATGCTTTTAATAATAATGTATTCTTAAAGGGAAACTTCAGAGAGTTAGTAATGTAAATTTAGAGCATGATTTGCTATTGTGCCTTTAAGCTTTCCACTTGTTTCCAGTTAAATTTTATTCCTAATGATTTGTCTCAACGCATGTTAATGGAGCCTAGATGAAAGTTTGAAGAGCAGTGCTTAAGGATGAGAGGCCAAACCTGAACTTTGAGCTGAAAACCTCTTGCTGTTTTTACGTTTGGGATTAGATATTAAATTTATTAAATAAAACTCAAATTAACCCCCCCCCCCCCCCCACTTGGCTGCCAGTTCTTCAGAGTACTTTTTCCTGTTTATTCTGCAGGGCCTGCACCCCAAAATAGAGACAGAGCAATTTAGAATGGACACAGACCCTTCAGCCCAAACAGTCTCTGCTGATCGCAGTGCCCCTCAGGACTCTTATGACTGTTTCCCCTCTCACTTTAAATCTATGCCCCACAGTTTTGGACTCGCCTGCCCTGGGAACGTATTGTTACCATAGACCTTATCAATGCCTCTCATCACTTTAAACATTGCTAGAGGATTGCCACTCATTCTCCTCCACTCCCAGGAATAAAGAGTTAGCCTCTCCCTATAACTCAGACCTGGTAACGTCTTCACAAATCCAGTGACCATAGTTATATTTGTTTTAAACTAGTTTTGGATAGTGACAGAGCAGGTCCACAGGTTCAAATTCTAAAGTGAGGTGGCGCAAACGTTGACTGTATGAGACAGGAGCTCGCAAGGATTGGTTGGAATAGGTTGTTTGCAGGCCAAGGGATGACAGGCAAGTGGGAGGCCTTTAAAGGTGAGATTGTGAGATCTCAAGATGTGCATGTTCATGTTAGAGTGAAGGGCGAGTCTGGTAGGACGAACAAACACAAGAAAAACTGCAGATGCTGGAAATCCAAAGCAACACACATAAAATGCTGGAGGAACTCAGCAGGCCAGGCAGCAGCTAAGGAAAAGAGTAAACAGCCCACATTTTGGGCTGTGACCCTTCATCAGGACTGGAATGGAAAGGAAGAAGGAAGAAGAAGAAGGTGTGAGGAGGGAAGGAAATACAAGGTGGAAATGGGAGGGGTGAAGTAAAGAGCCAGGAAGTTGGTTGGCAAAAGAGAAAGGGCTGGAGAAGGGGAATCTGATAGAAGAGGACAGAAGAGCATGGAAGGGGGAGGAGCACCAGAGGGAGGTAAGGAGATAAAGTGAGAGAGGGAAAAGGGAATGGGGAGGTAATTACCAGAAGTTGGAGAAATCGACGTCCATGCCATGAGGTTGGAAGATGCCCAGGGTGGTTAGCACAATTCCTTATAGTACCAGCAACCCAGGTTCTATTCCCACCACTGCTGTAAGGAGTTCGTACGTTCTCCCCGTGACCATGTGGGTTTCCTCTGTGTGCTCCAGTTTCCTCCCACAGCCCAAAGACGTACCGGTTAGTAAGTTCATTGGTCTTTATAAATTGTCCCATGATTAGGCTACAGCTAAATTGAGGATTGCTAGGCAGCATGGCTCGAAGGGCCAGTAGGGCTTACTCTGTGCTGTATCTCAATAAATGAATAAATAACCATGAAACTTTGGCTAATTGGGACAGCCACTTAATTGAGCCAAAATGTACTGATCCTGATGTGTCCCGATTAACCAGAATCCACAGTACATATGAAAGAAACAACCTGCATATGAATGCACAGTACATTTCACTTGTCAGAATATCCAAAACAATTTAATAGCTACATTTAAAGTATGCTTACATACTCAGAACAAAACTGCAAATGAAAGGAGTCAAAACAGTTACGTGAATTTCCCATTCCACTTCCTGTAATTCATAATTATTGAATTTTCAAGATGAGCAGTGATTGGCTATCACAATTCTGTCTACTTTATTATACAAGTCTGAACAATTTCACCTTAGTTAATGTTGTTGATAAATATTGAGGAGTAAATATTCACAAATGTAACACCCTCCTTTTGCTGAAATAGTCCGACATGATTTCCACATCAACCTAAGCAAGTAACAGGTTTAATGTTCCATCAAACAGTATCTCAGCTGAGATAGCGCATTCTTAGGTCTCCCAAAGGGCCTCAACGACCACTGACTGAAACCGAAGAATGCCACCACCATGAGGGAGGAAGAGAGAGAAACAGATAGGAAAATAAGGGGAAGACACTGGCAGACAGAGATATAGAGACAGATTATTTAATCAGCTTGTAACAAACATAGAGTATTTCCATTAAAAAAATTCTTTACACATGCAACAGATGTGTAAAGAGTTGATGCTTTTGATTGAAAGAAGTATATCAGTATATCTCTTTAACATATTGTAAAAATACTGGTAACATGTTAACAAAATGCTTTTTAAAATGAAAATAGCTTACTGTAACAGGCAGGGCATTTTTCTGTTCTCCAACTCAGGCAATCATTATGTGCAAATATAAACATAGAGAGCAAAGAATCACTTGGAAGAATTCTTAAAAGATTGCACACACTGTAGTTCATAAACCACGTATGTTACAGACAAGACTAGATCATTGCAACACACACAAAATGCTGGAGGAACTCAGCAGGCCAGGCAGCATCCATGGGAAAGAGTAAACAGTCGAAATTTTGTGCCGAGCCCCTTCAGCAGGACCGGAGAAGATTAGAGGAGGAGTCAGAGCTAGAAGGTGGGGGAAGGGGAGGAAGAAACACAAGGTGATAGGTGAAACTGGGAGAGGGGAGGGGTGAAGGAAAGAGCTGTGAAACTGTATGGTGAAAGAGATACAGGGCTGGAGAAGGACAGAAGACCATTGAAGAAAGGAAAAGGGGGAGGCGCACCAGAGGAAGGCAATGGGCAAGCAAGCAGATGAGGTGAGAAAGGGAAAAGGGGATGGAAATAGTGAAGGGGGAGGGGTCATTACCAGAAGTTCGAGAAATCGATGCTCATGCCATCAGGTTGGAGGCTACCCAGACGGAATATGCGGTGTTCCTCCTCCAACCTGAGTGTGGCCTTATCGCAACGGTAGAGGAGGCCATGGCTGGACATGTCAGAATGGGAATAGGAAGTGGAATTAAAATGGGTGGCCACTGGGAGATCCTGCTTTTTCTGGAGGAATAGATCATTAACCAGTTTCATAACTGTGTGCATTTTTGTTGATTATCTTCTTTTATATGCATATAATAAACTTGAATTCATGCATGCCAGAACCAAGTCTATAGTACAATTACATATCTCCAATCTTTGTAATTATACCATAGTACACAAACATATAATGAACAAGTGAAAAAGTTCTAAGACAGTCTTCCAAGTCATTCTTGATTCATTCAATGAAATGCAGGATGAAATGTGCTTATGAAAAGTTTGTTGGATGCAAGTATGTTGTTTAATTAAAATTTATTAATTGTTGCTGCTGCGGCTGACAACACTGCATTATTGGCTTTGCTAAGGTGAAAACTATAACTGCAAAGGAAGATGGGAGAGTTTTCCGAAATAAAAGCGCCAATCCATGCCTTTTCCAGTTTGTAAGATGGATAATATATTTTGACAGCATCACAATCTGCAGATATTTCACTGTGATTTTACAAAGGCAGGAACTGAGTATAAATCACTAGGAAAACAAAAGTCTCCCCAAAATACTTCAAATCCATTAACAGGAAAAACAAATCAACATCAATTACTCAGGCTAACACCCCAGCAGTGAGACCTTAATTACATTCAATAATCAGTTCAGAAGGGTATATCACGGCAATTGTATGTTTGACATCCAAATTCCCAAATCAGCCATGGTACTCTGAGCTCCATCATGACAGAACAATCCCAAGGTAGTGAGGAAAGTGCTTCAAATTTGTCATAAAGGTAACATCCCTACCATCCAGGGGTAACCCTTGGCTCATCACTGATCAAAATGGAGGAGAAGCACCTGAGATGGCCCTGTGAAATTTGAGACGTTTCACCAGAAACACTTGAAAACCCAGTGAAAAGGCCACGTTCTACCGAGCAATCACACCTTTCCACTGTTACATCAAACTATACCAAATCTTCCCTGTCTGTAATATTCTATGTCCTGTCTAATGAAGACAAGCATCCCATATGCCTTTTTGTAATCAACCTGTCTGCCATCTTCCAGGACTTTCATACATATACCAAGGTCCTTCTGTTCCTCCATGCTCCCTTTGGCCATATTATTCATTACGTATAATGAATGCTGCCCTTCTTTGACCTTCCGAACTGTGAAACTTCACACTTCAATGAATTCATTCCATTAAGTTCCTTTCTTGACCTCCATGTTGAGTCTATGGGCTCCTTCTTCCCATATTCTGTAGTCCCTTGTCTGAATTCCTCCTACCTGGTTTAGACCTAGGCAATAGCGCCAACATAAACTGTGTCATTTATTTTTTATGCATTAGTAAATTATTATTTGAATGAACGCCATTGCTCCCATTCTTCTCTATACATCATACACTGTGGCCTCTCAGCACAGTAAGTTTTGGAACATCTCTGGACTCAATGACAGAATGCATCGACTTCTGACCCTTAGTAAATTCTCTGTTTCTCTGCTGAAGTGAGCAGTCACAGAAATCTGAAATGTGTTGATGCGTGCACTGCAGATAGCAAGTGAATCTCTATGGAACTGTTGGCTAGATGTTTGCATGATCCAGCCTAATGTTTCAACTTCATGATCTTTCACGTGATAGAGAGAGGATTATTTTTGACTAAAGGCCATTGACCTGAAAGCTTGACTTTGTTCCTCTCTTCACAGTCACACAGACTGAGTAGTTCTGTCATTTTCTGTCAACACAAATACAAGTCATGGAGTCACAGACCAGATGGAAAGTAGGAGATTAAGGATGATTGACTTCCTCAATACAGTTGTGTGCATGGATATGAGAATCAGCTGACATATGTCGTGTAATTTGTGGTAGCAGCACAGTGTGATAAAATAAAAATATATGTTACAATAAGAATTACTAAAAAAAGTGCAATGAAAGAGCACTATCTAACTACCCTACTCTTTTATGTTTTCCACGTCTATACCTCATCTTTGATGGTAGTAATGAGAAGAGGGCAAGTCCTGGGTGGTGAAGGCCCTTGCTGCCTTTTGAGGCATCACCATTTGAATGTCCTCAATGGTGGATCCAGGCCAAACTCTTCCAGTCTGATCTTGTGGATAGAGATTAGAAATAAACAAAGGGGCATTCATAGTTTAGAGAGTAGCAACTTGTATCTACATACAATGTAGGAATCTTTTTAAAAGTGAAGTTGTGAGAGTTCAGGGCAACCAGGAACACTGGCATTTGATTAAGGTAAAAAGAAAGCTTATGGTACTGAAAATAGGGGAGGCCTTTCAGGAGTAGAGAGGCTGTAGGGGATTAGCCTCAAAAGAAATTGGTTCAAATGTCAACGTTTAAGGTAATTTTTTTAAATCAAAGTGCATATATGATACAATAGGCTCTTTTAAGCCACTCTTGGACGGGTACATGGAGCTTAGAAAAATAGAGGGCTCTGGGTAACCCTAGGTAATTTCTAAGGTAAGGACATGTTCGACACAGATTTGTGGGCCGAAGGGTCTGTATTGTGCTGTAGGTTTTCTATGTTTCTATATATGTTACCATATACAACCCTGAAATTCATTTTCTCTTGTGCACATTCAATCTTTAGAAAGGTGACATAGGGTCAGAGAATGTCAAATCTTAGTGGGTGGAGTTAAGAAACTGCAAGGTGAAAAAAAACCATTATGGGAATCATATATACAGTAGGCCTCCAAATAGAAGAAAAGATGTGAGGTTGAGATTGCAAAGGGAGTGGGAAAGGGCATATAATAAAGGTAATGTCACAAGTGTAATGGGGGGAGCTTCAATATGCGTCAGATTGGGAAAATCAGAGTTGGTGTCAGATCGCAAGGGAGGGAATTTGTTGAATGACTATGAGATGGCTTTTTAGAGCAGTTTGTGCTTGAGACTATTCAGGGAAAGGCTATTTTTGACTGGGTGTTGTGTAATAATCTTATTAGAGCTTAACGTAAATGAACCTTTTGGAGACAGTGATCATAATATGATTGAGTTTATACTGCAATTTGAGAGGGGGAAGCATAAGTTACATGTATCAGTTTCACAATGGAATAAAGGGCAGGACAGAGGCATGAGACAGGAGCTCGCCCAAGTGTATTGGAAGGGATTACTGGCGGGGATGTCAGCAGAGAAGAGGTGGCTGAAATTTCTGGGAATAGTTCACAAGACACAGGATAGATATGTCCCACAGAAGAAGTTGTTCTCAAATGGCAGGGGTAGGCAACCATGGCTGACAAGGGAAATTAAGGACTGTATGGAAGCCAAGGTCATATAAGGTAGCAAAAATGAGTGGGAAGTTGGATGATTAGGAAGTTTTTTAAATCCAGAAACAGGCAACTAAGAAGCCATAAGAAGGGAAAAGATGCAATATGAGGGTAGATTAGCCAATAATATAAAGCAGGATGCTAAACATTTTTTCAGTTATATAAAGAATAAAGGGGATGTGAGAGTTGATATTGGATCACTGGAAAATTACGCTGGTTAAGTAGTAATGGGGGAACAAAGAAATGGCAGATGAACTTAATGGGCACTTTGCATCAGGCTTCACTACAGAAGACACTAGCAGTGTGTCAGAGGTCTGTGAGTAACAGGGAGCAGAAGTGAGTGCCATTACTATAACAAAGGGAAAGGTGCTAGGCAAACTGAAAGGCAGTAAGGTGGATGTCACCTGCACCAGATGGACTACATCCCAGAGTTCTGAGAGAGGTTGCTGAAGAGATAGCAGATGCATTCTCTTCAAAAATCATTTGTATCTGTCATGGTTCTGGAGGACTGGAAAATTGCAAATGTCCCTCCACTCTTTAAGAAGGAAGAAAAGCCAGTTAGCCTGACCTCAGTGGTTAGGAAATTGTTGGAGTATATTATCAAGGATGAGGCTTTCGGGTACTTGGAGACTAATGATGAAGTAAGTCAGTCAGCATAGTTTCTATAAAGGGAGATCTTGCCTGACAAATCTGTTAGAAACCTTTGAGGAAGTAACAAGCAACAGCAACAAAGGAGAGGTAGTGGGTGTCATTTACTCGGGTTTTCAGAAGGCATTTGACAAGCTACCACACATTGGCTGCTTAACAAAATAAAATCCTATGGCATTACAGGAAAGATGCTGGCATGGATAGAGGAATGGCTGACAGGCAGGAGGCAGCAAGTGGGAATAAAAGGGGCTTTTTCTGGTTGGCAGCCAGTGACTCGTGCTGTTCCTCAGGGGTCAGTATTTGTGACCACTACTTTTCACATTGTTTGTCAATTAGTTAGGTAAAAGAATTGATGGTTTTGTGGCAAAATTTGCAGCTGATACAAAGATAGGTGGGGGAGAGGTAGGTAGTGCTGAGGAAGCAGAAAGACTTAGAGAAATTGGAAGAATGGGCAAAAAAAATTGCAGATGGAATACAGTGTTGGGAAACATATGATAATACACTTTGGTAAAAGGAACAAAAGTGCAGACTATTGTCTAAATGGGGAGAAAATTCAAACATCAGAGGTGCAAAGGGACTTAGGAGACCTCATGCAAGACTCCCAGAAGGTTAATTTACAGGTTGAGTCTGTGGTAAAGAAGGCAAATGCAATGTTGGCATTCATTTCAAGGTGTATAGAATATAAAATCAAGGAGATAATGCTGAGGCTTTATAAGACACTAGTCAGATCACACTTGAAGTATTCTCAACAGTTTTGGGCCCCATATCTCAGAAAGGATGTGTTGTCATTGGAGAGAGTCCAGAGAAGATTCATGAGGATGATTCCGGGAATGAACTGGTTAACATATGATGAGCATTTGGCAGCTTTGGGCCTGTACTCACTGGAATTTAGAAGAATGTGGGGGGGGGGGGGGGAGAAACTCATTTGAAGCCTACTGAGTGTTGAAAGGATGAGATAAAGTAGATGTGAAGAGGATGTTTCCTCTGGTGGGAGTGTCCAGAACTAGAGGGTACAGCTTCAAAATTGAGGAGCAACCCTTCAGAACAAATGTAAGGAGAATTTTTTTTAGCCAGAGAGTGGTGGATCTGTGGAATGCTCTACCACAGACTGTGGTAGATGCTGTGGGTATATTTAAAGTGAAAATTGATACTTTCCTGATTGGTCAGGACATCAAAGGATATGGCAGGTATATGGGGTTGAGTGCGATCTGGGATCAACTATGATGGGATGGCAGAGCAGTCATGATAGGCTGAATGGCCTAATTCTGCTCCTATATCTCATGGTCTTATAAACACATTATAGAATAATAACCATTCTAGAATCAATGAAAGACCACACCAACTTGGACGTTCAACTAGTGTACAAAAGACAACAAGCTGAGCAAGTGCAAAAAGAAAGAAACAATAATAATAAAAAAAAAATAAGCAGCAAATATTGAGAACATGAGACAAAAAGTCCTTGAAAGTGAGTCCATAGGTTGTGGAAACATTTCAATGATGGGGCAAGTGAAGTTGAGTGAAGCTGTCCCCTAATAGTTGAGGGGTAATAACTGTTCCTCAACCTGGTAGTGAGTCCTACCTGATGGCAGCAGCAAGAAGAGTGCATGGCCTGGGTGGTGGGTGTCCTGATGATGGATGCTGCTTTCTTGTGATAATGACTCCGTATAGCTGTGCTCAGTGGTAGGAAGGGCTTTACCCAAGTTGGACTGGGCCATATCCATTGTTTTTTGTAGGATTTTCTGTTCAAAGGCATTGGTGTTTCCATACGAGTTTGTGATACAGTCTGTCAATATACACTCCACCATACATCTATAGAAGTTTGTCAAAGTTTTAGAAGTTATGCCAAATCTTCGCAAACTTCTGGGGAAGTAGAGGTACCGCCATGATTTCTTCACAATTACACTTGTGTGCTGGGCTAGGACAAGTCCTCTGAAATAACATTGAGGAATTTAAAGTTGCTGACCCCCTCCACCTCTGATGAGGATTTGCTCATGGACCTCAGGTTTCCTCATTCTGGAGTCAATAATCAACTCCTTGGTCTTGCTGTCATTGAGTAAACGGTTGTTGTTGTGGCACCACTCAGCCAGATTTCCAAGGCAAAGAGGAGACACAAAATGTCACCGGCAGGTAAGATTAAAGTAACGCAATTTTATATTAAGATGAAGAGGAGAGTCCAAAAGGATGGAACCAGTTGAAGACTAGTTGCACAATAGCCAGGTATGGAGACACCAATGCCCAGGAACAGAAAAAAGCTACAGTAAGTGGTGGGTACATCCCAGTCCATCTCACGCAAAGCCCTCCCCACCATTGAGTACAGCTACATAAAACACACCCAAAAGAAAGCACCATCCATCATCAAAGACCTCCATTATCTCACTACACACTCTTCTTGCTTCTACCGATAGGCAAGATGTGCAGATGCCATAAGTTCCACACTACTAGATTCAGGAACATTTATTATCCTACAACCATCAGGCTCCTATACCAGCATGGATAACTTCACTCACCATTATTCTGGACTGGTTCTATGGCCCACCGCCTCACTTTCAAGGACTCTTTCTGACTCGCATTCTCAGTAATATTTTTATTTGCATGTTTTATCTTCTTTCATATATTAGTTGTTGTTAGTCTTTGTCTGATCTTTCATAACATTGTATGGTATTTCTATTCTGCTGTAAATATCTGCAAGACAATAAATCTCAGGGCTGTATATGGTAATATATATAAATAAATTTACTTTGAACTTTGAAATATTGAAGGTGCAATCTATGTGTTGAAACATGGAAATGGGTGCTATCTTAAAAGAATACTTCTTTTCTGAAATAATTCTGAAAGACATTGTAACATATTTGGGAAATGACGTGGTGATATTTTACAGCATACTATTGTATGAGAAGGGTGGTAATAACTGGGACCCTGATGAATGATATACTGGAAGACTGAATGATGGCAAATGTGTTTCCCTTGTTCACAAAAGGTAAGAGGGATGAACCAGTTGAACACAGACCAACGAATCTCAAATTGGTGGTAGGGAAATAATCGGAAAAAAATTATGAAGGACAGGATGAATATACACTTACAAAGACACCTTGAGTTTCTCTCTCCCCTCCCCCCTCACCTTTATTTCTCCAGTCCTGCCAAAGGGTTTTGGCCCAAAATGTCGACTGCATTCTTTTCCACAGATGCTGCCTGGTCTGCTGAATTCCTCCAGAATTTTGTGTGTGTTGCTTACAAAGACAGTGTTTGATCGGGCATAGTCAGCATAGGAAGTCAATATATTCAACATAATCAGGATAGTCAGTGAGTGGGAAATCCTGTCTGATTGAATTTATGAAGATATAATGAAGTATATGGATGAGGAATGTAGTCTATATGGCCTTTAGTAATGGATTTAATGCAATCTGACATGGAAAGCTGGTCCGAGATTTGAAGTGCAGAAATCCAAAGCAAATTGGCAAACTGGATCCAAAATTGGTTCGGTAAAATGAGATGGACAGTGATAGTGGAAAGCTGCTTTAATGAAGAGAAGCCTCTGATCAATGGAATCAGTACTGAGATCCCTAGATTTTTTATTTATGTTAATAATTCATATGTTCATGTTGGAGATATGCTTAGTAATTCGCAGATGACATAAAAATTGGTGGTGCGAATGAGGATGATAATCTCAAACTACAGAAAGCTATTGATCCACTGGTAAATTATGCAGAGCAATGGCAAAGGAAATTTAATCCTAATAAGTGTGAATTTTACAGTTTGGAAGGTCAAAGAAGGGTAAGATTCATTAGACACAATAAATCATAGAGCCAAAGTGAGCATGGAGGAACAGAGAGATGTACGAAAGTCCAGGAAGATAGCAGCACAGATTGATAGAAAATGCCTCTGAGATGCTTGCCTTCGTTAGCTGAGCACAGTACATAAGAGCGTGGAAGTTTTGGTATAATTTTATAAAACACTGGTAAGGCCGCATCTGGGATATTGAGTGCAGTTTTGGTCACTATCGTAAGGGAAGGACATGATTGTTTTGAAGAGGTTGCAGAGGAAGTCCACCAGGATGTTACCAGGGTTGGAGTGTCTCAGTTTTGAGAGAGTGGAAAGTCGGGCTTTTATCCCCTTGGAGTGAAGAAGGCTGAGGTGCAGGGGAGAGGTAGATGTACAAAATTAAGCCAATACAGATAGAGTAGGCAGTACTAAACATTTCCCTATGGTAGAGATATCTACAACAAGTGGCCATGGGTTTAAGATGAGAAGAAAGAAATTTAAAGGGATATAAGGAAGAATATTTTCACCCACCTGGTTCAGTGGGCTAGGAAAGATAAGGAAAAACAGAGGCTGTCTGAAATCAGGTAGTCTGAATCTTAACAACAAAGTGTATGACAGAAAGAAATATTTATTTGACATGGTTATGTGAAACTGATTCATTCCTTTTACATAATTGTTTGGGATAGACATGTTTGCCTCTTTTTGTTTTCAGGGCAACAGATTAATTTATTTTTGATTGATGCAGGTACAGATTTATTTATTTCTGATTGATTTGGAGACAGATCTATCTATCCTATCCCTTGGAACAAAGTGAAAGTTCGATTTTTACTTTCGTTGAATAATTTTTTTTCTGGGCGACAAGCATGCAGACCATTTATAGAACTGTGTTTAGAACAGAGCATTCAAGTGTGGCAAGTTTCAGAACATAACGTTTTCCTATCAAAAGTAACGTGATTTCTGGTTAGCAGAAAGTTAGCAGCCAAGTTGCAGGCCGATTACAACTGACATTGTATGTCGTCATTCAAAAGTAACCTGCAATTCTATCACTGGAGTGATCTACCTGTTCATTAAATAACTTGCTTGACTCCAATACAGGTTGAGAAATCTGGTTCAGTACATTAACAAGCAGTAAATTAACATTCTCATCCCCTTTTGAGGATCAGATAGTTAGCCATACAATATAAACATTGCTAATCCAACATCACATTGGATAGAAAGTCAGAGCTTATCAATTCAAAGGTGAATTTCATCATCTACAATTTTTCAGCAAGGAAAGGAACAATTTCAACATTGAAAGTGAACCTTTCCCCGACAGATAAATATGAAAATAATAAGGCAATTGACCATATTTCACAGTATATCAGGATATAAATCAGAAGTTCACTGACAGGTGTGGACTAGAAGACAAGTACACATAAGTAACTAAATAAGATTTAAGTTGTTTTTGCTTTGGGATAATGCTTTCCTTGTGCTGTACTGCTGAAGGCAAAAACAAAGTAAATTTGGCAGATATATTGAGATTGTTGGCTGTTAAAACCCAGTGGGAAAAAAATGTCTTATTAGCCACCAGCTTTACTGAGTCTGACAATCTGTTTCTTTGAGACCTGTTTGGGAACTGGTGTTGCCAGCGTGCACTATGGCAAAAAAAAATTTAAACAGTTTTAAAGTGTTTGCTTTCATTGAAAAAGATGATCTTCACCTTTATACAATTTGCCTGAGTACAACTCACTCACCAAAGAAGACTGGAAGCTCAGTACTGGAGGCTGGTGCAGTGTAAGAACATCCAAGCATAAATTCCAATAAATGGTGAAGGTTTTGGTGGAAGGAATGCAAAATATTTCCCACACACAAGTTAACGAGAGTAATCTACACACACACACACACACTTATGCAGGCTGCTAGAACTTGAAAATTTTAAGTATCCAATTATTTCTTAACTCCATAAACAATCAACATCTTTACACCTTTCAGCAATTATTTAAAAAAATCAAAAAATCCCACCCACAAGTTGATGATAATAATCCACACATACACACTATGCAGACTCTCACAACTTGAAAAGATTATATGTTTCTAAATATTTCTGACTTCCTTAAACAGTCAAAACTTTCAGCAACTATTAAAAATATTAAAAAGTTTAAATTTATTATATTGCTTTAGCAGAACTTTGAATATCAATCATTTATATGTGGATAAATAAGTAAGGATATTTAAATGATCCAGAAAATTAATATATATTAATCAAACTTACATTTGTTCCTCATTGCTCTTTTCCATTCAAATCCCCCAGTGTAAGCAATTGAAAAACATAGCAACTTAGTGATCAGCTGGTGTGCTCCACAGAATTATCATTATCAAAGCTTGTCAAAAACTTTCAGGATACGCATGATGCAGCAGGGTAGCATAGAGTTTAGTGTAACTTTATTCAGCACCGGCTGCAATAATGGGGTTCAATTGTCGGCAAGGAAATGCAAATTTTCTTCCAAATTCCAAAGAGGTATGATTAGGGTTAGTGAGTTGTGAGGGCGTGAGAATCATGGCAACACTTGCGGGCTGCCCAATACAACACTCACTGATTTGATTTGACGCAAAACGACACATTTTACTGTACGTCTCGATGTGCATTTGACAAATAAGCTTAATCAGTAACCTACCAATAGACTTTAGTATACTCTCGCATGTGTAAGGAAACACTGAATGATGGCATTCATGAAGGAAAATTCAACACTTTTCTCCCTGTAAATTATAGGACAAATATCTAATTTCCTAAAATTCATTGCTTATACACACTAGATGAGGGTCAATACCTGAAAATGGATGGGAAAAAAAAACCCTTGCAAAATAAAGCACCTGTATTATCCTCACACTTGACCCTGGACTCTGGTATACAGAGGTGTACGGTTTCTCCTTCAGCTTCTGGGCAGTAATCTGATGTAATGGATATCTGCCCATTGTAAAACCTCCCAGATTTTCATTCCATTTAAACCAATGGAATGAAACTGAATGATCTGAAAGGATGCTGAGACATGAAACTTAATGCATTGCATCTACAGAAAACAGCTTCCAATTATTAAGGCTGCCTTTTGATACAGGCACAGCAGTGGTGGGAGGGTGTAAAAACACAGCTATTGACGCATACAATTCAGCTGTGTGATCACCGGCTCCAAAGGTGAGGTCAGAGGCATTGTTAGCCTTAAGTATTAACTGAATGTTTAGCTTTCAAGTCTTTCACAAATTAATTCCCTTCAGTTAACTCAAGCAGCATTAGTTAACATCAACATTAAATTAATTGCTCATTCCACAGGAAAATAGTGTTGAGAAAAATCATGTCTTCTGCGAAGAATCAACCAAGGAAGATGCAAATGAGTGACAGGCAACTACAAAAATCGAAAGAAAGATTTGAACCATTCTCCTCACGATGATTTTCTTAGGTTCATAGGTACATTTAATGTCAGAGAAATGTATTCAATATACATATTGAAATTCTTTTTCTTTGCAAACATCCATGAAAAGCAGAGGAGCGCCCCAAAGAATGAATGACAGTTAAATGTTAGAACCCACAGCTCCCCCCTCCCACGCATAAGCAGCAAAGTGACAACCACCCCCTACCAGCAAAAAAGCATCTGCACCCTCTACCGAGCACTTGAGTGTTCAGCAAAGCATCAATAAAGACACAGACTTGCAGTACCCCAAAGACTACTCGTTCACCCAGTAATTCGACATACCACAGGCTCTTTCTCTCCCTAATTAGGGAAAAAGAGATGTCCCCATTTCCCTGTGAGAGGGGAGACATAACAAAACAACTCGCCAACTTATGGTGTTAAGAGTCTACTGCGTCACTTTTGCCAAGCTCTGTGCCCAAAGATCTTGGATCTCTGGGCACACAGCCAGGAGCCATCTTCCATCTTCCGTGCACTCCCACGACACACCAGTGGGAGCACCGACCTTGAATTCACCCACCTAAAGAGCCACAAAAGTCCGGCACACTGAAGGCGCACTAGTCTTCCAGGCCACGTCCTCAGCATATCGAGAAATGGCCAGTTTTGTGGTCCAGGCACAGCTCAAATACCATCTATAAATTTGCTGATGATACAACCATTGTTAGTAGAATCTCAGATGGTGACAAGAGGGCGTACAGGAGCGAGATATGCCAACTAGTGGAGTGGTGCTGCAGCAGCAACCTGGCACTCAACGTCAGTAAGACGAAAGAGCTGGTTGTGAACTTTAAGAAGGGTAAGATGAAGGAACACATACCAATCCTCGTAGAGGGATCAGAAGTGGAGAGAGTGAGCAGTTTCAAGTTCCTTGGTGTCAAGATCTCTGAGGATCTAACCTGGTCCCAACATACCGATGCAGTTATAAAGAAGGCAAGACAGCGACTATACTTCATATGGAGTTTGAAGAGATTTGGTATGTCAACAAATACACTCAAAAACTTCTATAGATCATTCTGATAGGCTGCACCACTGTCTTCCATGGGGATGGGGCTACTGCACAGGACAGAAAGAAGCTGCAGAGGGTTGTAAATTTATTCGGCCCCATCTTGGATACCAGCTTACATAATACCCAGGACATCTTCAAGGAGAAAGGCAGCTTCCATCAATAAGGACCTCCAGTACCCAGGGCATGCCCTTTTCTCACTGTTACCATCAGGTAGGAGGTACAGAAGCCTGAAGGCACACACTCAGCAATTCAGGAACAGCTTCTTCCCCTCTGCCATCCAATTCCTAAATGGACATTGAACCCTTGGACACTACCTTACTTTTTTAATATATATTATTTCTGTTTTTTGCACAATTTTTAATCTATTCAATATAGGTATATTGTAATTGATTTACTGACTTACTATTATTATTTTTCTTCTATATTATATATTGTATTGAACTGCTACTGCTAAGTTAACAAATTTCACGACACATGCCGGTGATAATAAACAAGATTCTTATTCTGAAATAGAGCTTGTTTCCAACGATGCAAGCAAAGGAGTCACCTTTAGATCCATCATCCTAAGCTCCTCCCTCCGACATCAGCTTTTCAACAGCCTTCCATCGCCACCTCCCCTCATCAACATCACTGAACAGAGACTTAGATGGACCTGCTACGAATATACTTATCCTACAACACGAGAAACAATGGGTATTCTGCAGAAAGTAACTTACCTCCTGACTCCAAAAACTTTCACCAAAAAAAATCAGTCATCCATGCAATGGAATCCACTCCAGGAGCTGCAGCCAGAACATCATTCAGGACAAAGCGGCCTACTTATTAGCTAGAGAGTGAACTAACACTGAATATTCACCACATCTGCTACTTAGGGCATCATGGGTGTAGTATGTGCCATCTACAAAATGCAGAACTTCAATCCATGGCAACTTTACCAGAAACCTCCCTCACAGAACAGGTTCAACAGATTTAAAGGAACATCACCATTTGAACGATTCTGTCTTCAGTCACACATCCACCATCTTGACCTGGAAATACATACTGTATATCAAGGTTGCTTAAATGTCACAGAATCTAATTCCTCAATCCCATACTTAATTGCTCTATAGGAATAACTTCACCAGAGATTCTACAGTAGCTTAAGAAGGAAGCTCATCGCAAACTCCTAGTGTGCTATGAACGGGAATAAATGCTGGCCTTAACAATCATATTTACATATTACAAATTAATGTATAAACGTTGTGCAAATTTTTCAAAGCTGTTGAAAACATTTGGTTAAAAATAAGTAAAACAAGAAATCCAAAAAGTTTAGTCCCATCTCACAATCCCACAATCTATGACCAAGTTTATATTAATAGTGGGGGGGGGGAAACTGTTGGTTTGCCAAGCCAAGTTATAGCTGGATGGTGATGTAGTGGCATGCACACCAGTCTTTGAAGCAAGTGGTCCTGAGTTCAAATCCAACCAGCTCCTTGCGTGCTTTCCATCTGTGCTTGGTTGAGTGTCAAACTAGCAACTTGGCCTGCCTGATGTGCCACAAGATATGGAAAGGAACAATAAGCTGAGCAGTGTACAAAATAGTGAAAGTTATCTGTGGGACATTGTTTTAATTATTATTTTGTGCTAATGAATGCCAGTGCTCCTGTTGAGTGGCCTTACTTTTGTTTACTAAATTGAGTGCTGCAAAATGTCTGGCAGTGTAGAAGTCAAATCAATGATAGAGAGCTGAAGGGTCTCAGACAGGAAACAGTAACTTTATTTTCCTTTTCACAGTTGCTGCCTGACCTGCAGAGAGTTTGCAGCATTTCCTAATTTTATTCCAATGACAAGGTATCTTTCAAAGACAGATGTCAAGTTGCTTTCTGTTTGTTGTTCTGTCATAGTCAGGGAACAGCTTAAGCGTCCAGTTACAGATTTCATTAGCAATATTGGTTCAAAGATTGTAACAAGTTACAGGCATTTTTAATTTGTGTCAGAAAATTAAAACCAGCATTCATATTACCATTGTGCATTATGTTTGCTGCATAAATCATAAGCTAGAACTCAAGGAAGCCTTCTGAAGGAATGCATGGGCAGTGACAGAGGCACAAGGTTACATACCTTCCTCTTATTCTTTCACTCCCTCTGTAGCTGCATCTTTCTCACCTGAGATCTCTGTCAAATTTTTGAACTGATATTGAATCTCACAAGATAAAAAGTCCAGAAATCAAATATATATTACCCAGTCCTTTACTGGTCATTCCTTTACATAGTTGCTGCCTGACCTGCCAAGTTCCTCCAGCATTTTATCTGTGTTACTCTGGAATTCCAGCATCTGCAGAGACCCTGTGTTTACATATTCCACCTAGAATTTTTAATTTCTTCACTTTAGAATTTAACAAAATATTAATACCATGAGATTTATTTTAAATGATGTTATACATTTCTCCAAACACATAAAAAGATTTATTTACATGATATTGCAATTACAAAAGCACATTTACAATCATAAAAGCCAGAAGAACAATTTATAAAATACAAACACTGATACTAGCACAATATGCTAGTGTTGAAAACAGAAAAAACAAATATAATAATTTAAATACAAGAGATTCTACAGATGCTAGAAAACGTGAGCAACACGCACAAAATGCTGGAGTAACTCAGCCAGTCCGTAGAGGGGAATAAAGAGATGGTGCTTTGGGCCGAGAGGAGACCATCCATCAGGACTAGAAACGAAGGGAGAAGAAACAAGAATAAGAAAGTGGAGGGAGGGGAAAATTACAATCTAGTAGGTGATAAGTAAGGCCAGCTGAGGAGGAAGGCAGGTGGTTGGGGACTGGACATGAAGTAAGAAGCTGGGAGGGGATATGAGGAAGAGGCAAAGGAATCAAATAAGAGAATACAGTGGACCATAACAAAATGGAAAGAGGAGGCAATGGCAGATGAGGAGAAATGAAGTGATGAGAGGGTAACTAGAAAGAGGAATGGAAAAAAAGAATAAGGCGGAGGGGATAAATTATTGAAAGTTTGAGAAATCAATGTTTATGCCATAAGGATGGAGGTTTCTCAGACATTATATGAGATGTTGCTCCTCCAACCTGAGTTTGATCTCATCAAGACATTAGAGGAGGCCGTGGATAGATGTGTCAGGATAGGAATAGAAAGTCAAGTGAAAATAGTAGCCACAAGCAGATCCTACCTTTTGCCGCAGACAGAGTGGAGGTGCTTGATAACGTGGTGCCCCAATTTGCATCTGGTCTCACCGAAAGGGAGGAGGCCACACCGGGAGCACTGGAAACAAAGAACAACCCAGACCGACCTGCAGGTGAAGTGTCACCTCATGTGGAAGGATTTTTTGGGGACCAGGATGGTGATGAGGGAGGAGTGTATTTTGTGCCATTTTCTAAGAGCCTGGAAGGAGATCAGTGGGGAGGGATGAGTGGACAAGGGAGTCACATAGAGTGATCCCTACAGAAAGCAGAGACAGGAGAGGGGGAGATGTGTTTAGAACTAGAATTCCATTGGAGATTGCAAAAGTTATGGAGAATGATGTACTGGATATGAAGGCATTGAGTGGTAGAAAAGAATAAGGGAAACACTATCCCTGTTATGATGGTGGGAGGATGGGATGAGGGCAGATATGCAGGGAATGGAGGATGTGCAGGTGAGTATGGCATTGTTGATAGTGGAAGGGAAACTCTGCTCTTTGAAACCGAGCATCTGGAGTAAACCCATGAAGAAATATCTCGAATGTTCTGAAATAGAAAGTCTCATCCTGAGAGCAGATGCAGCGGAGCTGGGAGAACTGAGAGAATGGAACAGCATTTTTACAAGTGACAGGGTGGGAAAAGGTATAGTCAAGATAACTGTGAGTCAGTAGGCTTGTAAAAAAATGTTGGTAGGTGGTCTATCTCCAGAAATGGAGACAGCGAGATCAAGATAGGGGAGAGAGGCGTCAGAAATGGACCTAAGGGTAGAGTGGAAGTTGGTGAAGTTAAAAAGCTCAGCATGGGTGCCAGAAGCACCAATGCAGTCGTCAATGTAACAGAGTAAAAATTGGGGAGCATCACCAGTGTAAGTTTTGAGAGGTTGGTCATGACTAGACGGAGCTCCTGCCTCAGCAAGGATCTGGACCCATTGCAATTTACCTATCACCACAACTGGTCAGCAGCAGACCCAATCTCAATGGCTCTCCACACGGCTTTAGACCACCTGGACAAAACAAACACCTACGGCAGGATGCTGCTCATTAACTATAGCTCAGCATTTAATACCATCATTCCCACAATCCTGATTGAGAAGTTACAGAACCTGGGCCTCTGTCCCTTCCTCTGTGATTGGATCCTTGACTTTCTTACTGGAAGACCACAATCTGTGCAGATTGGTGAGAATATCCCCTCCTCGCTGACGATCAACACTGGCGCACCTCAGGGGTGTGTGCTTAATCCACTGCTCTGCTCTCTCTATACCAATGACTGTGTGGCTAAGTACAGCTCAAATACCATCTATAAATTTGCTGATGATACAACCATTGTTGGTAGAATCTCAGATGGTGTCATGGTTCCAGTTGGCTGTTCCCCTTTAACACTTCTTTCTGCCTGATCATGCCCCAATTTCAGTCAATTGCTGCTAGTTACCCAATAATCGTACACCTGGCTTTCATCAGAGACTGGGAAATAAATACGAGGACGACTCTATCACAGGTTGCCAGTTTGTTGGTCAATTCTTGTGTGATACTTCGTTCACTGTTCCGATTAGAACTGTTAGTTCTAAGTTCCGCTCTAGTTTCTAGAGAGTCCCTGTGAATCCCGTCTCCTTTTCAAGATCCCTCTGGTTTCCTGCTCTATGTTCAGGTCTACGCCAGCCTCTCCAACTGAGTCAACGAGCTAGTGTCCTGCACTTGGGTTCTCCTCCGTTGCGCCCGTGTAATAGATGGAGATGAGAGGGCGTACAGGAGGGTGTACACTAGTCGAGTGGTGATGCAACAACAATCTGGCGCTCAACATCAGTAAGACAAAAGAGCTGATTGTGGACTTCAGGAAGGGTAAGATAAAGGAACACATAACAATCCTCATAGAGGGATCAGATGTGGAGAGAGTGAACACTTTCAAGTTCCTGGGTGTCAAGATCTCTGAGGATCTAACCTGGACCCAACATATCGATGCAGTTATAAAGAAGGCAAAACAGTGGCTATACTTTATTAGGAGTTTGAAGAGATTTGGTATGTCAACAAATACACTCAAAAACTTCTATAAATGGACATTGAATCTTGAACACCACCTCACCTTTTTAATATATATTATTTCTGTTTTTGCATGATTTTTAACCTATTCAATATAGGTATTGTGGCGACCCACTTTCTGCGCAGGCGAACCGGCTCACAAATAGCCAGCGCCCGGGGGGAGACTTTGGTAATGCACCTCTGATGTCATTTCCGCCCGGAGAGGGCGGGCGCTAGGGATTTAAATGCCAGCGCCGCGAAGTTTGAATAAACTAGTCTCGAAACGACTTACCGACTGCGTGTCGTTATTTCAGCGCTGTGTGTAGCACATCGCTACATTGGTGACCCCGACGGTCCAAATGGGATTTGGATCAAAGATGACCGACTCTTCATTTGTTCACGCAGTTTTGCTAAAACTGCCGACTTTCTGGACGCTGCGACCACGCGTGTGGTTTAGCCAAGCAGAAGCCCAGTTCCAGATTCGGCAGATACCCTCTGATTCCACGCGTTACTACCACGTGGTGAAAGCCCTTGACCAGGAGATGGCCGCCCAGGTTGCAGATTTCATACAGTTGCCCCCGGAAGAAGGCAAATATGAAGCATTCAAAGCGCTGCTCGTTGAGACCTTTGGCCTCTCACGGCGTGAGCGGGGTGCCCGCCTGCTTCACCTGGACGGTTTGGGAGACAGACTGCCGTCAGCATTGATGAACGAGATGCTGTCCCTGGCTGACGGACACAAGCCCTGCCTCATGTTCGAGCAAGCGTTCCTAGAGTAACTGCCCGAGGACATACATCTGCTGCTGGCTGACGCAGATTTCAGCGACCCCTGGAAGGTGACGGCCCGGGCAGATGTGCTGTGGAAAGCCAAGAGGGAGAGCGTGGCGTCCGTCAGTCAGATTACCAGGCCACACGCCCAACAGCAGACCAGACCAGGCCCAGCAGGGGGGCACACACAACACAGAGGCAGGAGTGAGGAGGCCAGTGAACAGTGGTGTTTCTACCACCAGCGATGGGGCACAAAAGCCTGCCGTTGTCGCCCGCCCTGCAAGGGCCAGGGCCAGGGCCAGCTGCCGCTAATGACTATGGCGGCTGGCCACTAGGACAGCCTCTTGTAAGTCTGGGACAAATAGTCGGGACACCGCTTCTTGGTTGACACCAGAGTGGAGATCAGCGTATTGCCCCCGACGGGGTACGACACCCACAACAGGAAGCCAGGACCTACCCCGAGGGCCGCAAACGGCAGCATGATACGAACCTACGGCACCCGCACAGTGCAGCTGCAGTTCAGCGCCAGCCGGTTCACGTGGGACTTCACACTGGCCGTGGTGGCCCAACCACTCCTGGGGGTGGACTTCTTGCGAGCTCACAGCCTGCTGGTCAACTTGCAAGGGAAAAGACTGGTACATGCCGAGACTTCCCAGACATTCTCCCTGGGTGAAGCCAAGTTGCCGGCCCCACACCTGGACTCCATCACGCTGTCGGACAAAGAATTCACCAGAATCCTGGAGGACTTCCCATCGATTCTGGCACCGCAGTTCACGGCAGCCATGCCCAGACACGGGGTACAGCACCACATCCCGACCCAGGGACCACCCCTCCACGCCCATGCACGAAGGCTCCCCCCGGAAAAGCTCCACCTGGCGAAGGAGGAGTTCAAGAGGATGGAGGAATTGGGGATCGTACGGAGGTCCGACAGCCCATGGGCCTCCCCCCTGCACATGGTGCCCAAAGCAGCCGGGGGTTGGAGACCATGTGGCGACTACCGCAGACTGAACGAGGCTACCACTCCAGACCGCTACCCAGTGCCGCACATACAGGACTTTGCAGCAAACCTGCACGGGGCAAGAATCTTTTCCAAAGTAGACCTCGTCCGGGGATACCATCAAATCCCGGTGCACCCTGAAGACATCCCCAAAACAGCACTCATCACCCTGTTCGGCCTGTTCGAGTTCCTCCAAATGCCATTCGGCCTGAAGAATGCTGCACAGACGTTCCAGCGGCTAATGGACACGGTGGGATGCGACCTGGACTTTGCGTTCATCTATTTGGACGACATCCTTATAACCAGCAGTTGTCGTCAGGAGCATCTGTCCCACCTCCACCAGCTCTACTCCCGCCTGAGTGATTTCGGTCTCACGATCAACCCGGCCAAATGCCAGTTCGGTCTCGTTACCATCAACTTCCTGGGCCACAGGATTACCAAAGACGGGGCAACACCTCTGCCCGCCAAGATAGACGCGATCCGCCACTTTGCCCGACCCAACACGGTCAAAGGCCTGCAGGAGTTCGTTGGTATGGTGAACTTCTACCACCGTTTCCTCCCCTCAGCAGCCCGTATCATGTGCCCTTTGTACCCCCTGATGTCGGGTAAAGGCAAGGACATTACTTGGGACGAGGAGGCCGCGGCCGCTTTCGTTAAAACCAAGGAAGCCTTGGCAGATGCCGCGATGCTGGTGCACCCTAGAACGGATGTTCTGACCGCCCTCACAGTGGACACATCCGACACAGCAGTCGGTGGGGTGCTGGAGTAGCTCATCGAGGGGCGCTGGCAACCCCTGGCGTTCTTCAGCAAGCACCTATGACCACCCAAACTCAAGTACAGTGCTTTCGACCGGGAGCTGTTGGCACTGTATCTGGCAATCCGGCATTTCAGGTACTTCTTAGAAGGCAGACCGTTCACCGCATTCACGGACCACAAACCGTTGACCTTCGCGTTCACGAAGGTGTCCGATCCCTGGTCGGCTCACCAGCAGCGACATCTGTCCTACATCTCCGAGTACACGAAGGACATCCAGCATGTCTCAGGAAAGGACAACGTCGTGGCGGACGCACTCTCCAGACCAGCTGTCCAGGCCCTGTCCCTGGGGGTGGACTATGCAGCACTGGCGGAGGCACAGCAGGCAGACGAGGAGATGCCCAGCTACAGGACCGCAGTCTCGGGTTTGCAGCTGCAGGACTTTCTCGTAGGCCCAGGTGATAGGACCCTCCTGAGCGACGTGGCTACTGGCCAATCTCGCCCCATCGTCCCGGCAACCTGGAGGTGGCGAGTTTTCGACTCCATACACGGTTTGGCACACCCATCTATCAGGACAACCGTCCGGCTGGTCTCCAGCAAGTTCGCGTGGCACGGACTTTGCAAGCAGGTCAGTGAATGGGCCAGAACGTGCGCGCAGTGCCAAACAGCCAAGCTGCAGCGGCACACTAAAGCCCTGCCACAGAGGTTCAAACCCACCCACCGGAGGTTCGACCACGTTCATGTGGATATCGTGGGCCCCCTACCAGTGTCCCGAGGAGCGCGGTACTTCCTAACTATGGTAGACCGGTTCACGAGGTGGCCAGAGGCGGTCCCGCTCACCAACACATCTGCTGATTCCTGCGCCCGAGCCTACCACCCACAGTCGAACAGACTAGTGGAACGCTTCCACCGTCACTTGAAGTCCGCTCTCAAGGCCCGCCTGAGAGGACCTAACTGGGTGGACGAGCTTCCCTGGGTCCTGCTTGGAATTCGTACAACGCCCAAAGAGGATCTGCACGCCTCGTTGGCCGAGTTGGTGTACGGCGCGCCCCTGGCCGTCCCGGGACAGTTCATACCAGCCCCAAGGGGGCAAGAGGAAGAACCCGCAGCAGTCCTGGACAGGCTACGTGAAAGGCTCAGCAACCTGGTCCCCGTACCAACTTCACAGCATGGACGGACCCCGACCCATGTACCCAAAGACCTGCAGAACTGTAAGTTTGTTTGTATGAAGGGGCGGACACCGGACACCGCTACAGCGGCCGTACGAGGAGCCATTCAAGGTGATCAACAACAACGGGTCCACGTATGTTCTGGACATTGGGGGGAGAGAGGAGGTTTTCACAGTGAACTGACTCAAACCAGCCCATGTGGATTTGGCACAGCCGGTCGAGGTTCAGGCACCGCAGCACAGAGGCAGACCTCCCAAACAGAGGCTGATCCAGACTGTGGACATTGGGGGGTGTATCGCCAGTTCTGGGGGGGGCGGTTATGTGGCGACCCACTTTCTGCGCATGCGAACCGGCTCTCAAATAGCCAGCGCGGGGGGGGAGACTTTGGTAATGCACCTCTGATGTAATTTCCGCCCGGAGAGGGCGGGCGCTAGGGATTAAATGCCAGCGCCACGAAGTTTGAATAAACTGGTCTCAAAACGGCTTACCGACTGCGTGTCGTTATTTCAGCGCTGTGTGTAGCACATCACTACAGTATACTGCAATTGATTAACTTATTTTTTTCTCTTCTTCTATATTATGTATTGCATTGAACTGCTGCTGCTAAGTTAACAAATTTCACGACACATGCCAGTGATAATAAACCTGATTCTGATTCTGAACATGGACTGTTCCACAGAGCCAACAAAAACTTAGGCTTGGCAGGGGTCAATACGAATGCCCTTTGCTATACACACCTTTGTCTTGGAGAAAGTGGGAGGAAACAAAAGAGAAATTGTTGAGAATGAGGACCAATTCTACCAGACAGATGGAGATGGACGAGAACTGGTTAGCTAGGTCAGTAATGGTCACGGGCATGTTTACTAAATCATTTTGTTCCATATTTTGAGGAAAAGGTGAGAATAAACGGACACTTGGGAACTCATTTTGGATTGAAACAGGTAATGTCAGAAGAAAGAGTGGCAAAGCCACTTCACTGAAAAACAATTGCAGTATTTTCCCAAGGAGGTCCAGAACATAATGCAGTTTAATAAATAATTTCTCATCAATTTTCCTTTTGTGTCAGCTGCATAATGAATTAAGTATGAAACATTACAGAAAATTCAGCATGCTGGTTAAAAAGAACTATTGATGGAAATAAAAGATAAAGATATTATATAAGGGAGGAATTACAAAGCCATGATGAATAGCATAACCAAATATTAAAAGATAATTTAATAGAAGCCCTTCTACGTTGTTTAAGAATATAAGTCTTTGGCAAAGAAAACATGGCTTTGCATCAAATTGACCAAGCAGTCTTTTGAAAAGCTCAAATCAGATGAATGGATGTAAAGACAAATTGTGCTTTGACTGTTGACAGGTAATCAATACATCAAACTAGGAAATTGGCTGACGCTTCAGAACATTATAGAACAAGAAGGAGTAATTCTAGGGACATTGAAGGTGACATTTCCTGTTTATGGTCGGATTTGGGTGTGTATCATAAGGGGAGAAGGCCATCAACTTTTACATATAAATTGCCCTCTTGAACAAATAATATTTCCCTTTAAGAATCTCTATAATATCCTTTGACCTTTGTCAGAGTCCATAGGCTCCAGAGTCATTCCCATGTAAGTAGCAGAATGAAAGGCCCAGTGATAACTCTGAGGCAGCAAACACAACGACGTGACCATGTTGTGTTGTGTGTTTCATTACCAGCTCTTGATCCATTTAGAAATGTGCAGAATCTATCAGTATTCTGTGGAGCTCCAATACTAGGTTCAGTTCTAACATCCAGTTGTGATTGCATGTATGTCCTCAGGTTGTTCAAATTGCTTTCTACATCCCAAAGATTGATAGATTAATTGGCTACTACACATTTCCCATGGGGAAGACGAATACTTTACTCAAGGTGAAGATGGATGGTAGAACTTGCTTGGCATATAAGAGAGAATAGTTTACAGGAAAATGTGGAGGAACGAGGCTAATGGGATTACTCTGAGAGCCAACATAGACCCAATGGGCCAAACTGAGTTTGATATATCTTCAAAAACAAATATATATATATGTGTGTGGTTAAGTGGTGAATGTCTGCATATTACATTGGAGTCTTTAAAGACCTGACTGGGCATCCACAAATGTAGCACTCTGCGACAGGAGAAGCTTAAGGCATCTTGTTGTAGACCATTGATTTCCCACTATTTAGAACCTAGTGCATATCTAATGTTTATGTATACAAAAGAATTGACATGTATTCTTCCTGAGGTCAGGCTAAACAAAATACAGCCGCTCCCATTGGAATGCAAATACATAATCTGCCCCCATGTTCCGTATATATTGACATCTGCAGTAGGCAGATCGCGTGGACAGTGTATGAAATGCTACACCAGTCAAGAATTCTTTGAGGATGGGATAGAGACTCATCCAACAGTTTATTGAAAGCACTTTCACTTTTGATCTTCAAAGTTTACTTCCAGATCCAGCAGTTATGTATAATTCCAGTTAAAAAAACAGTCCCTCCCCCTCCCCTCTTCTTCAATACCCTATTCTGGCCTCTTACCACTTCTCACCTGCCTATCATTTTCCCCTGGGTCTCCTCCTCTTTTCCTTTCTCCTATGGTCCACTCTACTCTTCTATCAGATTACTTTCTCTCCAGCTGTTTATCTTTCCTACCCACCTGGATTCACCTGTCACCTTCTTGCTATCCTCCTTCCCTTCCCCCACCATTTTGTTCTGCCTTCCACCCCCTCCCTTTCTAGTTCTGTTTATTATTTTTATTTATTGAGATACAGCACACACAGTAATCTCTTCTGGCCCTTTGAACCATGCTGCAGAGCAGCCCCCAATTTAACCCTAGTTTAATCACAAGCAAAATTTTTACAGTGACAAATTAACCTACCAGCCAGTACGTTTTTGGGACTGTGGGGGGAAACTGAATCACCCGCTGGGAACCCACGCGGTCACAGGGAGAACGTAGGAACTCCATACAGGCAGCAGGGTGAATGGAACTGTAAGGGTTTGTGCTAACCACTACACTACTGAGAAGGATCTCGGCTCAAAACATTGACTGGTTAATCATTTCTACAGATGCTGCCTAACCTGTTGAGTTCCTCCAGCATTTTGTCTGATGTTATGTTTAATTGTCAGCATAATCTATAACCAAAATAGCCTAAGTCTGAGCATTCTAAGTTTTAATTCTGAAGTCTTCCATATAGATTACTTTAAGGCACCAATGAATCATGATGCTTTGTATTCAGAGATGACTGCTCATAAATAAGTTAAATAAAATGCATGTTCAGCATGCCAACATGTCTGCTGTTGCCATTTTCCACGATTTGCCTTTAGCATTGTGATTGTTGCCATTGTCAACAAGCTTCTTTTGCAGTGATGTCCATTTACGTCCTTAAACAACAGAAACAAAGCATTTTAATTTCAATCCCCATTCCTATTCCACATTGTCTCCTCTGCTGCCAGGCTGAAGCTGCGCTCAGGTTGGAGGAGCAACACCTCATATTCCTTTTGGGTACTCTCCAACCTGAGTGCATGAACGTCCATTTCTCCGGTAATTTCTTCCCCCTCCCCATTCTCTCCTGTCCCATTCCTCACCTGCCTCTGGTGCCTCTCCTCCTATCAGATTCCTTCTTCATCCCTTTACCTTTTCCACCTGTCATCTCCCCTCTCACTTTTTATTCAGTGATACCGTGTGGAGCAGGCACTTCCAGGCCGAACAGTTGGGCCACCCAGCAACCCATTTATTTGACACGAGTCTAATAACAGGACAATTTACAATGACCAATTAACCTACTAACCGGTGCATCTTTGGACTGTGGGATAAAACCAGATTACCCAGAGGAAACCCATGAGGTCAAGGGGAGAATCTATAAACTCCTCACAGACAACCTTTCCCCCACCCTCCTAGTTTCACCCTCACCTGGCTTCACCTATCACCTTCCTCTTCCCCTACCTTCTTATTCTGTTTTTTTCAACTTCCTTTCCAGTCCTGATGGGCCTGGCCCAATATGTTGACTCTTTATTTCTTTCCATTGATGATGCCTGACCTGCTGAGTTCCTCCGTCATTTTGTGCCTGTTGCTCTGGATTTCCAGCATCCAGCATCTGCAGCATCCCTTGTGTTCATAAACTTCCATAGTGATGAGATCCTATATGTTGTTATTCTGGGAAATTAGCGCAGTGTAAGTTGAAATACCAATAAATAGACAGGACCACCCTGGCTTGCAGTGCTTCTGTAATCAATCTACGGTGGCAAGTGGGATTTCCTTGGCAGGGTTTTAAAACAGCAGGAGTAGCTGCATTTACATGTGCTGTTCCAGGAGAAAATATTCCAGAGCTTAGGCTTTGGTTTGCATTTGGAAAATTATCATAATCAGAATAATATCACAGACATTCTATATGTTGTGAAATTTGTTTTGCAGAATCAGAACTGTGCAAAAAAACTCTATGAATTACATAAGAGATATATATAAAAAATTAAATTAGTGCAAAGGAGAGCAAAAATAGTGAGATAGTATTCATGGGTTAGTTCATTGTTCAGAAATCTGATGGCAGAAGGGAAGAAATTGGTGCTAAAACATTGAGTGTCTGTGTCTTCAGTCTCCTCTACCTCCTCTCTGATGGTAGAAATAAGAAGAGAGCACATTCTGGGTGATGGAGGTCCTTAATGATGGATGCTGCCTCTTTGAGGCATCGCCTTTTGAAGATGTCCTCAATGCTGGAGAAGCTAGTGCCCATGATAGAGCGGGCTGAGACTGCAACGCTCTGCAGCTTTTTCTGAACCTGTGTAGGGCCTACGTAATCTCAGAGGAGACATAAATGCTCTCCTACAGCTTGAAAGCCGGAGTTGAGGTTGCAGGAGGTGCTAGCAAGGAGATATGTTAATTTTGGAAATGAGCAGCAGTATGTTCTGCAAGCTGAAGTTTGGGCTGTGCTTCGTTACTAATGAACGTAGTGCAGTCTCTTCAGTGATGCCCTTCCAGCAGAAGTCGGACAGGATAAGTGAATTCTGTATTTATGACTGCAGGCTAAGGAAGACGACAATAGATTTTTAAAAATCCTAAAATGGAAATGGCTCCCTCCCAAATCTGCAATCCTAGCAGTACTTCTAAGAATTCATTCTTCGCAGGCCTCACATCTGTGCATCTAACAATGTTCGTGTTCAAGCGCATTGTACACAAGGAGGACCAAGACATAATTTTCATAACAAGCTCTGAATGGGTGGAATTGCTGTGGCTATTAATGTATGGTTAAAAAAACAATGCGTAGTGCATAAAAACAGTACAATTAACCTCCAGTTTAGTTCAGCATGAACAAAATATTGTCTACAGGCAAATTTTAAAAGTAATTTATGTAAAATGCTTTGGGGTGTCCTCTGGGATGTGAAAAAGTGCTGCCTAAGTGAAATCTCAGTTCTTTCTAATTAAGACTACCACTGTTGCAGTAATACAGTCACTCTTTTCGATCACCTACTGCAGCAGAGAGTAAATTTGTATATGTGCAAATTGCACAATAGACAGCACTACTTGCAGTCATATGTCAAAATTAAATTGACAGAGATCAGGACAATACTATGACTTGTGAGCAGTTTTGTATCCCTTACCTAGAAAAGGATATACGAGGAAATCTGCAGAGGCTGGAAATTCAAGCAACACACACAAAATGCTGGTGGAAAGCAGCAGGGCAGGCAGCATCTATAGGGAGAAGCACTGTCGACGTTTCGGGCCGAGACCCTTCGTCAGGAGTAACAAAGGAAAGATAGTAAGAGATTTGAAAGTAGGAGGAGGAGGGGAAAATGTGAAATGATAGGAGAAGACTGGAGGAGGTGGAGTGGAGCTGAGAGCCAGAAAGGTGATTGGGAAAAGGGATACAGAGCTGGAGAAGGGAAAGGATCATGGGACGGGAGGCCTAGGGAGAAAGAAAGGGGAGGGAAGCACCAGAGGGAGATGGAGAACAGGCAGAGTGATGGGAAGAGAGAGAGGAAAAGAAAAGGAGGGGGAAATAACTAAATATATCAGGGATGGAGTAAGGAGGGGAGGAGGGGTATTAATGAAGTTAGAGAAGTCAATGTTCATGCCATCAGGTTGGAGGCTACCCAGCTGGTATATAAGGTGTTGTTCCTCCAACCTGAGTGTGGCTTCACCTTGACAGTAGAGGAGGCCATGGATAGACATATCAGAATGGGAATGGGACATGGAATTAAAATGTGTGGCCACTGGGAGATCCTGCTTTCTCTGGCAGACAGAGCGTAGGTGTTCAGCGAAACGGTGTCCCAGTCTGTGATTTAATTTTAATTTTAATTCTACATCCCATTCCCATTCTGACTGTTTACAGTAAGAAGTACTTTGGACTCTTCTTCCATCTCCATCTATAGGTAGGTCTCAGTCAAGTCCGCTTTGCTGAACTGTTTTCCTCCAGAAAGTTTGCGAAGATATTCACTATCCTGGGTATTGATCAACTTTCTGTACTAGATTGATGGTGACCTCAAAATTACCACAGATCTTGTCAGATCCACTCTTTTTGGTCTACTAGGACCAATGTCATTGCCCATGGGCTCCATTCAAACTGGGAAGGAATTCTTTCAGCCTCCATGTGATCTAACTCTGCAAAATTTGGGTGTGGCATTTTCATTTGATGTGTTCAAGTCTTCCAATGTCATTCTTGAACATTGCTGTGGCATCATCCAGTACCATTCTTAATTTGCTTTCAGTTGAATCTATTGCAGGAGATGTGGCACACAAATGGTGGAAGGATCTCAAATCAAGTTCTAATTGTTTCAGCCAAACACATCCTCACGATGCTAGCCTTCCTGTTTTTGCAACATTCAAGCCCTATGTGGTTTTTTGGTTGTTGTATTTCACGATTGTGAATGTCATTCCCATGGAAGTTATCTGTTCTCCAGTATAGGTTCTTAGTTAGATATCTGCAGGCTTCAGTTCAGTATCTTTGAAATGCCATTCAAACTCATTTTGAGGAATGACTGACACAGCCGAGCCAGTGTCCAATTCCATTGTAATTAATTTGCTGTTCACTTCCAGTGTAAGCTACGTTGCTTGTCTATTGTTAGTTTTCACATTTTAAATCTCAACACTGTCACGTCCTGTGACACTTTCATCGTTATGAGATTTTTCCTTGACAGCATGCAAATTAACACACTTTTTGAACTTACAACGTGACTTTTTTCTTTTTCTCTTCTCTGTGTAGTCTATTTATTTTTGTCTGCCTGGCATACTCTTTGGATATGTCCTACTTTGTTGCATTTTCTGCAACTTACACATTTAACCTGCATTGATCTGGTATATGTGAGCCTCTGCCCCAACTGTAATACAATTTTATTAGCCAAGCAGATTTTTATTTTTACACTTCAATTTTGTTCACACTCACTTTCATTCCTGACTGCCACTCAATTGTATTTCTATCTGCTGTTTCCATTGAAACAGTGATTTCAACTGCTTTTTTAAGTGTGACGTGCTTCAGTTAGGCGCCTTTTTCAAATGTTTTCTTGGATGATTCCACAAACTAAATGATCTCTCAGTGCATCATTAGGCTCGTTACTGAACTGACAATGCTCAGTCTTTCAATTCAGCCACATACGCTAAAATGGATTTCCCTAGCTTTTGATTCTGCTTATGAAAACTAAAGCATTCTGCAATCAATAATGGATTTAGTTCTAAATATTCCTGCTTTACTTTCACGATATCAGCAAAGCTCGTTTTGGCTGGTTTGGTTGGAGTCTAATGCACTCAGCAAAACCAGCACTCATTTTACATTGGCTATTTTATTTGCTTTAAAATACTGCTCAATTCACTCAGTATACAATATCGAATTATCTCTTGTGCAAGCGACCACATCTATCTTTCCAATGTAGCCAGCCATTTCTGCTTTTTTTTTTATTTATGATTATTATCACCAGTTACTCACTGCTTATGAACTGGTGAATTTGTCCATTTTATGACTTTTTTTTAACTCAAACATCTCTATCTCTTCTCGAAGAATCAGGTGCTTGTACTTTTCTTTTAACGTGAAAGTGTTTTTTTTAACCGAAACACCTCACTGCATTTCAATAGGTAGGTAGTCATTTTGGGTTTGGTTCACACTTTCCTGTCATAACTATTATGTTTTGTAACTCCAAAACGTAAAACTAATTGAAAGAGAAACAAGGGAAAACAAGAGATGCATGTAAACTTTGTTTTGACTTTTAGCAAGACACGCACTTATGACATGGTGGCATAATGGCTTTTACATGTAGCCCGTAATTAATTATGTATATTGACAAAAAATGCTTAATCAACAATAAATTCACAATATTCAATAATTGTTGGGGTCCGGTCCGGAGCCCGCCTTCCGGGTCTTGCTCCGGTCCGCGGACTCCGGACTCCGGGCCTTGCAGCCAGCCCTCCTGTCACCCGGAGCCATTGGATCATCTTGGCTTAAGGAGGTACACCTGTTGCCTATTAGGGGGCAGGTGTTTATAAGGGGCTCGGGGACTGAGCCTAGTTGTGGGGTTGTCCTGCTCTGAAGCTGGTTTAACCCGCTCTGTACCTGGACCGCCGGCTCTGAATCCTGTCTGTATCCTGTTCTGCCCTGGTTGCCGGCCTGTTCTGGATATGCTCTATCCGGTTGGTCTTGTTCCCCAGCTTCTCTCCTGTGCGCTGGTACCACTGTTCCATCTTATTCGCCTTGCTTGCACTGTCGGTTGCCTTTACCAATGTACCCAGTGTATCACGGTAGTCCTGCTGCTCACCCTGGACCCAGCTTCCTTCTGATCCCTTGTCTCCGTTGGGCAGATCCGGCCGGACTGCCGCTGCCTGACGGGGGTTCTGCCCTTTCCACCCATCTGCCTTTTCCTACCTGTTTCCTCTGTCAGGGAGGTCTGGCCAGACTGCCGCTGCCCGGCGGGGGTTCTGCCCCTTCCTATCCGTTACCTCCGTCGGGCAGGTCCATCTGGCCGGATTGCCACTGGCCAGCGGGGGTTTCTGCCCTTTCCACCTATTGCTCCCTAAGGGTTGTGCCCCACACCTGCCCAGGTGTCTGCGACTGGACCAGGCCTCTGTGTTTCCACCTGGGAGGCAGCCCTGCCTGGGATCCATGCGGCCCACCCTAAGGACTCCTACCCTTTCCTCCCTTCGTTTCCCATGGGTTGTGCCCCACCCCCCCGTTCCTGACAATAATATCCCAGGAATGAAATGTTAACATAGAAGAAGTGTTTGATGGTTCTGGGCCTCTACTCAATGGAGTTTAGAAAAATGAGGGGTTGGAATCTCATTGAAAGGGCTAGGTAGAGTAGATATGGAGAAAATGTTTCCTCAAGTGTGAGAATCTGGGATCAAAGGGCACAGACTCAGAATACAAGGACATCCCTTTATCTGTGGAATTCATTACCACAGATGGCTGTGGAGGCCAAGTCATTGGATATATTTAAGCATTGATTGATAAATTACTGATTAGTAATCAGTAGTTACTATAGATTACAGGGAGAAGACAGGAGAATGGAATTGAGGGAGATTCCATGAAATGGCAGAACTGCCTCGATGGGCGAAATGGCCTAATTCTGCTCCTATGTCTTATGGTCTTATTACTACCTTAATCAAATGTCGGGAATACAGCATCAATCTTCCTCGTAATTGAACATAGAATTGCCTCATAGTTCATTTTTTTGTTCAAGCACTTAAGCAGCCAGAGATGAAAGCTACCCTCATTATAATACTTAACTAAGAGGCTTGTGTCTTGAGTGAGACTTTGAGAAACTAGTGCACAGCAATAATCAAATTTTCAGTGCTTGCACTTCACAAATCTTCAGCCAAGCTGTCAACCAAAATTTGTGGTTGCAATGTTCATTGTCCAGAGTAGTTATACAAGAGAGAATGAAAAGTACAACTCACATGAAGCACATAGGGACAGATGAGATCAGCTTACCTTTACTCTCTCTCTCTCACACATAATTTCACAAGAATATTTACTCAAGAGGACCTGAAATCAGTTAATGGAATGAAGCACATGGGAAAATTCACAAGTATTTTCAGCACACATGAAGCTAACTTTTCTAGATATTGAGTCTTCAGAACTGTATTTTTTTGCACTTAGTATGGCTGTTCAGCCATACATGCTGAAATGAGCTGGAAGGAAAGTAATTAACAACTTCATGTGATTACAGCTGTGAAAAGCTAGTAGCATGCTAGATTTGATTGCAAAGGACATAGGATAAAATAACCTATGAGTTTGCTGTGAATCAATATAAAACCTAATATATCCACAGTTTAAGAGCAGTGATAGTATTAAAGGGGTGATATTGATGCAATGTTGTGGGGTCAATGCTTATTTATTACAATGCTGCTGGCTATAAGAAAACATAAATACGTTGAAAGAATTGAAGTGTCTGATCAGAATAAATGATAAAAATAGAGAGGTTCTCAATACTTAAGAATAGATGAAGCTTGTTGAAACAAAAGGGTGAAAAGGAATATTGGGATAGAATATCACTTAGGTCTAGTAGGAAGGTTGAATTTGGCAAATAAACAAAACTGCTGATTGGTTTGATTGAATTTAACAGCAACTTCCAATCTGACACGGACTCATAGATGTCAGACCTTTAGCATCTGACATGCCGACCCAGGCCTTCAGGCTTCAGGCTTCCATCTTCTGTTTCCATCCCAGGACTCACGGACCACAAGATGTTGAACTCCGGACTCACACAGACCTCCAGCCCTGGAACTCACCATCATGGGGTGTCGTCCCTAGCCCAGACTCACAAACCTGCAGACATCAGGCCACCGATTTCTGGGCATGTCAACTCAGGGTTTAACCAGCAGGCCATGACTTCTGGACTTGCTGACTTCAGTTTTCGACCTTCAGGCCTCACCGATCATAGTGCTTTGAAATCCAGGTGTTGCATGAACTTCCAACCCTAAGGTTCACCGATATGGGGAGGGGTTTCACCAACCCTCAACCCTCCTCTTCACATGGATCTCGGATCCTGAGACTAGACAACCTGAGGGTCCTGGTCCACAAGGCCCGCTGATCTAATATCCATCCACAGGGCCACTGGCCTTCTACCTGGACTCTGGCTCCTGCCTCTGACTCTTCATTTATTACCCCTGACCTCTCACTCCTCTCATCCCTGTCCCTAGGTCCTAACCTGTCCCCTCATTGTCCGCACTGCCCCCAGAACCATCCCTGCGAAACCGATGGAATTTGCAAGCTAAAAGAGGTATTGAGTGAGATGCCAAAAGCTTTGGCAGGGAGATAGGTTTTAAAGAACATTTTAAAGGAAGAACGAGAGATGAAGAGATTTGTAGTGGGGAAGTGTGGGAGTTCCAGAGCTCAGCGATTTGAAAATGGAGTCACTTGTGGAATAATTATATTTGGATTTTTTAAAATTTTATAAGTTTAGACCTGATAGGGACTAAGGGAGGAGAAAGACTTAGAGTAGATTCAAATCAAGAGCAAGTTTAGAACCAAGAGATTGCTTAAGCAAAAATTTGCTTCAGCTAGAACCACAGAGAGATCAAAGGCAATGGATGAATGAGATAGTGTGAATTAAAAACACATAATGCTAGAGGAACTCAGCAGGTCAGGTGGCATCTATGGAGAGGAATAAACAGTCAATGCTTTGGATTGGAAAAGGAAGGGGAAGAAGCCAGAACGAAAAGGTGGCGGGGCGGGGGGTGGGGTACGGAAAGGTGTACAAGCTGAGAGGTGATAGGAGAAGCTAAATGAGGGTGAAGGTGATTGGGTTGGGGAGGGAGGATGAAGTGAGAAGCTGGGAGGTAATAAATGGAAAATGAACAGAGATGAAGAAGACGGTATCTGATAGGATAGCAGAGCAGTCTATCAGAGAAAAGGAAGGAAAAGAGGCACCAGAGAAAGATTACAGAGTAGTTAGGGAGAAGAGAAGGGGTAAAACAGGAACCAGAATGGGGAACTGTAAAAAGAGAAGAGGGAACGGAGATAAATTACCAGGAGTTGTCAGACTAGAGGATACCCAGGTGGAATATGACTTGCTGTTACTTATTTGTTTGAGAAATGCATGCTTCAAGTTAACACAGCTATTTGTGCCAGCCTGTACTCAACTCTCATTATTCCCTCCATCTCCCAAATTTACCTCAGATCTTTCCTTTGCGTTTTAGCCCACTTATCTCCCTTCTCATTTTAAGTGACCACTTGTTCAGGGGTTGCAAGGGGTAGCCATGTTTCACAGTGGATTATGATTTTCTGTCATGCTGCTCTCTCCTGTTTCATTACAATTTCTCTGATATTGCTGAGTTAAATAAATTACAAATATTTTTAAGATACATGCTAGGAAGAAGCCTTTTAATTACATAGATATGAAGCTTTAAAGCTTGACAACTGACAATTTAATGAAGGTATGTGCCTGCGACAACCTTGCAGATAAAAAATGAATGAGTAACACGAATTGAATCTATAATGCAAGCTGTTGAACCTGTTCATAAGTTGTATTTTATCAGCAAATTTCATTCCTTAGCCCTATATAAGCTAAGACTGAGAATTTTAGAAAAAATTTAGAAAAAATTTACTGGCATTGGCATCTTATCTGAAAAAGCCGAGACCTACTAAGTTCTAACTTCAATCCTTATTGCATATCAGGTTGAGTGATCTCTTCCAGATAGTGGGCATGATACTTTTCGTCCAGGAAAGGGATAATTGAATGAAAACACCCCATCTTCTTTATCTTATATGTACATGTTCTATAACAATTCCATACCTGGATGACGAACAAGACAAGAAGACTGGTCAGTGATGCTGCTGACTAAGTTCAATGTTTTAAGTTCAAAGTAAATTTATTATCAAAGAACATACCTTCACCACATACTGCTCAGAGATTCATTTTCTTGCAGGCATTCATCAGGATCACAGAAATTCAATTGAATCAATTAGAAATTACACTCAATGACTGACAACCAACCAATGTACAAACTGTGCAAATGCAGAGAAAAACAAATAATAATTAATAATATAGAATATGAGTTATAGAGTATTTTAAAGTAAGTCCATAGGGTTTAGAATTGGTTTAGTGTTGAGGTTAGTGAAAAATGTGAAAGCTGATGGGTCCACAAGAGTTGCCACAATCACAAAAAGGACAGGAAGTGAGTCAATTTTTTTTAAAAAACCAACTGTATTTGATTCAATAAGTCCTGCAAAACAGTTACTATAAGTAATAAAAAAGTCAAAAATGATGAAGAAACCCAATAAATTGAAAGCAATAACTGGAAATGCCTGTCTGCTCCACGCTATCGACTGTTCTGAATTAAAAAAGAGGAAAAGGCTTGAATTTATATTGCAGCTTTCACAGGATTTCAGCATCTCCCATCACACCTTACTTTGAAGTATTTTTTTGATGCATTGTCATTGTTGTAATATAAGGAAATGTGATAACCAATCTTGAACACATCAAGACTTCAAAATCAAATAATCTGTCTTCATGACATAGAAACAGCAGAAGCTGGAAATGTGAAGATAAACCATGGATAGCAGACGAGATCTGCAAAAAGAGAAGCAGTGTTAACTTTTCAGATTGATGAATTTTTAACAGAATGCCTTTTATTAACTCTGGTTGGCCATTTAATTTTGAATACCGTGAAACTTTTGCCCACGCCCAATAGAGAGTTGCTTTGGTTAATGTTTCTTTGTAGGGCAGCACCTCGTGTGGTGCAGCTGTCACATCTTGGTGCGCTGCAGTGTCAGCCTCGAGTATCTGCTCCACACTCAGGCCTGCAAATTGAACTCACTATTACTCTTCTTAGAGGTAAGAATGCTGCTCACTGACCCAAAACTAAAAGCTTTACGTCAAAACACACCCTGAGCATTTCATTGCTTTGTTGCAACACTAAATGTTCAAAACAGTTTAAGAGTAATCATATTAAATTGAATCACCTTTGAACATCTCTGTTTCCATCACTGTTTTCCTGCAAAGGAGACTGCAATTTAATTGAGTGTAATGCATATACTATAACAGAATGTGATTGAATTGGATCAACATGATATGAATTGAATAAACCCCAGGAGCAAACAGTATATTATGTTTACTGATGCATTTGAAGGGTTCTTAATCTATTTATATAACATCCCAAGAATTCTCAGAGGTGGTGTTGCCACTTAAAAAAAGTAAATTTTATGGATTTGAGAAATTGCATATTTTAAAGTTTTGTAGAACTTAATTCAAAATTGCTTTTCTAAACCATTTATAACACAGTCTGAAATATAAGTTTCAGCTAACAGGTAATGCCATTTAGGATTATTATTCTGATACTCCCTAGGTGCCAATGAGTTCTGCTTCTCATGACAACCTCCATCATCACCAGGGAAATGAAACTCAAAGAAGCTGAAAGAAGTTATTTCTCGGGGTGCAGTCTTGATTGGTAACCTTCAGGACAAACGTCTGCAGAAAGATTGGTACAGTTGAAACTCTGAAATGTTACTTTATTTTCTCTGCCATGGGTATTAAGAGAAATTGATGGTTGGTGACCACACATATAATTTCAGTGCGAGGCTGTTTACGGTACATGTGTTTGCAGCTAGTGTGCACCCCACCCATGTCTTTGAATGGAAATTATTTCAGAGTCAAGTATTCAGATATTCCAGTTGTCTCAACAGCAATAGCTCCATATTTATGCATATGCTGCCAAGCAATTTAAGTCCTGCATTCAACCAGTTGTGACAAAAAGAGATAAAGAAGCTGAACCTTCCAAATGGTCTGTAATCAAACTACTGCTCTGCCTTGTTCATTGATTGCAGTTACTGATTGTAACTTGGTCAGGTAATACTCCAAGTTAGATTGAGTAGCAAACAGTGACTACAGACATGTACAAAATCAAATACGCCCCTGATATATTGATTACTCTGAAACAAGAGTACAAATCCTGCACTGTGTGGTTAAGCTGGGGATATCCTGTGCAGCTGGGGTACAAGATTCAATTGCAACCTTCATGCAAATGTCTAAGAGCACTTGGAGTGCCCTTCAGTGCCTTAAATAACAATGTGGGCACATTCTAATATTAGCACTGATTGGTCTATTCACTTGTTAATTGATGTCAGGACTCCAATATTTGAAGGATGTTCTTCACCAGACTATGGCAGGGCCTGTAATGTCTGCGCACAGATTTAAATGGCCTGCAAAAAAGGCACTGAAGTGTATGAGTCTTGTCTTCCACAACATGGTGTCCAGGAGGGGATCCAGGGAAGAACTGGAAAGAGAATCAGGTAGTTCCAGAGCTGGGGTTCCCAAACTTTTATGACATTAGGCCTTACCATTAACCAAGGTGTCTGTGGATTCTACAGTTATCATCCTGAATAAAATCAGGGCAGTGTGGCAGTTGAAATTCCACAATCCATCAGACATTAACACATAAGCACAAGTGCACACACACACACACACACACACACACACACACACACACACACACACACACACACACACACACACACACACACACACACACACACACACACACACACACACACCATTCCTTTTGTGCAGATATCAACACAAAACTGTATATGCTTTTTCACAAACACAGAGTGAATCAATATGAATATGTGTGTCATTACAGCACTTTGAAATTAACTCCACCGCTATTGTGCTATCTGTTGGTGGATATTGGATATTGTGCTATCCAATTCCGTACAGAAGTCTAATGTAAACTGGAGGAAAAACACATTATCATCTATTGCGGCATTTGCCACCTCTTCTGGAATGAACATTAAAGTTCCCTTTTTCAAGTCAGCTGCACACCCATGGGTTTTCAATGTGCCATGTTAATACCCCTTCATCATTTCTATATAATGCCTTCTTATCACTCAGTGCTCAATCTTCAATCACCTAGCAACATAGAAAACCGACAGCACAAGACAGGCCCTTCAGCTCACAAAGTTGTGCTGGACATGTCCCTACCTTAGAAATTACTAGGCTTACCTATAGCCCTCTATTTTACTAAGCTCTATGCGCCTATCTAAAAGCCTCTTAAAAGACCCTATCATATCCGCCTTCACCACCACTGCCAGCAGTCCATTCCACGCACTCACCACTCTCTGAGTAAAAACTTACCTCTGACATCTCCTCTGTACCTACTCCCAAGCAACCTTAAACCTATGTCCTCTTGTGGTAACCATTTCAGTCCTGGGAAAAAGCCTCTGACTATCCACACAATCAGTGCCTCTCATCATCTTATACACCTCTTTCAGGTCACCTCTCATCCTCCGTCGCTCCAAGGAGAAAAGGCTGAGTTCACTCAACTTATTCTCAAAAGGCATGCTCCCCAATCCAGGCAACATCCTTGTAAATCTCCTCTGCAACCTTTCTATGGTTTCCACATCCTTCCTGTAGTGAGGCAACCAGAACTGAGCACAGTACTCCAAGTGGGGTCTGACCAGGGTCCTATATAGCTGCAACATTACCTCTCAATCTACCTAAACCAATCTCTGTACAATCCTTTGTCTTGCCCCACTCTCCTTCCACCAACTGTTTAAAAACTGCCATCCCTCCACTCTTCCCCCATTTCTGAGGAAGGATCACTGACATTAGCTGGTTTCTCTTTCTACCAATGCTGCTTAACTGTCTGGGTTCCTACAGCATTTTCTATTTTTATTTCAGTTTCATGCATCTGAATTGCAATAAAATCTGCAATTTTAGTTATTTTCTATAATGTTCCGCTTTGTCCGCTAATCTCAAGCTGTCTGTAACAAGATTTTTGTACATCAAAGAGGAGTGCCCTTCCACTCTCAGACGTTCACCAAGCTAGACAATTAAGTATTCCTCTTTATGGTGCAAATGGAACAGCTTCGTAGCCTCATGAATGATGTATAAATGAACATGGCAATGCTGCACGGCTGTCCTTTGCTTAGTGTTCAGGTTAAAGAAAGCATAGAAAATATGTTGAACCTCAGAAATCAATGAAAGACAGTAACTATGCCATTTGTCCATCTATGGGAGATGTCATTTGTTAGGAAGATGCACATTTGCCTCTCATAGATTTAGAATCAATTCTGTCATACCACTGACATGTTTATCATCCCTCAACTGGGTCCTAAATAATGCTTGTTAATCTACATGAAGTCAGAAGTTGTCAGTCACTGCATGATCGTGTTCAAATGAAGTTGAGATCACAGCAGAGTCTGGATTTCTTAGTGAAGTATGTGAGGACCCTATTGCTTTGTTTACAAACAGGCATGCTCTGATCAGGTGGGGCATGGGGTACATTCAGTCATTTTGCCACCAAGTTCAATTGAATGGTCAACTGTCATGTTGTCTCCTTCTTCAAACCAAAATCCAGTATCAGTATTTGTCCTACATTGACAATAGAGACTGCAAAATTGGTTGAGTTTTTCAAGGAACCTTGCTTAACAAAAAGATATAGCTTTGTGTCAGGCACACAAATGATCTCAAAAACAATTACTACTTTAGAATTGCGAATGTTTTGTCCAGTAAGTTATCAGCTCAGTCTTTCCTTACATGACTGCATTAAAGCAGATATTACCTGATTATTTGACTATTGACCATTATGATGGTCAAAAACCAAGATCACAAGAGAAGGAATTTGAAGAATGCTTTCCTGATGGCTTTTTACAGCAGCTTGTGGTTGACACCACAAGGGAAAAGGCAATTCTGTATTGGGTGTTATATGATTAACCTGATTTGATTAACCTTATAAGGTTAAGGAACCTTAAGGAGACAGTGATCATCATATGATAAATTCACCCTTAAATTTGAGAGGGAGAAGGTAAAATCAGAGTACCAGCATTACAGTGGAGCAAAGGAAATTTCAGAGGCATGAGAGAGGAGGTGGCCAAAGTTGATTGGAAGGAGTTTCTGAGAGCAATTCTGAAGGGGCAGGATAGATTGATTCCAAAGGAGAAGTTTTCCGAAGGGCGGATGTGGAAACCAGGACTAACAAGGAAGTCAAAGACAGCAAAGACAGCATAAAAGCAAAAGAGAGGGTATACAATATTGCAAAAATTAGTGGGAAGCTAGAGGATTGTGAAGCTTTTACAAACCAACAGAAGGTAGCCAAAAAAGTAATGAGAGAAAAGATGAAATATGAAGGTAAGCTAGTCAACAAGATAATAATTCAGGAGAAGTGGAAATTTGCAAATGTCACTTCATTCTGTAAGAAAAGAAAAGGGCAAAAGTTTGGAAATTATAGACTCAGTTAGCATGATTCCAATGGTTGGAAAGGCAGTTGATTATTAAAAATGAGGTTTTGGGGTACTTGGAGGCGCATGATAAAATAGGCTAAGTCGGCATAGTTTCCTTAAAGGTAAGTCTTCCCTAACAAACCCATTGAAATTCTTTGAGGAAATAGCAGTTTTGGACATTTTATTGAAGAAAGGTTGTGCTGGCATTAGAAAGGGCCCTGAGAAGGTTTACAAAAATGATCCAGAGAATGATAGGTTTTATTATCAAAAGCATTTGATGGCTCTAGATCTGTATTCACTGGAGTATAGGAGAATGAGAGGAAATCTCACTGAAATCTACTGAATATTGAAAGGTCTGAATAGTGGGGGAGATTAAAACAGATGAGGAGGAATTTGTTTAGCCAGAGGGTGGTGAAATTGTTGAATTCATTGCCGTAGACTGCTGAAGAGGCCACGTCATTGGGGTTATCAATAAATACTCTTAGATAGGCAGGTGAATGTACAGTGAATGGGATATGGACATTTTGCAGACAGAAGGGATTAGTTTAGTTGGGCATTTACAAGTTTAATTTACATTATTATGGATAAAAAGACCTGTTCATATGCCATACTATTCTATTTTGTATGTTCTAAGCTTTAGGAGTGGTGAACACAGGACACAGGTGCCCAAGATAGTGGATACAAAACCTTGGTGGCATGTAGCACACAGTGTTGCCCCTCAATTCTTTAAACCCCACCCATAATAAAAAGACACATAATGATAATTTTACGGCCACATTAAGCAGCGATTAAGTTGTGATTTTTCAAAACTCAGGAACAATGAGATGTTTTCAAAGGAAACATCACATGATGGCTTGGCGGCAACTAGATGGTTCTGAGAATATGTGATATTGGATAATATGTTTTGATCTGACCTGGTGTACGCATCTGTATTTGAAAAAGCTTATAACTTCACGTTCTCATTTCTTATGTTATATATGAGTTGCAAAAACAATACTATTTAGAAATGCTGTTATTTTCAATTGTCTTTTTAAAAGATTGGTATATACCCTTTTTGAATGGGTTTTCAAAAATGCTTCAGTTCATTCAATCTGCTCTTTTATTAATAGTAAAACAATGAATGCACATAAGTAGACTACAAGACTCATCCTTTCTCCATTTAAAAAAAAATCCTCAATTGTTGTTACTGATTCATTGATCAATGATAATCTCTTCTCATATTTGCCATTTAAGATAATTTTCTGGATTTGCACCATGTTTTCAAAAGTGTTCACCACCCCTGTCCTAAATAGTGATTGTTCTTCACTGAGGGAGTCTTGTGCACAAAATATGTGGTGAATCTGCTAGTTGAAGCACTGTATGCATTAGAGGGTAACAAAAGTCTGCATCCATTCATAGTTTTCCTGCTTCCTTTGCACTGCAGCACAGTGATGTAACATCAATCAGCCTAGTGGGCTCTTCATGGACTTTCCTCTGCAGACAAGGTGTTTGCAAATGTTAGTAAATGGTTCTGTTTTATATGCAAGTCTATGAGGTGCATGACTGTGGGTAGAACCCATGAAGTGGGTGTTCAGGATAATCTTTTATTAAATAGGTCCTGCCAGTTTATCCATAGAGAGCCACCATTTTGAAGAACCTCCCATCACCTTTATTCTCTCGTGCAAAATGTTAATCTTCCTGCTCTTCCAGCTCACCCTCCTCCTTTTCACTGTATGTTCTTGGGCAAGAGCTTAGTTTTCTGTTTGTATGGTTATACAGAGACCAGCACACAGTAACTATTTCCAAAACTTTGTCAGATGAGTGCTGTAGAGTGCCAACCACTTCCCCACCCCACCCAACTTGCACTGAGTATTGCAGATGCTGGAACTGCGAGTTGAGAAGACTGATGGGAATAACCACCAGATGCCTACCAGTCACATGGTTTTCAATGCAGATGTAGAGTTATACAGCACAGAAAGATGCCCTTTGCCCCACCATGACCATGCCAATCATCAAGGACCCATCTATCCTGATCCCATTCACTAGCACTCATTCCATAGCCTGTTATACCTTGCTGATTCAAGTGTTCATCCAGATGCTCCTTAAATGTGGTGAGAATCTCTGCCTCCACTATCTTCTCAGGAGCCACATCTCAGACTTTAGCCGTCCTCTGGATGATAACTTCAGGGCAGTGATTCCAGACGGGGGCAGTTATGTATCCTAAGGGGGAGTTAGGAGAAATAGAAGTTGTTAGGGTCATTCAAGATTCTTGGGGGAGAGCAGTAAGCAGTACCCTAACTTAAGGCACAAGACCATGTTACAGTATGTAGTTAAACATACCATATCAACTCACTGCTGGCGTCAACATCTGATAATCGGTAAATGACACCAATGCAAAGTGAGTTCCCAAATCTATCCAAGTCTTTTCAGCTCCATAAAGGAAAAGGGAATCCCTTTCCTGGCTTAGGGAACATCAACAAAATCTCTGTAGTGCTGTAGTATGCTGTAAACTATAAAATGTAGCACTGAGCAGCCACCACAGCATGGAATAATCTTGTGGCTAAGGAAAAAGGGGTCCATTTCACGTTACATGGCTGAATGGAGGAGATTGTTGGAGCATTGTCAGTTCAGTGATGGGCTTAATGATGCGTTGAGAGATAGTTTAGTTTGTGGAACCTTACAAGAAAGCATTTAAAAATGCTTCCTAACTGAAGCACAACTTACGTTTGAAAGAGCAGTTGAAATAGCTATATCAATGGAAGCAACAGACAGAGGCACAACTGAGTTGCAGTCAGGAATGAAAGAGAGCCTGAACAAAACTGCAACTTCTAAACAGAAGCATGTCTGGCCAAATTGTGTTACTGTTGTTGAAGTGGCTCACATACACCAGACCAGACAATGCAACAAAGTAGGACACATACAAAGAGCATGTCAGGCAGACAAAAAAAAAGGACTGCAGAGGGAAGAGATAAAGATAAAAAAAAACAAGTTGCAGTTTGAAAAAGAGCATGAATCTGTATGCTATTGAGGAAAAGTCTAATAATGATGAAAGTGACACAGGACTGAGTAGCTTTAAGATTTAAAATATGAAAACTAACAATAGACAAGCAATATGGTTTACACCAGAAGTGAATGGCAAATTAATTAAAATGGACTCCGGTTCGGCTGTGTCAGTCAATCCAGGAAATCAGTTTGAATGGCATTTCAAAGACACTGAACTGAAGCCTGCAGATATCCAAATAAGAACTTATAATAGAGAAAAGTTAACTCCTGTGGAAATGGCATTTGTAACCATGAAATACAACGAACAACAAGCCACATTGGGCTTGCATGTAGTAAAAACCGGAGGGCCAGCAGTGTGTGAACATGAGTGGCTAAGATCCATCCACTATTTGCATGCCACATTCCCTGTAATGTAGTCAACTGAAAGCAATTTAAGAAAGGTATAAGATGATGCCACAACTATCATCATGCTGTACGCCATGAAACATTGAACAAAGGGCACACAGGTGTTGTTGCCAACCCCTGTGGCTCTGGTTGGAAAGCATATTGGACCAAGGAAGGACCGTGCTGCTCAGAGAGATTGTAAAAGTGACAAAAGCAGAGGTCCAACTACAATAGTTTTTGTATGCAGCACATCAGAGAAAGCTTTTGATATGTTAATCAGGCAGTTACTTGTGAATTGTGGTTTGGTTTTAAACTGGAACAGAGTTCAATGAGCTTCATGAAAGTTGCAAGCATTTGGCTTTTGTGAGTATGAAGAACCACAATGTACTCTGCATGAATTAAGATTATTGCATAACATTCAAGTGGGAAGCAAAAAGCTATTTATAAAAGTAGATCAAAGACCAAAGTCCATCTGGATGAATGGAAGGCCAAAAAGAAAGGAGTCAATGGAGATACAAAAATTGCAGATTTATCGGATGATTTTGTGGATAAGGAAATCAAAAGTAGAGATCAGATCATAAAGGGAGCAATAGAAGGAATAATTAGAGAATCCGTCAGTGAACTAAATGCACCATCCCAAAATCAAGACGCACATCCTAAAAAGAAGAAAATGGAAAAGGAAGAAGAGAATGACATACTGAAAGTGCTATGGAAATGGAAGATAAACAAGACCTAATTTCTCAAGAGAATTACTAATTCAGAGATACTCAGAAAGAAGAAGGAAGAGGAGAGCAAGAAAAAGAAAGACGAGAAGTTGAAAAGGAGAGCAGAGATAGAGAGAAAGAACATGAGCAAGAAGAAGAAAGCATGATTGTAGATGTATTGTTTGATTAAGCATTCTTTGTTGTTTACATAACGCATGGCAAGATATATGTAAAAGTATGTAAATGTCATATATAATCAATTACCATGTCATACTTGCATGCCTTAGTTAAGGTAACAACAAAGTTAGATTCACATTCCAGGCTTCCTTGTTTTCCTTTCAATTAGTTTTTATGTTTTGGAGTTACAAAATATAACATAGAAACTTAGAAAACCTACAACACAATACAGGCCCTTCAGCTCACAAAGCTGTGCCGAACATATCCTTATCTTAGAAATTACCTAGGGTTACCCATAGCCCTCTATTTTTCTGAGCTCCATGTATCTATCCAGGAGTCTCTTAAAAGACCCTATCGTATCGGCCTGGCAGCTCATTCCACGCACTCACCACTCTTACTTCTGACATCTCCTCTGTACCTAATTCCAAGCACCTTAAAACTGTGCCCTCTTGTGCTAGCCATTCCAGCCCTGGGAAAAAGCCTCTGATGATCCACACGATCAATGTCTCTCATCAACTTATACAGTACACCTCTATCAGGTCACCTCTCATCCTCTGTTGCTCCAAAGAAAAAAGGCCGAGTTCACTCAATCTATTCTCATAAGGCATGCTCCCCAATCCAGGCAACATCCTTGTAAATCTCCTCTGCACCCTTTCTATGGTTTCCACATCCTTCCTATAGTGAGGCAACCAGAACTGAGCACAGTACTCCAAGTGGGGTCTGACCAGGGTCCTACATAGCTGCAACATTACCTCTTTGCTCCTAAACTGAATCTCACAATTGATGAAGGCCAATGCACCGTATGCCTTCTTAACCACAGAGTCAACCTTGAAACCTGCGCAACAGCCTTGAGTGTCCTATGGACTCAGACCCCAAGATCCCTCTGATCCTCCACACTGCCAAGAGTCTTACCATTAATACTACATTCTGCCATCATATTTGACCTACCAAAATGAACTACCTCACAATTATGTGGGTTGAACTCCATCTGCCACTTCTCAGCCCAGTTTTGCATCCCATCAATATCCCACTGTAACCTCTGAACAGTAACCTAAATTTCTTATCAAGATAGTCATTTCATAAACATGGTCTCAGACACTTTCTTTCTGGTAAACCATTCCAGCTCTTACCTGCTTACTGTCACCTCTGACTGAAAGACCTGTTGAGGAAGGAGCAAATGAATATTCGATAGCCACTAAGGAAGCTCTGTCTGGTTCAATTGGTTTTACAGCAAGAAAGCAGACCCTTCAGTCCACTCTGCCATGGCAGTCATCATGTATCTATCTTCTAATCCCATTTTCTAGCACTCAGCCTGCCGTCTTCTGTACCTTGGGGCTTCAAGCACTCATCTCAATAACCTTTAGTGTGAGAGTACCCACTCAGTCAGTTTTAGATTTCAATCATCTGCTCAGTGAAAAAAAAAATTATTCCTTAAATCCTCTCAGAACCACCACCCTGACCTTACCTGAGACCTAAGCAATAATTTATGTAGTTGTACCATAACTTTCTTAGTCTCATATTCTGGGCATTACCTAATGTATCCTGCACACTTTCTTATCTACCAGGTGTACAGTACCTGTGCTACAGCCTGAAAGACTTGGACATGTTACCAAAGTCTCTCTATTTCTCAGAATTTCCAAGGGTACCTCTAGTCATTGTCTATTTCATATTCTATTTAGTCCTACTAAAGCACATTGCCTTATGTTTCTCAAGACTTAAATTTGTCTGCCATTTCTCTGCACAATCTACTAATTCATCAATATTGTTCTATGACCCTTGTCATTATTAATAAAGTAATTTCTTTTTAATGGATTTATTGATGACCAAAGTATCATTTTATATGAAAGTTCCACCAATCATAATTCTATTAAGTATTAAAAGTTAACCAGAGAGAACCATTTTTAATTTAATAATTAACAATCTCCAACAGAATAAACCTACATTGAAATATGACAGCAATTGGTGTGTGGGAGGGAGTCCACACTGGAAAACTGATGTTGGCCTAACTTTGTTGCCTCCAATATTTTAAATCCTCTTTTAGCAAATTAACTAATTATATTAAGATGTAAGTTAAATGAGAAATGCAAATATTAATTTATTATTTCTTAAAATGGAAATGAGAAAGTGATTTTCAATGAATTGGGACAGCCTCTCCTGCAGACACAATAGGAATATGCAGAAAGAATCTGCACTGTGTTTGTTTCTCCAAAAATCCTTTTCTGGTGGAATGGAAAGCAACGTTTTATTCAACATTTTAATACAAAAGCAATCAAGGCTTTCAATTGTTTTTCTCCTTATACTTCATTGTCCTGATTGATGTTCAGTGTAACCTCTCAGTAAGATATCTCTTTAAGTGAAAATTAAAAATCACACATTTATATTTAATTGATTCTAAAGCATACCCAAGTTAGGATGCCTTGAAAATTCTCCCAGGTCTGCTGATTAGATGCAGGAAAGATATTCTCAATGGTGAGGATGTCTGTGACTAAGACCAGTGTTTACAATATAAAGATAAGGCATAACCATTTAAATCTGAGATGAGAAAAACTTTCTTCTCCCAGAAAATGATGAACTAGTGGAATTCGTTAAATATATTTATGAAGCAGTTTTTTTTAAAGTAGGAAGAATCAAAGGATATGTGGAGAAAGGTGGAACAGTGTACTGAATTCAAATGATTGTCCATTCACAAATGTTTCAACACATTCTTTCCTCATTCTTCTAAAATCCAAAGAATATCTACCTAAGTTTTCTTTTAACTATTCATGATAGGACAATATTTCATCCCAGAAGTTAGATAACTCAATAAAGAATTTGTACTCTGTAATAAAGAACATTGCACTCTGCTACAATGTTCTATGTTCTATGCAATGGTGAAACACAAGAATTCCATAATGTTAACATAGGTTAGTTGCCAGAAGATTCAAAGGCAGGCTGAGTAAATTGTGAAATACACATGAAATACAGCTAAAAAGTGAATATAATCATGTGACAAAAACCTGTCCCTAATTAATTTATATATTTTATTCTAGGATTTCATTGTCCACTTGCAGACCACCTGCAGAGCAAACATAGATTAATATGGAACTGCAGGACAGATGCTGTGTTATTATGTGTGTACATAATAAAGAACTTCTGTTCCCAGTGTGCAATGTGGGAGGTTCACCCAGAAGTGACATTGGTGAGCTGGTGGCACGCACTCGTGTTGGGCTGAAGCCATTACTGAAGTATCCTGTGCATAAATACATGTTAGTTTTACCCACACTGCTCGTCTTTAGTAAGAACAAACATAACATGGAATCAGAAATTGGATGAGGATTAAACATAAAGAGGAAATATACTGTAATCGATTAAGAAAGAGATGCTAGGTTCCAACAGAGAGAAGCTGCTAGCCAGAGAGCATGTTGTGTCCTGAAGCTGCCATTGTTCACCAAATTCACCAAGAGAGATTCAGGTAAGCACCTGAAATGGATAGCCTATGTCTTCCTGCATCTATGTAGTTTACTGGCAATCTACCCAATAACTGGAACACTTCAAACAGCAATTCAATATATATTTAGCAGCAAGTAGAGCCGGAGGCATGGAGGATAAATTGAAAGTGCCTATGTAATTGGTGAAAATACTTTGAGCATCTACAATAGCTTTCAAATTAATGAGACAGACTTTACATTGGTCACTTTGATGACAAAATGTGAGGAATATTTTGTCCCAAGTGAAAACGTCACATTTGAGAGATACAAGTTATTTTCCTATGAACAGAAACAAGGTATTAGCTTTGACCAATACTTAGCTGAGTTTCACACATTGAATGAGTCCTGTGAATTTAGAGATTTTGAGAGACTCATTAGTTAAAGATAGAATAGTCTGCAGAATCTCAGATAGTAGACTTAGAGAAAGCCTGCTCCGTGAAAAAGATTTAATGCTGGAAAAGTCACAGATCACATTTCTTCCCCCACTCTCATGTTTGGTCTGAACAACAGCTGAACCTCTTGACAATGTCTGCATGCTTTCAGATGACTGGCTGACGAATAGGTGTGATGGTGTACCTAATAAAGAGGCCATTAAGTAGAGTTTGCCATCCGAATGTTTTCTGATATATTTGTTTTTCCACTGACTTACACTGAGGTGTTGAGCAAGAGAGATGGGAGAAAAATCTGACTTTTTGTTAAGGTCCAATCATCTGTAGTGATCAACAATTTCTTTCCTCAAGGAAGCTGCTTCTATTTGCTGAAATTGCTAAACCCATTAAGATCAATCGTTTTACTTCTCCAATTTTTCAACCATTTCTTCAGCCACAACAATGAATTTGTTTAAGCTAACACAATGCTTCAGACCCCATGCAGAGTTTTTCAAACTGAAGAACACTGAGAGTCTATGAAAGCTGACCAAAGCTGAATCCACTACGTGGATCTGATCTTACATTCACTTCACATATCATAATAAAGTCTCCAACAGCATATTGTTTAATATTCAAATGGAATCTTAATTAGACAATGCAGTGTAATATCAGTTATAATGACAGTGGTTTTGCAATCCTGGAATTGGGGATCTACAAATAACGCTAGAAAAATACAAAGCAATGCACACAAAATGCTGGAGGAACTCTGCAGGCCAGGCAGCATCTATGGAAAAGGGTAAGCAGTCGACGTTTTGGGCCGAGACCCTTTTCCGAGGTCTTCTGTATGTTTCTTTGGATTTCTAGCATCTGCAGATTTTCCCATGTTTGTGATACTGGAGGAATACTATTTGATTGAATACAATACAGACAGTTGAAGCCAATATTTTAAACAGACTGTAGGTGTTAATATTTTGAATTCCACCCAATGGAGTATTTCAAAGTGTACATGCTTGAAAATCAAATAATCTGGAATTTAAATAAGTCCCAGCAAGAATTGTTTATAAAGAATTCTGATAGCATGTCAGATAACTGTGGGTGAATTCATCTAAGCTGAGATATATTCATATAGCAAACAGATGACAACAGAAATTCTGCATGTGAAAAGGGCATCAGTATTAATAGAATTGCTTGCTTGCAGGGCTTCATCTGAATGAAATGTGAATATGGAAACTGAACTGAACAGAATCCATTCAAAACCACAAGAGATTCTGCAGGTGCTGGAAATCCAGAGCAACACACACAGAATGCTGGAGTAACTCAGCAGGTCAGGCAGCATTGATGGAAATTAATAACAGTTGCCGTTTCGGGCTGAGACCCTTCATCAGGATGTTTTGAAAGGATCGGGACTCTTTTCAAATTGGGAATCTAGGTTTGGATTTACCTGACTCCTCTGAAACTTATTTCCCACTAGAATTTTTAAGAAGTTTAATCAGTTTGCATTTGGGACAATCTCTACCTTGTAACTGTGATGACAAACTCCATTGTATGAATTAGACAGGTGTACAAAGAAACTAAGTTATACAGAAATGGAATGTGTATATAAAATCCACAAACATAAGAAAATCTGTAGATGCTGGAAATCCAAAACAACACACTCAAAATGCTGGAGGAACTCAGCAGGTCAGGCAGCATCTATAGAAAAGAGAAAACAATTGACGTTGTGGGTTGAGACCATTCTTCAGGACTGGAAAGAGTGGGGAGAGTCCATAGATACTGCCTGTCCTGCTGAGTTCCTCCAGCATTTAGTGTGTTTTGGCATTTTTAAAAAAACATGAATGGAGCAATTGGACCCTGCTGGAAACATGTAGAAAGGACTAACTGAACACTTACCCAACGTTACATCTGACTTGGTGCTGAAAATAGATGGACATTACTCAGCAGTAACATGCTTAATGCTGACAAATACAAACATTTTTTTCAAAAGTTACATGTTAAAATTTCATATAACTTGAATGAAATGATTATGGAGAATTATTTAGACAACATAGTTAAATAGCCAATATAGCAATCTTGGTATAATTAAAACATGTTCATTTAGTACACAGAGGACATAATTAATAAAATCCAAGAATTAAGTATATTATAAGGCACAAATTGCCAATAGAAGGAAAATCATGTAAAAACAAACAAGAATCCAATATCTGTCTTTCACTGTTTATGATCCAAATCCAGATGTTCAGTAACAAATGGCTGATTCTTGTATAGAAGCACAATAGATTTTGTGTAATATGGAATTCCACAGGACAGCTGTTCACATTAATTTTCTCTCATGCTCTATCAAGAAGGAAGCAAATCAGAGTATTTTAACATGAATGCTCTTGTGTTTGGATGTTTCATTTATTTGACTTGATATACTCATATTCCTCACCAACTGGATCAATTATGTAGGATGGTTGGCTAATCGATCAGCTGCAGTACAGTCTGGGCTTTTGTAAATCTTCAATCCCTGGATGAAACCTGGGAAGCGAATCTTATAAAATCAAAGGGAGTGATTAATGACAGTCTGAGCGTTAACTTTTGTCAGTGGCTCCAGGAATCAGTGATGCAGCAGAAGACTGTTAAATGCACAATGTCTATGCAATGTAATATAACGCAATGAAAAGTGTTATGGGACTGAGATTGAACCCATTATACCAGGAGATGTTGCCTGATACTCAGCATTTTAAATAGTGAGATTAATTTACAGGCTTCTTAAAGCATGAGGAGCTTTCACAAGATTTATAAACTGTGAGAATAATTTAGAGGATTTTTTAAATGGTAAGACTAATTGAAATGATTTCTGAAGGATGAGATTTATTTCAGTGTCGTGATTTTAGAGAAACTTTTGAAACATTATTTTTTTACATGATCCCTAAAGCATGAAATTAGTTTAAAGGGAGTGTCTGAATATCAGGAACATTTGCGAGCTAGTTTGTTATATATCTTTCTTCATATGGAAGTCTAGGATATGCAATTCTGATATTACTTTCAGTCACTTATATATTTAGTTTACCCATTATCTACCAATGATTTATGATCGGGTGTTTTTATAAATAGAAGTAGCACCTACTACTTTGGTCCTTCCAAAAATCATTTTGTGAGACTTTTTTTTTAAAAATTCAATTTCAGTCTTTTGATGGTCAGAGGATATAGGACTGACATTTTCCAGCCCTTGACCAATAACCCATCCTTTCCTCCACCCCCAAAAATGACATCCCTAAAGATCACTCTCCCCCACTCCATTTTCTCATTTAGCCCAAGGCCTGATCGCCATGCATCCCAGTATCTCCTCCAACTGCTGATCTGCTTTAATTCAGCAAAACCAAAACTCCCTTAAGTGGATCTGAAGCCTGCAAATCAACCCAGGATCCTACTTCACCTCAACTTTCTAAACGCTTCCTGACAATCCAATCCAAAGAAACTGATGATCTTCAACCCAGTATTTTGAAAGAGATGTAAAGAGCAGAAACTCTGGTTTTCATCCTGCAGATTGAAGGATAGCAAATGTGACTCCACTGTTAAAGTAAAGAGGGAGAAAACTGGGAGCTACTGACTTGTTAGACTGACATCAGTATCCTGAAGCATGTAACAAAGAAAGTAATATCCAGGTGCTGAATAAATAATTGTATGATTAGGAAGAGTTAACATAGACTCATAAAAGGGATATCATGTTTGATTAATCAATTGAAGATCTTTGAGAGGACGCAATGGATTTTCAGGTTGTTTTTCATACAGAAAGCTTGTGAAATTCCAGCACGTGGAACTGGGAAGTGGATTGAAAGCCAGTTAACAAACAAAAAAACAGGATTTGGCATTCAATAACTCATGGAAACCAAAGGTCCATGAGGAGTTATCATTTCTGAGATCTGTCCTGGGTCCAGCATGTAACTGCCATTACAAATCGATTAATGCTTGGGCCCCAGTAATTAACAGTCTAATAATGAAGATGTATGCACCAGACAGACCAATTGTAAATTTTCCAATGTTTCCAATGTGAAAAATTATGAGGATGCAAAGAGGTTTCAAGGGGATATGGAGAAGGTGAGTCAAGAGGCAAGAACATGGCAAATGGAGTATAATGTCCAAAAATGTGCTGTTTCCCATTAGAGAAACCTAATCCAAAATAAAAAGTAATTTTATTATAAATTGGGAGAGAACAAGAAATACTTGTGTTCAAAGGGATCTAAATTATCTTGTACACAAGTTATTGAAAACTAATTGGCAGCTATAACAAGTCATGAGAAGTAAAATGATATGCTGGCCTTTAGTGCAAGGGAATAACATGAGTAGAAGAGAGAGTGAACTTGGAAAACTGTATACAGTTTTGATCTACTTGCATAAAGAGGAATGTACTTGCTATAGAAGGATTGATATGAAGGCTCACCAGACCAGCCCTTCTAAGCTCAAAGTAAATTTATTATCAAAGTACTTACGCATACATCACCGTATACTACCCTGAGATTCATTTTCTTGCAGGCATTCACAATAGAATGGGGAAAAAAAACATAGAATCAATTAAAAGAAGCTGCATTCAAACACTGAGTCTTTAGCCTCACTGGGGACTAAGCTTTATACTTATGACTCTAAGGCTGAGCACAGCTCCAATGCTATATTTAAGTTTGCTAATTGACTGAATCAAAGGTGGTGACAATCAGCACATAGGAGAGTGAATAAAAGTCTGGCTGAGTGGTGCTCCAGCAATAACCTTTCACTCAATGTCAGCAAGACCAAGGGGATAACTATTGACTTGAGGAGAAGGAAACCAGAGGTCTATGAGCCAGTCCTCTGAGGATCTGAGGTGTTATCATTTCTGAGATCTGTCCTGGGCCCAGCAGGTAAGTGCCATTACAAAGAAAGCACGGTAGCACTTCTGCTTTCTTAGGAGTTTGCGAAGATTCAGCATGCAGAGTCATAGAGGCATAAAGAAATACAGCACAGGAACAGACCCTTCAGCCCATCTAGTCCATGCTAAAACCATTTAAATTGCCTACTCCCATTGACCTGCACCGAGACCATAGGCCTCCATACCCCTACCATCCATGTACCTATCCAAACTTCCCTTAAATGTTGAAATCAATTTTGTATGCACCACTTGTGCTGACAAATCATTACACACTCTCATGACCCTCTGAGTGAAGAAGATTCCCCTCATGTTCCTCTTAAACACTTCAACTTTCACCCTTCACTCATGACCTCTAATTGCTGTCTCACCCAACCTCAGTGGAAAGAGTTGTTTGCATTTACCCTATCTATACCCCTCATAATTTTGTATACCTCTATTAAATCTCCTCTCAATCTTCTATGTTCTAAGGAATACAGTCCTAACCTATACAATCTTTCCTTATAACTCAGGTCCTCCAGACCTAACAACATCCTTGTAAATTTTCTCTGTACTCTTTTAACCTTGTTTGCATCTTTCCTGTAGGTAGGTGACCAAAGCTGCACACAATACTCCAAATTAGACTTCACCAACGTCTTATACAACTTCAACATAATATCCCATCTCCTGTACTCAATAGATTTATTTATGAAGCCCAATGTGCCAAAAGCTTTCTTTATGACCCTATCTACCTGTACCTTGCACTTGTCTGCCTTAAATTTCATCTGCCATTTTTCAGCCCATTTTTCTAGTTGATGCAGATCCCTCTGCAAGCCATGATAGCCTTCTTGCTGTCCACTACACTGTCAATCCTGCTGTCATCTGCAAATTTGCTGATCCAGTTAACCACATTATCATCCAGATCAATGATATAGATGACAAACAACAAAGGACCCGGCACCAAACTCTGTGGCAACCACTAGTCACAGACCTCCAGTCAGAGAAGCAACCATCTACTCCCACGAAGTCAATGTGTAATCCAATTTGCTTCCTCATCTTGGATGCCAGGTGACTGAACATTCTTGACCGACCTCCCATGCAGGATCTTGTCAAATTGCCTTGCTAAAGCCATCCATGCATCCACTTTCCTGGTAACTCCCTCGAAAAACTCCGTAAGATTGGTTAGACATGACCTATCACACACGAAGCCACACTGACTATTCTTAATCAATCCAAATACTTACATATCCCATCTCTTAGAATACCTTACAATAACTTTCCCACAACTGATGTCAGGCTCACCTGCCTATAATTTCCTGTTTTATGTTTAGAGCCTTTTTAAACAGTGAAATAACATTGCCTATCCTCCAATCCTCTGTTACCTCTCCTGTCTCTAAGGGCCCTGGCAGTTTCTGCATTTGCCTCCCATAGGATCCGAGGGAACATCTTGCCAGGCCCTAGGGATTTAACTACCTTGATTTACCTCAGGGTAGCCAATGCCTCCTCTTTCGTAAACTTTACAGGGTCGATGAAGATGATGCTGCTTTGCCTCACTTCTATAGACTCTGTGTCCATCCCCCAAGAAAATACAGATGCAAACAATGTATATAAGATCTCCCCCATCTGCTTTTGGTTCCACACATGGATTACATTTCTGATCTTCCAGAGGACGATCTTGCTTACTAAGTATTCCTTTGCCAGAAAACGTTCTGTCTCAACCCATACTTTCCAGGTCATTATTATGCCATCAAAAGTGACTTTTTTCCAATTTTGAATCTAAACCCACAGACCAGGTCTATCTTTTTGCATATTTACTTTGAAACTAATGGCATTGTGTTCACTAGGTGCAAAGCATTCCCCAACACAAAAATCTGACACCTGCCCTGTCTCATTCTGTATAGCAGATCTAGTATTGCATGCTCTCTCATTGGGACTTCTACATACCGATAAAGGAAACTTTCCTGAACACATTTTGCAGTATGGAATTCCTAGTCAATATGTGGAAAGTTAATATCACCTACTGTAACAACCCTGTGTTTCTTGCAACAGTCTGCAATCCCCCTGCAAACTTATCCGTTAATCCCTAGGACTGTTGAGTGATCTGTAATGTGGTCATACCATTCCAATTTCTCAGTTCCAATCCATCACGGGTAAAAATCCCTCCACTAATGAGCACATCACGGGAAAGCAGCATCCATAGTCAAGGACCTCCACAATCCACGCCACACTCGCTTCTTGCTGGTGCCATCAGAAAAGAAATGCAGGCTCAGGATAAGTTAATATCCCTCAACCATCAGGCTCTTGAACCAGAGGGGATAACTTCACTCAGCTTCACTCACCCCAACACTGAACTATTCCAACAACCTGTGGACTCACTTCCAAGGACTCTTCAACTTATATTCTTGATAGTTATTGCTTTATTTTGTTTTGTATTTAAATAGTTTGTTTTCTTTTACATATTGGTTGTTTATTCATTTTTTCATTGATTCTATTGTGTCTCTTTGCATTTACTGTGAATGCCCACAAGAAAATGAATCTCAGGGTTGTATATGGTGGCATATATGTACTTTGATAACAAACTTACTTTGAAGGCTGACAAGTGACCAATGTGCAAACTGTGCAAATGCAAAAATAAATAAGTAAATAACCAAACCAACAAACAAACAAGCAAATAATAATGAAGGACATGAGTTCAGTGTTGAGGTCAGTGAAGTTAGCCATGCTGGTTCTGAAGCCTGATGGTTGAAGGGCAATAACAGTTCTTAAACCCGGTGGTGTGGGACATAAGGCTCCTGTAGATCAGCAGTGAGAAGAGCGCATGGTCTGGACAGTAGGGATCCACGATGATGGATGTTGGTTTCTTATGTACTCAATAGTGGGGAGGATTTTTTCTTGTGATGAACTGGGCTTTATCCACCTCTTCTTGTCAGCTTAGTATATTGGGACTGCCATATGCCAAGGCCATATATTTAATCTGTGGATACTAGAAGAATGACAGGTCACATCACTGAGACAATACACTGAGGCTTCAACAGGGTAGAGGAAAAGATTTCCCCAGCTTAGGAGTATGGAATTATGGTGTCACATTCAATTCAAGGCATAGATGACACAGGACTGTAAGCTTCTCACTCAAAGGGAGATGAATCTTTAGAAAACTCTACTCCAGAGGGCATTGATTTCATTCAAACTGAGATCAATAGATTTCTGGATATCAATAGATTATTGAAATCAAGAGATGTGGGGATGGCAAATGAATGGCAAAGCTGATTATTAGTTATTATTTATAACTAATCAGGCTCTTGAACCAAGGGGGAAACTTCATTCAACTTCACTTGCTCCATCATTGGAATGTTCCCACAATCTAGGAAGTCACTTTCAAAGACTCTTCATCACATGCTCTCAATATTTATTATTATTGTTATTATTATTTCTTTCTTTTCGTACTTGCAGTTTGTTGTCTTTTGTACACAGGTTGAATGCCCAAGTTGGTTTGCTTGTTCATTGATTATATTATGGTTATTATTCTATTATGGATTTATTGAGTATGTCCACAAGAAAATGAATCTCAGGGTTGCAAATGGTGACATATATGTACTTTGATAATACATTTACTTTAAACTTTGGTTTAAGGAACAAATGGTCTGCTCCTGGTCCTGTTATTTTGTTCTTGAGGTTCTCATAGTCCATTGGCCCAGACACTGAACCCTTCATAGAAACATAGAAAATAGGTGCAGGAGTAGGCCATTTGGCCCTTCGAGTCTGCACCGCCATTCAGTATGATCATGGCTGATCATCCAACTCAGAACCCTCTACCTGCTTTCTCTCCATACCCCCTGATCCCTTTAGCCACAAGGGCCATATCCCATTCATCTCCCATTCAGCCAAGCAACCACCCACTCTGCACCCCGCCCAAAGGCCAAAGCAACCTGAAGATCAATCTTCTTTTGTAGCCCACACTATGACTTCCCTGATCCACAAATCACATTATAGTTCTGACAACCTCCACACCTCACGGGAAATCTGAGACCTTATGCTCTGTCCAGGCCCTAGCCACCTACCCTTACTTTCTGATCCGCACCCCCCCCCACCCCCCATACATACTGAATTTGTTGAGTGGTAGAACAAGCTAAAAAAAACAACTGAACAACCTACCCTGTTCTTCCGTTCCTCTCTTCATTCAAAGAGTTTCTGCTTCTGTCAACATTATGCCCAGTCTTTACTGCCGCTGCATCATCTAATTAAACAAAATGCCAAGACTCCTCTTCTCTCCCTATTTTCTCTTAGTCCTTTCTAAATTAATCACACTCAATAACATTTACTTATCAAACATCTCTTTCTGCATCCACATTTGTACTGTATCTGGTCATTGCTTATAGTATCATGTTTTGTTTTAATTGTTGTTTTTCATCACTTTACAGCAATTTATTTCATTAGTCTCTGCGCTCTGTTTCTTTTTAAATAATATCGCTCTTCTTACTTATCTGTCCTATTATTCTTAGGAATTGTGGATATGTGGCATAAACTTTTCACTTCAGCATGTAATGGTGTGTCAAGCACCAAACATAAAATAGGTTGGATGAATTTCTTGTTACAAATGCAACTGAAGATTCCAAGGATAAGCACATAATGGGATGATCAAATAATTTGTGCAATATTAAGGTTATTTAGTTGCTTGAAGCACAGAAATGCCACACAAAGAAAAGTAACGAATCAGGATGTATAATGTAGGATATAAGATTTAATAGATACTCTGAAATTTGATTTACATTTTGAGATTCTGTGCAGAACCTTCCCGCAGGAAATTAAATGCTTGAATAAGGCCCATGCTAGAGTGAGTTGTATTTGGGTTATGAATAGAATCGACTTCACAAAAACAAATAGCCTTTTCTTAATTTCATGCTTTCTCTCATTTTAAACAGAGTTTCCATGAAAATTTTATTCATTGTATGAGTGTGCGGAAATGGCTAGTAACTAACTATACATCCACTGGCCTATGCACTGATTTTGAATCTAGTGTGGCATTGATTGCTCATACTTTGTCTTAAAGAGGATAATTTATCCATCTTAACACATGTCCCCCTTTGCTGGATATAAAACTACTTCTGGGACATTTTTGACTTACAAAATTTAACCTGCAGACATTGTTTTGTCTTAATCTTAGAATACTCTAAAAGTAAATGTGGAAAATTAGCAATGAATAACTGTTACTTCTGACCTGATAAGTGAATAAATATGAATGCATGTGCAGAAACTTGCACATCTGTGAAAATGTGATTACAAAGGTGTAAGCTAAATTATATTGGATGCTTAACTGATGATAAATGTTGATGTTTTATTCACAAACCAATGAATCATGTTGTATTTCATGCTCGTAATCTCAGGTTGCGTGATGCTGAAGTCTATTTGAACACATTAAGATAATTATATCTTTTTAGAGTTTTCTGACAGCACTTTCTATGAGGAAGCAGCCTGAAAGTACACAAGCGAATGAGATATGGCTGCTTCAAGCAATGAACATCGTGCCGTTGGAGAATGTTAATAATGGTACACCGGATCAAGAGCATCTGGAAGAGCAGGCAATGGGGAGTGCTGAGGTAATGTTGTTAGGTGGCAGAGCAAGAATCAGTACTTGAACAGTATGATGTTACAATTGAAAATGAGAAGCAGAAGGATGAGTAGGGACACAAAAGAAAGATATCAATATGCCAGAATAGATTGTAATTACTGTTTAGTGCCTTCCCCATTTCTTTCTGATTTGCATGCTTGAACAGTCAGAAACAAAGTTTTATACTTCAGTGTAAAATGCTGCGATCAGACACTCGTGATTTGTACTTTATTCAATTTGAACAATATGAAGATTGTAGCACAGTATTAAATCTATTTACTATGTATTCACATACGAATATTGCATATTCATGTATGAATGCTATATATTCAGTTGCAGTGCTTTATGTCAAGCTGTGAAAAGCATTTCAGTTTCCATGCTAATTTGATTTGCCCCATTTACTCTTTATTTAATTTGAATTTGTTATATCCATGTTTGGGCTGTAAATTCAGAAAAATTAGGACATCATCACTGGTGTAGGCTTGTTCACAGTACTGTAATTTAACAAGCAGGAGATTGTATCATATGCAAATTATATGAATAATCCTACTTAAAGTGATGTATAGTTTGCGATATAGTCCGTGGTTATTAGTAACATTGTTATCTTGGCAGGAGCAAAAAATTAAAGTGTAAATTTATTTCTTTATTAATTAATTCTCAATTACAAAATCAGGCTGCTATCAATATGTTCATGAATTCAAAGGCATTACACAAGTGAGGTTCCTGAGCACCTCCTTTGTCGCATATTGGCTAGCATAATGCTTTATATTGCCAGCAACCACGGTTCAATTCTTGCCGCTGTCTGTAAGGAGTTTGTGCGTCCTATTTGTGACTGCGTAGGTTTCTTCTGGATGCTCCAGTTTCCTCCCACATTCCAAGAGTACGGGTTAGTAAGATGTGGACATGCTATTCTATTCCATTCCATTGAGATACGGCGTGAAGTAGGCCCTTCCAGTCCTTCAAACTGCCCACCAATTCCTCAGCCTAATCACAGGTCAAATTACAATGAGCAATTAACCTACCAAACAGCACATCCTTGGGACTGTGGGAGGAAGCTGAAGCACCCCGAGGAAACTCACGTGGTCACAGGGAGAACGTACAAACTCCTTACAGGCAGCGGTGGGAATCGAACCCAGGTCACTGGTACTGTAAAGTGTTGTGCTAACCATTACGTTACCGAGACGCCCCTATATGAGCATGGCAACACTTGCAGCTGCCCTCAGCACATCCTCTATACTGGGTTGTTCATTCACACAAAGGACACATATGTTTCAATGTACAGATAAAGCTAATCACTTTAATCTCTCTTTAGGGTTCCAACGATAACAAAGCCTTGCACTTTTATCACAACTCCGGCATAATAAAATGCTCCAAATTGCTCAGGACAGATGAACAATAGTTTAGTCAAAGAAATAATTTGTAAACTATTCTTATAGGAGAAATGAGAGTTCTCTTATCTGGCCTATGATGTGAAAGGTACCTGAGTTTATATTCAGCAATCAGGGGACTCTGTGAAGCATAACTTGAGTACTTATACTATTGCTTTGCATTTGTGGCATTTACACATACCCCATCCCCTTCCTTCTTTGGAATTGGCTCAAAAGTCTCTCTGCTCTGTGTCTTGTGCCTTTAGGTTCCAGCCTCACTCTTGCTCAGCCTATATATTTCGGTAGCAGAGGTAGGGTGGCACAGTGGATCATCCAGTGATCATCACAGTTCCAGCAACCCAGGTATGGTCCTGACCTTCGGTCTACCTGTGTCGAGTTTGCATGTTCTGAGTATGATCCTATGGCTCCTCCCAAGAGCTCATATTTCCTCCCACACCCCAAAAGCATACTGCTGGAAGGTAGCTGGTATAAAAAAGTGAGAGGAAGTGGGGGGCAATGAGCTGGCAGAGATAGGTAGAACAAGGTCTCGTGGGAGAAGATGGGCAGATTCAGCCAGGTGGAGTCAGAAAAATATGGTATGAAAACTGAATTTTCCAGTTTTGGGTCATTCATATTCCATGTGCTCCTTTTTTCTCTCCGTGTGATTTCCTTTCTCCTCACCTTCATACATTTTCATATCACTCACTCACTTGGTTCCATCTGCCTTTCACCCAGACAGCTTCTGGTTCTCCTAACCCCCAGGTTCTCCATCTGCCCAACATCTCTCCTTTGTTTGGTTCCATTTGTCACCTACTATACAGTACTTACCAGATTCCGGCATCTGCACCTTCGATTTATCACCTTACAGGCTCTAATCCACCCTCACCCAAACTAGCTCCATTTGCTCGCTGTCTCCCATCTCCATTGCTCCCCCTCCAAGATCTATCAGTCCATTATCTCCACCCTCACTTGGCTCCACTTATCATTTGCTAATCTCTGCCTCAGCCGTCCCCTCATCTCTTATCTCCCCTATGCACACTCAGTCCTGATTGAGGGTGTCAACTCAAAATGTCACCTATGTTGCCTCCATATCAAACTATTTGCCTCCATAGCCGCTGCTTCACTCACTAAGTTCCTCCAGGGGTTTGTTGTTTTTTGTTCCTGGCTGATTCAGGTCTGCCTTACAACTTTCATGTAGTCATGGTGCCAAATGTCTGTGGAAACTCCTTGGGCCACATGCCCAGGTTTCCACTCATTCTGATTGGCACAACCACATAAGTAGAAATAAGTCAATCATTACATGTTTTATTGATCTATGAGCTGTCAACCTCAAGAACCCACTAATAATTCCGCAGCTCTGGCAGGATCAGAGGTGAATGACCTGCATTATTGTTCTCCATAAAGTGAGATCATAAGACCATAAGTCATAGGAGCAGAATTAGACCATTTGGCCCATCGAGTCTGCTCTGCTCCACCATTCTATTTTACTTTCCCTTTCGTCTCCATTCTCCTGCCTTCTCGCTGTAATCTTTGATGTCCTTACTAATCAAGAACCTATCAACCTCTGCTTTAAATATACCCAATGAATTGGCCTCCACAGCCACCTGTGGCAATAAATTCCACAGATTCAGCACCCTCTTGCTAAAGAAGCTTCTCCTCATCTCTGTTCTAAGAGATGTCCTTTTATTCTGAGGCTGTGCCCTCTGAACCTAGGCTCTCCGACTATTTGAATCATCCTCTCCACATCCACTCTATCTAGTCCTTTCAATATTTCAATGAGATCCCCTTTCATTTTTCTAAACTCCAGTGAGTACAGGCCCGGAGCATCAAACAGTCCTCATAAGTTAACCCTTTCTTTCCCAGGATCATTCTCATAAACCTCCTCTGGACACTCCTTTCTTAGAAATGGGACCCAAATCTGCTTATAATACTCCAAATCATTGGGGTCTCTCTTCCTGCCATCACGGATATTTACACTACAAGCTGCATCCGCAAAGGAAACAGCATTATGAAGGACCCCATCCACCCCCTCATACAATCTCTTCTCCCTCCTGCCGTCTGGGAAAAGACTCCGAAGCATTCGGGCTCTCACGACCAGACTATGTAACAGTTTCTTCCCGCAAGCTATCAGACTCCTCAATACCCGAAGCCTGGACTGACACCTTGCCCTATTGTCCTGTTTATTATTTATTGTAATGCCTGCACTGTTTTTGTGCACTTTATGCAGCCCAGTGTAGGTCTGTAGACTAGTGTAGCTTTCTCTGTGTTGTTTTTTACGTAGTTCAGTCTAGTTTTTGTACTGTGTCATGTAACACTATGGTCCTGAAAAACGTTGTCTAATTTTTACTATGTACTGTACCAGCAGTTATGGTCAAAATGACAATAAAAGTTGACTTGACTTGACTTGACTTGACAAATGTGGTCTGACCAATTCAATAAAGCTTCGTCATTACATCCTTGCTGTTATATCCTGCAGTCAGCCAATATATAGCACTAGCTGATGTTACATGCTATATCTCATGTTACACAATGTGGCAAGAAGATTATCCTCCACTTGCATATCAGTTGTGTTCTCTCATAAGCTGCATCTCTCTCCTGTGATGATGTAGAATAGCAAGCTCCTCTTACTCTGCTTCCTTGTAGCAAAGGTGCTTTTGAGGCTCATCATTTTAATCCTCACCTCAGATCCAAAACCACTACCCAAAGCTGATTTGCATAGGTGTTAGAGGAATGGTGCTGGATTCTCAAGGAACTCATGTTCTTCCAGGATTTGACCCTGCAACCATATCCAGTTTTATCATGACTGATTCATGATATATATTTAAAAAAGTCCCCATCTTAGAATCTATTGAACATCAGTGATCACAAACAACAGTTTGGTCCAGTTTATGTGTCAAACAGGTTAATTTTATACATTTTGCTTTGTTTGAAAGTTACATCAATCATTCCAAAAATATTGAATGTGATCACTTCCCACAGTCCACATGAATGTGGCCACATGCTGTTAGAACATTTTTTTTAATCACTCCTAGAGATGCTTACTGCTCAATCAGTAGTTTTCATGCTGGGTATGGCTGTAAACCATAGAAAGTTTAATATATCAATTTCAAATACGTTGGAATAACAAGAAACTCACGTTCGGCTGCTTTCCACTTATAAGTGATGGCAGTAAACTAGCAATTCAGCATGTTGCAAAACTGTCATTTGTATTTTATAATATTCTTCCCTGATTGCAACTCCAAGTAGGACATAACTATGAACAACTTGAAAGTGAAACATTTTATTGTTGACCTGTGGGTCAGAAAAGAAGGATTAGCTGAGCAGTACACTTAAAATGCTGGAGGAATTCAACAGGCCAGGCAACATCTATGGAAAAGAATGAAGAGTTTAAGTCTCGTGCCAAGACCCTTCATCAGGACTGCAAAAAAAGGATGAGAAGTCAGAGTAAGAGGGCAGGGATGGGGGGAGGAAGAAGTGCACGGTAGTAGATGAAGGTGAAATCATGAGGGGGACGGTGTGAAGTAAAGAGCTGGGAAGTTGATTCGTGAAAGGAAGGGCTGGAGAAGGGGGGAGTTCGATAGGAGAGGACAGAAGGCATGGAAGAAAGGGAAGGAGGAGGAGCACCAGAGGGAGGTGCTGATCAGATAAGCAGATAAGATGAGAAAGGGAAATGGGAATAATGATTGGTAAAAGAGAGTCAAGGGGTGTAATTATTCACATATTCGATGTCATGCTACCCAGACAGAATATAAAGTGCTGATCCTCCATCCTGAGTGTGGCCTCATCACTGCAGTAGAGGAGGCCATGGACTGACTGGTTGGAATTGGTGCTTTCCTTGATTCTCTTGCAGTTATAAATTATAATTGAACTAACATGTAACACGAACAATTAAAAACTGTTTATGTCGTCATTCTGCTGGCATAATTGTGAGCAAATAGAATGTGTTTGCTCCCTCCAAATGCAATTGTTATATGTTTTCAAAGAAATAAATTGGGGCAATAATATCATGATGTAATTTCACCAACTAATTATTTCTTTAAAATTTAATCCTGCCTCAGTTAGTGGCACTATAACCCAAGTCAAGTAATGTCAATTAAATCCTATGTTAGACGCAAGCACTGAGTCTAAACCAAAACTTTATTGTAGTCTTGAGGTATCAAACTCTCGGAATTGTCATCTTTTGCATCATGTTTTAAGTAAAACCCATATCTGAACACCTCGGTGAACTTTAAAAAATAGCTCCCGGCAGTATTCAACTCTGCAACAGGATACTTGACTGCCTCGTCAGCAGGCCTCAATCAGTGAGGATTGGTAACAACGTCTCCTACTCTCTGATCATCAACAATGGTGCATGTCAGTGCTGAGTGCTTAGCCCCACTCTACTCACTCCACAGGCATGACTTTGTGTGTGGCTAAACACAATTACAATGCCATCGTCAGACTATGCCAACACAACTGTTGTTGCATGAATCACAGGTGGCAGTGAGTCAGCTTACCAGTGCGGGATAGGACACCTGGTTGAGTGGTGCTGTAACAGCAACCTCGCGCTCAATGCCAGAAAAACTAAAGATCAGATTATTGACTTCAAGAATGGAAGGATAGTATACATGTACCAGTCTGCATTGGGGAATCGGAGCTTTAAATTCCTGGGTGTTAACATATCAGACAACCTGTTCTGTGCCCAGCACACAGATGCAATCACAAGACAGGTGCAACAGCATCGTTACTTTTTTGGGAGGTTAAGGAGGTTTGACTTGTCATCAAACACATTAACAACCTTTTTAGATCTAGCATTAAAAGTATCTTGACTGCTTGCATAATAATCTGGTACGGTAATTCAAGTGCACACGAATGTAAGGAGCTGCATAGAGTAGTAACTTAATCCAATAGATCACAGGCACATCGACTCCACCAATGTTAGTATCTAAATGAGGTGCTAGCTCAAGAAGCCAATATCGATCATCAAAGATCTCCACAATCCGGACCATGCCATCTTTTCATAGCTGCCACAGAGCAGGACTTATAGAAGGCAGAAGTCCTGCACTGCTAGGTTAAAGAGCAAGAACCATTACTTTCCTTAGAACATTCAGTTCTTGAACCATCAGCAAAACCCTAATCACTACACTTTAGCAATACTATGACCACTTTGACCGCCTTGCACTACAATAGACTTTGATTTTTTTTCTTATTATGTTCTAGCTTGTGAAAGCTGTGTTAAATTTATGTTTTTCTTGTGAATTCCATAATGCTGCTGAAGGTACAGTGCCAATAAAAAGTATTCACCCCCCCTTGGAAGCTTTTTTGTTTTATTGTTTTACAACACTGAATCACAGTGTATTTAATTTGGCTTTTTTTGACTCTGATCAACAGAAAAAGACTCTTTCATGTCAAAGTGAAAACAAATCTCCACAAAGTGATCTAAATTAAATGAAAATATAAAACACAAAATAATTGATTGCATAACTATTCACCCCTTTAATATGACACACCAAATCATCACTGTTGCAGCCGATTGGTATTAGAAGTCACATAATTAGTTAAATGGAGATCACTGGCTGTAGTCAAGGTGTATCAAATGATTGTAGTAAAACTACGCATATATCTGGAAGGTCCAACTGCTGGTGAGTCAGTATCCTGGCAAAAACTACTCTATGAAGACAAAAGAACACTCCAGGCAACTCCACAAAAAGGTTATTGAAAAGCACAAGTCTGGAGACGGATACAAGAAAATTTCCAAGTCACTGAATATCCCTTGGAGTACAGTTAAGTCAGTAATTAAGAAATGGAAAGAATATGGCACAGCTGTAAATCTGTCTAGAGCAGGCTCTCCTCAAAAACTGAGTGACCTTGCAAGAAGGGGACTACTGAGGGAGGAGTTACAAACTTCAGTGGCTGAGATGGGAAAGACTGCGCATACAACAACTGTCACTCAGGTGCTTTATCAGTCGCAGCTTTATGGGAGACCGGCAAACAGAAAACCACTGTTGCAAAAAAATCACATGAAATCTCAGCTAGAGTTTGCCAGAAGGCATGTGGGAGACGCTGAAGTCAGCTGGAAAAGGTTCTATGGTCTGATGAAACCAAAGTTGATGTTTTTGGCCATCAGGCTAAACACTATGTTTGGTGTAAGCCAAACACTGCACACCATCAAAAATAAACCATCACTACCATGAAGCGTGGTAGTGGTTGCATCACGCTGTGGGGATGCTTCACTGCAGCAGACCCTGGAAGGCTTGTGAAGGTAGAGGATAAAATTAATGCAGCAAAATACAGGGAAATCTTGGAGGAAAACCTGATGCAGTCTGCAAGAGAACTGTGACTTGGGAGATTTATTTTCCAGCAAGACAATGACTCCAAGCATAAAGTCAAAGCTACACAGGAATGGCTTAAAAACAACAAGGTCAAAATCCTAGAGTGGCCAAGTCAGAGTTCAGATCTCAATCCAATTGAGAATTTGTGGCTGACCTTGAAAAGGGCTGTTCACTCACAATTCCCATGCAATCTGACAGAGCTTAAGCAGTTTTGTAATGAAGAATGCGGAAAGTTGATAGAGACCTATCCACACAGACTCAAGGATGTAATTACATCCAAAGGTACATTTACTAATTACTGACTTGAAGAGGGTGAATACTTACAGTATGCAATCAATTACTTTGTGTTTTATATTTGTAATTAATTTAAATCACCTTGTAGAGATCTGTTTTCACTTTGACACAAGAGTCTTTTTCTGTTGATCAGTGTCAAACAACGCCAAATTAAATCTACTGTGATTCAATGTTGTAAAACATGAAAACATGAAAACGTTCAAGGGGGTGAATACTTTTATAGGCACTGTATTTCATTGTACTCGTGCCTATGACAATAAACTCCACTTTGACTTTGACATTTTCCTGCTGTTTATTGACTACAGCTCAGTGTTTAATGCAATCATTCCGACAGGTCTGATCAAAAAACTCCAAAACCTGGGCTTCTGTACCTCCCCCTGCAAATGAATCCTGGACTTCCTCCCAGAAAACCACAGTCTGTGCAGACTGGAAATAACATCTCCACTTCGTGATAATCAACACTGATGCACCTCAAGAATGCGTGCTTAGCCCACTACTCTACTCCCTCTATACCCATGACTGTATGGCTAGGCACAGCTCAAATGCTATCCTATAAACTTGCTGACAACACAACTATAGTCAGCAGTATTTCTGATGGTGATGAGAAGGTGTACGGGAGTGAGGTATATCAGATAGTTGAGTGGTGCTGATCTTGCACTCAGTGTCAGAAACAGCAAAGAATTGATTGTGGACTTCAGAAAGGGAGCACACACCCGTTCTAATAGAGGGATTAGAAATGGAAAGAGTGAGCAATTTCAAGTCCCTGCATGTTATCGTCTCTGGGGATTTATCCTGGGTCCAAAATATCAATGCAGTTACAAAGGAGGGGTGACAGTAGGTGTGTTTCATTAGGAGTTTGAGGACATTCGGTATGTCACCAAAGGCCCTTGCAAACTTCTACAGGTGTACTGTGAGTGCATTCTAACTGGCTGCATCACTGTCTGGTATGTGGGGTGGGACACTGTACAGGATCAAAGTAAGCTGCTCAGAGTTGTAGCTCCATCCAGTAGCCTCCCCAGCGTTCAGGGCATCTTCAAACAGTGATGCCTCAAAAAGGTGACATCCATCACTGAGGACCCCCATCACCCAGGACATGCCCTCTTCTCATTGCTACCATCAGGGAAGAGGTACAGGAGCCCGAAGGCAATTCAGAAACAGCTTCTTCCCCTTTGCCATCAGATTTCTGAATGGATAATGAACCCATGAACACTACCTTACTATTTTTTTCTCTTTTTGCACTACCTACTTAATTTAACTTTTATCTATATGTTTCTTACCATGATTTACAGTTTTTATTATTATATATTGCAAGGTACTGCTGGCACGTAACAGCAAATTTCATGACATAAACCGGTAATATTAAACCTGATTCTGATTCCACTTCCCAGTTATAAACGACTTACTATTTCCCCAGAGCAACACACACAAAATGCTGGAGGAACTCAGCAGGCCAGGCAACGCCTATGGAAAGAAGTACTGTCAACATTTCAGGCCAAAACCCTTCAACACACTGAACTAAAAAAAGCTGAAGAGTAGATTTAAAAGGTGGGGGGAGGGAGAGAGAAACACAATGTGTTAGGTGGTGGATTGCAAATTTCCTCGTTTGTGATATTTACCCTAAGACAATGTTTCCTAATTCTCAAACTGACCACAAAGGAAATATTCACTCAACATCTAACTTCACTTCTTTTCAGAATCCTGTGTGTCACAATAAGACCACTTTTCATTCTATTAAGAGCAGAAGACCATAAGACTTTGGAGCATAATTAGGTCACTTGACCTACCAAGTTTGCAACACCATTTAATCATAACTGATTTATTATCCCCCTCAACATATTCTCTTGCCTTCTTTCTATAACCTTTGACAATCTTCCTAAGCAAGAACCGATCTGTAATGCTTAATACATCATTTTGAAGAAAAGTTGGGAAATTACCCTGGTGTCCTGGAGAAGGTGCAAAAAAGTTTACAAGAATGAGAACCTTGCATTATGGGGAATGACTGGTAAAGGTAGGATTTTGTCCCAAAAGCAGAGATTTGAAAGGTGTTTAAAAATTGATAGAATAAAGATAAACTGTTCCCATTAGTGGAAGAATTGAGATGAAGAGGACCTACTTCTAAAGTGATCAACAAAACAATTCAAAATAATGGAAGGAAGTGTTTATTTTATGTCTTAGTCTTTGGTTTTTGAATACATTGTCTGATGGCAATTAAGATCATTGAACTTGGCTTTGAAATGGGCAAGTCTCCAAGAAGCCTCAAATGATGGAAATCTGAAAAAAAACCTGAAAATACTGTGAACGCTCAAAAGGTCAGACAGCATCTGTGGAAGGAGAAACAAAGTGAATGTTTCAAATGAAAGACCCTTTATCAGAATTTGAAAGGAGAGAAAATATGCAATTTGTGAAAGATAAAAAAAATTGCAAAGTCATGCTAATTGATTTTACAGAGAGCTGGAATTAACTTGAATGGCCTTCCAGGATTCTGTTAATCTTTCAACCAACGTCATTGAAATAAATTATCTGGTCACTTTTATGATTTTGATTTTGATTATGAGCTGTGTGCAGTTTCACTGCTATGTTTTAAAGCAGCAGAAGCACATTTCTAAGTTATTTCAGTTCACTTTCAGATGGCAGAGGTTACGAAAGACACTACATAAATGCAGGTCTTCTTCCTCCTGTGTGAGTTGTTGCTGGTGGTAGCAGTATTCTGGAGGACAATTGAAAGTCCTGTGGGAGATAACACGAGAAATCTCAAGTTAAGGATGTTTGAACTTGTCATTATGCACATGATGACGTTTCACTCCCTGGCGGCTCTGTAGACATGAGAGAACGTTGTGTGCCATATGGTGGTTTAATATTTCAGTTTAACTTAGTGGCCTGGGAGACCCTCATCGCCAAAGACCAAGTGTACAGAAATTCCATTGATCTCCTGTGCCTCCTCCTATACAGCTGCTAGTTGCAAGGTGATTTAATGTCCTCCCCAAATTTTAGAACTGAAGAGGAGAAATTTCTTTACCCAAAGGCTGGTGAATCTGGAATTCATTGCCACAGGTGGCTGTGGAGGCCAAGTCATTGGGTACCATATATTTAAGCAGAGGTTAATAGGTTCTTGATTACAGGACTTCAAAGGTTACAGGGAGAAGGCAGGAGAATGGGTTTGAAAGGAATAATAAAATGGAATGGCGAATCAGACTCAATGGGCCTAATTCTGCTTCTATGTCTTTTGGCCTGTACTTAAAAAGTAAATTGGTGTGAAGAGTAATATGTTGAAGTAAGAACAAATCCATAGGTTTACTAGGACAAGCACTGGAAAGTGTGTGAATGCATTGTTCTCATTATTCCTCTTTTGTACGATTTACTTACTTTTGTTACTTATAGTTATTCTTATATCTTACACAGTACTGCTTCAGGACAACAACAAGTTTCACAACAAATGTCAGTGAAAATAAACTGGTTTCTGATAAAGGGAAGAAATTTAATGCACCTCATTAACAAGAATTTGCTTTTTTACTTCTGCATAATAAATGCCTCGTAGAGTTTTGCTGTTTTTTGTTCTAGTTGTATTCTTTCTTGTAACATTGTGTACAATTTAATTCATGTTTTCTTGTGAATTCTGATTACATGATGCTATGCATCTATGATCCTGCTGCAAGTAAATTTTTCATTGCAGCTGTTCGTATACTGTATGTACTTGCATATGACAATAAACCGGACTTCGGCATTGACTACGACAATAAGTGCTAGGCTTGCCAGGGTCATGAATAGCTCTGTTAATTTTGGATGAATGGCCATTAATGTTCAAAGTCCCACATCATGAAGACCCTGGAGAGACTAGTTCTAGAGCAGCTCCGGCCTATGGTTAGGCCACACTTAGACCCCCTCCAGTTCGCCTACCAGCCCCAACTGGGAGTTGAGGATGCCATCGTCTACCTGCTGAACCGTGTCTACGCCCATCTGGACAAGCCGGTGAGCACTGTGAGGGTCATGTTTTTTGACTCCTCCAGTGCGTTCAACACCATCCGCCCTGCTCTGCTGGGTGAGAAGCTGACAGTGATGCAGGTGGATGCTTCCCTGGTGTCATGGATTATTGATTACCTGACTGGCAGACCACAGTACGTGCACTTGCAACACTGTGTGTCAGACAGAGTGGTCAGCAGCACTGGGGCTCCACAGGGGACTGTCCTGTCTCCCTTTCTCTTCACCATCTACAACTCGGACTTCAACTACTGCACAGAGTCTTGCCATCTTCAGAAGTTTTCTGATGACTCTGCCATAGTTGGATGCATCAGCAAGGGAAATAAGGTGGAGTACAGGGCTACGGTGGGAAACCTTGTCACATGGTACGAACAGAATCATCTGCAGCTTAATGTGAAAAAGACTAAGGAGCTGGTGGTGGACCTGAGGAGGGCTAAGGCACCGGTGACCCCTGTTTCCATCCAAGGGGTTAGTGTGGACATGGTGGAGGATTACAAATACCTGGGGATATGAATGGACAATAAAGTGGACTGGTCAAAGAACACTGAGGCTGTCTACAAGAAGGGTCAGAACCGTCTCTATTTCCTGAGGAGACTGAGGTCCTTTAACATCTGCTGGACGATGCTGAGGATGTTCTACGAGTCTGTGGTGGCCAGTGCTATCATGTTTGCTGTTGTGTGCTGGGGCAGCAGGCTGAGGGTAGCAGACACCAACAGAATCAACAAACTCATTCGTAAGGCCAGTGATGTTCTTAGGGTGGAACTGGACTCTCTGATGGTGGTGTCTGAAAAGAGGATGCTGTCCAAGTTGCATGTCATCTTTGACAATGACTCCCATCCACTGCATAATGTACTGGTTAGGCACAGGAGTACATTCAGCCAGAGACTCATTCCACCGAGATGTAACACTGAGCGTCATAGGAAGTCATTCCTACCTGTGGCCTTCAAACTTTACAACTTCTCCTTCAGAGTGTCAGACACCCTGAGCCAACAGGCTGGTCCTGGACTTATTTCCACTTGGCATGATTAACTTATTATTATTTAATTATTTATTGTTTTATATTGCTATATTTCTACACTATTCTTGGTTGGTACGGCTGTAACAAAACCTAATTTCCCTTGGGATCAATAAAGTATGTCTGTCTGTCAGTCTGTAAATTTTATTATCAAAATACATATATGTCTCAGTATATAACCTTGAGATTCATGTTCTTATGGGCATTCTCTATAAATCTACAGAATAACCATAACAGAATTAATGAAAGAACGCCCAACTGAGGCATTCAACAAGACTGCAGAAGACAACAAAAATAAGAAATAATAATAAAAAATAAATAAGCAATAAATATTGGAAATATGAGATGAGGTCTCCTTGAAAGTGAGTCCATTGGTTATGGGAGCATTTCAATAATGAGGCAAGTGAAGTTGAGTGAAGTTTCCCTTTTGCTTCAAGAGCCCAATGGCTGAGGGGTAGCAACTGCTCCTGAACATGGTGATGCAAGTCCTGAGGCTTTTGTACCTTCTTCATGTAACACAGACATTGATGTTAGCCATTAGAGAAAAGCCTTGATGGAATAAATGATTGGATGATCATTATGGAAAGGTGAATTAAGCATATAATATGCACATTGGACTTGGGCTCAGCAATTTGCTCAGTAGAGAAAAGGACAATTAACTGTTTTCAGGCTGAGCTTAGTGTCCATAGAAACAGTTTTTGAACTCTTCCATTCTTCATGGGTTAAATTAACCTCAGACTTGATTTCTAACAGATAACCAAACAATATGGTAGCAATCACAGAAGGACGAATTAGAGTCATAGAGCATAGCAACCGGTCCTTCAGCCCAACTGGACCACGTCAACTATAGCATCCTCTCTGTTAGTTCCAGCTGGCTAAATTCAGCCCATGTCCTTATAAGCCCCTCCCCTCCATATACCTATCTAAGTACCTTCTAAAGGTTGCAATCAACCACTTCCTTTGGCTCTTTATTCCAGGTATTTACTAGCCTTTGTGTAAAGAAGTTAATTCTCTGGTTTCTTTTAAATCATTTCCCACCTATCTTGTATTCGTGCCTCTAATTTTGGACTCACCAACAATGGGTAAAAGAATTTGACCATCCATCTCATCCATATCCCTCATGATTATGTAAATTTCTATGACATCACCCCTACTTCTCCTGTACTCCAAGGAATAACAATCTACCATGGCCAACCTCTCCTTTTAACTCATATACTGTAATCTAGTCTGGGCACCATCCTTGTAAATATCTTCGACAGCCTTGCCAACTTGACAATGTCATTCCTGGAACAGGTTGACCAAATCTCAACACAATATTCCAAGTGTGATCTCACCAATGACTATTATATCTGAAATGTGTCCCTTTTCATAAACTCGATGCTTTGACTGATGATGGACAATATGCTAAATACTTCCTTCAACATCCTGTCTACTTTCACAACCACTTTCAGTGAAATGTGTGCTTGTAATCCCAGGTCCCTCTGTTCCACAACAGTGTCTTGCCATTTACTGTTTAATTCCTACCCTGGTTTGACTATCCAAAAGGTGTCACATCACACTGATCAAAGTTGAAATCCATTTCCCATTTCTCAGCCCATCTACCTAACTGATCAAGAGATCTTTTTTAATTCATTGCAACCTGATTCATTTTAATAAGACTCATTAATTTAGAATCACCAGCAAATTTGAAAATAGCTCCATGTACTTTCACATCCAAAGCATTCATATGCAGAGCTCCCAGCATTGACCTCTGGGATATCCCACTAGCCACAGGCCTCCAGTCAGAGAATTGACCTTTAACCATTACCCTCTCTTTCCTATCAGCAAACCAATTCTGAATCCACTTTGCTAGCTCCCCCTGAATCCCATGTAACCTAACCAGATCAGTCTGTCATGTCAAAGACCTTACTAAAATCAAGTAGACAATATCATAAGACCATAAGACGTAGGAGCAGAATTAAGCCATTTGGCCCATTGAGTTTGCTCCACCATTTAATTCAGGCTGATCCTTTTTTTCTCCTCCTCAACTCCACTTCCCAGTCTTCTCCCCATAACCTTTGATGCCATGACCAATCAAGAATTTATCAATCTCTGCCTTAAATACACCCAACAACCTGGCCTCCACAGCTGCATGTGGCAACAAACTTCACAAATTCACCACCCTTTGGCTAAAGAAATTTCTCTGCATCTCTGTTTTGAAAGGATGTCCCTCTATCCTGAGGCTGTGCCATCTTGTCCTGGACTCTCCCACCATGGGAAGCATCCTTCGACATCTACTCTGTCCAGTCCTTTCAACATTCGAGAGGTTTCAATGAGATCCCCCCTCATCCTTCTAAATTCCAGCAAGTACAGACCCAGAGCTATCAAACGTTCCTTGTATGATAACCCTTTCATTCCTGGAATCATCCTTGTGAACCTCCTCTGGATCTGCTTCAATGTCAACACATCTCTTCTAAAATAAGGACCCCAAAACTGTTCACAATACTCAAGGTGAGGCCTCACCAGTGCCTTATAAAGCCTCAGCATCACATCCCTGCTCTTGTATTCTAGACCTCTTGAAATGAAACCTTACATTGCATTTGCCTTCCTCACCATCCACTCAACCTGCAGTTAACCTTTAGGGTTTTCTGCACAAGGAATTCCAAGAAACTTTACATCTCAGAATTTTGGATTTTCTCCCCATTTAGAAAATAGTCTGCCCATTTATTTCTACCATCAAAGTGCATGACCATACATTTTCCAACATTATATTTCATTCCCACTTTCTTGACCATTCTCCGAATCTAAGTCCTTCTGCATCCTACCTGTTTCCTCAACACTACCTGCCCCTTTGCCAATCTTTGTATCATCTGCAAACTTGGCAACAAAGCCATCTATTTCATCATCTAAATAATTTGTATACACCATAAGAAGTGGTCCCAACACCGACTCCTATGGAACACCACTAGTCACTGGCAGCCAACCAGACAAGAATCTGGTTATGTCCTTTTGCTGCCTTTTTCCAATGCTCTAACCACCTTAGTAACTTTCCTGTAATACCAAGGGCTCTTAACTTGGTAAGCAGCCTCGTGTGGCACCTTGTCAAAGGCCTTCTGAAAGTCCAAATATATGACATCCCCTTTATCTATCCTACTTGTAATCTCCTCAAAGAATTCCAACAGGTTCATCAGACAAGATTTTCCCTGAAGGAAACCATGCTGACTTCGTCCTATCTTGTCTTGTGTCACCAAATACTCCTTCACCTCATAGAGCAATTGACTCTAACACCTTCCCAACCACTGAGGTCAGGCTAACTGGCCTATAATTTCCTTTCTGCTGCCTTCCTTCTTTTTTTAAAGAGTGGAGTGACATTTGCAATTTTCTAGTCCTCTGGCACCACGCCAGAGTCCAGTGATTTTTGAAAGATAATTTCTAATGCTACCACAATCTCTAACACTACCTCTTTCAGAACCCTTGGGTGCAGTTCCTCTGGTACGGGTGACTTAATGTACCTTTAGGTCTTTCAACTTTTTGAGCACCTTCTCCTTTGTAATAGTATCTGCACCCACTTATCTTCCTTCACACACTACAAAATCTGGCACACTGCCAGTGTCTTCCACAGCGAAGATTGATGCAAAGTACTCATTTAGTTCATCTGCCATCTCCTTGTCCCCATTATTATTTCTCCTGCCTCATTTTCTAGCGGTCCTATGTCCACTCTCATCTCTCTTTTATTTTTTACATATTTGAAAAAGCTTTTACTGTCCACTTTGATAGTATTTGCTAGCTTGCTTTCATATTTCATCTTTTCCCTTCTAATGATTCTTTTAGTTGCTCTCTGTAGGTTTTTAAAAACTTCCCAATCCTCTATCTTCCCACCAATTTTTGCTTTGTTGTATGTTCTCTCTTCTGTTTTTACAATAGCTTTGACTTCCCTTGTTAGCCACTGTTTTACCATTTGAGTATTTCTTCATTTCTAGAATACATATGTCCTGCACCTTCCTCATTTTCCTCAGAAATGCACGCCATTGCTGCTCTGCTGACATCCCTGCCAGCAGCACCTTCCAATTTACTTTGGCCAATTCCCCTCTCATGCCACTGTAATTTCCCCTACTCCACCGAAATACTGCTACGTCAGACTTTACTTTCTCCCTATCAAATTTCAAGTTGAACTCAATCATATTGTGATCACTGGTTCCTAAGGGTTCTTTTACCTTAAGCTCCCTAATCACCTCCGGTTCATTACATAACACCCAATCCAGTATAGCTGATCCCCTAGTAGGCTCAATGACAAACTGCTCTAAAAAGTCATCTCTTAGGCATTCAACAAACTCACTCTCTTGAGATCCATTACCTACCTGATTTTCCCAATCGACCTGCATTTTAAAATCTCCCATGACTATCATAACATTGCCCTTTTGACATACCTTTTCAATATCCTGTTGTAATCTGTGGTCCACCTCCCAGCCACTGCTGGGAGACCTGTATATACTGGCATCAGGGTCCTTTTACCCTTGTAATTTTTCAACTCAACCCACAAGGATTCAACATTTTCCGATCCTATGTCACATCTTTCTACTGATTTGATGCCATTCTTTGCCAGTAGAGCCACACCACCCCCTCTACCTACCTTCCTATTGCTCTGATACAATGTGTAACCTTGAACATTCAGCTCCCAGCTACAGCCATCCTTCAGCCACGATTCAGTGATGGCCACAACATCATACCTGGCAATCTGTAATAGTACAACAACCTTAATTCTTATACTTTGCACATTCAGATACCACACTGCCCTACCTTCACCTATCCCCATAGTTACCCTTTTGAAAAACTCAAGATTCATCGGACATGACTGCCCATACACAAAACTATGTTCATCATTCCTGATCAGGCCTTGACTATCCAAGTGATTGCAGATTCTGTCCCTCAGAATTACCTCCAGCAATTTCCCTACAATGGAAGTCGGGCTCAAGAGTCTGTCATTCCCTGGCCTATACTTACTACCCTTCTTGAACAATGGAACAACGTTAGCCACCCTCCAGTCTTTTGGGACTTCACCAGTGGCTAACAACAAAGCAAGTATCTCCACAAGGGCCTTTGTAATTTCTTCGCCAGTCTCCCCTAAGGTCTGAAAAGGTACTTGATGAAGCCCTGGGGTTTGCCACCTAAATGTACTTCAAGGCTGCTAGTAGCTCCTTCCTCATAATAAACATATGATCCAATGCCTCACTATTTATTACCCTCATTTCAATAGCATTCATGATGTTGTCCTACTCTACCAAGGAGCAATATACATTAAAAATCTCAGCCATCTCTTGTGGCTCCACATATCAGAAGCCTTAATGGCCTTTAGGAGGACATAGTCATTCCCATGTCACCCTTTTAACTGTTAATATATCTTAAAAAAACATCTAGTTATCTTTCACCCTGCCTGCTAATCATTCTCATATGCTTATTTTCCCTCCCAATTTCTCTCTCAAGCCTAGACTTAAACTTTTCTTTTATTTCCAGTTGCCTAAATTAAGCACGTTTCCTCTTTTTTTATCCTCACCAGAGCCTCAATATTTATTGTCATCTAGGGTATGTCTACCCTTCACCCTACATGCTGCCTGGGAGTCTTAATACAACCCATATAAAAACCTTCCACTTTCCAATTATTCTGTTCCCTCTAAATAAAGTCACTTAGTTGACCCCAGCTAAGTCCTACCCAAAACCCTCAAAGTTGGGCCTTCTCCATTTTGTGACTTCATCCAAGCTACCTGTTCTATCTTTTTTCATAACTGTATTAACATTAATAGAATTGAGGTCACTGGACCTAAAGCACTCCCATATGGCATTTCAGTTTCTTGCCTCACCTTGTTTCCTAAGAGGAGGTCCAGTATTGCAACTTTCCGAATAGGATCCTCTGAAAATTGTGCAACCTTTCTGGATGCACCACAAAAATTCCAACCCATCCAGGTCTTTTGGGTTCTGGGGGCCCAGATTCTTCAAATCTCCCGTTAGCACCACCCTACTATTTTCACAAGTGTATGCAATTTATCAATGCATCCAATCCTCAAGTTCCTGCAGATAACTAGGGGTTCTATAATAAAGCCCTAAATGGGGAACCATCTTGTCATGATCCCTTATAAATATCCTCTCTAAGCACTGTTGTTATGTCCTCTCTTATTAAAAAGCAAATATCTCTCTCCCCCCCCCCCCCCACCTTCCAGCCCCAATTCCTACCTTTCTCTTTGTCACGTCTAAAGCATCAGTGTCCTGGAACATTGAGCTGCCAGTCCTACTCTTCTCTCAACCACATTCCTGTTACAGTCACAATATCCTTGTCCCTGGGGGCAGACCATGCCCTCAGTTTGTCCACCTTACCTGCATTAAAATAGGTGCAATTTAAAGCAGTGGTACTTAGCTGTCCTTTTACTGTAAACTTGACAATATTGCTAATTTTATTCTTAAGGGTGTTTATGTACTGAAATGGAGTTTGAAACTTCCATCTCAGAGGCAATCAATTCTACCAAATGAACAACTAAGCAATAGGAATTCAACAAGTGTAATATGCAGCATAATAATGGATAGAGCATGGATGCAGGCACTTCAGCAGCCCAATTCTACACTGATCATCAACCAGAGTTTTACACCTATCCTACATTAATCCCCATTTTTATTCTCTCCTCATTGGCATTAACTGCTCCCAGATTCAACCGCACAGCTGCACACTAGGAGTAACTAGTAGTGAATCATGAGCCTTTCAGTTTGAAAGTCTAGCAGATGTGGGATGAAACCAGGACACAGAAGGGGACACACTTCATTGCATGGAGAACGTGCAAACTCCAAGCAGCCAGCACCAGAAATCAGGACTGAACCTGGGTTTCTGCCACTTTGAGCCAGCAGCTCTACCAGCTTGGCTACTATGCCATTCAAGTACAATTGACTTTGTGATGAGCATAATTTCTTAAAAGCATCTGTCCATGCTGGAGAGAAAAAATGTTAATAATCACATTGTACACCTGCAGTGTGGAAATTCGAGTGGTTTTTAGTTAGTTCAGTTGAGTCCATCAAGTTAGCTGCCTTACACATTCAGAATTCATTATCTACAAAACATTTCCTTGATGTTTAAATACAATCACAAAATCAAAACAGCTTACTTACAGTAAAGCACGTATCTGTTAATAATGTATTCTGTGAAGTACAACAAATGTCTGAACTACTGCTGATACATAAACAGTCACAACACTATATCTTTAGATTTCATTAAAATTGTACTTGAATTTACAGAGAGCCAAAAAGAAAAAGGGAGAGATAGGGTAAATTTAACTAAAATATTTCCTTTATCAGAGTATCTCTTTCATCAGGCAAAGGCCACACAGCATCAGATTCTGCAAATTATATTTCATTAGACTAAAGTGACCTCAGCTCCATTTGTCACTACAAAAACCTAATGCATCCATCAGATTCTTAGTATTCAGTTCCCGTGGCAGCAATCTCTCTAGCCATGCATGACAACAGTTATTCATGACAACAGCTAACCAGACTCCCCAGGACAATGGAGTGTGGCATACATTTCCTACCACCTATCAAGCAAAAACTTTTGCTAATTGCATACCAATTGCGTCATTGTGAAACAACACAATTCATCTCAACAACAATAAAACTGATTATATATTCAGGTATTCTGTTACATGTCAACATTCCAAGTTGTAAGGCTCATTCTCTGTGCTGTTTTATTGAATCCTGATTGATCATTGCTTGTTGGCATTTGTAAGGTATAATTGAAGGTATCATTGCATGGAACCCAATTGATTTTCATTCTAAGGCTGAATTCCTTTAGCACCAAATTCAAAGGTAATGTGTACACTTTCCATAAAATGAAAATTGCGTTTATGGACAAGTTTGCCCTCATTGCAATGCAATTTTAGCAATGCCAATTTGCCAATTCACAGTGCAACCTATTTATTTTTCAAGTTAGAATACTATAAAGCAATGAAACGCTGTGTTATTATTTTATTGGTCCACATAGTCTGATTTTATTAGATGGTGCAAGGTTTAAAACACTTTAAAGCACCTATCCATTTTATTGCATCAATTACATAAAGAAATAAATATTTGGTCAAAAGGCAGTATACTGATACTTGGTAAAGTGAAATATGATAGAATATGAGTTTTGCAGTAAAATAAAAAAAGATTATATTTTAGCCTTGAAGATGTCAAGTACAAGTTAAGACGATATCTGTTTCTGGTTGTTTGACTGCAGAGAATATTGGCAAGGGGAAGCACTAACTGAAATGACCAATATTTTTCTTTCCATTTTAACTTATGTACAGAAAAATTGTCAGAACCAATATTGATAGTCAGTTATCCTTAAAGTATATAAAATGCTTAGTAATATTCCAGGTGGCACAAAATTTGGTAATGAAGTATTGAGAAATATGGTTGTTTGGCAAAAAATGGATATTGATTAATTGGTAAAATACTAATTAGTAATACTAGCTCTGTTTCACAAGAACATCCCCACTCTCCAATTAATCCACAATTCAACTATTTGTTTTAATTTTGGCATAACTCTTGTTCTTACACTTTTCCTAAAATGTGATTTGTCAGATCTGGATATGAAAGACCAATGCCCAAGCGTGGAAAAGCCTACAAATGTAGTGGGTACAGCCCAGTCCATCGCAGGAGAACTCCTCCCCACTATTGAGCACAAGTACAATAAGTGCTGCCTCAACAAAGCAGCATCCATCATCTAGGTCATGCTCTTTTCTCGCTACTGACATTGGGAAAGAGCTTTAGAATCCTCAGGTCCCACACCACCAGGTTCAAGAACAGTTATTATCCTTCAAACATCAGTGTCCTGAACCAGCATGAATAACTTCACTCATCTCAACATGGAACTGTCTCCACAACCTATGTCTCCACTTTTAAAGACTCCAAAACTCAAGTTCTCAGCATTAATTAATTAATTGCACAGTTTGTCTTCTTTTGCACATTGACTGTTAGCCTTTGTTTGTGTGTATTCTTTCTTTGACTCTGTTGTATTTCTCTGTTCCACTGTGAATGCTGGCAATAAAATGGATCTTAGGGTAGTATATGGTGACATATATGTACTTTTTTTTTCTTCTTTTTTTTATTTTTCTCTTTTTTTCAATATCGCCTAGTAAAAATAATATTGGATTATGTGGAAGTTGTGTTCCAATAATTTGTTCCAATAAAACTCTTAAATTTGTCCAAAAAGGTTGAATTTTAGAACAAGACCAAGTAGAATGTAAAAAAGTACCGATTTCTTGGTTACATCGGAAACACTGATCGGATAAATTTGGGTTTAATTTATTTATTTTTTGTGGTGTAATATATAATTGATGTAAAAAATTATATTGCACTAATCTTAACCGGACATTTTTTGTATTTGTCATACTATCAGACATAGTCTTGACCAATTTGTTTCTTCAATTTTAATATTCAAGTCACTTTCCCATTTTTGTCTTGACTTATGGACTCCTTGTTTAATTGCCTGTTTTTGAATCAAGTTATACATACAAGAAATAAATTTTTTAATCTTTCCTTTTTGAATTAAAGTTTCTATTTCATTAGATTTCGGCAATAACATTGTTTGACATAATTTTTCTCTTAAATAAGCCCTTAGTTGGAAGTAACAAAAAAGAGTGTTGTTTGATACTTTATATTTATTCTTTAATTGATCAAATGACATTAATATACCTCCTTCAAAACAATCTCCTATATATCTAATCCCTTTTTGAAACCAATTATATAAAAGTTGATTATCCATTGTAAAAGGAATAAGTCTATTTTGAATTAAAGATCTCTTTGCTAATAAAGATTTCTTTGTCTCATCATCAACATTTATCTTATTCCATAAGTCAATCAAATGTTTTAATATAGGAGATTCTTTCTTTTCCCGTATCCAATAAGATTCCCATTTATATATAAAATCTTCCGGTGTATTTTCTCCTATTTTATCTAGTTCTATTCTAATCCATGCCGGTCTATCTTTCTCAAAAAAAGATGCAATAAATCTAAGTTGATTTGCTTTATAATAATTCTTAAAATTTGGAAGTTGTAACCCTCCTAGATCAAATTTCCATGTCAATTTTTCCAACGATATTCTTGACATCTTACCTTTCCAAAGAAACTTCCTCACATATTTGTTTAACTCTTGAAAAAACTTCTGGGGTAGTTGTATTGGTAGTGATTGAAATAAGTATTGTAGTCTAGGGAATATATTCATTTTTATGGTATTCACTCTACCTACTAATGTTATTGGTAATACCATCCATTTATCAAGATCTTCTTGAATTTTTTTCAATAATGGTAAGTAATTTAATTTATATAAGTTCTTTATATCATTATCAATTCTTATACCTAAATATTTTATATCATTTGCCGGCCATCTAAATTGAGTTATTAATCGACATTGACTATAATCTCCTTTAGTAAGAGGCAAAATTTCACTTTTATCCCAATTTATTTTGTAACCTGATATTTTCCCATATTCTTCTAATCTATAGGATAATTTACGCAACGAGTGCAATGGGTTTGTTAAATAAAGCAGAACGTCATCAGCAAATAAGTTAATCTTGTATTCTTCCTGATTAACTCTGAAATCCTTAATATCTGGGTCCATTCTAATTAATTCAGCTAATGGTTCTATCGCTAACACGAATAAAGCAGGTGATAATGGACAACCTTGCCTAGTTGACCTTGTTAACTGAAATGGTGTTGAAATTTGACCATTTGTCACTACTTTCGCTTTGGGATTAGTATTTAAGGTTTTAATCTATTTTATAAAAGATATTCTTAATCCATATTTTTCCAATACCTTAAATAAAAAATCCCATTCCAATCTATCAAATGCTTTTTCTGCATCTAAAGCAACTGCCACACTCATTTCCTCCCTCTTTTGCGCCAAATGAATTATACTAAATAACCGAGTTACATTATCTGCCGATTGTCTATTTTTAATAAAACCTGTTTGATCCATATGTACTAATTTTGGTAAGTATTTAGATAATCTGTTAGATAAGATTTTTGCTGTTATTTTATAATCAGTGTTTAATAAAGAAATAGGTCTATATGATGCTAGCTTTAAAAGATCTCTATCTTTTTTTGGCAATACTATTAAAATAGCTGTCGAAAAAGATTCTGGAAGTTTATGCGTTCTTTCCGCTTGATGTATTAACTCCATAAAAGGAGGAATTAATAAATCTTTAAACTTTTTATAAAATTCAGGCGGAAAACCATCTTCTCCTGGAGATTTATTACTTTGAAGTGATCCTAGGGTTTCTTCGACCTCCTTCAATGTAAAAGGCATATCTAATCCCTTCTGTTCTTGACATATATGTACTTTGATAATAAATTTATTTTGAACTTTGAAGTTAGAACTTCTGATACTCCATTTGTGAGCAAATCAGAATTTTACAAAGAAAGTTAGTACTTTATTGTTCTTATATTCTATGCCTCTATTCATAAAGTCCAGGATCCTATCTGCACACTTTACATGTATCTTCATCCATTCTTGTATGCTCATTGGTACTGTGCTTTCTTGTTTCCATTGCTTCCTACCAAAACTGTACAACCTCATATCTCTCTTTGAGCAATACACATAACTCCTGGTCTTGGCCCAAAACATCGAGTGTTCATTTCCCTCCACAGATCCTGCCTGATTTGTGTGTGTGGCTCAAAATTTCCACTGTCTTCAGAACCACTTGTGTTTGAGCATGGCCTGGATGGTGTGAGTTCTTGATGATGGATGTTATTTTCTTGAGGCAGTGCTCTTGTAGATGGGCTCAATGGCATGGAAGGCTTTTTCTGTGATGGACTGGGCTGTATCCACCACTTCTGTAGACTTTTCTGTTCTTGGACATCGGTATTTCAGGTCCAGGTCTGACAAATCACATTTTAGGAAAGACAAGAATCAATTTCTCATTAAATTTCATCTGATGCTCTTTGCCCATTCCACCAGCTTTACTTCTCCGAGTTATCTGCAATGATCATTCTCAGAGTTCACTGCATCTCCAAGTTTGTGCCATTTGCAAATTTGGAAATGGTACCCTGTTTACCCAAATCCAAATAATTAATATATGTATGAAAAAAATTGGGAGCCTATTCTTGACCCCTAGGAAACTCCACTGGACACTTCCCTCCAGTTCAAAAAGTCTTTCACTTTTATCCAGCTGCCAGGTCCTTGGTTGTTTTTCTATCCCTAGCCTTTAATCCTTAGCCTTCGACTGGTGACAAACTATTGTCAGCTTATTATGTGCCTATTGGTAACACGTGTATATCACATCAATCACACTTCCCATTTCAATCCTCCCTGTTTATCAAAAAAAACCTCTATCAGATTAGTCAATTAATTGGATGACACAAATTTGATGTTCACAAAGATAAAATACAATGAGTTTAGAAGAGCACAACATCAATCCAATTAGTTTGATTTTTAAACTCCCGCAAGCATCATTCCTCCTGGGAATGATGGACATAGACCAATCCTCGACCAATCCCACTTCTATTTAATCATGGTGGAACAGATTACTTTTGTACATATAAGGGATAACTCCTCCTTCTCCCAGTCTCACAAAAACACTTTAATAGTTATTAAGGACTTGGCAATTTATCGAGCAGAATTTAAGATTCATGCACAATCTTTAAATTCTTGCAACTATGTAGTAAATGCATTATCATACGTTAAGTAGGATTTCTTTTGCAAATTCATTTTTCATAAAGCAATTTATGGTTTCAACATAAAAATGAGTAATGTGTAATGAAGATAAAGTCATGATAATTTCACCAAAATATGTTTTGAACATTCACAAATGAACATCAGGGATATTCCACCGACATCCCCTGGCATCATTATTGTTGTTCTGTTATCTTTCAGAAAACTGCCAATACTTCTCAAGTGGTATTGTTTAGCACATAATTGCCTAATGTGCAGAATCTAATGCTGTGTGGTTTCTAGCCGTTAAGCGTGATGTGTAAAAGGAAAGACTTCAATGCACTTTTCCTCAGTTTCTTAGCTTGGAGTGTTTTTGTTTTTTTTGTCATTTTCTTTTATTATTTTAAGGGAAACACTTTATCTTCACCACCAAAAGCTTCACAGTTCTTTTCTCAATTGTATTTTCTGAAGAAATCAGCTCTTAACAGAAAACTATTCAGGAATGTTTTAGTTACCATAGAAACAGTTCAAGCTTGTGCTATGGCAGCTCCACAGGATCAAAACTGATGGCATTTTAAGAGCAAGTAAAAATCTGAATTCAAATGGTGCAGTTTAATATTGTGTTTACAATGACATCCCAGGCTATTCCAATATGATTGAAACAAATTCAATTAGGGTAAGGATCCATATGCGATAGTACAGATCTTGTGCTATAGTTTCCAGGACTCCCTTGAAATGTGTATCCTAGGTTTCTCAAATCAGAATTAGGTATTTTATCACCGGCATATGCCGGGAAATTTGTTAACTTAGTGGCAGTAGTGCAATGCAATACATGATAATATAGAAAAAAATAAGTCAATTACCATAAATATCTGTATATTAAACAGTTAAATTAAAATAGTGCAAAACAAATAAAATTTAAAGAGTGAGGTGGTGTTTATGGGTTCAATGTCCATTTAGGAGTCTATATGACAGAGGGGGAGAAGCATTTCCTGAATCACTGAGTGTGTGCCGTCAGGCTTCTATATCTCTTTCCCAACAGTAACAATGAGAAGAGGACATGTCCTGGGTGATGGGGGTCCTTAATATTCGATGCCACCTTTCTGAGACACAGCTCTGTGAAGATGTCTTGGATACTACAGAGGCTAGTACCCAAGATGGAGCTGCTTAATTTTAACCACTATCTGTAGCTTCATCTGATCCTGTGCAGCAGCATCACCCTGCCCCCCCATACCAGACAGTAATACAACCTGTCTGAATGCTCTCCACAGTACATCTGCAGAAGTTTTTGAGTGTTTTAAGTGGCAAACAAAATCTCCTCAAACTCCTAATGAAATACAGGCACTGTATTGCCTTCGTTATAGCTGCATCGATATGTTCAGATTCAGATTCAGATTCAGATTCAGTTTATTGTCATTTAGAAACCACAAATGCAATGCAGTTAAAAAATGAGACAACGTTCCTCCAGAATGATATCACAAAAGCACATGACAAAACAGACTACACTAGAAAATCCACATAACATTTGGCAATCCCCAGTCCAGAGTCCGGAGAGGCTGCTGTGTATTAATATCATGCCACCGTCTTAGCGCGTTCCCCAGAAAGGAGCTCCAAATCCACCAGACAAACAAGACCAAAAACTAAAGCTACAAGACCTGCACAAAACCACATAGTTACAACATATAGTTACAACAGTGCAAACAATAGCATAATTGATAAAAAAAAACAGACTATGGACACAGTAAAAATTGTCCAAAGATATTAAAGGACTATAAGTTCATGTTGGGACCAGGTTTGATCCTCAGAGATCTTGACACCCAGGAACTTGAAACTGCTCACTCTCTCCAGTCCTCCATTCACAATTGTACAGGAGTTTGCAGCAGGGACTGAAAGTGATACTTCAGTATTTCCATCATTCCATTGGAGAATATTTTTGAGAATCCTCTGTGGTGTAGTATAATCACATCAGTGGCAGTAAAAAGGTTGGGAAAGATACGAAGAGTGATTGATAAGTTCGTGGCCTAAGGTCGAAAGAGTCAATTTTAGAAAACCTAGCACATCTATTTTTCCTACATTTACACACTTAGTCCAGCGATCGGGGAGCATACGGATCCCTTCTTTGTAGATGTTGACATCTTGCACCTCCAGAAATGGTCCACAGCAGGGGTGATTGATACGTTTGTGGCCTAATGTAAAAGGAGATGAGTTATTAACTTCAAACTTTCTGCATTTTCACTCAAAGAGTTGAACTGCACATGCATGTAACGAGAGCTGTATAAATCTACTCCTTCCACCTTAGGCCACAAACTTATCAATCACCCCTGCTGTGGACCACCTGGGGTCCAAGACACTCTCATTACATGCACGTGCAGTTCAACTCTTTGAATGATAATGCAGAAAGTTAGAAGTTAATAACTCATCTCCTTCTACCTTAGGCCATGAACTTATCAATCACCCCTGCTGTGGACCACTTCTACAAAGAAGGGATCCGTATGCTCCACGACCGCTGGACCAAGTGTGTACATGTAGGAGGGGACTATGTTGAAAAATAAATGTGCTAGGTTTTCTAAAATTGACTCCTTCTACCTTAGGCCATGAACTTATCAATCACCCCTCATAGTGATGAACCTGGGCTGGATGGCATCAGCAGCATCTGGAATGAAACTGAATATTGTTCTGTGGATGTATTGAATTATTCTCACAGGCATTTTCATTGCCACTGTGGACCCAACACCCTGAACTGTTTCTCCAATTTTTTTCCCTTGTCCCTTCCTGGGACAATCTCTCATATCCTCACCACAATCAAAAGCCATACTCTCTCATTTTGCTACCTTTTATTTATCACCATTAAGCTGCTCTACAGTGCCTGAAGCCACCATCCCAGATCTGAGTCCTCCTTGAATAATCCCACTTCCAATATTTACGGTTCTCTTCACATTCTCAAATGGACGTATAAAGGCACTTATTGCTGCCTACTGTAGAGTAGCATTATCAACAGACTCCTTTCCTAATAAAGACAGTGTTGACACAAGGTTGGCAACATATTAGTCTTGACTGACACATTATCACCATCTGTCCCACTCACTGTTGTAATGGAGGTGTAAGAGCATTAACACTATATTACAGGTTGCTCTCTCTGCTCCTCTCTTTCCCTTCTTATGTCAAATCATCCTGTCTCAGTCACTACCTATCTTGTACCTAAATTAAGTTTCCAGAGGCTTGATGTGTGTTACCAATGCAGTCACACAGCAAGTAGTACAGCAGGTAGCAGGTGGAGTGGCACACAGGCGTAGTGGTTAGCACAGTCACTTTACAGAGCCCATGATCACCGATCAATGTTCAATTCCTGCTACTGTCTGTAAGGAGTTTGTATGTTCTCCTGGTGACCCTGTGCATTTCCTCCCACGTTCCAAAGACTAGGATGGGTCAGCTGTGGGCATGCTATATTGTGCTGGAAATGTGACGACCCGTGTGGGCTGCCCCCAGCACAATCGTCACTGATTTGATTTAACGTAAAAAATGTATTGCACTGTATGTTTTGATGTAAGTGTGATTTTAAAAAACCAGTCTTATCACAGCTCCAGTGATCAGAGTTCAATCCTGACTTCCTGTGCGGAGTCTGCAAATTCTCCCTGTGATTGTCTGAGTTATCCCCACAATCCAGTTCTCCCCCACATGTTTGTTGATTGGTAGGTTCAATTAGTTAATTGGCTACTATAAATTCCCCCTACTATGGGTGGGTGGTAGGTGAATCAGACAGAAATTAATTGGTATCTGATAGAGAATTGCTTGCAGAGAAATAACTGAAGGAACATGCGATTACTCTGAGAGCTAGCATAGACACTATAGGCTAAAAGGGCTCTGTTCATGCATGAATAAATATCATGAAAAATACTTCATGGATCCTGTAGTATAAAACAGCTGTGACCAATCAATTGTTGATCAAAAAAGGAGTTTGGAAAACACTAGATTTAATGAGATTACAGAAAAGCGTTACAGACATGTGTGTGACATTTAACCACTGAGAAAAAAAGTCTTATCGAAAAGCTCGGTTGAAGTGGTAACTTTCAAAGCAAATTGCATTCATGCCAAAATCGACAAAGGGCTTGCTTCTCTACATTATCCTAGAGTTCTGTCTGAATTAAACATAGTATAATAATTAGAAAACATTTCCCCTTCCAATGGTACAGTGGAAGGTGTGTCACTGATGTAGCAGTTTGGTGTCGAACACTGCCCTGAGTGACAGCTGCTACATATCCTGAAGCTGAGATAATTATCTCCAAGAGTTAACACTATCTTTCTTTGTGTTGACAATGTCTTTCCTGAGATCTATATTGGTATAGGTTTACTCAGGCTTCCTGGTCGCTACAGAATCTGGCCTTCAGCCCAACTGGTCCATGCTATTCAAGATGACCATTCAAGCAAGTCTATCGTTCCAACATTTGGTCCATAACCTTCTAAACCTTTCCTATCCATGTACCTATCCAGCTGCCTTTTAAAAGTTGTTGTTATGCTTGCCTCAACCACTTCCTCTGCCAGCCAATACCACCCTTGTGTAAAAAAAGTGTCTCTTAAGTTGCTATTAAATTTTTCTATTTGCTCCTTAAATCTGTACCCTCTAGTTCTTCATTCCCTAACTTTGGGCAAAAGGCTGAGCATGTTCAACCCGTCTATGCCCCTCATTATTATAATCAATGCTATAAGATCCCTTCAGTCTTCTATGCTCCAAGGAAATAAGTACCAGCCTGTCCAACCTCTTGCTATAACTTATTTTCTCATGTTCTGCCAACATACTTGTAAGCTTTCCAGTTTTAATAACGTCTTCCTTATAGCAGTGTGACCCAAACTGACCAAAGTACTCCAAATGAAGCCTCACCAGAGTCTTGTATAAGTGCACCAAGACCATGACCTCCCAACTTTCATGCTGACTAATGACAGCATGCCAAAAAAATTCTTCACCACCCTATCGACTTGTAACTCCACTTCCAGGGAAATTGGTTTATTGTTGTCACATGTACCAAGATACAGTGAAAAACTTGGTTTTGCAGGCATCCACACAGATCATTTCATCTCATTTATGCCATTGAGAAGAAGAAGTAGAGAGAATATCTGGAGTCGATAGACATATTTATTTATATTGGCTGCAAGTGTAGACGGAGTCCATGGAGGTTTCTGTTTCTGTGATGTGCTGAGCTGGGTCTACAACTCTCTACGGTTTCTTGCGATCTTTGGGAGAGCAGTTTCCAACTAAGCTGTGATGCATCTGGATAGAATGCCTTCCATGGTTGTATCTATAAAAACTGTTGTCATGACACTGTGCAGCTCGGCCCTCTAGCTCCTTCCAGCTGGTCATTATTTGAGATCTGGCCCATTGTGGAGATGTCATTTGCAAACGTAGATAGAATTAGAGCAGAATCTGGCCACTCAGTCATGAGGACGCTGAGGATGCAACCTTGTGGGACATCTATGACAAGGATAAATGCAGCAAAGATTTTGACGCCCGACCTTACTGATTGTGATCTGTCGGTCAGGAAGTCAAGCATTCACTTGCAAAGGGAAGCATGGAGTTTCAAAATTCTAAGTTCAAAGTGAATTTATTAGCAGTATATGTCACCAAATAATACCCTGAGACTCATTTTCTTGCAGGCATTCACTGTAGAACAAAGCTATACAATAGAATCAATGAAAAACTGCACACAAAGATTGACAACCAATATGCAAAAGAAGGCATACTGTGGAAATACAAAATAAATAAATAGATAGATAGATAGTACTGACAATATGACTTGCAGAGTCTTTGAAAGTGAATCCATAGGTTGTGCTCAGTGATCAGTTCAGTGTTGTGGTGACTGAAGTTGTTCATGTTGGTTCAGGAGCCTGACAGTTGTGCGATAGCTATTGCTAAACCTGGTGGTATGGGAGCTACAGATTCTGTACCTCTGTCCCAACAGCAACAGCAAGAAAAGAATGTGGCCTGGATGAGTGGGGGCTCATTGATGCTAGATGGTCTTTGTAGACATCCAATTTCTTCCTCCTGTAGTCAATAATTAGCTCTTTGGTTTTGCTGACGTTGAATGAGAGGTTGCTGTTGTAACACCAGATTCTCAATTCCCTTCCTATGTTCTGATTTGTAACCACCTTTGATCTGGCCAACAACAGCGATGTCATCAGCAAACTTAAATATGGTATTGGACATAGTCATAGTCATAGCCACAGTCATAAGTATAAAGCGAAAAGAGCACACAGACTTGTGGCACAATTGAGCTGATGGTGATTGGGGAGATGTTGTTGCTAATCCATACTGACTGTGGCTTGCTGGAGGAACTCAGCAGGTCAGGCAGCATCTATAGGGAGGAATAATGAGTCGATGTTTCAGGTCAAGACCCTTCATCAGGTCCTGAAATGGTGGCTGTTTACTGCACTCCACAGAGGCTACCTGACCTCCTGAGTTCCACAGCATTTTGTATATGTTACTCAAAATTTCCAGCATCTGCAGAAGCTCTTGTGTTTATCATCTACCTCTCCTTTTCGCACAGAGGGACTATTCCCTTTGTGAATCTCTCTCCTGCCCCCACCCCCAGTCCTCTTTTCCATCTCCAACAACCATTCCCCCTCTTGTGGCACACTCCCATTGAAATGTATGAGATGAAATACGGGCACTTTTATTCCTTCCCCTATCGTGGAAGGTAACTAAGCAATGTTTTCCAGTGAAGCTAACAGGAGTAGGGAAGTAGATGATAAACACAGGCGATCTGCAGATGCTTGAAATCTTAAGCAAAACATACAAAATGCTGGAGGAACTCAGAAATGCAGGCAGCATCTATAGAGGGGAATAAATAGTCAACATTTCAGGACCCGATGAAGGGTCTCGTCCCCAAAAAGATGGCTCTTTATTCCTCTATATAGATGTTACCTGACCTGCTGAGTTTCTCCAGCATTTTGTGTGTGTTGCGTAGTATTGAAATAGCTTGGTAAGGAGCTTGGCTAGTTTTGGAGTTGTATGACCTTTGTTCTATTCAATGCATTCCACTATTTTTTGCAATCCCATATAGTAAATCTGCCACATGGCTACAGTTGGTGGTGAAATAGAAGTCAAATCCTGCTGATGGCCCATTATGGTTTGTGATTGTCACTTTTGATCTGCTGTGTCTTTTCTGAATCCATCTCATTTGGCAGTACTGTTCATCTTGATGCAGGGTGTTTTCACTGAAGTCTAGACTCCTTATTCAAAAAGACTATATTGCAGTCACATCTGTCATTATTAACATGAAGAAGTGAACCCGTTAAACGTAAGTTGATGAGGATGTGGTCAAAGAGGTATTAAGAGAACCAGTTTGGGTATTTTCCTCCAGGACTTAGTCACCTCAGTCAATAAAGCCACTAAACCATAGGCATTAAAGTATCTCATCTCACTACCTTCAGGGCTTTTTCTGAATGACATTCCACATAGCAAAGCAACAATTCCTCACCTGAGGGGGCAAAGTGAGTGCTCATCACTGGGAAGTTTCCTTGCTTATGCTTGACCTGGCTCCATAAAACTGATGAACAGTCAACATTGAAGACTTCAGAGATCACTCTGCCCTGTCAGTATGGCATAGGCCCACTACTTCTGCTAGATCTGTCTTGCTATTGGAAAGGATGGGCCTTGAATGATGCCTGAAAAGTATTGACTTTTCATATATCAAGTTGCTGCTTAATTGTTTTGTGAATCAGTTCTCCCAATTTTGACACATTTTTAAGACATTTATGAATAGGACTTGGAAGGTTGATTGTCATGTCAAAATATAATTCTCCACCTAGTTTTATTCCATTTGTGCTTCACAACAACAATGTTGGAAAGTTAGGCTATTCCAGAAGTCATTTAAGAGTCAATCCATATTATTTATATTCCAGAATCACATGTAGACAAAACTAATACAAGATGAACAAGATTTTTTTAAAATGACAATTTGTAATGAATGTTCCCATTGTTACAACTAAGGTCACGAGATTCAAAGTTAAAAATGCAAAGTATTTGGTTTCAACATACATGCAGTATCACTATTAACAGCTATGAGCTGGCTATATCAACAGCAGCTCACATGAAGTAACTGGGGCACAAGAGACTGCAGATGCTGGAATCTGGGGGAAGGAAAAACAACCCATTAGAAGAAGTCAGTGGGTTGAACAGCATCCATGTGCGGAAAGGAGTGGTCATTGTTCTGTGTTGAAACCTGCAGAGCGACTCAGAGTGGAGAGGGAACGTAGTATAAAGAGGAGAGGGAGATAGATGTGACAGGGGCCAATAGGGAATAAGTGGAGTGTGGAGGTGTGAAGGATGATAGGCAGAAAGGTGGGAGAGGGAAAATGGAGGAGTTGGAAGTTAGAGGCAAGTAAGTGACAGGCAGAAGCAGAGAAGGAAAATGAAAAGCAAAGTGGTAGATGGAGTTGGGTGGGTTAGGCAAGGGTAGTTAGCCCTTTGCAAGCTGCAGGTTGCTTTCTTCTGACAGCAGTCAATATCAACTGTAATGAAGGATACCTTTTGTAACTATAACCATTGTAATTCATCTTCCCTTGAGGTCAAAAATGACTTGCTTCCATTACAGTTCTGTGGATTCTGAGGTGACTAATGAGACCTATTTGGCATGCATAGATTCTTCCAGAGCTTAATGGCATGAATGAGTATATTGTTTTGATTGTTGTGTACTACTTCCAGTTAGCTTTCACATCCTTCTGCGCTCAATGCATTTCCAGATTTTTCTTTATTTTATACGGTAGTCTTAGGTCAGAGTTTTCTGTACGTTGCTGAGAAGCTCTGAGTAATTGTTTCAGGAGGCTGGTGTCAGACGTTTGGATTTGGGTGACGGGTTTGTGGAACACCTGCATCGAATCCTCACAGTTGTCCCTGAGCTTCCTGTCTCCTGCCACTTTAATTCTCCTGCTTTGACCTATTGAATTGTACTGAGGAGGCCACAATGATATTCAACACAAACAACACAAGTCACTTTCCATCTGGGCATGTTTCAGCCTTTAGAATGCAATATTGAATTGTACAGCTTCTGGTTACTTGTTTTCTGTTGGGTATTCAATATCCTACTGTGATATTGGCTTCGCGGCTTTTTTGTTGTTTTTATTTCTCTGGAAATGGAGGATGTACCCACCTGATTTGGCCTGTCATGGCAGCTGGGGGCATGCCTACTTGCTCCACATTCTTTTGCCTCTGTCTATTGAATATATTCTCATTGTATAATTGATCCCATTCACTCATTGATCAGATAACCTTGTTTACAGCTTATGCCCATGGTCACCCTAGTTTTACCTTATCAGATAGATCCCTTCTTCTCTGAGTCTGCTTGTAGCTTTACAGGTTTCTTCAGCCTCCTCCCGAGTTGTAAAGAAGTATCTTCAACCTCAAACATTAACTTTATTTCTCCCCCACTGATGCGGCCTGACCTGCTGAGTGTTTCCAGTACTTTTAAACATTTGGATGAGTGGACAGCCATCAAAGTTGGTTGGGCATAAAAGAGCTTCAACACTGTGAATGCTAGCCTGGCTGAGGACACTAACACTGGCTTGCCCATCCTAACAGTTTGAAGAATTTTGTAGATTGTTGTCTTTTTTCGGTACTTCGCAGCGTCTCAGTTGTAGATTGTTCGTATCATTGTAGAACACAAAGGGGATAGCGATCACACCTGCTCAACAGACCATGAGCTTGTGCTGGATTTGAAGACGTGATTTTCAGACACTCCTTTTTTTGTTGGGTGTTGAAGACTTTTCTTGGGCATTAGCAGCAGAGACACACTTTATCACAATATCTGCCCTCTCGTAGAGGTTGCTGTTAAGATAAGGCAAGTGATCTATGCTGTTCTGAGTCTTTTCATAAATCTTGATTTGAAAGGGGAAATGTTGGGTGGCATAAATAAATGTGTTGTGGAAACTCTAATGAAAAATACAGTATCTGTTGTAACTGAATATCAGAATATCTAAATTTGCCATATATTTAAGCAGTAAGACATGTATTTTCACGATTGGCAGTTACCTTTGGAACAATTCACCTTAGTTTTTGACGTCGATATAAGCAATTAAGCATATTGAAAACCAGCATGGAGATGGTTCTGACAAGAAGATCATATTTCTCTGATGGATCATTACCATTGCATATCGGTATTATCTCTATCAATTTGTGATTCTAAGTTTTGTGTAAAAGAACAGTCAGACAAATGATTTAAAAAATTTGACCTCTCAGATGACTTCCATGGATGCCTGGAAGGCCAGCAATGACCTGCTTTTCGAAAGGAATGTCCTTGCAGGTTTTCATGGACTTGGTAGCACATTTCATTCACTGCTTCTTTCAAAGGTTTGATCTCTGTTATACACACAGCCTTTCACTTACCCAGATGGCTATTATATGAAGTAATAACCTGCTGCCTCAGATAAAGCTACTGCACGTTACACTGTACCTTTCCCCGTTGTAATTCCAGGCATCACATTCTCTTTCCTCCTCTGAGATACACTTGCAATGTCCATTACAGGGGTGCTCTCTTTTAAAACATAGTATTCACATTTATCACTGCTCTGATGATAGCTTGAGATCTTCCCATTTATTAAGCCCATTAACTTCACATCTGATCTGGAGTAAAATACATAATTTTGTTTTCATTTTGCAGCTCCAAAAGCTACGTGCAATCATCAATAATGACTTTAGTAAGGTTAAGATTTGTTGAAAAAAATCAGTGACTAACTTTTTTTTGTAAATGCATGTTTAGAATACTAATAAGCTTCAGATCTAAGTTCAGAAAGAATGACTGCTTTTAAATTTCTACATATTTTACATTTTAATGTTTTGCTAAATGTTGCATAAAGAGAACATCAATTATATATTAAAATTATCAGTAGGTAATAATATTCCATTTCAAAATCCATTGAAGAATTCTTTGCCATTTAAAAATATTTTTATTCTATGTATATCCAACTGGTGTACTTTTCTAACACCGCTAATTTAGGTAGTTCCCTCATGACTTCCCCTTGATATTTCTCCTTCTCATACTTAAGTATCTATCAACTTTTCTATTGCAGTAGCAGCTTCACAACTTAGTATTGAAAGCAGTTTTGGGCATCTTATCTGAGAAATGATGTGCTGACATTGGAGAGGGTCCAGGTAGTGTTCATGGAAAAGATCCAGGAGTGAAAGGATTATTGTCTGAGGAGCGTTTGATGATTCTGGGCGTGTACTTGCTGGAGTTTAGAAGAATGAGAGGGGGTCTTATTGAAACCTATCAAATATTGAAAGGCCTAAATAGAGTGGGTGTGCAGAGGATGTTTTGTTTAGCTGGGGAGTCTAGGACCAAAGGGTACAGCATCAGAATAGAAAGATGTCCCTTTAGAACAGAGGAATTTCTTTAACTAGACGGTGGTGAATCTGTGGAATTCATTGCCAAAGACAACCATGGAGGCCAAGTCATTGGATATATTTAAAGCAGAGTTTGATAGGTTTTTGATTAGTCAGGGCATCAAAGATTACGGGGAGAAGCTCGGGGAATGGGGTTGAGAAAGATAATAAATCAGCCATGATAAAATGGTGGAGCAGACTGGCCTGATACTGCTCTTGAGTCTTATGGTCTGTGGTCTGACTTCATGGAAGTAATTGTCCAACCTTCATGATGAGACCCTTTATCAACCTGAATTGCCCAAACTCCAATCCATTGTTTTTTTTTACAAACAGTTCCTTATAAGCATAGTCTGTACTTAACTCTTGGAGATATTTCTATTCCAATCACTGCCAACCAATTAATTCTTCCAGCAGAATTTTGTTTTATTACTGCTAATCCACTTTCCAATCCCATACACCCATTCTGCCTTCTCCACTTTCTCTTCTGTTCCTTTGGTCTTTTTGTCTTGTTTGAATTGCTTTCCAACCATAGTTAGTCTCCAGATGGTACTTCCCTCGGTTATCAGAATGCGAAGTAAATAACTATGGGGCAGACAATATCTTGACTGAAGATGCTTTTGGCAACTACCTGCACTTCCTACAATATGGAAAATTGCCCAGGTTCAGCCAAAGGAAAACAAATTGTAGTCTGGTTAATTACTATTCAGTTGGTCTGCTCTCAATCGTCAATGTTGTGACAGAAGATGTCATCAACAATGCACCTGCTCACCAGTGCTCAGTTTGGAGATACTACTTATTTGGGGATTTGAGCCACAACATGGTTTTCATCCAAATATAGATCGAAGAATCGCCTTCTAGAGCTGAACTGAGGCTGGTCATCCTTAATATCTAGGTCATATTTGACTAAGTGTAGCATCAAGGAGCTCTAGTAAAAGGCAATCAATTCCATTGGTTAGAGCCATATTTCACACATAGGAGGAAGCTGGTGGTTGCTGGGAATCATGCATCTCAGCGGCAGAAATTTCTCTAGCCAGTGTCCTTGGTGGCAACCATCTTCACCAGTGGCATTGCTAAGCTTTTGGCATCATAAGGTCAGAAGTGGAGATTCACTTATTGAATAAGTTTGATTCTATTCACAAATTCACAACCAATGAAGCAATCCACTCCTGCATGCAGCAAGACTCATACAAAACACAAAGTACACTGCAGATGCTGTGGTCAAATAAACACGTACAAACAAGCTGGATGAACTCAGCAGGTCGGGCAGCAACCGTTGAAAGGAGCAGTCAATGAGTCTCGGCCCGAAACATTGACTGCTCCTTTCAATGGATGCTGCCCAACCTGCTGAGTTCATCCAGCTTGTTTAAGACTCATACAATATTGAGTCATGGGGTGTTAAGTGGCAAGTAACATTTGGGTCACAAAAGTGCCACACAATTCTCTCCTGTCGGAGATCAAAACAGCTACCCTTAACGTATGTCATTGATATCCAGGGGATCAACTTTGACCAAAATTACAGGCTTGCCACAAAAATACTGCAGCAACAACAGAACGTCAGAGGCAGGGAGTACTTAACTTCGGACTCCCCAAATCCTTTCTACCATTTGCAACATCAAGACCTTTTATTTCCATGCTGATACACGTTGACAGAGGATACCAAGATCTTGTGAATTTTATAATATATTTCAGATATTAAAGTGTAAATATACACTAAATCTTTTCTGGACATCTACCTGGATTATCCACTACTTGTAAATCTTGCTGTGCATTTGAAAATATTTGCCAAATTCAAATTTTCCTATTTGCAAATTGCAGTCGACCTTTGATATCAGTACCTATCAGATAATTCCATCAGCATCTTGTCTGACAATTGAATTCTCCCAACCTTGACAGTGCCACTCTCATTCTGATGCCAGATTCCCCCATTATCAGACCTAAGTTCTTAGACAGTGCTTCAAAGCTTCTAGTCAGGGATTTCAGTCAACCAAGCCTTATAGGATTGCTTTTATATTTATAATTATTTTGCCTTTTGTGTTCTTTATTCTTATGGTGTTTTATATGCTGCATCAAATTTGGAGTAACAATTACTCTGTTCTCCTTTACACTGAATATGACATTAAACAATCTTGATCTTGAAGTGATACAGGCCTGTTCCCTTTCAGTTTATCACAGTTTCCATGCTTTTGACATCTTTTATTTGTTTTCAACATTACATGTTAACCTTGTCTCCCACTCTTCCAAATCAACTGGCAAATTTTCTCCCAAGATCTCACAGTTGCACCAAAACATTCTAACCAGACAATGTTTAACTTTCAATACTCCCTGCACTCGCTTACATTTACTAGCTATTTCATCTTCAATGCAATAATTGCAAAATAATTATTCTCATTGTCAAATGTTTCCATGGCTTCATCAATCCTTACCTCTAGAAGTATCCTTGGCCTTACCTTCCTGCACAAGTCCCTTGCCGTTCCAACTTTGCTGCTTCCTCAATTCCTTCATTCCATCTGCTGTTTTCTCAGTGGCAGATCCTAAAGCTATTTCAGCTGCACAGTCTAATTTTCTACAAAAATGCCTCCTCTTAGATATCAGAATCAGAATCAGGTTTATTATCACCGGCACGTGAGATGAAATTTGTTAACTTTGCAGCAGCAGTACAACGTAATATAGAAGAAAAAAAACAAAATAAAATAATAATAAATCAATCAATTACAGTATATGTATATCGAATAGATTAAAAATTGTGCAAAAACAGAAATAATATATATTTTAAAAGTGAGATAGTGTCCAAGGGTTCAATATCCATTTAGGAATTGGATGGCAGTGGGGAAGAAGCTGTTCCTGAATTGCTGAGTGTGTGCTTTCTGGCTTCTGTACCCCCTACCCAATGGTAACAGTGAGAAAAGGGCATGCCCTGGGTGCTGGAGGTCCTTAATAATGGAAGCTGCCTTTCTGAGACACTGCTCCTTGAAGATGTCCTGGGTACTTTGTAGGCTAGTACCCAAGATGGAGCCGACTGAATTTACAATCCTCTGCAGCTTCTTTCAGTCCTGTGCAGTAGCCCCTCCATACCAGACAGTGATGTAGCACTCATTACTTCTGTAATCCCATCAAAATTGACTTATTTGATTACAGTATTCTTTTGTTTGGTATATGCTTATTCTTACCTGTGGAGAGTTTTAAAATATTGTACAACAATAAAAAATACCCTCAGTGGCCACTTTAATAGATACACCTGCTCATTAATGCAAATATTTCATCAGCCAATCATGTGATGGCAATTCAATGCATAAAAGCTTGCAGGCATTGTCAAGAGATTAATTTGCTATTCAGGCTAAACATCGGAAGGGGGAAGATGAGGTGGTTTTTGTATCTCAGAAACTGCTGGTCTCCTGGGATTTTCATGCACAACAGTCTCTAGAGTTTACAGAGAATGAGGTGGAAAATAGAAATATCATCCAGTGAGCATTAGTTTTGTGGGCAAAAAACCCTTGTTAATGAGAGAGGTCAGAGAAGAATAGCCAGACTGATTCAAGCTGACAGGAATGTGACAGTAATTCAAATAACCATGAGTTACAACAGTGGTAGAGCAAAGAGCATCCCTAAATGCATAGCACGTTGAACCTTGAAGTGCAGAAGACCACAAACATATACTCAGTGCCTACTTTATTAGGTACAGGAGATACCTAATAAAGTGGCCACTGTGTGTACATTTTGTTGCTAAGTGGCATATTTATGAACAAAATAGCTCAGAAAGTGACAGAAATACAATGGTCTCCTTGTCCAAATGGATACAATGGACTAATGCAATAATACTTGTGACCATTTAACCAGGATGGTTTCAGAGCTAATGAAATATTCAAAGAAAACATTGGAAATACTCAACAGCATCTGTGGTGAAAGAAACTTGTGATACTCTAGAAGGCTGGCAACCTTTCATCAGAAGTGGTAAAAGTTTTTTGATGTAGGTGGTCGAAGAGAACAAAAACGAACACCCAAGAAGGTGCATCAGTAGGAAGAAATTGGCAATATTTCAGGTTGAAGCCCTGCATCAGAACTGAGAGTGGGGTGGTGAGACGGCCAGCATAGAAAGAACTCTGAAGTAGGGAATCATTTCTTGTCACTTCCTTCTTATATGTTGTGTCTGAGAAAGAGTGGATGGACGAGAAATTACTAGAGATGACAGAAAAAAGATGAAACTGAAAGGTGAAAGAGCAGAGTAGAGAATCAGTGAACGATTTAGCACAGAAGAACACTTGGTCCATCATGCAAGAATAGCATGATCAGGCACATTAATGTGTGGCTGAGAGACTGGTGTAGGGGGCAGGCTTCAGATTTCTGGATCATCAGGGCTTCTTCTGGAGGAGGTATGACCTGTACAAAAAGGACAGGTTACACCTGAACCCAAAGGGGTCCAATATCCTAGCAGGCACGTTTAATAGAGCTGTTAGGGAGGATTTGAACAAATTTGGCAGGGGGATGGGAACCGCAGTGATAGGGCTGAGGAAGGGGTAAACAGAAATAAATCAAAGATAGCATGCAACAGAGATGATGGAAAGAACAGGTAGGTGATGAGGCATAATCAAGCCAGTGGGATGAGTTAGTTACAGGGCAATAGAGACATGGTGCAGTTAAAACAGAAAGCAACAAATACTGGAATGAAAGTGTTATATTTGAAAGCACGCAGCATAAGGAATAAAATGGATGATCTTGAAATTTAGTAACAGATTGGCAAATATGATGTAGTGGCCATCTCTGAAACTTGGCTAAAGGATGGCTGCCATTGGGAGCTGAACGTCCAAGGATATACGGTATATCAGAAAGATAGGTTAGTAGGCAGAGGGGATGGTGTGGTCCTGTGTATAAGAAATAATATTAAATCATTAGAAAGAGATGACATGGGATTGGAAGGTATAGAGTCTCTATTGGTTGAGTTAAGAAATGGGAAGGGTAAAAGCACCCTAAAGGGAGTTGTATACAGTGGTCCAAACAGCAGCCGGGATGTGGATTATAAATTACAGCAGGAGATAGAAAAGACGTGTCAGAAAGGCAACGTCATGATAATCATTGGGGATTTTAATATTAAGTGGATTGGGAAAACCAGGTCAGTACTGGACCTCAAGAGAGAGAATTTGTAGAATGTCTAAGGGATGGCTTTTTAGAACAACTTGTTGAGCCCACTAGGGGATCGGCTGTGCTGGATTAGGTGTTATGCAATGATTCGGAGGTGATATGAGAGCTTAAGGTTAAGGAACCCTTAGGGAACAGTGATCACAATATGATTGAGTTCACATTGAAACTTGAGAGGGAAAAATACAAAATCCAATGTGTCAGTATTTCAGTGGAATAAAGGAAATTACAATGGCATGAGGGGAACTGGCCGAAGTTGACTGGAAAGGGACATTTGCAGGAAGGACAGCAGAGCAGCAATGGCTGGAGTTTTTGCAAAAAATGAGGGCAGTGCAAGACAGATATATTCCAGATAAGAAGAAATTTTCAAAGGGAAGAAGGACACTACCGTGGCTGACAAGTGAAGTCAGAGTCAAAGTGGAAGCAAAGGAGAAGGCATACAAGGAAGCCAGAGCTAGTGGGAAGATAGAGGATTGGGCAGCTTTTAAAAACTTGCAGAAGGAACCTAAGAAGGTCATTAGGAAGGAAAAGATGGTGACTAATATCCAAGAAGATACGAAAAGCGTTTTTAAGTATATAAAGGGCAAAAGAAAGTCGGGGGTAGATACAGGACCAATACAAAATAATGCTGGAGATATTGTAATGAGAGAAGCAGAGATGGCAGAGGAACTAAATTATATTTTTCATCAGTCTTCACAGTGGAAGACGTCTGCAGTATACCGGACATTCAACATCATCAGGGAAGTGAAGTATGTGAGTGAAAATTACGACTGAGAAGGTGCTTAGGAAGCTTAATGGTCTGAGGGTGGATAAATCTCCTGGACCTGTTGGAATGTGCCCTCGGGATCTGAAGGAAGTAGCTGGAGAGATTGTGGAGGCATTAATGATGATCTTTCAAGAATCGATAGATTCTGGCACTGTACCAGATGACTGGAAAATTGCAAATGTTACCCCGCTATTTAAGATGTGTGGGAGGCAGCAGAAAGGAAATTATAGACCTGTTAGCCTGACATCAGTGGTTAGGAAGTTGTTGGAATCGAGTGTTAGGGATGAGATTATGGAGTACCTGGAGGAACATGACAAAATAAGCCAAAGCCAGAATGGTTTCCTAAAAGGAAAATACTGCTGACAAACCTTCTGCAATTCTTTGAGGAAATTACAAACAAGGTAGACAAAGGAGATGCAGTAGATGTGGTGTACTTGGATTTTCAGAAGGCCTTTGACAAGGTGCCGCACATGAGGCTGCTTAGCAAGATGAGAGCCCATGGAATTACAGGGAAGTTATTAGCATGGGTGGAGCATTGAATGGTCGGCAGAAAACAGAGAGAGGGAATAAAGGGATCCTATTCTGGCTGGCTGCCGATTACTAGTGAAGTTCCACAGGGGTCAGTGTTGGGACTACTGCTTTTTACAATGTATGTCAATGATTTGTACAATGGGTTTAATGGATTTGTGGCTAAATTTGCCGATGATACAAAGATAGGTGGTGGAGTGGGTAGTGTTGAGGAAACAGAGAGCCTGCAGAGAGACTTAGATAGTTTAGGGGAATAAGCAAAGAAGTGGCAAATGAAATACAATGTTGGAAAGTGTATGGTCATGCACTTTGGTGGAAGAAATAAACAGGTAGACTATTATTTAGATTGGGAGTGAATTCAAAATGCAGAGATGCAAAGGGATTTGGGAGCCCTTGTGCAGGATACCCTAAAGGTTAACCTCCAGTTTGAGTCAGTTGTGAAGAAAGATAGATAGATAGATAGATAGATAGATACTTTATTCATCCCCATGGGGAAATTCAACTTTTTTCCAATGTCCCATACACTTGTTGTAGCAAAACTAATTACATGCAATACTTAACTCAGTAAAAAATATGATATGCATCTAAATCACTATCTCATAAAGCATTAATAATAGCTTTTAAAAAGTTCTTAAGTCCTGGCGGTAGAATTGTAAAGCCTAATGGCATTGGGGAGTATTGACCTCTTCATCCTGTCTGAGGAGCATTGTATCGATAGTAACCTGTCGCTGAAACTGCTTCTCTGTCTCTGGATGGTGCTATGTAGAGGATGTTCAGAGTTATCCATAATTGACCGTAGCCTACTCAGCGCCCTTCGCTCAGCTACCAATGTTAAACTCTCCAGTACTTTGCCCACGACAGAGCCCGCCTATGCAATGTTGGCACTCATTTCTAGACGTATAGAAAATAAGAGCAGCGGTGTGATATTGAGGCTCTATAAGGCACGTGAGACCACACTGGAGTATTGTGTGCAGTTTTAGTCTCTTTATTTTAGAAAGGATATACTGACATTGGAGAGGGTTCAGAGAAGATTCACATGAACGATTCCAGGAATTAAAGGGTTACCGTATGAGGAATGTCTGGCAGCTCCTGGGCTTCCTGGAGTTCAGGAGAATGAGGCGGGATCTCATAGAAACATTCCAAATGTTATAATGCCTGAACAGATTTGATATGGCAAAGTTATTTCCCATGGTAGGGGATTCTAGGACAAGAGGGCATGACTTCAGGATTGAAGGTCGTCCATTTAGAACTGAGATGCGGAAAAATTACTTTAGTCAGAGGGTGGTAAATCTGTGAAATTTTTTTGCCACAAATGGCTGTGGAGGCCAAATCATTGGGTGTATTTAAGGCAGAGATAGATAGTTTCTTGGTTAGCCAGGGCATCAAAGGGTATGGGGTGAAGGCAGGGGAGTAGGGATGACTGGAAGAATTGGATCAACCCATAATTGAATGGCAGAACAGACTCGATAGGCTGAATGGTCCACTTCTGCTCCTATATCTTATGGTCTTATGTTTGTGCTGGTTAAAAAGATCTACAGAGTCTCCCAGCAATAGGTCCATCCTCCTGCAATTCATTGCTCTTGGGGTACTTTTAAAATTTGTAAAGAGGTTTTCTCTTGAGTTTTACTCCATCTTTTGGATGAAAAAAAAACCTCATCTCCTGTCTCAGGTTTCTTCCAATTATGGTTGTTGATTTCGCTGCTAAGAATAAAAGTCCCTCCCTATTCATTCTGCCTTAGTTCCTTCATTTCTCAGCTTCTATGTTCCACAGAGTGCACCTGCAGCATCCTATCCTTTCTGACAGCCAAGATTTCCAGACTTAGCAACTTCTTCATTTACTTCCACTGCACCATTTTTGGCATAATCTTATCTTGCTGGATACTTGGAGACCACAATACTTTGCACTACAGTGGGCCAAATAGTGTGGGGTGCAGTTTTAGCCCAATCTTTTTCTTATATTTTATGCCTCGGGCAATATACCAACGCCCTTTCAAATTACTGGATTGACTTACCCTACTACATTTAAAGATCTCTGGCGTGCACTCCAGTTCATTGTCCACTGTGTATTCCCTTCAGAAGTTCTATCTCCCCACAGGAATTACCTCACATTTCTAAGGATTAAATTCCATTTCCCACTCTTCTGCCCAACTGACCAGACCTACTTTTCTGAAGTCTAAAGCTTTCCTTCTCACCACTGAACTCAAAGTCGCTTTTTATATCAGCTGCAAACTTCTATATCATGCCTTTGAGTCAAAAATATCAAAGGGAACGATTACTGAGGTCTATGGAACCCATTGGTAATAGCCTCTGGACAATAAAACATTGATCTATCTTTACCCTTTGCCTCTGTTACTTTCCCTCTAATCCTCCGGGCTTTTACTCTGGCTACATTGGCAGAAAGTTTATTAGAATATTTTAGTAATTTCCGCAGATACCACCTGTAATTTAACCACTTTAGTTTTTTCCCCCCGAGTGTGCATGTAGCGAAAAAAATCATTCTCGTTTGCTTGATTTTCCAGTTTAACTTCATATTTTACTCTTTACAGCCTTTTACCCGTGATAACATGTTTTCAGATTACAAGTATGGAAAAAAAGAACAACTGAACTGCGTAAAAACGTTTTATAATCCCGCAATCACCGGTTAAAACTGCAGCACAATTTACAATGCTTCCACGTCTGGGTGCTCTCTGCACTCATCGGTTCATAGACTATTTAAAGCTTGCACAAATCCAACAGGGGAGGCTTCCCCTTCCATCGAATGCGCTTTCAAAATCTTCTGTCTACGCGTGTTCTCGAGGTCTCGCTGGCGGGATCTGTCACAGTAGCTGCATTGTTGATGAGAGCACGACATTCCCTTTCTGTACTTTGGCTGGAAACCTCTCTCCGCCGCTTCGCACCACTCCCCCCCCCCCCCCACCCCCATCCAATCGTCAACCTGCGAGTGCGTTCGGTTCCGATGACGCCATAGAGCGGGCATTGCCGAAGTTTGCCGAAGAGACTCGGAGGGAGTCGGCGAGCGGCAGGCGACGGTTTGGCTTGGTGTCCGTGGAAAGTGTGTTAAGTAGCGCTCCGGAGTAAAAGAGACGCGGCTGGTGAGATTGCGTTCGTGCGAATTGTGTGTGCTAGTGAACGAAGGGGAGAAAACGCACACACACACGTACACGTAGAAAATAAAACAAATAAACTTGTGAGCCAAGGAGAGTTTTAATTTTTTGGGCGCGGTTCGAGAGGTGAGAGGGAGCCGGTGCCCGTGTGCCCGGGCTCGGAGTTACGGGCATCGTGAGCCGGGCAGCTGGACATTATGAGCCGAGCTGGGGGAGACTTGAGGCGGCCGTGCGCGGTGAGTATACAAACACGGAAACCCGAAGAGGGGCAATTTCTAAAAAAAAAATGCTGGAGTTTGACTTGAGTTTCGTGAATTTTTTTTTGTTGCTGAATCCGCAAACCCTCAGGTGAAGCCGGGCTTTCGTTTTTGTCCTCTGCTCGATTACTGCAGCCTGTTGAAATGGGAGCTTTGATCCCCTTTTTCAAAAATATAAACAATCTATTGTGTGAAACTGATTTATTTTACTTTAGATGTGTAATATCCATCGCAGAATGGGCACCAAGTAGATTTGGCCTTGGTTTGTTTTATTTTTCTTTCTTTCAACAATGAAGAAATTGCCAAAACTCCACCGCCTGTTGAAAGCGAGAGAATCGAGACGGCGATGGAAAATTTGGTAGTATAAACTTAAATTGGAAAAACAAAGGGAGTCCCAGCAATCGGTACTGTTTCAAAATAACGAATTTTACCTGCGGGTGTGTTGAGACCGAGAGTCTTTTGGCTTCCTTGATTTGGATTGTATTAGAATGAAGATCGAAACTGGAGACGATCTTTTGAATTTTTTTTGTCTTTAACTCTATTCTCATGTTAAGCAAGTGGGTATGCATGGTTTTGGCATTTTTTTTTCGCTCTTGTAATCGCGTTTGCTAGGAGCGATCGGACCATTTTTGATTTTTATTGTTGAAGCACTGGCTTCAGATGCCAAAGTAGTACAACATCGTTTCTCGGGACTCCGGATTGTTTATCGGGATGAAAAGTATGCCATTGATGTTTTTAAAAAAACAAAAGGACCTGGCTGGCTTTCCGTTCTGTAGTAATTAAGTGGCTTCGACGAAAGATATATTTGAAAAGAATGTTGAAATAAAACTAACAGCATTTGGAATCGAGATAAACTGCAGCGAGTATAATTTTCTTTCACCGGCTGGCAATACCTACCTATTCTTTTGGAGCTCTGGATGATGAGGATTGTAGAATCTCATGTTATTTTTAAATAACATAGGCAAAGATTTGAAAAGCGAGCTTCTTAGGCTTTAAAATATAATTTAAAAGACGTTTCGCCTTATTTATATTTATGAAGTGTGAAGACTTTTTGGGGTGAGGGCTTTTAAATTTTGTATTAAAATTGGAATTGATTCAAGATTTTGAAGCTAAGTGAGCATTTAAATGTATATTTCCCCCTTTCCCTTGTAAAATGCGGACGGTGGTTTCCCTATTCTGATTTCATTTTTGGATTTGTTCAGAGCTTGATGTTCTTGTTCTTTTTCTCTTTCCCTGTTGAATTGCGAGTCTGTTTCAAATGGTGGCGTCGGTTTCTCCGTAGAGACCTTAGAGAGCGAGTGAACTTGATCCGCGAGGTTGTGCAATCCTGAATCAATGTATCTGATCGTTTGGAGACGCTCCTTTTTCGGAGACTTGAGCCTTTACCAAAGATGAACAGTGTACATTTATCCCGTCTTCCAAAGGTTAAAACTAAGCCTATTTAAAACAGTCGCGAAGAGTGTCTGAAGACGGGTTGGTTTGTTTTGAGAATGCACGTTGGTTTTGGTAAATGATTTGTGTTTTTAGATTAAGACGACTTCCGGTTACTTTTAGGAAAGTAATTAAGGCAGCGATTAATTAATGCGTTTAAGACTTTGGTCCCGTCACGTTTATTCAAGTGTTTAAGGTAATCGAGAATGGTTAACACGAAAGCATTTAGTGTTCTGTCCATCAACACTGAGTAGCCTGGTTATGATATGCAATACTATTCTACTTTGGTTATGAATTCTGACATAACTCTTTATGAGAATGAACAACTAGTATATAAGAGTATTTGCTGAATATGCAGCCACTCTCATTCTGCAGTTAAATTTCATTTTGAGTACTTATAAATAAAAAACAGTATGTCTGTATTTGAATATACTTGTCAAATATATGCTGCGTATAGATGGATCAACATCGTACTTCTGTCGTATGTTAAGGCTCCATAATTGTATTGAAAGCTGTATGAAAATTTTCTTGAATTACTTTTTATCTATCAATTAAACATTTTGGAGCATTAAGTATTGATTTTTGAAGCTGATTTTCTGCAGTGGACCTTTTACTGTAGGAGCCATCTTGTTCTCAACTCATTGCAATTATGTTTGACTTTTATCAAGGTTGCCAAGTACAGCAATTGATCAGTTCTTCAATAAAACTGCTTGAAAGAGGGATGATATCTCAGGATTTCCATTTTCTTGAATATTATTTTTCAAATTTTCCAGTCCTTTACTAAACTGTCCTGTTGATAATGTCTACCTCCCCCCCTCCCCCACCAAATGACCTGGTGAAAGGTAACATACAGTTAGCCATACAGATTACTGTGTTCTCAACTTTGATATTGTGATTTGAGTGGTTTTGTTTGCTGGAGGAGCGGATGATGTCTCATTTGTTCTGATGTAGGTTTCATGCTCCTCCTCCCACTCCCCTTCACCTTTCACCCCCAAATCTTACTTCCCCCCACCCGTCTGAGATGCTTCTTGGTTAAAACCTGATGATCTATGATCTTAATATACTTCAAGTCATTTGTGAATTTCTTAACAAGAGTTTAGTACTCACTGATTATTTATAATTATTAATTCATGTGAACAGCACTAAAACAATTTGAATTTTGCAGATGTTAGTTCTTAAGTTCCACAGAAGTCAAATTTTTTAGTTCGTTCAATATTTCCTTGGTGTTACTCATGCTTTCTGGAAGCTGGGTGAACATCAGTAGTGGTGCATTTTAATATTACATGCTGTGAGTTTTGGACTCAAACTTGATTACAGCAAACTATTCTAGACTTGATCAGCTGAAAAGCCAACTGCTTTCTTACAATTGAGTCTTTATCCATACACCTCAACTCCTTTATTATGTATTTTGGTGCTTTCCTGTGTATCTGATTTGTGTTTTGTGATCTTTATGGACTTGTTGCATAATGTATCAGCCAAAAGGTTGCCTAGGACTAATTTCTCCCTTGTCTTATGGGTACTGTTAATATTTATTGTCAATATAATACTGGGAAATTTGAGATCATATCCTTCCCTTTATTCTATCTCTCTTGGCCCTGGTCTGTAGTTCAGTAAAATTGTTAGGCCTCAGTTCGAGTTAGTTAACCACTGGTTGAGTTTGTGACCCTGGTATCTTCTTTATCTCCTATCTCATTGATTGATTGCTTCCATTTATAAATCATCTTTTGTCTCTGCTGCTACTTTAGCTCATCTTCTGCCAAGACCCACTGTATCCTTCATTACTAGTGCAATCTCCTGACTTAATCATTTCAGTATTTGCTCTGCTGGCATTCCATTCTCTATAAAGCCCAGCTCACTCACAACTTGGAAACCAATAAAATTACAGTTGTTGGAATCAGAAATGCTTGAAGAACTCAGTCAAGCAGCATCTGTGGAAAGAGAAACTAATTAGCATGCTGCTAAAAGGTCTTCAGTGTAAAGTTTTCCACCCTATTAAGATGCTGATAAACTTTTATTTTTAAGGTTGCCGTATTTTAGATCTATTTCTTTCAGGAGGCAGGTTTGTTCCATTGTTCATGTATGGGTTCTTTGTATGGATTAGTTTCAAACATCTGACATCTATTGAATCATTGTTACTCGATGAAAGCTACTGTAGATTATTCAATGTAATCCAATATCTTGTTCAAATCTGGGGCAGCTTGTCGTCCTTCCTGACCTCTTGTTTTACTCTTTGTTGGCTAAGGTATGGAAACTTTGCCTTGAGATGGACAGAGTAATCAGAAAGTGCTTGTCAGTAAACTGTTACTTTAATTTTTTTTCACATCTGGTTCCTATTCCTTGTGTATGATTCCAGTCTAGGAAGTGGCAACCTGGACAATCCATTCTTTTATTGGAGAGATGCAGACAGGGATGCAGAAAAGTGTTGATCTTGAATATACTTCCATCGTATTCTGATCTACCATCTGCTATGTGGAAGATGTTCAGATATGTCCTGTCCAGGAAAGGACTAATGCAATTTAGCTTCCTAATCTGTCCATTGTTATTTATTGGTGAGAAGATGGAAGCCTTGGCTTTGCCAGGATTACCGGTACTCTGTTCCAGGTCTCATTGTAGCATTGGTCTAAACATACAGCAAAGAAATAATTTTAAGGTAACATTTGACTGTGACATCAAAAAAAACCTTGGTATAACTGGAATAAAATGGCATCAGGGGAAAGCACCCCAATGGTTGAGGTTTTACATTGTGCAAAAGATGATGGTTGTTGAATGCATTTCAAGCTAGCCTCTAGGCATCATTGCAAGAGTTTTGCAGTGTTTTTGAGCCAGTCTTTTGTTTCAGTAATGATAATCCTTTTATTCATCTGTAAGAACTGAGGATGTTTGTTGTTCATTGTCCATTATTTATTTTCCATTCTCTGTTTCTCAGAATAAACTTGGAAGATAGTCAGGCTTCGTATGATGAATGACAAGTGCTTTCCATCAAGGAGCAAATGGTCTTATTTTTATGATCTCAAAACAAGTGGCTGATAAGATAGTTTATGTTGGTTTAAATTTTTCAAATGCTCCACATTTAAGGAAGGTTCTATTAGATTGGAAAATAGTGACTGTAACTCCTTTATTCAAAAGAAATAGAGATAAAGCAAGAAATTACAGGCCAATTAATGTAGCATCTTTCTTTCACTAGGAAAATGTTAGCCTCTAAATAAAGACTTTTTCTATCAGGTCAAATATACATACCCATTGGGTCATTCCGAAACTGGTTATCTGGGATTTAGGGACAAGTTCCGAACTTTCAAATGGCCCCTAAAGCTCTTCATGTTTCATGTCCTATTTAGCTGTGTTTTAATGGAGTCAGTGCGAATATCAGTTTTTTAAAACCTGCAGAAGTTTCATAGAGACCACTTGAATAATGAGTGTCTGGACAGCAATTAGAGTCTGGATGCTAATTACACCTTTCGAATTAACTGTTGCCTATGGAAGTCTGATCAGTATTTGGGTTGTAGGGTCAAAGTGTCTGTTGCTAATGAAAACAGGTAGCAGTTCAAGATAGTGATGGGTTAAAGTACAGACTGAAAATATGATATGAATGTTGTGGATTTATTGGGCCATATGCAGGAACTAGCAGATGAACAGGCCTGTTTTTCTTAGGTTTGCACGTGCATGTTTACTTTGCACGTAAGTTGTAGATCAAGTAAATATGGTGTCCTTCAACAGTGTTTCTGGGATTTGTGTGCACATGCTGGCAATTTTGTAACTCCTTAACTAAGGCAGTCAAGAGGCAGGCAAAATATTAGAATAATGACTTCATCAAGGAATCACATACAGAGAACAAAATAGAGAGGGAAACAAATGTTAGATTAAGAGAGCTCGGGGAAAGGGACAAAGGGAGACGAAGTAAATTTAAATTAAATGTTATTGAAGATTTTGGAAAAGCAATTACAAGCTGATGGAATGTGCTACCCACATGCAGTAAGTAGTTATCCATGTCAGAAGGATTTGTATAGTAGTAATTAACATGTATCACACTTTTTTTAAGAGGTATGCAGACTGAAACTTGTGTGGTGAGCTTAGTTTGCATTCACTACAACAGGACACACCACTGTGCTCAATGTCTTTTGAGCCAGAAAACAAGATGTCTTTTGAAAATCTAATAGAGGGGCACTGCTCCACTTGCAGCTTTTGACATTTCGCATGGTTGATCTTACTGGTGCTGTGCAATTTATTCGTAAATAATGGTGGGAGTTGTTAGCCTCACTTATTTTAGAAGTAAGTTTTGACTTTTGTGTACACATAACCAGGTAGCTTATTCAGTTATTGGGTGAATTCAACTGCTTTTCTCGATCAAAATGTTCAGTTTCAAAGTGAAACTAATTTTATATTTTAAGAAAAGTCTAATCATATAATTGGCAGTTGTATAAAACTAGTTTGGAATGTTGAAATCCAATAATATGAGAGTGAATTGCAATTCATAGAGAAAATTGAGCATTTCTTATACTGTAGCACTTGCACATTAGTAGGACATGCTACAGTTGTCAAAAGCCAGTGAAATTTTATTGCCAGCATTTATATTGTTGTCACATAGGAAATGCAGAAGTCATTTTTGTAAATAGCAAGGTATTGATTGAATTACAAAATGTTTGTTCAAGGATAACTATTAGTCAGGATTTTTTATCCTTGGATTAGTTTTGGAATTTTAGTCCACCTGATTGGTCAGATTTTGTTTCTCATATTGAAAGGCACCAATTGCAATTGAGATCAAACCTGTCAGTATTGTACCTAGGAGGTGGATCCCATAGTGAGTCTACTTCCTGGGTGGTAAATGAAATGTTTGATACTTTCTATATTTGCCTCCACCTCATCTGTAAACAATATTTGTGCTTAATTATGTGTTAATTTAGCAATAGTGAGTAATTAAGATGGTGACTTGTGTGATTTACCTTTACAGTTAAATATATTAGTTAGGTCTACTGCATTGTCTGACATGGAACATAGCAAGTGTCTTATCTTATAAATGCAAGAAAGTTAGCAGTTTGTTCCTTTGGAAGTCCAAAAGTTTATTCATAAAAGCTGTTTGGTGGATAAGTAGATAATTAGTATGGATTCCTAGGTTAGGTGTTTGTCCCAGCTACATTCTGGATTTTCTAGACATGCCCTCTTCTCCATCAGGGAGGAGATACCTGAAGACCCACACTCAACATTTTAGGAGCATCTTCTTCCCCTCTGACATCTGAATGTCTATGATCACTATTTCACTATTCCATTTCTTGTGCACTATTAATTTTATAATTTATTATTTTATGATACTGCACTGCTGGAAAAAGCAGATCTTATGATATTTAAGTTGATGATAAAACTGATTCTTATTCTGATTTCTTTGTTTTGAACCGTGTGTTTTTTTTCCTTTTCTGATATACCATCTTAATACCATAAGGTTATAAGACACAAGGAAAGAATTGGGGCATTTGGCTCTGCCATTCCATCATCGCTGATTCATTATTCCTTCTCAACCCCATTCTTCTGTCATCTTCCCGTAACCTTTAACGCCCTTACTAATCAAAAACCTACCAACTTCCACTTTAAAAATATTCAATGAATTGGCCTCCACAGCAGTCTGTGGCAATGAATTCCACAGATTCACCACCCTCTACTTGCAATATAAAGTGGGGGAAAACAGCTCAGTCTTTATTATGCTTGCATGGTATTACATTTGGGAGTTTGTCCCATTCCAGAGAATTGAGCATGCAATCCAGCCTAACACTCTACTGTGATATAGAGGGAGTACTGCCTTGTTGGAGCTGTTGCCTTTCAAGTGAGATCTTAAACTTCAGTTTTCCATGTAAACATAAAAGATCTAGTGAAACAAATTTGGAAACTATTGGAGTTATTTCAAGGTATGGCTCAGTTGTACCGGACTCCTTTGTCACTGTGTTTTGCTCTGATAAGCTCAAGTGGCACCTGCTGGGAAATGGCTTAAAGAATATTATTCACCGGGTAGCTTCTACTACTCAGTAAGAAATTTGGGGCTTGACACATTAGGATAGCCCTAACTGCTATAGATTTAAACATTATTCATTGTCAAAGCCAGACTATAGCTGTGGACATGTCTGGGTGATATATGATGGACAGAGGATGACCAGCTCAAGAAACAAGGCTTCATAGGATGCATTCTGCTGCTGTAAGCAATGAGTTAGTTTGAGTTAGAAACTGTGTGGTAATTGAATATCTCATGTCCCTCTAATTGGGGACCAGCATGCTGTAGTCATTAGTGCATAAATCCTTAATTCTGGAGGCTTTGGAAGAGTCTGATGAAGATTTTTTCAATGTTGGAAAAATATAGGTCTGCGATCTCAAGGGAATAGAACTAATTTTCCTGGGCAATTCCAGGATCAGAAAGAACATAATCCTCTGGAAAGAGCATTGCAGTATGTCCTTGATCTGACAAAATTATTTGGAGTATGGTTTTGTCATCACCAATACCTGGTTCATCAGGAAGACACAAAGTATGATGGCAACATGCTTTTGATATGGACATGATTTTCCTTGCATGTCAACATCCAAATTCAAGGTACTGCATTGACTAAAAAGCTTTGACTCCATTAATCGAAAACAACTGTGGAGAACCCTCCTCAGATCTGGCAGTTTTATTAAATTCGTTCCCATTATTGATTTTACTACATCATAGCATTCTAATCTTATTTTGAAGATGGGGTCTCAATGTAGACAGGTGTTAAGCCAAGCTAAATCATTGCCCCAACATTTTCTCAATAATTCCAATCACAGTGCTGCAACTTTCTTTCAAGTGTTTTCTTGCTGGAGAGCAGCTAATCTAGAACTGTTCACCATACATTGCATCTGACCTCTGTTATGGAGCTGGATGAAATGGGAGGTTGAGCTCCAAATCATCATCATTTTTATTTTCACTGAAGCATATAGCAATAATGACCTTTACAATTAACATTCGCTAAAACAAAGTCCTCTCCCAACCTGCTTCAATTTCATAACATTACACCTCAACTACAGATGAGCCTGGAGAGGTTAGACCTCTTCAGATCTCTTGCCTTCAGCATGCAGTGCAACCTTTGGCTGCCCAAGTAGAAACTTTGAAGTATGTTAAGCAGCATTGTGATCTCTACCCTCATATGCTCTTATTCATAGAGTTCTACTTTGCACAGGAGATGTACCACCAAACCTGTCTCTATTAAATCATCCTAATTAACTGTTAAGCAAAGCAAACCAACATCCTCTTTCACATCAGCATTTCCAGCACTAAGACACAAATTACAATTAGTTTCCTTCAGGAGATGGGCCATGCCATTGCATGCCTAACATCAGATTTCTTAAGTTGGCACTCGTATTTAAGCTTAATAGTGCAAGATTATCATGAGTACAAAGGAATTGATTCAAGAATGAATCAAATCAAAACTTCACTTTGGGATTTGCTGCTGTTTTGAAAAAGTGTAGAATGGATGTATTCTTGTGTTAGGCAGAAATCTTTGAAATAAAAATTCCAACCCTGATACCCAGCACCAGCAAAACATAATCTTTTAATTGTTATAAGTTCAAGTCAGCCAAATCTTTCATTCAGTGAAAATTCTGATCTTCCTGTGTGTACATTAATCCATTAATGCAAACCAGTAATAACTTGTGTCCACTAATGTAGTAAAAGTATTAGTCCACCCTTTACCTCCCCCACCTGGTTTTGAATCCAGAATAAATTATTTTCTCTTCCATCCCCACACAGATGCAAAAGTTGTTAATAGTTCTGCCTAGTGTGATACTGATTGCTTTACTAATTATGATCCTGCTGGAGAGGGCACATTTGCAAATTCTTGTGGGTACAACATTAGTTTTGGCTGTAGTGCTGATTAGCCTGCAAATATTTGCTTTCCAAGCATATGCATAAATAGTCATTACTTAGTCCAGTTTCCAGATCACTTAGAATGAAGCCCAGTCGATTTTCAGGAAAGTTAAGGGATGCAGCAGTATTAGTTTATTTTCTACATGTCTGATTTATTGATGTTTTCATAGTTGAGCAGCTTTTAAATGGGCATCACCTTTCCTGAGTAGCATGTCTTTAAGCTTCAAGGTATTGCTAGTATTTGGTAAGCACAACTTTAAGTTTCTTGCAACTTTTATCAATTGTAATTGGAAAGTTTTAGTCAGGCATGTCTTTAGGACTGAAGTCCTAGGATAAGGATATTTAAAACAGGAACAGAATAGGATAAGAGAAAACTTGTCAAAGTTTTGAGGCAGAATTTTTTAAAATTCTACCTTCAAATCTCTGAGCTAAGTGATGCCCTATAAAGTGTTGAGACTGTCTTTTCAGCTATTGAGGCTTCCTTGTAAATTCCTTTAGCAGCGTTGTTGTTCCTGTTCTGATGGACTTTTGTTAAGTTGTACAATTGTGGTTTTTTAAAAACTAGAATCCATTTTTATATTTTAATTTAGAAATGCTTGGAAATGTTTAATGTTCCTGATGCCACCTTCCATGTTGTGTCCACTACTTTGATGGATTGATTAAAAATAGAAAACTCAGCACAAATCTGTGCATTTGTGGAGCTACCAAATTGTCCTTTACCACAATATTTAACATCATGGCCTAGTGTATTTTTCATTGGGCTACTTTTGTCAAGCGTCATGGTGAATAATAAGATGGCAGCTGCAGGCATCTTTGAAAGGTACTGATAGGGAAAGCTACAAATTATGTGGAGGTAAAACAAAGGAAGAAGCTTGTTATCTCTAAGTGGAACATATGATTAAGATTTTGAAGCAAAAACAGAATATGTTTTCAATGTTCCGCAGGCCAGACAGCAATGGAAAAATGAACAGAGTGTCAGGTTAACTTTTATTAGAGAAGATAAAAGGCTAGGAGGATTGGAAATTCAAAAGATTGGAGAAAGAGTCCACAATATGAAGTGGCTTAATAATTGGATATAAAGGAAAGGCAGCAGAAAGAAATTTGGGGTTCAGTCCATTGAAATGGGATTATCAGGTGTTGAATTTGAAGCCTTTGCAGTTTTGCGATCACAGAGATCAAGATATGATAGGATAGTGATAATCCGGCACAAGATAAGATTTTGAGAAAGATGGGTTCATGGAAAGTGAAAGAAGAAAATGACTAGAGGAAAATCAGAATTCAGGAATTGTTAAGATCATTGGGAAGGAAAGATTTATTGTTTAAAGACCTCATACCGAAAAGGATCAGGACTGCTCTGCAATGATGAGGTAGTGTTATTGGTGAGAACTTGCTTATGGTGAACATACCTGTATTCATGCATGGAATTTCAATTAGAATCTGTATAGAATATGTTGGAGCTGATGAAATGCTAGTGACTTGAAATATTATTTCTTTCCCTCAGTCTTCAGATACTGTCTGAACTGCTGATTTTCCCCCCCAGCATTTTCTGCTGAAAATAGTTTGTTGGGTTTTTGGGCAAATCTCTCTGGTACTACAACTTTTCAATCAGCAAATCTTATAAATGTGTGGCATTGAAGAGGGAAAATTTGGCCCATGTCTGTGCTGACCAAAAAATGGAGGTGCCCAATCTCGTGTTGCTTTTCAGCTCTTCGTCTGGAGGTCTTGGCATTTCAAAGAACTTTAGTTTTAAACATAATGGGAGTTTTTGCTTCGGAGAATAAGTTTAGGCCATCAAACACTTCTGTGGGGTATGGGGGAAGGGTGCAAATGGTTTTCTTTGACTCCTTAATCCTTTTACCAATTACTTAAAAAGGAAATGATGAGGTCTTGCTCAATTGATCTTGTGCACCCCCAGAACTACTTACACTCCAGTTGTGAATGTTGCTGGAAAACTAAACAACATGTAGATGGGGGAGGCTCCTTGCTCACAATGATATATAGATGTGTAAGCGAATACAAAAGTTGGGGCTGAATAAATGTCCAGATATTTCCAAATCTGTATAGATAACAGGAATCCAGTCTGACCACTTACTACCCCATCTCTTGAGTCACTGTCATGATCATAGTAAAGATATTTTTGATAGTATTATCTTGAGCCACTTGTTCTTTTGGCTTCCAGTAATGCCATTTACAGACCTTATTTAGCTGTGGTACTGTCTGCCTTGGTCAATTGATGCAATTGTTGGCACTCTCACCTCTGAGTCAGAAAGTTGAAATATTATGTAATGCGAGAGACTGGAGTGCAAAATCTGGGCATTACTGAGGGACTGCTGGACCTCTCAGTGAAGGCCAGTGCAGTTAATTTCAGTGACTCAGACAAATTTCTTCTTTATTTTTGAGGAATAAATACGGGTTGTATCATAGTCATATAGCACCACAGTGCAGAAATAAGCCCCTTGGCCCATCTTTTCATGCCTGGATATTGTTCTTCCTAATCCCTTCGTCCTACATCGGGACCATAGCGCTCTCTACCCCTCCCATCTATTTACTTATCCACTTAACTTAAATGTTGAAATTGAACCCGCATCCACCATTTTCACTGGCAGTTCATTCCACAGTCTCTGAGTGAAGAAGTTCTCACTTGCGTTTCCCTTAAATATTTCACCTTTCACGCTCAGCCCATGACCACTAGTTCTCTTCTCACTCAGTCTTGATGGAACAGACCTGCTTGCATTTACCCTATCTATACCCTTATGTATTCTATATCTCTATCAAATCTCACCTCATTTTCCTATGCTTCAGGGAATAAAGTCCTCACCTTTTCAACTTTTTCCCATAACCAAGTTCTCAAATGCAGGTTGTGAGAGCTTGCCTATAAATCAGTGATTGTGTTTCCTATGTCACAACATTAGCACATATATTCTTTTAAAGAAATGATTTCATTGCTATATAGCTTACAAGTAATAGAGGAGGGGCAGATGGGGCTCGTCAGCTGTGGAGAAGGAAAACCCTGATCTCAAACATCAGCTGCTTTGCGGTTGTAGCCTCTCATGGGGAAGGCTTCGGGAGTAAACCCCAAGGGGAAAATCTGGAGCTGGAGGCTCTAAGGCAGTCCTACGTTGAGTTCAATGCTGACTGGCAACTCCTGCAACTCTGCTTGTACCAAACTGTCATTCCTCTGGGTCATTCAGATGCATGGAGAGCGGAAGCTTGCTATCTGTATCGTACTGCCCAGGCTTGTGTATCTATACAGCTGGGGCGCAATATCCATGGTTAACTGTGACCAATTGAGGACTTCACTCACTCAGTAGAGGGAAAAACCACTCTGGTAATGCTGAAAAATTTGCTATTGGCTGAATTTTCATAGCAACAAAAATGAAAAGATGGATTTTTACAGTGTGTATTCTTCAGCTGAATTGAAGGAAAATTCTCTTCTATGTGTATGTCAATATGTGTGCCTGGAGTGCTGCTTACTGGCCTTTTGCTGCCAGTGCAGTTTATAATATTCAGGAGGATTTGGGAAGAAAGTGAAATCTGCACTTAAATATGAATAGCATTATACTGGACACTATATTTGTTCATTGCTTAATTGCTTGGTACAAATCTGTAGCAGTTGATTATGTAAAAGTAACTGCAATTAATAGCAAGTTGTTGACAGCAAGAGTTTATTACTGAAGTTGATGCACTAATTTAGCACCTTCACTATAATTCACTGAAGATGATAAACTATTTTGAGTATTATACAAGGGGTTTCAGTTTTGGAAAGTTCATGTCCAGTAGAATGCAAACATTGCCTTGTTGTTAGCAGGCAGCAGTTGTTTAAAGACATTTGTTGCATTTATAACCATATAACAATTACAGCACAGAAACAGGCCATCTCGGCCCTTCTTGTCTGTGCAGAACGCTTTTCAGAAGAGCTTGAATTGTTTTCATTTTATTGAAAGTCTACAAGGAATGATGAAATAATAAATTGTGAATTAATTCAAAAATAAAAACAAATATTCTAGTATCATTATGTACCTAATCACTTTTCACTTAGTTCTTTCAGAGCCAACTGTGGAGGCAAAGTCATTGTGTATATTTAAAGTGGAGGTAGATGGGGTTCTTGATTAGTAAGGGTATCTAAGGTTACAGGGAGAAGGCAGGAGAATGGGGTTGAAAGAATAGTAAATCAACCATAATGGAGTGACAGGGCAGGCTTGATGGGACAAATGGCCTAATTCTGCTCCTATGTTTTATGGAAGTTAGGATAGAGCTGTAAAGTGGCAAAGCTATTCTGCACTAAATGGCATTAATTAACTGTTATCATTAACAATCAACCCTCATTGTGTTTCTTTAAGTGACCAAAATGATTTTATGCACCAACATTTTATGCACCTATTCACTTAAACATAGTATATTTTCCTGTGGAGGAAGTTACTGTAATTATCGTTGTATGTCTCTGTTTCATTCCATATTGCATTTGGCCCCCAACTTCTTTGCAACGAGGAATTCAGTTCGACACTGAAACTCCAAGCTTCTTGTAACTTCTAGATGTTCATTTGTTGTACTGATTAACTCCAAGACTGTTCCCATTGCAGTTGCAGGTTGTAAGGTAGCTGGAGAGCCAATATCTGTACAACTTTTGTTGTGCAGCCAATTCTAGAATTGATCAGATCTGCAGTGTATTTTAAACTGATGCTGAAATATAAACATGTGCATGGCTGTCATTTATGTGTGTCCCTGAGAGTTCTTCCTTGGATATTGATTGAGAGTTGGCAGTCTCAAAATAAGTGCTTGGACATCTGAAACATTTTCTTCAATTGGAGGGTTGCAAAAATCTCTACATGAGAGCTGTGGAAGCAGATTTGGTGAGTATGTTCAAGGGAGATTAATTTTGTGATCTGAAGGGATTTCCACAGATTTACCACACTTTGGCTAAAGAAATTCCTCCTCATCTCTGTTCTAAATTGACGTTTTTTTGCTGCTGTGTCCACTGGTCCTAGACGACACCGCTATAGGAAGCATCCTCTCCATGTCCACTCTCTAGACATTTCAATATTTGAGAGTTTTCAATAAGATTCCACACTCCCGCCCCCCCCCCCCCCCCCCCCCACCAATGCTTCTAAACTCCAGGGAGTACAGACCCAGAGCCATTGAACACCCCTAACACATTAAAGCTTTCATTCCTGGACTCATTCTCGTGAAACCCCTCTGGACCCTCTCCGATGTCAGTACGTCCTTTCTTAGATAAGTGTCCAAAACTGCTCACAATACTCCCAGTGCGGTCTGACCCATGCCTTAAAGCCTCAGCATCATATCCTTGCTTTTGCTGAGAAGTGGCAGATTGAGTTCAACCGAGATAAGTGTGAAGTGGTTCATTTTGGTAGGTCAAATATGATGGCAGAATATAGTATTAATGATAAGACTCCTGACAGTGTGAAGGATCAGAGGGATCTTGGGGTCTGAGTCCATAGGACACTCAAAGCAGCTGCACAGGTTGACTGTGGTTAAGAAGTGTATCAGAAAAGAGTACTGGGACTCGGAGGGAAGTTACTTCAGAAAATATTTATTGATGCACGATGTCATGGAGAGCCCAAGAACTCTAAAATGGAGTCCCGGAACTCTGCTTAACAATAGAGTACACTCTTATTTATACCCCAAGCGTACGTGACAAGAAGCATTTAAAGCTGTAAGGAGGAATTTAGACTACAATTCTACAGAACAGCGAAGTAGCACAATATGTCCTTGAACGGTTATACATTTTACTTAAGTGCTGGTTCCCAGAAAGGTATGTCAGACTTGCTCAGCCACGGACATATGATAATTCTCAGAACAAAGAAGCACCACATCCCGTCTGTAGCGCACATTTCAGTCACACAGTGTACACTAGTCACAGATTAAATGTTATAGCTTTTAAATTCACACTTTAAAAAAAATCATTAACCCCTCAATGTCCATCACAAGGTCTTTAGTAATTTTCTTCCACAAGAAGGCATACGGTGTATTGGCCTTCATCAATTGTGGAATTGAATTTAGGAGTTGGATAAATGTGAGGTAATGCATTTTGGAAGGACAGACCAGAAGGCTGAGTACAGGGTTAATGGTTGGTTATGTAAGAGTGTGGATGAACAGAGGGATCTGGGGGTTCAAATCCATACATCCCTTAAGGTCGCTGCACAGGTTGATAGGGTAGTTAAGAAGGCCTATGGGATGCTAGGCTTCATTAACAGGGGGATTGAGTTCAAGAGTAGAGAGGTCATGTTGCAACTCTACAAATCTCTGGTGAGGCCGCACTTAGAGTATTGTGTTCAGTTCTGGCACCTTGTTTTAGGAAGAATTGGAAGCTATGGAGAGGGTGCAGAGGAGATCTACCAGGATGTTGCCTGGACTGGAAAACAAGTTTTATGAGGCAAGGTTAGCAGAGCTGAGACTTTTCTCTTTGGAGTGTAGAAGGATGAGAGGGGACTTGATCGAGGCCTACAAATGTTATGAGAAGCATAGATAGGGTGAATATCTAGTACCTGTTTCCCAGGGCACGAATAGCAAACACCAGAGGGCATATGTACAAATTTAAGGGAGGGAAGTTTAGGGGAGACGTCATGGGTAAGTTTTTTTACACAGAGGGTTGTGGGTGCCTGGAATGACTTACCAGGGATGGTGGTGGAGGCTAAAACATTAGGGGTATTTAAGACCCTTTTGGACAGGCACATGGATGAAAGAAGAATAGAGGGTTTTGGGGTAGTGTGGGTTTAGTACATTTTTAAGGAATATATGGGTCAGCACAACATCGAGGGCTGAATGGCCTGTACTGTGCTGTAGTGTTCTAGTGAGCTGAGAGGTAATGTTGCAGCTATATAGGACCCTGGTTGGACCCCATTTGGAGTACTGTGCTCAGTTCTGGTCACTTCACTACAGGAAGGATGTGGAAACCATAGAAAGGGTGCAGAGGAGATTTACAGGGATGTTGCCTGTATTGGGGGGCATGCCTTATGAAAACAGGTTGAGTGAACTTGGCCTTTTCTCCTTGGAGAGACGGGGAATGAGTGGTGACCTGATAAGAGGTGTATAAGATGATGAGAGACATTGATCGTGTGGATAGTGAGAGGCTTTTCCCCAGGGCTGAAATGGCTGCCACAGGAGGGCACAGGTTAAAGGTGCTGGGGAGTAGGTACAGAGGAGATTTCAGGGGTAAGTTTTTTACTCAGAGCGGTGAGTGCGTGGAATGGGCTGCCAGCAACGGTGGTGGTGGCAGATACAATAGGGTCTTTAAAGAGACTTTTGGATAGGTACATGGAGCTTAGAAAAATAGAGGGCATTGGGTAACCCTAGTAATTTCTAAGGTCGGGACATGTTCGGCACAACTTTGTGGGCCAAAGGGCCTGTATTGTGGTGTAGGTTTTCTATGTTTCTATGAATCAAGGATAAGGAATAAGTATAGGAAAGCAGCACTGAGACATTATCAGCTGTAATCTTACTGAATCACAAAATGGGCTTGGAGGACTGAATGGCCTTCCCCTGTTTCAATTACTTGTGTTCTCATGTTCAGTTTGGTTGATGAAGAGCGCTGTTAGCATCTTTTGACCCATAATCTTTTCAAGGGCCTATTGACATTAATTAATTTCTCAACAGCCTACATATTCTGTAGGAAGCTGAATTGTTATCTTGTTATGGCAAAATGCAGGCATTTGTGTTTTTCATATTGTGATGATAACTTTATGATATTCTTTCATGAAATAGTTTTGAGTATATGTATATTTTGGTTCAAATCTGGTCATTCTGCAAAGCAATTTGAATGAAAAAAACTTTTGTACAATAGATTTTATGTCAATCTCCTGCAATGCTGTGTCGTATGCATTTTCAAATTGAGGGTCAGTGAATTGTCACTTGGAGTTAACCATTTATTTAGGTTCTGCTTCCCTTTAATACCATAACCAAAGTTATCAAGTAAGAATGAATATTCCTTTAAAGAAATAACATCTCTATCTCGTATTCAAGTTTATTGCCATAGACACAAGTACATTTATACACAGGTGCAATGGAAAGATGATGCAGCAGCATCACAAGCACATTTTATTTAGAGATAGAGCACGGGAATAGGTTCTTCCGGACTGCCCAGCACCCCTCGACGACCCTGGTGTAACCTTTACCGAATCAGGGGCAATTCACAATAACCGGTTAACCTACTTGGTATGTCTTTGGACTGTGGGAGGAAACCGGGTCACTCAGAGAAAACCCACTCATTCCATGGGGAAGACAGTCAGAGACCCTGTACAGATCTCTAAACTCCCAACACCCTGAGCTGTCATAACATTGCGCTAGCTGCTACGCTACCATGGTGCACATTGTATTGTATAAGCAGCATTCAGATGTAAAACTTACATGAATTATACACAATTTATACAAGAAAGCACATAATTAGACCAAAAAACAAGAAAAGCCAAAATTGCAAAGTGGTCATTGTGTTGGTATCTTGGGGTAGTGATTAGGATTGTACTGTTTGGTTCAAGAACTGAATTGTCGAAGGTAAGTAGCTGTTCTTGAACCTGGTTATGTGGGACATTAGGGTTCTGTACTTCCTATCTGATGGTAGCTGTGAGAAGATGGTATGGCCTGGACAGTGGGCATCTTTGACAATAGACGTAGCCTTCTTGAGGCATCACCTTCCATTGATAATTCCAGTGGTGGGGAGGGATCATCACTTGTGCTGTGATGGGCCAAGTTCACTACTCTGCAGCTTCTTGTATTTGAATTGCTGTACTAGATCATGATGCAACCAGTCAGAATATTTCAACAGTACATCTGTAGAAGTCTGTTAGGTTTTTGATAACATGCTGAACCTTCTGAACCTTTCAAGAAGGTAAAGTTGCTGGTGTGCTTTCCTTCGGATTATATCGCTGCCATTCAATTATGCTGCATGTATGCTGGTTAAACTGATTGTTGCCCCACACATACTTGATGCCACAATATTTGAATTCATTGCCAAATCTTATTCCTTTCTTGCTCATGTACTTGCAAAGACTTTCCATAAATAATTTCATACAATTCATCACAGCCAATCCGTTTGATGATTTTCGTATTCTTGCAACTCTTTGAGTAAAGACTTCTCTTAAATTTGTTATGGGGTTTCATAGTGAATGTTTCAAAAGTTTCAAAGGTACAATTTTATGTCAGAGAAATATATACAATATACATCCTGAAATGCTTTATTTCTTTGAAATTATCCACGAAAACAGAGGAGTGCCCCAAAGAATGAACGACAGTCACATGTTAGAACCCCAAATTTCCCCCCCCCCCCAGCTCCCCCCTCCCGTATGTAAGTGGCAGCGAGCAACAATCCCTGCTCCCTCCACCAGCAGGAGCAAGGCAATAGCAAAGACACAGACTTCCAGTTACCCCAAAGACTTTGCGTTTCACCCGGTATTCGACATACCGCAGGTTCTCTCTGTCCCTAATAATGGAGAAAGAGTTGTCTTCATTTTCCCAGCGAACGGGGAGACAACAAACAACTCCCTGGTTTACAATGTTAAAAGTCCACCATGTGGCTTTTTTTCAAGCTCTGTACCCAAAACTCTGAGCACACATCTGCAGATATTCCAACTCCTCTAGCGACACATGGGTCACATGGGTTGTGACACCAACCCTTGATCCACCCATCTCCAGAGTCCCAAGACCCTAGGCTTCCAAATCCAAGCCGGACTCTTAGGCCGAATCCTTGAACAACAATGGCCGGTTGTGAAACCCCGAGAACGGGTTCCGTTCCTGCAAAGAACCAAAATCAGTGTGTACCTCCTGGAAGGGAAAAATAAAGATATTAAAGTCGGAAGTAGAGCTGTTTCCAAAGATACAAGCAAAGGAGTCGCCGTTTAGTGCCATCACTCTGCTCCACTGTGATTTTCACTTTTGAGTTAACTAGTCTTAAATTGTGCAGGAATGCAAAATCACTTCTGCCTCATACAACTCAATTATGTCTTTTCTATTGCCAAGAAAAAGATCTGAATTTGTAAATATTTTTGGAAGCAATGAAGATTTTTGCATTATTATTGTATTCTTTATATGCCAACTGTAACCTGCAATGGCTTATTTTAATATACTTTAAAAGTCAGTAGCTATGCAAAAAAATTAAATGAAATATAATCTTTATTATTGTTGCAGCACTTTGCTTTTAATAATTGCTCAGTTTTTAATTTGAAACATAAATTATTTCTGGAGAATGCCATTTATAGTTTTCATGTGCTTTGCTTTTATCACATTGATGTAAGGATGACTCATTGGTTTGTTTTCTAAACTTTGTAAATTGAAATTTCTGTGTAATTGGCATTTGGAATCTTTCAATGAATTAGGTTCTGATTAAAAGTATTTTTGTTCTCTTAAAATTGGGTACATGAATAAGACAGCAACGATATTGCCTTGCCTGTTCTAGAATAAAACATGCATGGATGGCAGATTTTGAACCTGAATGTATTTCTCCCTCATCCCTAACTTTATTTTCATTCTAAAGGCATGAAACCAAGTCATTCTGGAAGCCTGTTGCCAAAAGAAGTCTTGAGCATTATTAAAAAGCCAGTGAGTTTGTTATACTCCTTCAAACCCAGTACATTGGTAGTATTCAGTGCCTTGCCCAAATTGGGCAGTTACTTTTCAGATATCCTTGCCTTTTGCCACCTTAATGTTATAACTCTTTCCTCTCTGACATTTCTGTTCTTGTCCTTTGATACAATATGACGAAATTTGATGCAAGCTCAGGGATCAACACTTTAGCCTTCCTACTAAGCTTTTAGTCACCACTTTGAGCTTAATAATTGCAGGTCTTCTCCAGATGCTGGAAGAATGTTGGTTAGATTTACCAATGTTTGTATCATCTGGGAGGCCATATTCATGCTTAGAATGGGAATCCAATTGGTATAAGTAGGTTGCTATTGGCATTGTTGATACCGATTCCATCACACGCCTGGGATATGGACACTTGCTATTCAGTCTATTTTGATATTAATTTGGATTTGTAATAGATTTTTTACCTTTTTATGTACTTGTAGTTTGAAGTCCTTATCCAACATAAAATCGTCAACCTTAATTGATCCCATAGCCTTTCACGAGAGTGATAGATTTTTGCTATCATTTGTGTAAAGGGATCATTCTTGATTTCATTCGTAGATTGTCCTGTACTAATTTTTAAGTTCAAGTTTAATTGTCAATTCAACCATGTGTGAATACCCATGGATACAGCCATATGAAGTCATGCACCACCTGTGTCATTCCCTTTCCTAGGTAGCTGAAAGAGGCTGCAACAAGCTGCCTAACAATTCCTGCACCACTGCTAGTGGGGTAGACCTGCAGTACTTAATGTTCTTAATAACTAGCAGTATCTTGCAATTGTTTAAAAAAAAAGACATAAAGATAAAAATTGCACCTTTGTTTGGACCCAGATGATGTGTTTGAGAGCATGTAATGTCTTGAGAGTGTTATTGCACTTAAACCTATTATGTGGTGATTGAATTATTTAAGTAAAAGTTTGTGGTAGTGTATACTTTAACATGTAATACACACAAAAAACTGACTAAGTTAATATTGATCCTCTTTTTTGATCTTGTAAGAATCATGTTTAACTGGGATTTTAAACACCCAAGAGGAAGCAATTGTCGATGTCTGTTGGCCATTGGGAAAACTGGGAAAAATCTTTATTCTTAGTAGTTTTGTGTGGCATACTACTTAACCCAATTCATTCACCCTTTCAAAATTATACTGGGAAGTTCATTTTTAATGATTCTCTTTACCCATTAAGGTTATTCATGGTCTATAACACTGATTTTCATCTGCCTTTTTGTCTTTCCTCCTCTTCACATCTCTTCCCCATCCCCTCATATATTTTCATGAACAGCTGTATAATTATAAAATTAGTAATTAAAAATTATGTAGTGAATATAATTTTTTACAAGTGATGTCATTTGAAATTAAGCCCACCAACTCTGACAAATCATACTAATGTATGTTAAAATACACCTGGACCAGATGCATGCATGCCTTGATTTAGGACCACCCAAATTCTTCAAGTGAAAATGATCAGTTTGACATATTCATAACATCTCCTTAACAAGATCAGTAAAAAAAAATGGCATGGCGCCCTCTACAGATTATCGAGACATTTTTTGAAAAAGGCAAGCTGAGGTATAATTTCTTAAATGGAATCCTTAAAGTTACACAGTTAAAGCTGTGAAATATGAATTACAATATTTAATTCAGTAGTAAATAGTGCATGCAGTTATGTATGCAAAGGGAAAATTAGGATTAAGGCGCAGATGTGAGATAGAAAGATGAAGTTAAAATTCCAGCTGTGAAAATCAGATAGAGAAGACCACTTTTAAAAGAAAAATTCAGTGCCTGGCAGTATGTAAGTGAAATTTAGCAAGCCTTTTAAAACCTTACATTTAAATAGCAAAGCTTTAATATTTTTTGGTAGGTTTATTTAGTATGTTTTAAGTTCTGCAGAGCATTCATGTGGATGCTGAAATGTTTGTCAAGATACTGAACTAGCAAAATGTTTGAACAGGAGAGCAGGTTAGATAATCCAGCTCAATTTTTGTGACTGCACATATATTGGTTTGGGAAGTTGTTACTCCTAAATTTAAAGATTAGCTTTATTTGTCAAATTTACATTGAACCATACAGTGAAATACACCATTTTGCATCAAATCTGAAAATTGTATGAGCACTCCTTGTGGATATACTCAGTGATGGGAGGGGCTTTACCTGTGATGGACTGGGCTGTATCCACTATTATTTTGTAGGTTTTTTTTCTGTTCAGGAACGTTGGTGCTTCGTACCAGGCTGTGATGCAACCAGCTAGTATATTGTGCATGTATAGATGTTTATCGAAGTTTTAGATGACTTCTGACATAAGGGAGATTACCTATTCATGTACTGTACTGTTTAAAAAGCCTGACTGCCATTATGTTTGTAAACAAATCAAATTATGTTGGGAAAGGTAGTTCATAAATTTTATATTGAAAAAGTCATATTCACCTTTTCACAAGTAATGTACATTGTAAAGTTAAACTTAGGTTTGCAACATCACTGATTTTGTATATATTCATGACTGTTTTGAATTAGATTTCTTTGCCTTTCTTGCTCTGTTTTCACTTTCCTTAATTTTTCCAATCTTTTATTAGAAACATCTGAAAGATTGTATTTGTTACATCAATCACTGAAGCACACATGTAACTAGCAGATAGAATTTGTACTGTTATGACTAATTATTGAATGAAGAGGGCATGTCTGAATGTGGCCATTTAATAGTTGGATATAGAAAGTGCTAAATATCAACAGTGTGAAATATTTTCTTACATTCCTTACTCCCTTGTCCAACTTAAAGCGTACGTAAATTCTGCTCCTTTACAGTTTAAGATTCTGCTACATGTGGATTCATTATCTTTGTAGATAAACAAACTTACTACTACTGACTTTGAACAATAGTCACTTTCCGCACACCCACCCACATTTTGTTTTGTTCTCAAGTCTATTATCTTTCCTCATTGTGGAGAACAATCTTTGTAGCCTTTTCTTTCCAATCCCTTGTTTCCCAATCCTGTTACAATGTACTATTCTCGGGTCTAAACCTGAAATTTGTGGATTCATTCCAGAGATTAAGAACATATTCTTGATTGAAGGTGAGGGAAAGTTGTAATGCCCGAGATGCTGCAGACCATCTGCCCCCTTTACTAGTTTGCGATGATTCCTTTTTCAGTTTGTATGAAGATGTATCAGATCAAATGTCATCTTTTCCAAAGAACTTTACCTGTTACCCATTTAGACTCCAAAACTCTGGCCCAGAATGGAAATTGGAGTTGCAATTGTTGTTGATTTTTTTTAAATTTGGGGTCATTTCTTACATCATTCCAGACTTCCTTACTTTAATTTCTGTTTCTGTACCTAATTTGACACTAATTCATCCTATTATCTCCTGACATATCCACAACTTTACCTGTTCTCTCTTTGGTGAATAAAGTCACCAGTAACCTGAACTACAGAAGAACGATTGATGCCCTGTAGTTTTGAACTAACTTTTATAGCTGTTTGGAGAGCAGAGCTATCTTGAATAAAGGATGACAGAAATGCCTGGTGTATACTGTTTGACATGCACCATTAATTCAAGGATTATTTGTGATTTTAATAATTACTGTATAAACTTCAGAGACATTTGTAGTGATATAAAAATATCAAGAATAAAGACCCTGCTTATTTATGGCACTGTTGAGGATTTTTTTGTAAAACTTTGTTTCTTTGGAATTCTACACTCATGAGAGCGGTGAAGACTTAACATATTCATTTCAAATAAATTTTTTGGACTATTGGTTATTGATGGTTAAGACAAGCAGGGAGGCAAGATCAGTTCAGCCGTGATATTATTGAATGGAAAAACAGTTTCAAGGAAGGACCTGTTTATTATGATGTTTCTGTACAAACTATTTGTTTTTAGCTTGTATTTCCTTCATTCTAAAATTCTTCTCTAATCATGTGGTGTCTTGTCATTTTCTTTATTGCTTTGCCCATTCCAAAACTTGATCAATATTCCCTTGAATTTTTCTATAGTCCTATTTCAGTAGCTTTTCAAACCCATATGGTTCCAGTATCATCATGAGTATAACAGAGCAAAACAAACACTGGTAGGCTCCATTTCCATTAACATTCATGTGGATTGCTTCCAGCTCTTACCTTATCTCCTTTATTCAATGGTCCATAGAGGTCTCCAGGAACCACCTCTGGTGCTATAAACTTGTAATTCTGGCCCTGAAAAAAAAATGTCTTTGTCTCTATGAAATTGCACAGATTTAACTAAAAAGTTTAGTAGTGCCAATGTAGGTTTTGTTTTTCTTTATCAAAGAACCATAGAATCATAGAACATTACAGGCCCTTTGGCCCTTCTTGGCTGTGCCAAACCATTTTTCTGCCTAGTTCCACTGACCTGCACCTGGACCATATCCCTCCATACCCCTCTCATCCATGTACCTATCCTAAGTTTGTCTTAAATATTACAAGTGAGCCTGCATTTACCATTTCATCTGGCAGCTCATTCCACACTCCCACCACTCTGTGTGAAGAAGCCTCCCCCCAATGTTCCCTTTAAACTTTTCCCCCTTTACCCTTAACCCATGTCCTCTGGTTTTTTTTCTCCACTAGCCTCAGTGGGAAAAGCCTGCTTGCATTCACTCTATCTATACCCATCTTAATTTTATATACCTCTATCAAATCTCCCCTCATTCTTCTACGAAGAATCGTAAAGATGTTTATCAACTGATGGAGCAGGTAAGACAAACATTGCATTAGAACATTACTTCTAAATATAGTCAAGTATTATTTCACAGAATCTAATCTCAGTCAATGAAAGCCATGGTATCAAAGGGCATTGAAAGAATGTTCTTAGAGTGAGCAGATATCAGTTGCAGGAATCCTGATGTCTTGTCATTTTAGTCGTTATTTTTAAATTTTTTATTTGTATGCCCAAATCTTTTATGTCTTAAAAATGGTACAGATCTTTGTCTGGTAAGTTCTGATATTTATTGCATTTATTAGCAACATAAACTGTATTTAAGTGGGATGAAAAATTCGTCTGCTCTCTCAGCTGTTTGCATGTGCAATCTGATAGTGACATTCAGATTATTGGTTCTATGGTCACGTAGCACACACCCAAAGTAAGCAATAACCCAGAAATTGTTTTACTACCTTTTTATGGCATCAAATCAGCATTTGGTGCTGATCCAAATACTGTTTTAGGAATATGTACACAACGCTGGAAGAACTCAGCAGGTCAGGCAGCATCCGTGAGAAAAGAGTAGCCAACGTTTCGGGCTGAGACCCTTCATCAGGAATGGGGGGGGGTGGAAGAGAGGGCCAAAGCCCAGTAATAGAGATGGGGAGGGGGTAGGGCCTAGAGGTGCCAGGTGGAAAACCAATCAGAGGAAAGATAAAGGGGGGAGGGGATAAGCATGAAAGAACTGTAGAGATAAAGAAGCAGAAAGTTGAAAGGGGAGAGAGACAGAGAGGGACCTGGGATAGGGGGAGGGGGAGGGAATGACCAGAAATTGGAGAATTCAATGTTCATACCACCAGGCTGGAGGCTACCCAGATGGTAGATGAGGTGTTGCTCCTCCAACCTGAGTTTGGCCTCATCATGGCAGTAGAGGAGGCCATGTATGGACATATCTAGATGGGAATGAGAGGCAGAGTTGATGCGGTCGTTCTCCAGGATAGGTAGACAACAGCATCTGCAGTTGTATTTTTGTGTTTTGCTGTTTTAGGAAGTTCTTTAAAAAGCAGGATCTTCAGTTATAAGTTTTACCGAAAAACATTGCTAGTTTTCCCTTTGAACATCCTGCTCTGTCAGTTTCATTGCAGTGCTACTCTTGATCTACTATTTTTGTATTTATTTGCATTTCGCCAAACAGCTGTGTTCCCAGATAGCTCTTAAAGGGATATATCACAATGAAACAGCACTCTTCCAGCCATCTGGGAGTGTTGACTTAAAAGGATATACAGTATCAGTTGTGGAAGGAAAATGGGGAGTGCTTCCAAGGAGTTTGGAAGGTTTAACCATGTCACTTGGAATTTAATACTGTCTGATGTCATGTATACTCTAAGCAGTTGCATCACAGTAATTTATATTCTGTTAGCTGAAGCAGTGAGTTTTGGAGAAAATAGTGAACATATCTGGTGTGGTCATGGATCAGAATTAACTTCAATTATTTTAAATATTGTAAATGATGAAAGTTGGAACATGTTTCGGAGGAGTTATAAAATGTTGACTTAAACACTGAACAATATTTTCCTTTCAACCTTATTTAGGTTGTGTCCAAGCTGGTTTGGAAAAAAAAGCAATTTGGTTAATTCCACCTTACAGGAGTTCACTATGCGCTTAGACATCTACCGTAGATTCCGGATTTTAAGCCGCTACTTTTTTCCCACATTTTGAACAGCTTTGAACTCTGCGGCCTTTAATACGGAGCGGCTAATGCATTATTTTTTTTCATGCCGCCAAAAACATTTTGCCTCGTAACAGTAGACCAATAAAATTGATGAGTAGTTCACAGAGGTCCAATGAAATTGTACGATAAATCAAGCGCACTTTCACAATTAAATTATTGTAAATCAGTCATTTGTACTCACCCTCATCAACATGGAAAACACTCGAAGAAAAGCATTGTGCTGCCTTTATGGCAGTTATTTAGTTTATAATATTTTCGCTTAGTAATTCATTTTCTAGTTAAAGTTAGAAGAGTTTTAACTATATTTGTTTTCTGTACTACATCGCGGGATGCTATGACGTCACATCCGGTTTCGCCGCGTCTTGTGGGATACCGGTTTGCGATAAACGGGAAGGAGGGGGGCGAGCGGCGGAGCGAAAACGCTGCTTTTAAGTTAAAGGCGATCAATAACTTTTCCTGGTAGGCTGCAGTATATATATTTTTTACCAGTCGTTAGGAGATATTGGAATGTTGTTCAGTAAAAAAGTATACGCAACGTGTATTTAAAAGTAGCCGCGTTACAGGCACGGTTCGAAAAAAAGCATTTGCAATATGTATTTGTTTATGTTACCATATGGATTTAATTAAAAGTTAAAAAATCCTCACATGTAATATCTTTCTGTGTAAATATCTCATATTACAACGTGGGACACCTGCGGCCGAAAATCCGGTGCGGCCGAAAATCCGGTGCGGCCTGTACAAGTAAAAAATTGATTTTCTTTCTAAAATTAGAGCCAGCGGCTTTTAATCAGGTGCGCTCTGTAGTCCGGAATCTACGGTAAGTGCCTTTTAGATTTGATCAGTGTTTTTGGCTAGCATTCAGTGAGTTCCTGGCCCTTGCTGCCATGAAGGTCAAAACTGCATTCCTTAGCTCCCTTGCAGTTTTTCTTCCAATAACTTTATACCCGCACTCTTTGGGTTTCATCATTCTATGAAAGGAAATCTTTATTATCTAGACCAGAGGTGTCAAACTCATTTTAGGTCATGGGCCGGATTGAGCAAAATGCAGCTTCATGCGGGCCGGATCAGTCGGGACGCGTGCGAACGCAGCTTTCGTTGCCTCCATTTTTTCAGCCTGCTCTCATGTGTCTCAGTCTCTGCTTTAACTACAAAGTGTTTCACTTTACAAATTCCGTTTCTTATGAAGAAGACTGCCGAATAAACACTAAAAACCCTGAAAACCTGGTACCTGAATAAACTCAGCATTAGCCATATCATACGCCATAGGCGCTTCGATTACTGGGGCCAGCTTTAATAGTAATTAGATATTATCTCGCAGGCCAAAGATAATTCTACCGCGGGCCGGATTTGGCCCGCGGGCCTTGAGTTTGACATATATGATCTAGACTGCTTGTAATTTTATGCATCTAAATTAAAGCTCCCCTCTGCCACCTCCTTTCCAAAATAAACAATCCCAGTTTATCTAATCTTTCCTTACAGCCAAAATTTTCTAGTCCTGACAGCGTCAGTATATTCACATCTTTCCTGTAATTTTGCTGCCTGAACTATATATTGAACTCAGTTGGTGTCATGTATAGTTTTAGCAAACTCTCGAGGTTTTACTTTTGTGCCTTAACTAAGAAAGCAATTTTTAAAAAAGCTCTTTATACTTAAGAGCATTTTTTTTTTACCTATACTTCTGATTTTTTGTTGACATACGTTCCAAGATTCCCCTGTTCTTCATACCTCTGTTCTGTATGTGTGTCCTAGCTTTTTAGTATCTCAAGGTTATACCTTCTATTTCACTCAGTCCAATTCTGTTCGCTACTTTTTTGCCAGATTAACCGGTCTAATGATCCTCCTAAGTCTCATGACCAATTTAGTATCTGTTGTAAATAACTTGTGTATCCCACATTTAAGTCTACATTAACATATACTACAAATAGCAAGTAGTATATAACAATAGCAAGGTACCAATGATATCAAGCTTCAATTTGCTGCTCTGCCTTGGATTCCATGTGCTTTTTTCTTTTCTGAACAACCAGCCATGTAGGTTTTTGTTCAAAAGCTATGTAGACCACAACTTTGAAAAATCCTAGAATCATGTTCCAACTTTTATCAGTTGATAATACAATTAAACTCCACGTATTTGATCTGATTGATCCTCTTTGATTGCCTCCTCAAAAATATCAACCAAGTTAGTCGGACACAACCTGCTCTTAACATCTGTTCTTGGTTGATCTGTGTCTTTCAAAATCAAAGTTTCGATTGACCCTCAGAATTCATTCCATCAATTTGCTGTCACTGACATTAAACTAACTCAAATTTAAAGCAAACTACGTATACGTCACCTTCTGCCTTGCGATTTGTTTTTTTTTGGACATTCACAGGAGAATGGAGAAATACAATAGAATCAATGAAAAACCACACACAGAGACTGACAAACAACCAATGTACAAAAGAAGATAAACTGCAAATACAAAAAAAAAGCTAATAAGTAAATAAATAATACTGAGAACATGAGTTGAAGAGTGAGTTGAAAGTGAGTCCATATGTTCTGGAATCAGTTCAGTGTTGACGTGAGTGAAGTTATCCACACTGGTTCAGGAGCCTGATAGTTATAGGCTAATAATTGTTCCTTAACCTTGTGGTTTGGGGCAATAGGCTCCTGCAGCTCCTTCCAGATGGCCTGGATGGTGGGTGTTCTTGATGATGCTGTTTTCTTGTGGCAGCTCTCCTTGTAGATATGCTCGATGATGGGGTCTGGGCTCTTATTCATCACTTTTTGTAGGCTTTACCACTCTTGGGCACTGGCATTCCCATTCTAGACCAGGATACTCTAGACTGCATCTATAGCAGTTTGTCAAAGTTTTGGATGACATTCCAAATCTGCACAAACTTCTGAGAAAGTAGAGGCACTGCCATGCCTTCTTTGTAATGGCACTTGCGTGCTGGTCCCAGGACAGATTCTGTGATGGGATATTGCCAAGGAATTTAAAGATAGTCACCCTCCACCTGATCCTCTAATGAGGACTGGTTCATGGACTCCCGATTTCTTCCCCCGACAGTTAATAATCAGCTCTTTGGTTTTGCTGACACTAAGTGAGAGGTTGTTGTTATGGATGGCACCATTCAGTCAGATTTTCTGTGTCCTTCCTACATGTTGATTTGTCACCCCCTTTGATTCGACTACATCACTTTTGATTCAGCCTGTCATCTATTATTAACTATTAATTAATAACTGGCCTATTATTACTTGCATTATTCCTCTTTGAACAATATTACAACAGCAGTAATACCCCAGTCCACTAACACCACTGATATAACCAGGGAGGATTAAAAAAATTGCTGGTCAGACTACCAGAGTTTTCTCTTCCTTCAAAGAGATTTAGAGATTCTGAGTCCTTTAAAGGCCTGTTTCCAGGCTGTGTGACTCTGAATCTAATACTACTTTTACCATGATTGTTTCATCCAATATTTCCCATTCTCACCGCTTAATCACAATATTGACATGGTTCTCTTCCTCTGGTTATTCATTAAAAACCTAACACAAATCCTCTGTATCCATGGGCAGGTTATTATTTCTCATCTTTCTGTGATTATCTTCTTGCTGTTAAATATCTATAAAACAGCTTTGAATTTTTTCCTCTTCTTCCTTCTGTAATAAGGACCTAGTGTCTAATATATGCCTCTCATTTTTGCCTTATTTTATCTACTTTGTACCTTTTCATCCAAAGGACAATAGATTTGGTAATCTCGTCCTTTAGACCTGCAAGTCTAAAATCTTTCTGCTTACTCCCCATTGCTCTGAGAATGATACATTTTACAGTAATTGTTTCTATTTCTTTTTTTTAAAAATCACGTCATTGGATTAAAGTTGGCTTCCAGTTTATAATTTTTACTCCTAATCCATCTTCATCTTTTTCCACAACTATGCTAAATCTTTGTATATTATCTTCATGACAAAAATTCTCCCCATTTTCCTTCATTTCCTAACATCTGGAATTGCATCTCTGCCTGCAAGGGTTGTTCCATTTTGGCTCAAATAATTTTCTGAATGCCACTCAGAAGCTCTGTGCCTCTAGTTTTCAGACAATCTGTATCCCAAATTGATATTAATGTAATTGATGTCTGCTGTGACTCCTTGAGTGTTTTGTGGTTGTGTTACATACCCCTTAACTGGGTCACTTACCAGCAAAGATAGAGAGGTCCGTTGAAGTCTGATGGTACTATTTTTAACAGTATTTATTGATAAAAATACACAAAAATAATATCAATGCAAACATACAGATAATATACATCGTCAATACTAAATCTAAAAGCGCGGGTATAATAATAATAAGAAATAGCTCTACCGTTGTCTAGGGGATAATGTATTGTCCGATGGAAATATAAAAGTCACTTTAGTTCATTCAGGCTGCAGCCTTTTGGTTGGAGTCAAGAGAGAGAGATTTTGGAACTTGCCAGATTTTCCTTTTTTTATGATGTCGATCCTTCGAAATGTCATTGGTGTCCTTTTCCCGCTAAGCCGTTCTTCCGTGGTCAGTCCCGCCAATCCCAGGCAACGGGAAAGGACGCACGCGGGCCCCACCGGCTGTCACTATTAAATGCTGTCACGGAATTTCTAGCGTTTCTCCTGGTGCATCTCAAGGGGTTGTTCCCCAGACCCTCTTTTATCCTTACTCACAGGGTCTCAGATGTCAATCAGATTGGGATGATGCAATCCCTCAACCAGCCCTCTCTGATCATTCCCTGAGGGCTTCAATGAATAGTACAGTACTCAATACACAATTCCGTCTCCCAGAGACAATGGCCGTTATCCGTGGCTTTGTATCGCAGAGGCCAGGACACATTCCAAACGTCTCTCTCTCATTTCCTGGGTCTCCTGACCTGAATTAATAGCGATCTTGCGATTCTCAAAAAGGAGGGGGCTACTTTGTACCCTTTGGCCCCTCAGAGTTGTGGCACATTCGTAACAGTTGCTAGCAATTTGCCTACAGATTTGCTTTACTGCAACCTTTGGGCAGTTTGGAGTTCTATATAGTGTGTACATCCTAGCAGCATGACTGTACTTGTATTGTTCTTTGTTTGAACGCTGATATTTGAATATCCCATCTCGCAGATGAATTGTTTCTTTAAAATACATTACCAACACCCTTCTTTTATCTCCCTCTTTATCTCATGTTAAAACCCAGTTACCAGGAACTACTAAACAAGTTAGTTCAAAACCTCCCTGAGAGCACTTGTAAAGATTTATGTCTGGATTTTCATCCTGACCATGTTTTAATGCAGCCTTCTGGCCTCTACAGATACCTTATTGTAGATGGTAGTAGTCACTAACTAATAATCTGGTCACTAATATTCAATTTACAGTTGCTGGAATCTCTTGGTCTGAACATAAGAACATAAGGAGTAGGAGTTGGCCATCTGGCCCGTCGAGCCTGCTCTGCCATTCAAGATCATGGCTGGTTCATCTCCAGCCATGGACTCATCTCCACCTATCTGACTTTTCCCCATAACCCTTAATTCCCCTACTAAGCAAAAATCTATCCACCCTTGTCTTAAATATATCTACTGAGGTAGTCTCCAGTGCATCATTAGGCAGAGAATTCCATAGATTCACCACTTTCTGGGAAAAGTAGTTCCACCTTGTCTCTGTCCTAAATCTACTCTCCCGACTCTTGAGGCTATGCCCCCTAGTCTTGGTCTCACCTGCCAGTTGGAAACAACTCTGCTGCTTCTATCTTACCTATCCCTTTCATAATTTTATATGTTTTGATAAGATCCCCTCTCATTCTTCTGAATTCTAGCAAGTATAGTCCCAAGCAATTCTACCTCTCCTCATAGTCTAACCCCTCTGGAATCAAGACCATAAGACCATCAAGCTGGTGAACCTTTTCTGCACCACCTCCAAAGGTGGTGGGAAATCCTTCCTCAAGTAAGGAGACCAGAATTGTACACAGTACCTCCAGATGCAGTCTCACCAAACAAGGACAAGGTAGCCACATCAAATATTTGTAAAATGCTGTTTCAACCCTTTAGTCACCATGAATTGTCTGCACAATGCATTCATTTAATTAGTTTTGTAGCTTGGCAAAACAAACTCTATCCAGAGCACCCTATACCCCAAATAGGGGCTCTGGATAGGGGTAGTACCTTTGATGTCTGGCATGCCTGTTCCCTAACAGACAGGGTGGACAGGCATCACTGGTCCTCCTCCATCTCCTAAATCTCTCGCGTGTTGGCTGCAAACACCATTCCCCAGTAAACCGCTTCAGCTAGTGGGCTAACCCACGTGAGGGGGCGGTGGTAACACGGCACCACTGGGCGAAAGACTTCCATGATGAAGTCACCGGCCAGGGCAGAAAGGTTCTGAGATGAACTATAACGGCCACGTGGTTACGACCAAGGTGAGCCACCTAGTTGGAGGAAATCGGCCGTGGTCAAACCTGGAGAGGGATGGGCTCCACCAGGTTTCAGATGCCCAAGACACGCTGCATGATGAGCACACCAAACTGGTGCAAAGCTTGTAATGATGGTGCCTCGACGACTCCACCAAGAGTTAAGGGCACAAGAAGAAAATACACTCAGGACAACAAATATTTTTTCAGGTCTTTAAATCCTTGATCTGTTTTGGATGTTTTAATGCAGAAAGAGGGTATCAAAATAAAAACAACAAAATGAATTAAATTAAGTTTCAGCTGTTACAATATCAGCTTAATTTTGGTAGACACTTGTGTCTCAACTAGTTACATATGCAGTATGAAAATAAATACAAGAAATATACAAAACCATTGCAGTAGTGGTGATTCCTAAAAAAAACAACACAAACTGCATATTGACCTTGCATCAGCATTCAATCAAGACGTGGTGGGGGCGGGGTGTGTGTGTGTGTGTGTGTGTATCCTTCTAGAATATTATAACTTTTCTTTCTACTCCACATAAGCATACTGATGTCACTGTTTTCTTTTAAAGGCACAGGCAGCTATTTTAGCATTACCATGGTCAATACATAATTGCACTTTAACAATATAAAAAATAATATTCATCACTCACCTGGTTATATTAGCATTACAGAATCCAAGATAGAAACATAGAAAAATTCTTTTTCATGTTTTGCCATATGCTGCTACAGACTTGTTCGTTAATGGAATAGAATATTAAAGCAATTGTTAAAGGAAATTCCTGACAATATGTAAGCTACATAATCTGTTCACAACATCTGGATCTTTCTACTGCAAGTACATTCAAATTGTGTACTGCATAACAGGGTTTTAGGGAAGAGGCAGGTAGCTGGGTTTGCCGCCTCCTGCTCCTATTTCTTGTGTTCTAAAACAGCTAAATTCCGGATATCAGTGGGAGCATCTGACCTTTATATTTAGGAGTCTTAGTATAAATGAAGGCAAGTACATTGTTATTTATTGGAAGATGCTATATACTGTAAATATAGGTTATTTTACAACTATGAACATTTTTTTCCTATTTAAGCTTCATGATATAATAAATACAGTCAGGCTTGTATATTGAGAAATTTAGTGCCACTTGAATGACAACCTAAGCTAACTTGTGTGAATGTAACTCTAATTTGTATAAAATAAAACAAAATGTTTTAAACACCTAATAGACCAGAAACCATCTATAGAAAGAAAAGCAGAATCAATGTTTCGGTTGCAGATTATAATTTATGACTGATATTACATTTCTCAAACTTAAATGGAAAATCAGGGTTGATAATGAGAATTTTACTCTATTCACATTGTATTTTGTAAATATGCATTTTTAGTGGGACCTCTTCAAAAAATTAACACTGACATTTAGCTGCCACCAGTAGCCATGATATATACTTGAAGATACAACTTATTGATTTGATGTTCTGCTCTCAGGCAAGAAAGCGAACTTGCATATGAAATTTGCACTCCACTGTCTTTTAATTCTAAACAGTCAATAACTTTGGAGGATTTTGTTATTGTTAGTTGTTGAGAGTGAATTAAAGTACAGGTGCCCCCCGCTTTACGAATGTTCTCTTTACGCCACTTCGCTTTTACAGAAGACCTACATTAGTAACCTGTTTTCACATTACAAAGAGGATTTTTGCTTTTACAAAAATTTTTCCCATATAAATTAATGGTTCTTCGCTTTACGCCATTTCGGCTTAAGAAAGGTTTCATAGGACGTTCTACCTTTGTGAAGGGGGGGCCACCTGTAATTCTCTTCCTTCTGAAATATTCCCTTCAAAAATATTATCTGACCTACATATTTCTGTTTTGTTCTTAGATTCCATCTGCAATACTTTGCTTTTGCATTACTACCACTTCCCTTATCGGAATATCTAAAAACAGAATTCTTCTGTCCAGGAATTCTGTTCTGGTTCATTGCCCTTGTTAACCTTAATTCTGTTCTTTTATCTTTATTGATTTGCTCAGGGTAATTACTAAAACCTGCATTCACATTCCTGTCTTTCCTTTTTTGGTATCTTCCTCTTACTTATTCCAAACATTTTCTTGTTCACATTTTGGATCCACCCACAGCTAGGGATTCCTTCAAGATATTCAGTGTTTCTTCAGTCATTGTTCTTGATATATACTGAAGTCCAATATGTGATGCAGCAAATGCATTTACTTGACCCTTCCCACCAGTGACATGTGACTCTCTCAAAGCTGCCCCGATCCACATTTTCCAATTCATCCTTTATTGCATACAAATCTTTAACAAAATACTCCCCACCCTTTCAGGTTTTAAGGATTGCAAATTTTAATAGCTCTTATTCTCATTTGAATCTTTCCTACCCTTCTCTTCACTTATCTCTGAATCTATTTCTCTTGCTACACTTTCATTTTTCCTTTCTGATCTCCCCTCCCCATCTGAATCTGCCTTTAACAGTGGCCTCAACTTTATCCCTCAACAAAACAACCTTAAAAAAAATTGTGAACTTGATATAATGTTGAACCTTTTTTATATCACTTCTTTAGCTCAAAGTCTTCATTGCAGATAATGGGGCCTTTTCTCTGTTTTGGACTTCCCCATCCAATTGAATCCCTACTCGAGGCCTATCACCTTATGAGTTCTAATGAAAGTTATCAGTCCTTTTCTCTCTTCTGAAGCTGTTTGAACAGCATTTTCTGTTATTCTTTCTCCTTCTGCCTGTCTTTCTCGTGTAACCCTCTGGTTCTGTCGACTGCATAAGTCTAGGGAAGACAATTTCTGGTCTGGTCCCAGCAAATGTATGAGATTGTGATGCAAAACCACCTCTTTGTGTGAATGCTACATGATGTGTCACTCTGTTACAAATCAGTACCACAAAATGGCAGACAGAATACCATATGCAATTAAATGATTTAGTTTTATAATTCTTAATTTGACTAAAGGGTTAGTAAAGTAAAACAAAACGAAAAGGGCCAATTTTAATGAACAGTCTAATGTGCGCAAGTTGGAGCTCACCGTTTCCCTTCCACTGATCCTCCATCGATTTCCCCGGGCTTCATTGACTACTGGCCCCACTCCGAGTTCTCTGCTTGCTGGCACCTTTTCTCCCCACCTTCCAATGAACAAAAGACCCAGATCACTTCAATCTCAGGCATACAACAGGAAAAAAACACTCGCTTCATTGGACGGCGCACATTCCAAAGTCCCTGTAATCTCTACCCAAAACCCAAACACTGCTTCTACAGAAATTCCTTTACATTAGTAGTGCTTCTACAGAAAGACCATTTCACTAGCAGTGAAACGTTTCCCAGGGTGTTACACTCGCTTTGAAAAATTCTTACTAGTTTTCCTGCTTCTGGGGATAAAAAGTTCATTCCACAATTGAAGATCACTGGTATCAAATAATCAGACTTGGTTGTGAATATTCCATTTGATTAGATTTTCACAACCCTCTAAGGAAAGAATTCCAGGTCTTTCTGTGTGTTTTTAAAATTTATTACGCTCCTGTGCCTTCAGTGGCATGGTTATAATTTTAATGTTGGATTTCCTTGTTCTGGGCTTCCCTACTAGGGGAAATAGTTCGTCTACTATCTATGAAATTTTAAACAGTCATATAAAATTCCATCTCCTGAACTCAGGAGTTAAAGTTATGACAATGTACTTGATTTTGCCCATTCTGTGAATGTGTGTGGGGCAATTAAGAGAATGCAAGGTCCATTCTCCTCACCTATCAGATTCCTCCTTCTCCACCCTGTTACCCTTTTCAGCTATCACCTCCCAACTTCTCACTTCATTCCCCCCTCCCCCACCCACTTGGCTTCACTTCTCATCTCCTAGCTTGTACTACTTCCCCTCCCTGCACCATCTTATTCTGGCTTCTTTCCCCCTTCCTTTCCAGTCCTAATGAATGGTCTCGGCCAGAATCGTGGACTGTTTATTCCTTAGATGCTGCCTGGCCTGCTGAGTTCCTCCAGCATTTTGTGTGTTGCTCATACCAGGGCTTATAATGTTCTTTCATTATTAAGAAAATATTGGATTTCTCTTTCTTGTATCCAAAATGGATTACCTTCATCCTGTACTGTCAAGATGAAACCACACTCAGGTTGGAGGAACTACACCTTATATACCGGCTGGGTAGCCTCCAACCTGATGGCATGAACATTGACTTCTCTAACTTCTGTTAATGCCCCTCCTCCCCTTCTTACCCCATCCCTGACATATTTAGTGGTTTGTTTTTTTTCTCCCTCTCTGCCCATCACTCTGTCTGTTCTCCATCTCCCTCTAGTGCTCTCTCCCCCCCCCTTCTCCCGAGGCCTCCCATCCCATGATCCTTTTTTCCCTTCTCCAGCTCTGTATCACTTTAGCCAATCACCTTTCCAGCTCTTAGCTTCATCCCACCCCCTCCGGTCTTCTCCTATCATTTCGCATTTCCACCTTCCCCCACTACTTTCAAATCTCTTAGTATCTTTCTCTTCAGTTAGTCCTGACGAAGGGTCTCGGCCCGAAACGTCGACAGTGCTTCTCCTTATAGATACTGCCTGGCCTGCTATGTTCCACCAGCATTTTGTGTGTGTTGCCTTCATTCAAGTTATTGTTGTTGATGGTAATGGTTACTGCTTTTGATCCACCACTTTCACCAAAATTAGATCTGAAGAGATCTTATTATTTTCTGTTCTGATGAAAGATCATTGATCTGAATTTTCACTATTTTTGTACTTTATAGTAATTTTATGTCTCTACATTGTATTGCTACCACACAGCAACAAATTTCATGTCATGTATGTAAGTGATAAATCTGATTCTGATCTCTTTAACTTTCTTCATTTGTTGCCTGGCCAGCATTTTCTGTCTTTATTCCATGTCTTACTCTTCCTTTTGTTCAGCACAAGTACTTTCTATTGTTTTAAGTGTTTAATCCATATTACTACTCTGACCGTTCTGAAGATCCAGCAACCTGAAGTGTTTGATTCTTAATCATGCTTGCTTTGTGGAGGGCATCCAGAATCACCAACACATCATATACTTTAAGTCAAATTAATGATGGTAATCTTGTTTTTTTTTGCATAATATTTATAGATTCTTGTGCTTGGTTCTTATTTAAAAGTTACGGGTGGAAGGCAGGAGAATGGGGTAGAGAGGAATAATAAATCGCATGATGGAATGGCGAAGAAGACTAGATGGGTTGAATGGCCTAAATCTGCTTTTGTTTCTTATGGTCTGCTTGCTTTGTTACCATCCTGTCCAGTTGCAATAACATTTGGGAAAGGCAGTGTAATGGTTAAGTTACTGAGTTTTCAGCCAGACTTCCCATGGAAGACACGTTTTAAGAAGTAATCGTTCATCTATATAAAACATTAATTTGTTTCAATAAACTTCAGATTTTGGACTGTGAACCACTAGATCGTAGAACACTTGTAATATCTGATTCCATGAGTGAAAGCAAAGATTAATAATTCACATGAATTCCTTGAGCAAAAAATTCTTTGTCAGCCTTGCAATCATTCCTCTGTTGTATTGTTTGCTTTATTTGATGTTTCATTTTGTAATGTTTATTACCATTATTTTGTTTAAACAATAGAACTTGCTCAAAATCTCCAGAATACTAATTTTAATTTGTAAGGAGGTTTCGTTCTCATGTGGCCAGATTTTATTAGATTTGTTAAGATACATGAAAGGACTGATCATACCCCATTTATATGGCTATGAGTTTTGATTCTATCTTGATTCTTGGAATAAATAATAGATTTTAATAAACACAAGAAATTCTACAGATGCTGGAAATCAAAAGCAACACACACACACACACAATACTGGAGGAGCACAGCAGATCAGGCAGCATCTATGAAAATGATTAAACAGTCAACCTTTTGGGCCGAGACTCTTCTTCGGGACTGGAAATGAAGGGGGAAGATGCCAGAATTGAAAGGTTGGGGGAGGGAAAAGGAGGCTACCTAGAAGGTGATGGGTGAAGCCATGTATGTGGGAAGTGTAAAGAGTTGGAGGAGGAGGACTCGGAGAGGAGAGGGGACCATAAGAGAATGGAGAAGGGGACCCAAGTGGAGGTGACAGGCAGGTGAGAAGAGGTGAGAGTGAGGAATAGAAAAAAAGGAGAGGGAATTTTATTTTAAGTGAAGGAAAAATCAATATTCATGTCATCAGTTTGGAGGTGGAATACAGATGTTGCTCATCCACTTTGAGGGTTACTGAGGAAGGCTTTGAACATGGGCTGTTCTGTGTAGCCAGCAAAAAAAAGGAGACCGAGCTGGGGCCCAAGCAGGGGTGCCCATGACTACCCTTCGAGTCTGGAGAAAGTGGGAGGAGCTGAAGGAAAAATTGTTGAGCGTGAGAACCAGTTTTGCCAGATGGAGGAGGGTGGTAGTTGAGGGGGAACTAGTTTTAATGCCTAAATGGCATTATAGTGAAACAAACCAATCTTCCATCCTTGGACTCACTTTACACCGCACGCTGTTGGAGCACTGCTGCCAGGATAATCAAGGACATGACCCACCCAGCCAACACACTTTTTGTCCTTCTTCCCTCCGGGAAAAGGTTCAGAAGCTTGAAGATTCATACGGCCGGATTTGGGAACATCTTCTTTCCAACTGTGATAAAACTGCTGAACAGATCCTGACCCGGATCTAGGCCGTACCTTCCAAATATCCGGACCTGTCTCTTGGTTTCTTTTTGCTCTACGTTACTTTCCCTTTTCTATTTTTTATTTATGATTTATATTTAAATTTTTTATTATATTTACTATTGATTTGTACTCCAGGGAGCGTGAAGCGCAGAATCAAATATCTCTGTGATGATTGTACGCTCAAGTATCAATTGTTTGGTGACAATAAAGTAAAGTTGCTGTGTAATAAAGGAAATGGCAGGTAATTCGTAAATAGCAGTGCCCCACAAACAGTGAAGGAAGATATGAGTAGAGAAAACATTTGAGGGAACTTTGTACAACAATGATATTCTTCCACTACCATTGTCACCAAAAACTTTTATACACAGGCTACAACTTAATATCTGAAATCAAAGATCAGAATATTTTGAGGATTCTTGCTAAAGTATGTCAAAGTGTGTGTGCATGTGTATATACACTATCTGTATGAAGGTCAGATTGAGTATTTCCATGCATAGTTATTCTGAATTTGAGGGATTTCTACTTGTGCTTAATAGTTTACAGGAGTGATATGAAAATAATTCTTTTATGCTTAAAATTTAAATTATCTGTGGGTAAGTTGGACAACCTAAGGGAATATTTTAATGTTGACAACACAATTATTCCAGGTTAGATTGGATAAGCCAGGTATAACAGATTGTGATTTTAATATTAGTGATGGTAAAGTTATTGGAAAAAAAATCTGATGGACAATATTAATCTACATTTGGAAAGGTAAGGATTAATCATGGCTTTGTGAGGAGATTTTGATCAATTTGATTGAATTTTCAAAGAGTTACCGGTGTATTAATATTGACAATGCATATCATGTAACCTACAGAGACTTCAGTAAGGTCTCCAAGGTCCCACATGGGAGACTGATCAAAAAGGTTAGAACCCACAGGATCCAGTTGACAAAATTGACACATAAATAGGAGGCAGAGGCTGATGGAGCATTGTTTTTGTAATTGGATAAGAGCTCTGACCACTATTGTGTACCATATCATTAACAATCTGGATGTGCATGTAGGAGGTATGAGTAATTAGCTTGCAGTTGTGTTGAAAATTGGAAGTGATTAGAGTCTAAGCCAGTACAATCTCGATTTACTGGTAAAATGGTCTGAGCAATTGCAGATGGAATTTAATCTTGATAGATCCAAGGTGATACATTTTGGAAGAAAAATAAGGCTCACAGTGAAGGGTTGGGACCAGGGGAGTAGTGAGGAACAGAGACTTTGTACATATGCAAGGGTCTCTGGAGATAATAGCACAGATGGATAAGGTGAATAAGAAAACTATATCATAGACAAAGTTTAGTGAATGAAAATCTATAATGCAAGTATTTAACATAGAGTGTCTTTATTGTTGAATTGGATTTGCCCTGCATATATGGGTAATAAGATACCTGGGCAATTTTCCACACTTGTCAAGTAGATGCGAGTGTTGTAGCTTTCCTGATGGGCATGGCCGGAGGTTCAGTGGGCTCTGGAGTGGAAGTCTATATAGTATTGGAATCATCAATTTACATATACAAAGTTAAAAATATTCACAGCTACATTATTGTACAATTTTCATATACATTGGCAGATCATTTAGCAAACAATTTATTTGACAAATGAGCATGCCAGCATCAACAATCAGTAATTATAGCTTGAAGAAAAACTAATGGATATCACTTCGTTTTTTTGCCATGGCAGGACTAAACCTAAGTTAATCAACTGAATTATAATGTCATTTACTTATAAATAGCAATCTGTAAAAGCAATAATTTTACTTTTTTACAGGGATGCATTTTGTAGTATGCATCTTTATTCACAGATTTTGCTTGAACTGCATGGTGTTTCCAACATTTTCTGTTCTTAATATGCACCTTCTGAAGTTTCAGTTTGCAATGGATATTGAATACGTGCATCAAAATTTGGTTGCTATCTGAGGTAAAATTATGTTTTATGCTTAACAATGGGAAGCAACAAAATCTATGCAATACCAACATTTCCAATAAGCCCACAGGAATTGTGCTGTTGGCTGCTGAAAGGTTGAGGTCAAGTATTAGAGTTACTTAGTAAAACAATTACTTTTTTATGTTTGTCTATCAACCATGCAGGGCAGATGACACAAGCAGACAGTTTCATTTTATTGTTCTACTTAGAATTCGGATTGGTTTTTTTTGAACAGGGCAGATTCTGTGCAAAGAATCACACAATTCTAATAGAAGACTGTAGACAAATCTGAACCCACATTGCCCTTGTGTAAAATTATCTATTAATTCCAATATATTTTTAATATTTTTTAAAAACCCTCTCATCTTGATCTCTATCTTCCTTCTGAACAATGAAATCCTAATCATAGGATTTTGTATTATTTGGATTGCTTTTTTTCCCTGAACTCTGCTATATTGATTTAAACAGTTCTGATGATGAGTTTCTGAACCATTGACTGTTTGTTTCTTTTCCACAGATGCTGCAGGGTGTCCTGAGAATTTCTAGGGTTTTCTGTTTTTATTTTCGAATTCCAACATATGCAGTTTCTTTTCACTGACACATGGCTGATAGATTGAAAATCACTCATGCACAAAAGTTCTGTCCTGTTCCAAGTCTGGACTCTTGAACCCAGAATTTTATTGTCCCACTATTGTGAATAATACTTTAGTTGCTGTGAGCTCTGGATTTCTATTTAGAACTTTTCAACTTCCCTTTGTTTCTTTGCACATTTTAAAGTACTTTAAACTATCCTCCTAGAACATTTATTTTTGGTTATTTATTCAATTATCTCCATATGTGTTTCAATCTAATTTTCCTATGGTGTGATACTGCTTACGTAAGCTACTTTGAGATGCTTCTACTGTCAAGATGAAGCCGCGCTCAGGTTGGAGGAACGACACCTGATATTCCGTCTGGGTAGCCTCCAACCTGATGGCATGAATGAGCATTGATTTCTCTAACTTCTGTTAATGCCCCTCCTCCCCTTCTTACCCCATCCCTTATTTATTTATCCCCCCCCCCTTTCTCTCTCTCTCTTTTTCTCTCTCTCTGCCCCTCTCACAATCACTCCTTGCCTGTTCTCCATCTTCCTCTGGTGCTCCCCTCCCCCTTTCTTTCTCCCTAGGCCTCCCGTCCCATGATCCTTTCCCTTCTCCAGCTCTGTATCCCTTTTGCCACTCAACTTTCCAACTCTTAGCTTTATCCCTTCCCCTCCTGTCTTCTCCTATCATTTTGGATTTCCCCCTCCCCACTTTCATATCTCTTACTATATCTTTTCTTTCAGTTAGTCCTGACGAAAGGTCTCGGCCTGAAACCTCGACTGTACTTCTTCCTATAGATGCTGCCTGGCCTACTGCATTCCACCAGCATCTTGTGTGTGTTGCTTGAATTTCCAGCATCTGCAGATTTCCTTGTGTTTGAGATGTTTCTGCTGGAATATTCTTCTGCCGATCTGCCTCTCTACCAGAGGACTTTAGGTTCAAACCAAGGGAACAATTGTCAAACACAGTTTACTTAAGATTACATACTGTTTATTAGCAAGTTTGCACCTCAGTTGATACTACGGAGCCTCCGTTCAGAGCCTTGAAAATCTGTAATCAAGTGAGCCCCAAGCACTATCTGGGGCTGCTTGTTTAAACATTCATTATCACATGCGTACCTCCGATTATTGTCAGGCATCCTTGATTAGTGGTTACACAAGGCAGCTTTCTCATGCAACAAGCACTCCTTTGTTCTAAGTTACCTTGAAACATTATTCCCACAGCATGACTAGCCAAGCTGCAAAACAAGTCGGTAAGGTTTTAGCCATTTTAATTCTGTATATAAGTCATCACTACTACACTTGTGGAAAAAGCTGGTAATTGAGCTCCTTCCCATGCCAAAATGATGTAGTGCGGCTGTTTATTTCCTGATCTCTCCTACTTTGGAAAAATAGCACCTTCTATTAATTTTTTGTTGGCAAAATTAGTTGGGTATTTGTCCACTTATTCTGCATTTAAAGGTTTAAATTTGATTGTTTATAGTGTTGTAATTGTATACTTTCAGTTGATCTTAAGCGCCATTGATGATAACAAAATACTTCGTTGGTTTGCTGCATTTGCGGTCTGAGTTTGTATGACCTTCATTAACTCTGTTTTCCTGTGAATGTTCCTTCAGGCAATTTGTAACAAAAACAGTCTACGTACTGTGAAGTTTTCTGATATTGCTCCATTATTCATTTCCAATAAATAGAATTTACCCTTTATTTGCTGTTTGGTACTATCATTTGTGCATCCTTCTGTATGATCTATGAGTAGAATTCACAGATATATTTGTATCCCCACTGTAAAAGGGGGAAATATTACATGTACAATTCTCTTTAACCTCAGTTGATTTCAAACAGCCCTTGCATTTGCAATCACTTTAATAAATCAGTCCCCTTTCATAAAAGTGATTCTCCCTGTCATCTAAAATTTGGGTGTTGCCAAAGTTTGCCTGGAAACTTTCTCTTGCATAGCCCAGGATTACACCTGTGGAAGTTTGATTGGCACATTTTCATTGTATTGTCTATTTTAATTCTGTTTGCTGCATTTGTGAAATACTTAATCCCATGTCAGTGAATTGTCATGCTGCATTCTCAAAAGAATGTCATCCTATTTGATAATATTTTGATGGATAAAGTTTTTTGAGTTTATCAGCATTTTGAAAGACTGATGAATGGGTTTTCTCTAGTAACCAAGTCACTTGGCCTTTGGAGGCCAATCCAATTCCATCTTCAGTTGGATCATGTTGGTATGCAATCTCTGTATGGATTTGTAGGTTTTATGGGCCAGTAGTATGGAAGATTATTTGGTATGCATATCATTATAAGAATTATAGATCTTACAGATCTAACTGGGCCAATTCTCTTTAAAATCTTTGCTAACCTGGTGAAGGGAGACAACAGTAGTGCCATTTTGTTACTCTGGCTCACTAAGGATGTGTTCACTGGCCCTTGTTTAAATTCTGACAAAACTGCTTCTTTGCAGACCTCATTATTTCGATAATTTAGTAATAAATACAGATGTTAATGCTGGCGGAATGATGAGAGGTACTATGAACAATATCAGTGTCATTTGTCTGAGAATGGAGCTAAGGAGCCTGTCGTGCTTGAATCAAAGGTGAAAGCTGCTGGTTGTTGAAGGTAAATAATTGCAACTCAGATTGTAACTATTGGAGTACCTTTTAAAGCAACGCACAGAATGCTGGAAAAACTCAGCAGGCCCGGCAGTGAACGAGAGTAAGCGGTCGACATTTCTTAGCCCAAAACATCAACTGTTTACTCTTTTCTGTAGATGCTGCCTGGCCTGCTGAGTTCCTCCAGGTATGTGGGGGGGGGGGGGTGTGCGCGCGCGTTTAATCTGTGATGGAATGAGAAGAAAAGGAACTGGTAGTTAAGAGAATCCTTATCACCTCTCTACTATCTAATTGCTGATGTCAGAACTGTAGAGTTTCCTCTTTCCATTTAGTTGAATACAAAGTACTCAATCATTTCATGAAAGGACGCAAATTTATTTCACAGGCACTCTAATTGATACAAGTCCCCCCATCTGTGACTGTTGTTTACAGGAATTGGCCTGAGGTGCTTTAGCTGTTGCTATGTCTGTATAGATGGAAGGGAACAGTAAATGATACTTGCGTTCATAAAGCTTATAAAAGTGTTTTATTCTTAACTATTTTTTAAAATTTTGGTATTCAGTTGTATGTTCAATGTGTGATCAGTTTGAAGATTGGAGGCACCTGAACACTAAATTTAGTCAGCATTTTCTATTTTATTTCAGATTTCTAGATAATACAGTTTAAAAAAAAAAGTCATCAGTTTGTGATGGCCCTTCTGTCATTCTGGCCATCACCAGAAGACCTTTGGCCAGCACTTTTGGAAGCCTCTTTTAGCCAAACTCATAATAGCACTTTGCATATTGTAGTGGTGATGTGCAATTTTGATCACAATACTGTACCCCTTCAGGCTTTCAATTCACAAGCTCCACTTTTAGTTTGTTTATTTTTGTTCTTCACATTTTATCGTACAAATGAAAAGGTAATGCTTTATCAGTTGTTTGCTTGGAGTAACACATCATTATTCTTACTTTTTCCATCTGTGTAAATTTCCACGGTACTGTGATCTAATTTTATGTGAGCGTTCAAACCTCAGCCATGCCTGGGAGCTTTGGCAATAATGTTTAATTTGAGAACTTTAATTCCATTTCAGTGGGAACTGTTTAGAGATTGTCAGAGTTTGAAATACTATTAAATATGAGCCATAATTTTGTATTTTACAAATGCAAAAGCTTCTGAGTACAGTAAAAGTTGTTCTTAATTAGTGTCACATTGTTCGTTTGAAAACATTCTTTGTTTTGCAAAATAGTTTATGGTGACTCTAGGCAAAGTTGCCATTGGCAACAAGACAAAGTGCATGTTTAGTTTTGTTGCTGTGACCTGAATACTCCCCTATACTATTTCAGTTGTGTAACTTTATCCTACCAAGGTGTCATTGAATAGTTCCTCCTCTTTGCTGCTACTCCTTCCTTTGGAATATTGTGTACAGGTTTGGACTCCATATATAGGAAGGGACATACTTGTGTGGATATACAAATTCATGAGATGGGTTTTATGAAGAGAAATTGAGTAAAACTAGGCCTGTTTCCTCTAGAATTTGGAAGAAAGAGTTGACTTGTGTATTGAATAGGTTACCAAGGGTAAACTGTGGAAACAGGTGGTAACGTGGAGCGTAAGAGGGTTTTAGATCGACATGTGAACCTGAAGGGAATGGAGAAGGATATTTAGTATAAGTTGGCGACATATCAGCACAACATCATGGGCTGAAAGGTCCATTCAGTGCTGTATTCTGTTTGATCTCATTGGAACATAAATTTCATACAGGGCTCAACAGGCTGGATTCATAAATGTTTCACCTAGACGAGAAACCTACAATCAGAGTTCCGTCTCGGAATATGGGACAGGTAATTTAGCACTAGGAAATTTCTTCACAATGACTGAAGTTCAATGATAGAGGTTTGTGCAGGCTCGGTCACTGAGTTAATTCAAATAGAGATGGATGGATTTCTGGATAGTAAGGGAATTGAGAAATGGGATGATGCAGAAAAATGATAAAAGCAATATATATCAGCCATTTTCATGATGAATGAGAGAATGGGTTCAAAGGTCCAAATGGCTGCAACTTTCCCCCCCACATAAATTTTATGGAAACTGAATCATTGAGGATGCTTCTGGAGGATCAAAATTATGTGAATTTTATGACATTTTTTCTTTGCTCTCTCTTTTGTGCAAGAATTGAGGCAAGTAAAGGCTGATTTATACTGCGTTGCATCTACGCTATAGATGTTGCGTACCCTACGCCGTACCTACGCGGTACCCTATGCGGTAGGGTGACATGCACCTCTCCAGAAAAGTTACTCACGCGTTGTGTGGTAGCATTGCATTTCTTCCTACGCATTTCCGGTTGCTGCGTCTCAGCCATGTTTGTAGGCTGTGCGTACAGCGATACGAAATAGATGAACCAAATCGACAAATCTACCTGCCGACATGTGAAAATGTTAGAAATGCATTTCCTCGTCCATGTCTCTCACAAAGAAATTCAACACAATGGCATAGAAACCCCACCCGCCAACTAGCGTTTTGGCACACATGAACACATGCTCGCTATGGCGTAGAGCGACGCCGAAGTGAAAATCAGGGCTACGGCGTAGCCAGTACGCATAAGTATAAATCAGCCTTAATGCAACAATTTACTCATTGAGAAGTTTAAAAAAATGCACTGTCTACTATATGATTTTCACCAGTTAGTTTACAAAGAAAAACAAAATCAAATTTTCATCTGTAAGACTTTGCAGCAGCAAGTTTGAAGATGAATTAATTTTATTCTGTTTAGTTTACCATGATTTTGATTGAACTTCAATAAATTGTGACAACAATGTCACTTGCAATTTGCATTATTTTCCTTTGGTTCTGCAGAGTAATCTTGGGTCACCTCATAGGTGGTCGGGTTTAATTTTTAACTAGTGAACGGATAATAGCTTTTAAATTGGGTATTAACCTGCCATAACCCACCATCAGTTTGATTCAGTATGAGATTCTTGCTGGCAATTTCTGGGTAGGGTACTTTATTAAATAGCCTGGAAACAATTGAATGCCCTTTTCATTTTTCACGTAGTCTTGTTTTGGTAATGCAAACACTTCAGTCAGCATTGGCTGGACAATGTGTTTAATAAAATTTTGTATTCTTACTCTTAACAATCTGGAGAAAAGGAAATAAGAGGAAGCCAAAATGAAGCAGCTAATCGCTAAAGTACTGTGAACTTTCAAGGCTGAATATCAGGTAACCATAAATTTCTTCATTTTGGATAAATTAGCTAATGCTTAGCTAATTTATTAACTCTAAGTAACCAAAGCCCATGATGTATGGTCTTTATACCAAATATTCATATAGGAGCAAAATTTGAGGCTAATTTGATTATAAGCCATGCTCTAGGAAAATTAAATTTAGACTATTAACTATAAACCATTAATACTGATAGAATTTTGTACTTTGCATAGCATGAATTAAGCTCTCATGAAGCGGTGCCACAGGAATCATTGCATATGTTTTTTTTGTTTCACTATCCAGAAAATAATTAAAACCTATCTTTCAAAGTTCAAAGTAAATTTATTATCAAAGTACACACGTCACCATCTATAACCTGGAGATTCATTACCTTGCCGATATGCTCAATAAATCCATAGAATAATAACCGTAACAGAATCAATGCAAGACCTCATTCAACCAGAGTGCAAAAGACAAACTGTGCAAATACAAAAAAAAGGATAATAAATAAATAAACAATAAATATCGAGAACATGAGTTAACGGGCCTCATGGCCTTGAAAGAGAGTCCATGGGTTGTGGGAACATTCAGTGATGGGGCAGATGAAGTTGAGTGAAGTTATCCCCTCTGGTTCAGGAGCCTGGTTGTTGAAGGGTAATAATTGTTCCTGAACCTTGTGGCTAATGCCCTTAAGATCCTGTACCTTCTTTCTGACGGCAGCAGTGAGAAAGCATGATCTGGTGGGTGGGGAGATGGGAGTTGTGGTTCCCTGATGATGGATGCTGCTTTTCTATGATAAATCTCCACGTAGATGTGCTCAATGATGGGGAAGGTTTTACCCGGGATGGACTAGGCTATATTCACTATTTGTAGGATTTTCTGTTTAAGGGCATTGGAGTTTCCATACCAGACTGTGATGCAGCCAGTTGATATACTCTCACCACACGTATCTAGAGGTTTGTCACAGTTTTAGATCTCGTGCTGAATCTCGCAAACTCCTGAGGAAGTAGAGGTGCTCCTCTGCTTCCCTGGTAAATGTACTTGCTTGTTTGGCCCAGGACAGGTCCCCCAAAATCGTAACACTGAGGAATTTAAAGTTGCTGACCTCCAATCCTCTTGCGCGGACCAGCTCATGCACCTCTAGTTTTCTCATCCTGAAGTCAACATTGGCTTCTTGGTCTTGCTGACATTTGGCGAGAGTTTGTTGTTCAGGCACCACTCAAATCAGATTTTCAATATCCCTCCTATATGCTGATTTGTCACCATTTTAAATTTGGCCCACAGCAGTGGTGTCATCAGCAAACTTGAATAATTCATTGGAGCTGTGCCTAGCCATGCAGTCATATGTGTAAAGCATGTAGAACTTGGGGCTAAGCACACAGCCTTGTGGTGCACCTGTCCTGATGGAGATTGTGAAGGAGATGTTGTTGCCAATTCAAACTGATTGGGTCTGCAAGAGAGGAAATTAAGGATCCAGTTGCACAGGGAAATATTGAGGCCCTTGACAACAGATTTCACTCTTTTGTGTCCTAAGAGTTGAATTCCAGATGTAAACTAAAGGTGCCTTTGAAATTAATCAAGTATTTGGCCGTTTGTAGCATTAGCATCCCAATGGAGATTGAGGTAATCACTGCATTTGTACTTGCATAAAGAAAGATGACTATGACTAAAAGCAGAAAATACTGGAAGCATTCGGCAAACCAGTCAGCATATGTGAAATGAGAAACTGAAAGAGCATTTTAGACACAAGACCCTTCTTCAGAACTATACCAGGGCTTCGATTCGTCATAAAGCACATGTGGAGATTTTCATTACTGATTATTTAATGCTTTTAAAAAAAAAATTCACAACTCCGTTAGAAAATGGCGCAGTTCATGTCTGCATGTAGCAATAACTACATAATATATTGATGAGTTTATAAGTGACAAGTTATATCTAAGCCACAAGCATAGCAAGAAACAAATCTATCCAACAGAAGAAGGGATTCAACCACCTACACGGTACATTTAATGGCATACCATCAGTGAATCTCCCACTGTCAGCCTTCTTGGCTTCACCATTGACCAGAAGCTCACATAAATACTGTAGCTACAATAGTATCAGAGAGGCTAGGCTGCTTAATGTGCAGCTAGTGACTCATCTTCTGATACTGAAAAGCTTTCCTGCCATTTTGAAGAGCAAGTATGTAGTGTGATAATGTACTTGAAGTTTTTTTGGATGAGCCCAGCTCTGACACTCATGAGGCTTGACATCATCCAGGGGTAAAAAAGCAGACTGTTTAATTAGAACCCCCTCATACCCTAACATTTTATTGTTTTCACCAGTGCAATGTGTACCATCTATAAAAAGCAGCAACATTAATCAAAAGATTTTGCTTTTGGAGGTGATGTGAAGGGTACTAGGGAATTTTGTTCACCATTGACAAAAATTCTGCACTTCTATTATTTGCATCAAAGTGAATAACTTCCTATTTTTCCCCATTATATTCAATATGCTGTGTTCCCACCTATTTATTGTCTGAGCTTTTGTGTATCTCCTTGAAGCCTTTTTACTCTCTACTTGGAACCCCAATTACTTGGTATCATCAACAAACTTGGAAATTTGACATTTGGTCTCCAACTTAATATAACAGCAAATTGCTGGGGCCCAAGCTCTAATTTCTGTGGCAGCTCAATAGTCACAACTTGTTAAGTTGAGAATGATACTTTTTAAAAAAAATTAACTCTGCTTTCTGTTCAGTAACTAATTATCAATCCATATTATTCACAATTCCTTGTGCACTGATTTATCAATCTCCTATGTGTGGCCTTCTGGAAATCCAAATGTACTACATGCAGTGGTTCCCCCTTATTTACTTCGAGTCATATCCTCAAAAATTTTTACTCAATCTTAATATGTTTTATTCAAGTTGTTCTTGTATTAGATCTCTTATCATAAATCCTAGGAATTTATATTTTTTCTCATTTTTTTCTTCAATTGTGAGTTGCACTCAAATCCACTGGAATATTTCAGAATATATAACACTTTGCAAGAAGAAAACAGGAGTATCTACCATCTTTGAATGTCAACAAAATAGAGTACAGAGGAGATTTACTAGAATGTTACCTGGGTTTCAGCACCTAAGTTGCAGAGAAAGGTTGAACAAGTTAGGTCTTTATTCTTTGGAGCGTAGAAGGTTGAGGGAGGACTTGATAGAGGTATTTAAAATTATGAAGGGGATAGATAGAGTTGACGTGGATAGGCTTTTTCCATTGAGAGTAGGGGAGATTCAAACAAGATGACATGAGTTGAGAATTAAGGAGCAAAAGTTTAGGGGTAACACGAGGGGGAACTTCTTTACTCAGAGAGTGGTAGCTGTGTGGAACGAGCTTCCAGTAGAAGTGGTAGCGGCAGGTTCGATTTTGTCATTTAAAAAAAAAATTGGATGGGTATGTGGACAGGAAAAGAGTGGAGGATTATGGGCTGAGAGCAGGTCGGTGGGACTATGTGAGAGTAAGCGTTCGGCATGGACTAGAAGGGCCGAGTTGGCCTGCTTCCATGTGTAATTGTTATATGGTTATATTGAAACAATTTCCATCAAAGCTCTGGAATGTCAATTATCAGGTTCTGTGAGTTTTCAGTTTTCAAGTTGGCCCGTTTTTCAAGTTGTTTTTCTAGCATGAATTTTTGTCTAATAGCTTCTTCACTTCATCATTTATTGCAACAATGAACTCAGCCATTCACTGCAAATTAGTCACACGTCAGCAGGTTTGGTTAAACCAGCTCAACTTTGATAAATATCCCTGATTTGTTGCCCAAGTTGCTCATGAGTTTAGAGTCACAATCTTGTTTCTTATGCTCTAGCTTCAATTTAAGCTCATTTAGCAATTGCCCCCAGATCAATTGTTTATATGTTTATATTGTGTTTAAATTACAGTCGGCCCTCCTTATCCACGGGGGATTGTTTCTGGGACCCCCACAGATACCAAAAAGCACAAATGCTCAAGTTCCTTATTTAACCTGTCTCAGTGCGGTGAACTTTAGGACCCGGTGGAGCTCAGGACCTGCTGCCCACAGTGTTTCTCTTCTGGGAAAACGATCATGATTGAAAATTGGAAATGATAAAGCAATCGGAAAGAGGTGAAACGCCATAGGTCATTGGAAAAGTGTTAGGCTACAGTCAGTCAACGATCGGAATAATTTTAAAGGATAAAGTGAGAATAATGGGACATGTGAAGGCCCTGCCCCGATGAAAGCTACAATTATTACTAAGCAACGCAGTGGTTTAATTATTGAAATACATATGTTTCCCAAGTGTTTTATATGCATAGAAAAGTAAAATATATACTATATACTAAGACAAACGTTTGACTAACCGACGCTAAATAATACTGGGTGTACCTGTTCCGACTTAGAGAACTTAGTATTTTTTTGGATTCCTGATCTGAGGTAACCTATGCACATCCTCCCGTATTCTTTAGATTAGTGGTCGCCAACCTGTTGATTGCGATCGACTGGTCGATCTTTGAGACTTTTTCAGTAGATCCCAAAAAAAAAGAAAAATAAATACACAAATACTGTTGAGAGATTGTTTCCAGGTTGCGGGATTTTAGTTAAGTTCTTTCTGCCCAGTGCGCATGCGTGTAGCTCCCCCGCCACGTGCTTGTCCCCAACCACTGGGCCACAAGGAAACAATATGAGTCAGCTGCACCTTTCTTCATTCCCTGTCACACCCACTGTTGAAATTGAACGCATGCGAGGTCATTACCTAAGCGCATCAGGGATCAATGGTTGGCCTCAGGTAACCGGCTGTTTCATGCGGCCGGCGAGAAGTGCAGTTGCTACCAGCCTGGAGTGTGGACAGATGGGTGCCGTCTCTGAACCTGTTTAGCACACCGAATGTTCGTGGGGAACCTGGTGCTAAAATATTTGCAGACGACCTAATTCGGGCTCAGGGTTCCATAAGTAGCAGAGCAGCTATTTGTCGGCCGATAGATCCTCGCTCCGGATTGCGACCGCCGCGGCCCCGGTACGGGAACAGACGCACCTGGCCAAGGCAGTGGGTGGGCGGGGGTTGGAGTTCGGGCCCGGAGGCTGTCCAGTGAGGCAATGAAGCCCTCAAAACTGCTTCGGTACCCTGAGTCCAAGCACCCTACATTTAAATACAAACCTGCTGAGTATTTTTCTAGGCAGAAAAAACATGAGCAAGCGGGAGAGCAGCTGGGAGAGCAGCTAAGTGCAGAGAGCCACGAAAACTAAATTGCGGAATAGACTGGAGATAAGGAACCTGCTTCGAGTATCGCTGTATTCCAGTCGTGTTTAACACCCCCCCCTCCCCCTGTCGGCCGGTCCGCAAGAATATTGTCAATATTAAACCGGTCCGCGGTACAAAAAAAGGATGGTAACCCCTGGTGTTCATACATTATTTCTACTTCTGGGTTGCGGGGTTTAACTTCTGGTCTTTTCTGCCCCGGTGCGCATATGTGTAACTAATTGATTTGGAGTCGATCTTGCCTTTCACTGAGGGCAAGGTAGTGGAACTTGGTCTTCTAAAGGTTGGTGACCACTACTTTAGATCCTCTGCAGATTACTTACAATACCTAATACAATGTAAATGTTATGTAAATAGTTGTTATGCTGTATTGATTACGGAATAATGACAAGAAAAAAAAGTCTGTACATGCTCAAACTGAGTGCTGGAGAGAGAACTTCTGGGTTTTCCCGATCTGCGGTTGGTTGAATCCACGCATGCAGAACCCGCGGAGAAGGAGTGCCGACTGTACATGACTCAAGTCCAGCAATGATTTTGAGTTAAGAATGGCGATGCACAAAAGGAAACACGATTTTTGTTTAGCTTTGTCTTTTTACGACATCTTACAGGAAAACTAGTGTAAGAGCAAAGAGGCTTTACTGAAATGTTAGGGTCTTGGTGAGTGCACATATTTTGTCTGCTTAACCACCAAAGGAAAAAACATTTGGTAGGACTGCAGTACAAGATTGACTTCTGGACTTGCCTCTCCCTAATATTATATAATTCTGAATCTGCTATTTAGCTCGTACAATAAAACTGAAAGTGAAAACCCTCTGCAAGTCAGACATTAACTCCGGAGAAAGTAAAGTTGGTAAACAATTTTGACCTCTCATCCAAAATAGTTTTGGAACTGCAAAAATTATCTATCATTTATTCCCTAGGGAGACTCCCTGAATCACTGAGTATTTCTGGGATTAGTTGAGAGCAATGGGTTGAATAGAAAGCTGTACGAGAAAATATCAGGTAGACACAGCCATTTACCCCTTAGAAGTAGCTCATTGGAATGTAAATAAATTAGGGCTTTTGACTAGTTGGCTGCTAGAAGAATATTCCTGCTCCCATGAGCTAGGCATTCTTGTTCATATTTGCTATGTGCTTATTAACAAAGCAGAGTTAAAGGAGGAACAGAAAGCCAAATGGTTAAAAGGTTAAACATTGGGAGGGACAAATTTCGAAAAATAGGTTAGGAAAACGTTATAAAGAAAACATTAGAATTAAAGTTTCGGTCTATGCCTTTGACATCAATGTTCTAAAATGTCAGCTCAATGCTTCCTTCTCCTGAGATGCTGCCTGACTTGCTATGCTTACAGTACTTTCCATGGTATTCTAAAGTAAGAGAGGCCATAAAGTAATAGAAAAGACTAAAATTAGGTATATGGTGAAGGATATAATCCGTGGAAGAATTCTGTAGGAAAAAATATTTCACCCTGTGGCTTTCTAAAGCCATAATCAATATTCCAACAAAGACCAAATCTGATCATAGTCCCCTTTTGCACTGAGAATGTCAAAACCCATATGAGAAGCTCTAGGCCGCAAGGGTTCCCAATCTTTTATGCCGTGGCCTAATATCATTAAGCAAAGGGTCCGTGGACGCCAGGTTGGGAGCCCTGCTCTAGGGAAATAATTTTTTCTTCCCTAACTGGGTTCAAACTTGAAATAAAATATGAATTGTTTTCCATGGTTTTAGAAATGTGTATATACATAATTGCAATGGGGAATTATGATCATATTTGATCTTGGTGTGGCTTTTGAGAGCCACAGGGTGAATTTCTTTCCCCTACAAAATTGTGTTTATTTTATTATGGCCTCACTTACTTCAAAATATAATGGAAAATGCTGAAAACCTACCATACACCTGTATAAATTTGCTAGAGCCTTTGGTGACGTACTAAATCTCCTCAAACTCCACATAGAGTGTCACTGCCGGTGTGCCTTCATGATTGCATATATATGTTGGATGCAGGATAGATTTTCTGAGATGTTGACACCCAGGAACTTGAAGCTGCTCACCTTTTCCACTGCTGACCCCTCAATGGGGACTGGACCTCTCAATAATTGAAGTGTTCACTTGCCTATAACAACTGATGAGACCTGAAACCAGGAGGAAGAATAAAACCAGAACATGAAGTAAAACCCTGCAACTACAAAAGACTCAAAACAGTACATCCCAAAATGTGTCTGTTTATTTACTCAAGAACCTTCCAGATGTTGATAGGAACAATGACCAATCAGTGAGTCGGCCTGGGATTGGTTGTCAGCTGACCATTAGGTGTTGATTGCTTTGGCTCACTGTAACAATAATCACCTTCAATCTGTATTCTTTGCTGACCAACATTTCTGCATATCTTGATCTCCCACATTGATTTGCGAGCTTATATATATATATATATATATATATATATATAAAAAATTCTAACCTGTGTCTCAAACATGAGAAAATCTGATGAAACTGGAAATCCAAAGCAACACGCTCAAAATACTGGAGAAAGTCAGCAGACCAGGCAGGATCTACTGGGGGGGGGGGGGGGGGGGAGTAAACAGTTGACATTTTGGGCTGAGACCCTTCTTCAGGTTCTGAAGCATCTCCATATCTCCACGTAAATGTTCAGGGGGAGGGAGGGAGGGAGGGAGAGAGAGAATATATGTATTTAATGGAAAACATTAGTGTAAAGACTGCATACCCAACCCCACCACCAAATTGAAAGTACCGTAGATTCCGGATTTTAAGCCGCTACTTTTTTCCCACATTTTGAACAGCTTTGAACTTTGCGGCCTTTAATCCAGAGCGGCTAATACATGATTTTTTTCATGCCGCCTCGTAAACATTTTGCCTCATAACAGTAGACCAATAAAATTGATGAGTAGTTCACAGAGGTCCAATGAAATTGTACGATAAATCAAGCGCACTTTCACAATTAAATTATTGTAAATCAGTCATTTGTACTCACCCTCATCAACATGGAAAACACTCGAAGCATTGTGCTGCCTTATGGCAGTTACTTAGTTTATAATATTTTCGCTTAGTAATTCATTTTCTAGTTAAAGTTAGAAGAGTTTTAACTATATTTGTTTTCTGTACTACATCGCGGGATGCTATGACGTCACACCCGGTTTCGCGGTGTCTTGTGGGAAAAATGCCGTTTGCGATAAACGGAAAGGTGGGAGGGAGCACATTACGCGAGCGGCTTTGGATCTGAGCGAACGCTGCTTTTAAGTTAAAGGCGATCAATAACTTTTCCTGGTAGGCTGCAGTATATATATTTTTTACCAGTCGTTAGGAGATATTGGAATGTTGTTCAGTAAAGAAGTATACGTAACGTATATTTAAAAGTAGCCGCGTTACGGACACGGTTCGAAAAAAAGCATTTGCAATATGTATTTGTTTTTGTTACCATATGGATTTAATTAAAAGTTAAAAAATCCTCACGTGTAATATCTTTCTGTGTAAATATCTCATATTACAACGTGGGACACCTGCGGCCGAAAATCCGGTGCGGCCTAAAATCCGGTACGGCCTTTACAATTAAAAAATTGATTTTATTTCTAAAATTAGAGCCAGCGGCTTTTAATCAGGTGCACTCTGTAGTCCGGAATCTACGGTACGTGTAATTTCATGTAATTGAAAGTCAATTGATGAAACTAGAAACCTTCCAACATGTGTAGATCCAAAACTAACCAAGAATCAATTCTAATGTTAGAATGTTGTAATGCTTCATAAAATATTTTCAATTTGCTCAAAATAGATCTTTTACACCATGCACTTTAATTAAAAACCTGTAATTCTATTATATTTGCTGTTTAGGCAGGAAAGCTCATCTTACCCTGTTTTCATTACAGATGTGGTGTCTCTAGCACTTGATGTTCTGCACAAGGTTCCTGGTCTGTCTTAATCAGTTTTGTTGTGACTGCTTCAATCTATCTGCTGACTTTGTCTTCTACCTGGTGTTTTGAATTCAGTTTTGTTCTCTGGAGACGAGGAAATAAATACACCATCTGCTGCATTTAGTATAGCCTTAAAGTGAATTCTACTAACAGGTGCATTGCATCTCACTGATGTGAAAGGGAAAGTTTAGAATAGTTTGACTGTACTTAACCAAAAAGTATTGATATCAGAATCCCAATTTTCTGTCACATTTGCGTGTATGATTTGGAGAGTCATGTGCAAATCACACTTTACAGAAGATAAATTTGACTTCATTTATCAGGTTTTACAGGTTTCTCAAAGAACTATTGTTTCCTCTTATGAATATGAGTTTTATTATTCATTACAAAGCATCAAGAGTTACTGTATTCAAACAGAGATCAATCTGATTGGGGCTGACTGCCTGCATTCGTTTTTCACATTCCCCATACCCTCAGACTTGCTTGCCCTGGACCTAACAGGATGGTTTGATAGCCAAAGTGGTCTTGGAGTGTTACATTGGAGGGCCTTATTCATGTAATCAGATGGGCTAACCAAGCTCTACTTGTAGAACCCCAGGAAACATTTTGACAGATGGCAAGGTCGTGCCTTCAGCTTTGCTATTTGTGAAAGCTGCCAAGGTTTTTTGATGCTTCTGAATGTCTAACAATTAAACATTTAAGAGTTATTAAAATGAAATAAGCAAGTAAAAGCTTGCATAAGTTATTTTTTAAATCAATGAATACACTTAAATAATTAAAATCAGTAAGCACCACATAATTAATAGAAATGTATTTTTGCAGTAATAGTTTTTCCTTAAGCCCTATGGTCTCCAGTGAAATGAATCTTTTGCCGGGATGAAATTGACATAAGTGCTAGAGAATCTCAGCAAACTCCTGCTCCTCTACTGGCCTCACTGCAGAGGCCAGCAGTAGAGAAGAACTTGGAAATTTCCAGAGCTGTAAAATCACAACTTACACATTTGTGAAGATGTCCTGAAGTTGATGGTATTTATATGGTTGGATCCCAGGCTTTTAAAACAAATTATGAATCGTTTAGTTCAGCTTTCTTCAGTCTCCTCAAAGTAAAGTGAGCTTTCCTGATTCCTGACCCAATCAGGAAAGCTCATCAATGCCTCTACTTTCTGGGGAGGCGGAAGAGAGCTGTACTATATGCCTATACTTGTATCCTTCTACAGATGCGCAATAAAGAGCATCCTAACATGCTGCATCACTGCATGGAATGGAAACTGCACTGCAGTGGACAGGAAGGCACTACTAAACTGTGTAATAAAACTGTCCAACCCATCACTGTAACCTGTCTACCCACCATCAAGGACGTATATACAGAATGGTGTCAGAACAAGGTCAGTAAGATCTAACATCATGCAGGAGCCTCACCCTCACTGCTCATGGACTGTTTGTTCTACTTCCATCAGAGGGGATGCTACATAGCATCCAAGGCAGGAGCACTAGGCTCAAAAGCAATTACTTTCCCCAAGCAGGGCTAACCCACACCTCCACATTCCTCCTCTCCTTTCCCTGCCCCTGCTCGCCACCCCCCCCCCCCACAATACTACTTTATCGTGTCCTGTCAGTCACCTTGTGTACTAGGCACTCCTTTGCCTAGCTTCTCCTTATGGACATACATACAATCAATATGTATGTAAGGTATCTTATGTACTTATATTTATTGTGTTTTGTGTTGAATTGGGTCTGGAGTAACAATTATTTTGTTCACCTTTACACTTGTGTATTGGAAATGACATCAAGCAATCTTGAATGATGTGAGTAATTCTACTGGACCTGACACACAAACTCTAAAACATTTAATTATAGTTTTTGATATAAGCAATCAATATTTAGGAAGATGGTAGAGCATAAAAATGAAGCTCATTTGTTAAGATGTGAATATCCAGCATTTATTTCTGTATGTAGCAAGGTGATATATCTTATAATCTTGTCAGCAGGTATTCTATATCCCAGCTTGTTACTGAACAAGTAATTCACTTGATTTCCATCGAGACTTGAGCAATGTATCTTTTCAAAAGTCTGCTAATGCTGTAGTGTGGAGCTGTAGAAAGTTGTAAGCTCTGCCATCATCATGGCCACTAGCCTCCCTAGCATCTAAGATATACCCTCTTATTGCTAACATTAAGGAGGAGGTACTGAAACCTGAAGCTGGAATATTCAAAGTTTTCAGAACAGCTTCTTTCTCTCTGCCAATAGATTTCTGAATGGACAATGTATCCATAAGCACTACCTTAATATTTTTCCTCTCTTTTTGCACTATTTATTTAATTTAATTTTTTATATATATTTGCTGTAATTTATAGTTTTTATTATAATGTATTGCAATGTATTACTGTCGCAAAACAAAAAAGATTCACGACGTATGCCAGTGATATTAAACCTGATTCTGATTCTCCACATTTGAGGGGTGAAAAGAAGTCTGAAATCGGAAATTAATATTCAATACTTAAAAGTCTTTGCCAAACATTTTAGATTACCTCCCTTTGATCCCAGGCAATTAGCCTTGTGATAAATTATGTGTAAAACAGACATGCTGGCAATTTGTGATGGGGAAAATTGTATATTGTTGAGTCTGCCAAGAAATTTTTACAATCGACTGACAAAATTCTTCCCAACCAATTTTCATTATTCCCATGTAAACACGAGGAAATCTGCAGATGCTGGAAATTCAGGCAACACACACAAAATGCTGGTGGAACACAGCAGGCCAGGCAGCATCTATAGGAGAAGCCCTGTCGAAGTTTCGGGCCGAGACTAACGTTAGTCCTGACGAAGGGTCTCGGCCTGAAATGTCAGCAGTGCTTCTCCTATAGATGCTGCCTGGCCTGCTGTGTTCCACCAGCATTTTGTGTGTGATGCTCATTATTCCAGTGATTCATTTGACCACTGTGATGGAAGTTTATCCAGCATCATGTTTTATGTGTTTTTTAAACACAGAGCAAGTAATTAAATGTTTTTTAGTCCAGTATGGTTGAAGTTGTCTTTATTATATACAGTAGAACTCTGAAAATCTGGCATGCTGTGAGGCAAAACACAATTCAGTTTTTGTTTTCCATAGTGTAATAAGTATTGCAGTGAACCCTGTGAGTTTAAATGGAGTGTTAATTGTGCAGGTACTCCAGATCCTGGCGTCTGCCATAAACTTATCTATGTTCCTGCTCTAACTCTGGCTCCAGTCATACAAGTGGTCAGCAGTCTTGAACTCTGAACCTCAGCCCTGGCCACAAACCCCACTTCAGGACATTCTGGACAATTACCCTGCATTCCATTTGAATAAGTGAACCAGATGCTGGATCATGAGGATTTCCACAATATTAGTTGAAGATTTATTGGAGTTGTACTCAACTTTACAGTTTCAAGAGATATCTTCGAAAAGAATGCTAGTACATTGCAGGGTGATATGACCTCATTTATGTAGGCTAGCAACCAGCTTGTGTCTCAGTGCAGAACAGGCTATGTATTAGAAGAAAAACACAAGTTATTGTTGTAGCACTTTGACGTAAATCTGAAATGAAAATGAGTTGGAAATTTTAAAAAAACCACAACTGGAGATGCTGTCTATCTGAAATAATAAAAATGTGGAAATACTCAGCAGGTCACCCACTATTGAGAGAGAAAATGAGTTAGCTTCTCAGACTGAAGACCTTTCATCAGAACTAGTAAAGAGAGATAAAAATGAGATGAGATGCCAGAATTCAAAAGAGAATAACCATCAATTTGCAAAATGGCTTCATTCTTTTAGCAATAGGCTGGGATGGCAAGAAACATTAAAGCGTAAGCATCACCATTTGGCAAAATTTTGTGTGGCCACTGGTGACAGAATTTTTAGCCAGAGGCCACCGTCCAGAAAATATTTTTGTTTAGAATATGTCATCTTTTATAGAAAGAGGTCCATTTGATCCTTTGAGTCTATGTTGGCTCTTAAGAGAGTTCTCATCTGTCCCATTCCCCCACTTGATATAACCTAATCTGTCACATATTAACTCTTCCCTCATTCCCTTGCACGTCTGTACTAGGAGCAATTTACATGAGCTAATTAACCTAGAAACCGGTCTTTGGGATGCGGGTGGGGGTAGAGTACAGAATATAGAGAGGAAACCCATGTGGTTACCGGGAGAACATGCATTCACTGAACAGGCAGCATGGAAACCTAATTGTTGCACCAACGTGTCATATCTGCTGGTCATTGTGAATGGTCTGTCACTATTCCTTTGCTTTACATTTCTAGTTTACCTGGATTTCTCAGCACTGTTGATGATCCAAGATTGGTTGATTTTGTTACTTTGAGATCTATGAATTTGAGAAACTCTGCGAGGACAAATTTCAATTATATGAACATTGCTTGAAACATTTGCACGTATGTAGTTGTTCTGTTACTTCGGGCAGCTTCATCTTTGGAAAAATTCAGATTCCGTGGGCCTATTTTATGTTGAAACTAAACAGTACAAAATAAATTAAGATAAAGGGAAATCTCAACAAATTAGGTACCACATTAATAGGAATATACAACAGTTATCATTTTTGATATTTGGCTGTTGAACTGGTTAATAGTAGGTATGTTGAACACATTTTCCAGGGATAGGAGAGGATTGGTAGCAAGATGGAATCCAGGGTGAATAATTGATTAAAGGGTTGATAATACAAGGAATTATTTGCTATGAGCTGGAACAGAAAAAATAAGCCAGTTGTTGAATGTACAAGGGAAATCAGACCCAAGGTCAGTATCAGAATTGTAATGTAAGATTCTTTTTAATGGTACAATTTGTATTGTGATTTTGGGTAGAAATTCATACTCAAGTGCACATGCTGAAAAGCAGTAACAGAGCAGCTGCATGTTGAATTCTTCAGTTTCATTTTGTAGATCAATGAAATCAAAGTCTACCTCATTGGCTGCCCACATACAATTCTTGAAGAATTCAGTGTTGTTTCAAAAATGTAATTGGATAAATACCTGACTTGGGGGGGGTTATGGTGCAAGAGTAGGACAAAGGGACTAATTAGATAGCTCTTTCAAAGATCTGGCACCTGCATGTTGAACCAAATGGTTGCCTTCTGTGCTGCACAGTTTGGTGAAAATGAACATAAGGCGATGCTAATACTGGCAACAGAGATCCAGAAACAGTCTTTGCTTTTGGACGCATTGTGAAGAATTATGCTTTTAAAAATAAAAATAGACCAAAGATTTTACTTTGCCACGTGCATTGGAGCATTTTTTTGTGCATTGGTTTGGATTTACAACAATACATTGAAAGTAAAGACAGATATTCTTTCAGCATATTTTACAGTTGGCAGAAATTTAAAATATTTACAGTTATCACCAAAGGTAAATGTATTACCCATTATCTTTGGTGACAGCCATTTGCATTACCACAGAGATTTGACTAAAGAGTAGTGCAAAGTTGGAATAAATATTGGATGGGAACTCTTGACATCAAGACCAAATGATGTAAATAAAAATTATTTCATTTTCAGCATTGAATTTTTTATTTAAGGTTGTAATTATTGTTTTGCCTTTCTGACATATTCTCTATAATGGACTTTAAAGTTCACCAACTTAATCATATTGTTATATTATCCTCCTAGTTGGAATTGAATTTCTAAAAATTACCAACACTAAAATTATCATCATGCAATGAAGATGATGAAAGCTATTAAGCAGTACTCACTTTTCAAATGGAAATGCAACTATGGAGCATGGAGATGAATTGTGTATTTTTGTGTCCTTGCAACTTTGTTGTACTTAACAGCCTTTCCCCAACCTTCTGTTTGAATTAAATACTTTGCACTCCTTGAGATAATCTGCTTTGGAGTCACCATGTTGTTCATTAAGAATTGTGTTATACTGTTTTGCTCTGTACTATGCTCTGTGATTTAGTGTCAACTATTTTAATGTGTTATACTAATTGGCATTTAAAAAAATAAGAGGGTTTCTATTAAATGCAGCAAATCAAATCGAAATGATAACTAATCATGGCACTTTCTCTCTGTCATCACTAAACAATTATTTTTCCGCACTGCATAGCACTAGGATTTTTAAAAATCCTTTCATTGGACTATTATTACTGCAACACATTCACCAAAACATGCTCAATAGTTTTCTGTTTGGGTTCAGCCTTATTTTTAACTGGCACAAAATGGAACAGGAATATTGAGATCACATGAAGTATGCATAATCCTGAAGGGTTTCTGTACAAACTCAACATAAATCGTGGACTTGGAACAGTAAAGCACAGGAGCATGGTCTGTTGCCCAAGATGTGCTGAACAATCAAGCTAATGACACCTAATTAAACAAATCCCTTCTGTTTGCACAATGTACATATTCCTAATCTCTGCATATTCACATGCCCATCTAAGAGCCCCTCGAATCCATCTCTCATATCAGTCTGTGCCACCACCTCTGACAACATTCCAGACCCCAACCCCTCTTTGTGTTTTTACAAACAAAATGCTCCACACATCTCCTTTGAACGTATCGCTCTCACCTTAAGTGAATGCCTTTTAGTATTAGGCATTCAGACCCTGAGAAAAAGATGCCAGCTTTCTACCCTACTCTTGTAATCCTATAAACTTCATAGAAACATAGAAAACCTACAGCACAATACAGGCCCTTCGGCCCACAAAGTTGTGCCGAACATGTCCCTACCTTAGATATTACTGGGGTTACCCATAGCCCTCTATTTTTCTAAGCTCCATGTACCTATCCAAAAGTCTCATAAAAGACCCTATCGTATCCACCTCCACCACCGTTGCCGGCAGCCCATCCCACACACTCACCACTCTTTTTTTACACAAACTACTACTTACCCCTGACATCTCCTCTGTACCTACTCCCCAACACCTTAAACCTGTGCCCTCGTGGCAGCCATTTCAGCCTGAGGGAAAAAGCCTCTGACTATCCACATGATCAATGCCCCTCATCATCTTATACACCTCCCATCCTCTGTTGCTCCAAGGAGAAAAAGCTGAGTTCACTCAACCTGTTTTCATAAGGTATGCTCCCCAATCCAGGCAACATCCTTGTAAGTCTCCTCTGCACCCTTTCTATGGCTTCTCCATCCTTTCTGCAGTCAGGCGACCAGAACTGAGCACAGTACTCCAAGTGGGGTCTGACCAGGGTCCTATATAGCTCTCGGCTCCTAAATTCAATTCCACAATTGATGAAGGCCAATACACCATATGCCGCCTTAACCAACCTTTGAGCATCCTGTGGACTCGGACCCCAAGATCCTTCTGATCCTACACACCACCGCCAAGAGTCTTACCATTAATACTCTATTCTGCCATCATACTTGACCTACCAAAATGAACCATTTCACACTTATCTGGGTTGAACTCCATCTGCCAGTTCTCAGCCCAGTTTTACATCCTATCAATGTCCCGCTGTAACCTCTGACAGCCCTCCACACTATTCACAACACTTCCAACCTTTGTGTCATCAGCAAACTTACTAACCCATTCCTCCACTTCCTCATCCAGGTCATTTATAAAAATCACGAAGAGTAGGGGTCCCAGAACAGATCCCTGAGCCACTCCACTGGTAACCAACCTCTGTGCAGAATATAACCCGTCTACAACCACTCTTTGTCTTCTGTGGGAAGCCAATTCTGGATCCACAAAGCAGGTCTTGGTCAGGTCTCCCTTCAGTGTTTGCCACTGTAGAGAAAATAACCCAAGTTTTTCTAACCTCTCCTTGTCACACATGATTCTAATATCAGTATCCTGGTAAACTTCTGCTCCCTCTCCAAAGTCTGTACATCCTTCCTACAAAGGGGGCAACAAAAATGGAAAGCAGTGTTCTGGATGTGTCTTAATCATGATTTTATAAAACTGCATGCAACATAACTTCCTGACACTTGAACTTAATGCTTCAACTAAAAAAACAAGCATGCTATGTGCTTCATTACCACCTTGTCAACTCTCAGGGAGTGTTTGACTTGGACACTGTGATTCCTCAGTACATCAATGTTGTTAAAGGTCCTGCCATTATCTCTGTACTTTACCTTTGCATTTGATCTCTAGAAGTGCAACACCTCACACTAGCCTTTTCCTTGCCTGTAGCTGCAGCTGAAATCTACAGATGTACTAACCTACCTCATAGGAGAGTATTCCTAAATGCCTTCCTGGAAGAAGAGTATTTCTTTGTGTATTATCCACCTGTCTTCTGCCAGACACCACTGCTTTATGATAGCCCCATGGCTTTCCTTAACATCTGCAGACTTGGAATGCAAGTGTTCATCCTGATGGACTGGCTAGTAAGATTCCCAGTTTTTTCAATGATAACCAGAGCTTGTTAATTGCCATTTCTTTTAATGTAGATTCCCAATCTATCGTAGCTGATTTATGCCTTTATCTATCATTTGCTTAATTGAGATTTTGCATGTTGGATTCAGATTAAACTAAATCACTTTCAGCTTTAAATAATTCTATTGCATTATGGTCACTATTCCTTCAAAGCCCCTTAATCATCAATCCATCAGTTAACCCTTTCTATAACAACCATTTTCCTGGTTGGTTCCTCAAAATTTTGATCTTAAAAACGTCATGTTCTAATCATTACACAAATTTGGTTGTCAGGTGGTCCTTCATTATTATTGTATTACCCTTGTCATGTTTTCTGATTTATTCTAAGCCCTGCATTACCACTACTGCCTGACTCCTACAATGTTTTCTGGATGACTTTAAAAACCTGCTCAGTTGATCTCTGGAACCCAAAACTGACCAGCTCTTTTCTCAGTGATTTCCACCAAGCAAAGGCCCTGCTTTTAAGCTGTATGTGATCCAAATAATGTAAACACGATGGCTTTTAACAGTATCAACCCAGTGATTTGCAATGGTGTACCTTGCTTGAAAAACATAGCAAATCACAATTAAAACCAAGAAACGCAATCACTGTGCTTCCCAAGTTCTTACTCTATTTTACCTAATCATCAAGGTGAATCCATTACCCATTCTCACTGCAGCTTTTCATTGCAATTCCTAAACCAGGGGTCACCAACCTTTTTTGCACCACGGACCGGTTTAATATTGACAATATTCTTGCGGGGGGGGGGGTGTTAATCACGACTGGAATATAGGTGATAAGTCAACTACAAGTCACTTGTAAGTGGCTAATACACTCAGTTTTGTTGCTAAAGAGGGTTTATCTAACGAATTTAATATTAAACACAGCGCATATTTTCTTCGCATGATTATAGTGATAAGTCAATTGCATATAACATTTTAAGTAACCTTTGGATATTAAACACACAGTGCATATTTTCCTCATATGAACATATAAAATCCATTTCAACCCACCAATATCGCTGAATCAGTGGGAGCCCTGGGCTTGTTTCCCTGCAACAAGACGGTCCTATCGAGGGGTGATGTGAGAAAGTGATACTCGAAGGGGGTTCATTATGTCCAATCTATTCTGCAATTTAGTTTTCGTTGCATTCATTGCAGAAAACCCCGCTTCGCAGAGATATTATGTTGGAAATGGAAGCAATGTTTTCAGTGCTTTCGTGGCTATCTCAGGATATTCAGCCTTGACTTTGATCCAGAATGCCAGCAGAGATGTTATGTCAAACATACTTTTCAGCCCACTGTCATTTGCAAGCTCGAGGAGTTGATTTTCTTCCCGTGCTGACATGGATGATTCACCGGGGACATTCACAAATGAGTCACGGACCCATTCCTTTGCACGTCTTGAGTCGTTTGTGGTTGGGAAGTAACGCTTGAATTCTGTCAACAGCGAAGATAGGTGATAGCACACCAGTTGTGAGAAGGACAGTGCAGCCTCAGTCTCTCCCATTATCCCAGCTAATGTTGGGAACATGTCAAATATGCCCCCGTCCACTTACCGTCCCCACAGTTCTAGTTTGGCTTTGAAAGCAGATACTTTATTTGCCAACTTGAAGACAGTTGTCATTCTCCCCTGAAGTGACAAATTGAGTTAATTAAGAAGGTTGAAGATGTCACACAGATAAGCAAGTTTTGCTATTCTCTTCTCGTCACTGAAGTGTGCTGCTAGTGGTAACTTTTTTCCTGAAAGAAATCTCTGTAGCGGCTCTCAAAAACCCTGGCCAGGGCTCTCCCCCTTGATGGCCACCTGACTTCAGTGTGAAAGAGAAGGTGTTTGTGCTCTGCATCCATTTCCTCGCAAAGTTGCTCAAACAGACGTGAGTTAAGGCTTTTGCTTTGATGTGATTGATAACTTCATCAATGTCACTCAATACGCTGTTAAGATCAGGTGACATTTTTTGGCTAGCTAGCATTTTCCCGTGTATGACACTGTCAACCTCTTTGATTTGGGTAGTGAAACCAGACAGCCATCCAGTCATAGATGCACCCCCGTCTGCATATTCCAACACAGAATGACCAGTCCAGTTTGCCTGACATGGAGTCATTTAAGACTTGAATAGTTCTGCCCCAGTTGTGTTAGTTGACAGCGGCAGTGCACACAACATATCCTTGTGTGCATCGTCTTGAAATATATATCACACATGAACCAGCAGTATTGCCTTGTTGTCGACATCGGTAGACTCGTCGACCTGGATAGCCTACCATGGTGACTCGGTAAGCCGTTCCAACAACTGTGTTTCGATGTCCGCCGCTATGTCGTCGATTCTCCTTGAAACTGTGGGTAGCTGAAAGAGAAACCTGTGCCATCTTGTTAGCTGCAGCTTCTCCCAACAGTCAACAGCACATGTCCTTGGCAGCAGGCAGAATCAATTCTTCACCAACAGTGAAAGGCTTCTTAGTCTTAGCAATACGGCTAGCCACTAAGTACGACGCTCCCAGAGCAGCAGCATTTGTGGAGATGGTGGCTCTCAGCACTTGCTTCTGTCCCGCTTGCTCACTTTTTTTCCACTCCAAAAACTCGTCTTTAAGTGCAGGGTGCTTGGACTCAAGGTACTGAAGCAGTTTTGAGGGCTTCATCACCTCATTAGACAGCTTGTCTCCACATATCACACACAAGGGGCTTGGAGCATACGAGTCACCGGTCGCATTAAAGCCATATTTTATGTACAACTCATCGTATTTTCTGTTGAAGGAAGCTTTCTTTTTTGCATTCTCAACCTCGGCTATCTCGGCGTTATCATCATCATTAGGCCTTTTATGTCCCCTACCACCTCTTCCAAAGAAACTCTCAAGCAACATTTGTTTTTTTACTCATCAAGTAGTTGTAAGTTAATGACCGACTGATGACCTCGCGTGCATTCAAGTTCAACAGTGGGCGTGACAGGGAATGAGGAAAGGTGCAGCTGACTTGTATCGTTTCATACCGCTAAATCATATCGTTTCCTTGCGGCCTGGTAGCACATGCTTTGCGGCCCGGTGGTTGGGGACACCACCCTAAACCGATACCTTTGAAAACGGGCCTTTAGGTAAGGCGGAATTTTAAGATACAGCAGTCAAACTTCCCTTTGAGAAAGAAAATGAGCCAACTTCCTATCTTACTGTCTTAAGACTTGTCACTCTGTAGTTCTCAGAAGTATATTTGTTTGCTGAAACATTGAATGGAGGAACCTTGTGCTCCTTCCCAAGCAATGCAATAAAGAGTAGATGCTAAATCCTTTCTTTCCCATCTAGTCTGTTCCTTTTTGTTTCTCGCTAACCCCTCTCCCTCACAATTTTTGAGATTGATAAAAAACCTCTTTCTTATTTATCTTCCTTTTCCCTTTCTAGATTTACCCTGAATCTCTCATCCTCCTTATTCTCATTCACTCCTTGTGTTGTTTTCCTTCCATTTGTACCTGAATTTCTTTTCCCCCTTGTGTTCTCTGATTTGATTGTTATAGGAACATAACAAAGTAGGAGCTGGAGTGAGCCATTCATTTTCTCAAACTTGCTCCACTATTTGATAAGAATGTGCCTGCTGTGGTTGCAGCCTTAATTTGCATTCTTATTTAACTTTCATACATTATCAAGTATTTATCTATCTCTGCCTTTACGTACCCAAAGATTTAGCTCCCACTGACCTTTGGAACTCTCTTCCAAAGACTTGTGAAACTCTTCCTGCTTATATTAAATAGGTGAGCTCCTACCTTTTAAATTCTGGCACTGAATTCTAGATTCTTCTATAAGAGGAACCACCCTCTCCACACACACCATTGTGCAACATTCCCAGTGATATACTTGGTCATTGCATCATGCCAACCCCAGAAACTGATCTTTTTATGCCTACTCCCTGTTTCCTGTTCATCAGCCAGTTTTCTATCCATGGTGTAACCTGTTGCTTCCTACATGAGAGCTTTTATTTTTCACAACAATATTTGAAGAAATAAATTTATACTCTAGAAAGAAGCATGGCCTGAAATTGAAAAGATCTTTCTTTGAAGCACAAGGTATAGTTTACACAAGAAATCAATTGCTTTCTGCTGTACTTATAATTAATGGTTGATCTATTTGCTCAATTAAATTTTCATAATTTACGATTTAATTTTTCTCAGCATTGAAGATTGCTTATTTTTTTAAAGAATTCAAATCCATCTTTCTTGACACAGTGGATTATGTATGTAAAAATGGTATCAAATGGGCTTTGCCACGCACTTATTTATGTGCCTTAATGAATATTTTAAATTCACTTTTAACATGGAAGCTCACATATGATGCTAACAAAGATATAAATGCAAACTTGTGTTCAAATTTTGTTTTGAATGCATCTTGAAATAACAGACATTGATTTCAATAGGTGCCCTTACACTATTCTGGTAGAGAATTTCAGTTCCTTAGAATGTCTACAAAACTGCAGTGTTATCGTCACCTGTATAAAATTAAATTGCTTCAGAATCCACGTTACATCTACCTTTACACCAAATTCACCATTCTCTAACCTATCAGTTTTTTTAACCATCCGCATGTCAAACTGGTTTAAACCGTTGCTATTTACTGAAGTAACCATCTTTTATATTGATGGATAATAAAATCAAATCTTAGTAGTGACAGCAGCATCAAAAGTCATATAGTAGAATAGATAATCAAAGACTTCTCTCTTTTGCAGGACATGTGATTTGTATTCACACAGTCACCCAGATGCTGTATCTTAGATATCAATAGGCAAGATGCTACCACTGACATTCAATTGTTTTCCTCTCTGAAGTAATTAGTTCAATAGTTCCATTTAATATCAGAGAAATGGGTGCAATATACTTTCTGAAATAGTTTTTCTCCATAGACATCCTCAAAATCAAAAGAGTGCCCCAAAGAATGAGTGAGTTAAAATGTTAGAACCCCAAGTCTCCCCGCTCTCCCCTCCCATTCACAAGCAGCAGCAAACCAACCCTCCTCCACCCACTTCCACAAAAAAGCGTCAGCATCCTTCATCCACCAAGCAAGCAATAGCAAAGACCCCAATAAAGACCATGATCTGCAGTACAACACAAACTAATTGTTTACCCGATAATTTGACATGCCACAGGCTCTGTCTCTCCCCAATAAAGGGAAAAAGAAGATAGAACTTTCACAGCAAGTTGGGAGACGTAACAGCTTACTGATTTACAGTTTAAAAGTTTGTCGTGTCACTTTTATTCCCCTGAGTGCTGTGACCCAAGAATCAGCAACAATCTCACCCACCTATGGAGAGAGAGAGAGAGAGCACAGTTCGCTGAGTATATAGAGCTTCTGACAGCTGATCCGCTGTTTCCGATGTTCTGTTCTCTCCCGCAATGCTTCAGTCAGTGACACCACTTAGAATCAGCCTGTCTACAAGGCCGCAAAAACTTAGAACCCAAAGCCATGCTTGTCTTCTAGGTCATGTCCTTGGGAAATCAAAAAGGAGCCGGTCATGAGTCGCAGGGTGTGGGTCATAAAGAACTGAAGTCTGAGTGTAATTCCAGGTGAGGGTCTTCAACAGTATCCTATTCACCTTGATGAGGAGAGACCTCAAGTGTTGGAATGAAGCTCTTTTCATAGATGAACGAGTAAGAGTTGCAATTTACTGCCATCATAACTCCGCCTGCGCCTATGGTATCAATTACTCTAAAATTTTGAAAGTTGGTGACCTGATTGTTTAGGAATCTAAATTTCAGTGTATGGCTCACCAGCGTCCCATTTCTTATGCCGTCTTTGGATTCAACAAAGCCCTGTTTCCTGCACTTTCTTTAAATTCTCTGGGGGCCCTGACTGTCAAACTTCTTTAAACTCAGAAGCCCCGTCTCTAGCCCTCACTTTAAACTGAACTGGGTTCATTGGGACGTTAATTAAACCACACTGCAGCATCTAAAAGGTGAATTAAAAGTGATAACTACTTTTGAAAGGATCTTTAACCTGAAATGTTTGATCTGTTTCTCTTCCCACAGCTGAGACCTGACCTATTGAGTGTTTCTAGCATTTTCTGTTTCATTCTGAAGTAAAAGTGTGTTTAGGTATTAGTAGGAGCTTAGTATCCACTAATCCAGAAAATCTGTCAGTCTGGCACCGACAATGTCTCAAATGTGATGGATTATGTAAATTTTACTGTAATTGGCGACGCTTTACTACATGTCAGAGTTGAAAAGACTTTTTTAGACTGACAGAAGGGCTCAGTTTGAAATAATCTTCCTTTGTAAGACAAACCATTCAGTATAATGATTGTATCCAGGACTACACATATGCAAGGAACCATCTCCAGGAAAAGAGAGGGATGATAAAAGGGGAGCAAGATTATTCACAGTCTTATTGGAACAAAGTTTGAATTTTAACTATTAAGAGAGTAATCTGCGCTTGCAGTCATTTGTTCTCAACTCCGAGTGAAAATGAACTGAATGCTTTATTAAATGAGATGTTGACTTTGGATCTACTCAACTTGCCTGCATCCTGGGACCTTAATTAGCCTAAATATTAGGATTTGATATTTAAAAATATAAATCGGTGTGTTTACTGGTTCCACTTATCGGAATATAGTTGGTAGTGAGAAATTGAGGTATTTATTTCTCTGCCCTGTGATGTGAGCATATGTGCTGAGTTGTATTGGATTGAATTATTCTCTTTCACTGTTGTATTCCACAGGTACTTGATGCTGTTTTGACCCAGGGAAAGAGGAAGGGATATGACTGAAAGTTAATTTGAGATTATACATCAGTCCCTTCTCTCTGCCTTCACTTTTCCTTCACTTGCCAAAGATGACAAAGGAGTTGATGTTGAAATGAAAGGAAAATATTTGCAGTCTTTACATTTCCTAATGGCTTTATTTGAGAGAATAACCCTTTCTTAATTAGCAACATAGATTTCTTTAAATGTTAGATAATAAATACAGCAGTAAAATTAACAACACACACAAAATGCTAGGGGAACTCAGCAGATCAGACAGCATCTATGGAAGAGTAAACAGTTAATGTTTTGTGCCAAGACCTTTCATCAGGACCTAAAGGAGTGTCTCGGCCCGAAATGTCAACTGTTACTTTTTTCCCCATAGATGTTGCCTGGCCTGCTGAGTTGCTCCACCATTTTGTGTATGTTTCTTTGGATTTCCAGCATCTGCAGATTTTCGTATGTCTAACATAATCTATGATTTTCTTTTCTTAGTTTTACAATGCTAAGGGTGGTGTGTAGAACACATTTTTCATTCTGGAGTATCTGCTTAATATACTTAAAACTGGCAGAAGGCCAGAGACACAGAATTAGAAAGGAAGTACATTAAAAACATACTCATTTATGAAAAGCCTAACACGATTCTATAATGTTAATCCTTTGATTTATTTTTTTCATATTGAATCTGCAGTACAAAAGCAGGTCATTCGTCCTTGCTGGTCTCTGAGTCTTCCTCTTAACCTATCCCTATCAGAATACCATTTCAGGTTTTCTTTCCTACAACTTTTTATCCAGCTCTGCTTTATAAAATCTGTGTTATTCTCCTTGACTAATTATGGAAATGAGTTACACATTCTTCTCACTCTTTGGAAAAAAATGATTCTCTTATTTTTATGGTCAATAGTGTTGATTGCTGCACAGGTAAATACACTTTCCCCAAATTTGTCAAACTCCAACATCTTAAGAATTGAAACCCCTGGTCTTGGCGAACAAATAGGTCAAATATCTTTGATATTTATTATAACCCCTTATTAGCTCTTGTGGACTTTGCATAATCTCCAGTGCTTCTATATCAGTTTCTATAACCTGCAGATCAGATCTGCCTAATATTCTTTTCAAAAGTGATCTAGTAATGTTCTATAAGAGCCTACCATTTGCTATTACCTCCAATTTTATTCCACTGTAGCGGTGTGCTACACGCAGCACTAAAATAACGACACGGAGTCGGTAAACTGCAATCAAAGAATGTTTTATTCGAACTTCACAGCCTTGCTTTAAAGTCTTCCTCATCCCGCCCTCCCCGGGCGCGGATGGTCCAAGAGACACGTACTCACAAACCCCCGCAGGCTTTTCCCTTTGTTGCGGACCTGGCCTTTGTGCCTGCACGCTGGCTAATTGTGAGCCGGTTCGAGTGTGCTAGTAAGTGGGTCGCCACACCACCTGAAATGTATCCTTGGTGCTTCATTTGTATTTTCATAGGTTAACCTGTAATTCTGCTTTTATAGCTGTATTTCTTTTGCCCTTTATCCCAGAGATTCATTGTCCAAGGTTGTTAAAACTTTTTGTCATTATCATGTTCTCTACCAAAATACACCACTTATATGCTTATTGCAACTTAAATAATGTTATTTATTCCTTTTGTATCAACTGCTCACCTAGTTCAGTTTATTCAGCCCCTTTAGTACTGATTCCCTCATGTAAGTCAATGTAAACTCTGCACAATTATAACTTTTCATATTTGCCAGCCTTGAATTCTCATCCTACAAATCCTATATGCTGTTTCTGTTTCTGCCCATCTTGCTATTCATTTTGCTATTTGAATCATGCCTGCAGCATAATTCATGAATTTATTATCAGGATTCTTTGATATGAGCACCCTTACGAGCACTTGTATATAATTTATTGTCTTGGTTTTAGGATTATAGTTCAGGTCATTATATATAGTGGGTAGGCATCTTAAAGAGTGCGAGAAAAGTTGTAAAGCAAATGGAGTACAGCGAGGGTGTGTAAATTTTAAGTCATGTTTTCTCCACATTGCAAGGTATTTGGACTGACCTCAGTGCTTGTCTTGCAACTGAGCGAGAAGAAGTAAGGCATTGAATGCATTTGGAGAACCAGTGAAATACAGATCAGCGATTGTATGCAAAAACAAAGGATTTCCAACATCAACAGATTTTCTCTTGATTATGATTCTTTGTTCATTTATATTATTACAAACCAATAATCTGTGAACATAGGATTAACACAATCAGCACAGAAAGAGGGTTACTTTTTCAATTTTGACTGTAGGTGATAGGTCAGGCATTGATAGATAAACATTCTATGTCAAATTGTTTTCAATTCCAACTGAAGGACTCATTGGAGTGGGGAGAAATACACAGGCTATAAAATAGGAAACAAAATGTAGAGTTCTTAGGATAAAAACTCAGGATGGCAAAGATGAGAAGTGGGCGTGAAAGGGAAACACACCCAAAATGCTGGAGGAACTCAGCAGGTCAGGCAGTATCTATGGAAATGAATAAACAGTCAACATTTCAGGCAGAGGCTCTTCATCAAGACTAGAAGGAAGGTGCCTGAATAAAAATGTTAGAATCTGTAAGGCAACAAGCAAATGTGGTTCATGTTCGGTTTCTGAATGGCATTTGATGAGTGGTGACAACTCATTGAAGTAAAGTGTAGAGTTTTGCTGAATTTCTAACTATGTATTCTTCTCTTCTCTCTGCAAACTTTGCACAAATAAAAAGTTCCTGCCTTCCACGAGAGGGCATTTCATGACAAAAAAAATGCATACCTAACTGAAATCTCCCAGGCATCTGAACGAAAAGCTTTCGAGCATCAGAACAGTTGAAAATTCTTCATACAAGGGCTCCCAATTCTTCATCCAAGGGCTCCCTTCACCCACTTTGTTTTAGTTTATGATATCAAGTATGTTGGACATCGCTAAGAGTCTAGGTAACAAATTGGCTATTGTGATGAAGACTTCTGCTGATGAACCAACCATTGCCTCAACCCAGGCTATCCCAATACAGCTGCTATAGTAGATCGGTCCAGTAAAATGGAACACTTTTCAAGATCTATCCACGAAAAGCAGATAAATCCAGAGAGCAGATAACATGTTCATTGCTACCCCACTCTTCAACCTTGAATTGTCAGCAAAGCTCTGGATTCTGTGGCAACAATAATGCCACATTGCTTGTGGATTCTCAGTCTGAGTCTCATTGGAGTCATTCTTGACATCGTTATAGCCTTGGTCTAAACAATAAGAAAATTACTTTGTCTCTAAGTTGAGAGTGAATGCCATTGATATGAAGGCAGCATTTCACCAAGTTCTGGCATCAAGACACCATCAACACATTTGGTCAGTTCAGAGGAAGTGTGTGTGCATGTGTTTGTGTTCATTTGTGTTCGGTCTGATTAATATTCTCCCACAATCCTGATGGTTAGAGCAGAAGACTTTGACTTTGGTGCTAGAGGCAATGTTTAAAATAAAGGTTTTGAAGGGAAATGCAGTCAAATGGTGTACTTCATCCTGGATACTGTTGAGATTTGACTGGTACTGGACCTGCCTAATCCAAGCAAGAATTACTTCAAAATTCAGAAAAAGTACAGTTATCAAAGTGTGTATACGTTATACAACCTTGTGATTCATCTCCTCAGAGGCAGCAACAGAACAAAGAAACCCCAAAAGAACCCATTAAAAAAGACCATCAAACATCCAGTTTGCAGACAGAAAGAAAAATCGTGCTAACAATAAAAGTAAGCAAATAGCATTCAGAACTGAAGTTTTATGAAAGGCACAAAGTCAAACATCACTACAGCTGGAGCAGGACACAGCCTCAATTCAGCACGGAGCCAAGTATACGTCGCGGAGCACCGAGCAGAACCATTCTGTTCCTTGCCTCCAGTCATGACACCCTGGCCCTTTCAATTTGGCCGGGCGCTTAAATCGTTCAAACATCGGGTCATTCCTTGCTCTCAGAAAGCTCTGGGTTTTGGATCCCACCACCACAACTCGGCCTGGACCCCACCTTTCCAATTCAGCATGGTGCTTAGATCAATCAGACTGGGGCTTGCTTTCACACTTGCCTCCTCCACTTACATAGACCCATCTCTGCACACCTTGCTATTGTTAGTAGTGATTAGCTGTATTTTAGGGAGTATAGAGTCTTAAAGGGTTTCTTTTCACTGAAAGGGCACAATGTCATGTTTTAAATGTTATTGGTTCTTATTCTCATTTGTTATTTTGGGATATTAAACATACACATTATAGAGTGTGATAAGTATGATTTACTGGAAGAAACGTTTGCAAATTTTGCCAGGAATGGAATACTATTTAAATGAGTGACCACATATTGAAGCATGGAAGGTTAAAGGAGGTTTCCAAAAGATGTTGAAAATTGTGAAACATTTAGACATAGATGTGGAGAAACTGTTCGTACTGCCAGGAGGGTCTATAATCTGAGGAATCAGATTTAGGATATTTAGCGAAAGAATTGGTGATTTTTTAAATCAGCGAGATATGATTGACTATATAATATTTAGAATGCTAGAATTCTGTGCTAATTCTCCAAAATATATTCAGTGTACACCACTTGAGAATGGGTACAAGGCCAGTTGGTTAGCTTGTCTAAAGATGTGACATTGTGCAATTGGTGGTATGGTCATTTCCTGTGTTTCCTATGATTCTACTTATGATACAGAAAGTTGGCAAGGGTAATGAAATGTTAATGAACTGAAAATGGACCTAAATCTTGATAGTTAAATGAACATTAAATGATATTTTTCTTGTCAGGATCTGAAGACTCATAATTGTACACTGGTGGGTATACTTGCATTTCAATGGCTTACTTTGGCATATGGTGTTCAAATGTGAAGTTTAGGTATTATAATTCTAATTGGTGCACCATGCACCAATCATTTGGTTACCAGTAAATCTTCATATAATTCCAACGAACTTAAAGTCCATATTGTTCACTTGTTTTTATACCATTATTCAAGTGGTCCTGGTAGGAGCTGTAGGTAGGGTTCAGGAGAGCGTGGGGCTGTGACTCACTGCCAGGACATTTTCATAACTTTTTCTTTTAGCTGCTGTCACATGATGAATTGACTGTCAGAAAGGAGTAAATTTATTTACTAAGTGCTTCATTTTGTGTTGGGGACTTTCACAAGTTTTTTATTAATGATGGTAGGGTGCAAGATGCATAAAGGTAGTCACTTTTCACAACGCTGAATTATTTATCCTTTGGGAAGTTATATTGCTCTAGTTGTGCTACAAGACTTTGACATAATAATTTTAATAACAGTTTTGTTAAACTAATATCCTCTGAGAGTAATCACCTTTCAGTGGAGAATAGCTGACTTGCATTTCTGATGAGATGCTACTGTTCTCCAGATGTTAATTTTCTATCATGATGTGTTACAAGGCAAGGAGAACCAGAACTATAGTTTAATTGAAGACTTCTGGATGGTATTATTTCCTGTGGTTCTTGAAAGGAACATGTTGAATGTATAAAATAGAAAATGCATCTTGAGTTCCTCTCTGCATTGCTCAACAATGGAGTGCAATAATCCCATTTTTCAACATACATTTAGCACATTCAGATTTATTTCCAAACACATTTGCTATTGGGCTGACTTCGTTGCATGATTAATTGCATTGTTGCCCTGTCCAAATGCATGCTTCCAAAAAATGTTCATGATTAATCTTTCTTAAAATAATCCCCAATGATAAAATTTCAGATGGCAACAAGGTGTCATACAGGATTGAGATAGATTGGCTAATGGAATGCTGTCATAATAATAACTTCATACTCATCATCAGTAAGGCCAAGGAATTGATTGTCGAGTTCAAAAAGTGGAAGCCGGGAGAAGTGCACCAACCCTCATTGAAGGAACAGCAGTGGAAAGGGCAAACAGCTTTTAAGTTCCTGGATGTCAGCATCTCAGAGGATCTATCCTGGGCCCAACAGATTGATGCCATTCTGAAGAAGGAATACCTGCAGCTCTACTTTGTTAGGTGTTTGAGGTGCTGTGGTATGTCACCCAAGGCTTTTGTAAATTTCTCTAGATGTGTGATGAAGAGATTTTGGACTGATTGCATTGTAGCCTGGTATGGAAATAATGATACATAGGATCGCAAGAGACTGCAGAGATCTTTAGTCTCAGCCAGCTCCATCACTGCCACAATACTCCCCACCAGCAAGAACATCTTCAAGGGACAGTGCCTGAAGAAGGTGATGTTTATCATTAAGGTTTCTCAGCACCAGGATATTGACATTATTACTTACTTAAAATACATGAGGAGTAAAAATCTTTACATTATGTCTCTGTTCAAATGTGCAATGTGCAATTATAGTAACTTATAATAAATATTATGTGCAACAGAACAGTCAATATAACATAGAAATACAGTGGAGTCAGCATGAATTAAGCAGTCTGATGGTCTGGTGGAAGAAGCTGTCCTGGGGCCTGTTGGTCCTGGCTTTTATGCTACGGTACCGTTTCCCAGATGATAGCAGCTGGAACAGTTTGTGGTTGGGGTGACTCGGGTCCCCAATGATCCTTCAGGCCCTTTTTACACACCTGTCTTTGTAAATGTCCTGAATAGTGGGAAGTTCACATCTACGGATGCTCTGGGCTGTCCGCACCACTCTCTGCAAAGTCCTGCGATTAAGCAAAGTACAGTGCCCGTACCAGGCAGTGACGCTGTTGATCTGCCTCTCGACCAGAGGCCTTTGGGTTCAGACCCAGGGAATAACTGTCAAAGACAGTTTACTTAAAAGTACATACTGTTTATTAGCAAGCTTGCGTTCTCAGTTGGCTACACAAGAGTCTCTGCTCAGTGAGCTTGAGAAAATCTGCAGCCAAGTGAGCCCAGAATGCTGTTTGGAGCTGCAGATACACATTGTGATCACATATTTTGATAAGGGTAGACTGAGAAGCTTCTCATGGAACAAACAATTCTTTGTTCATACATTCTTCTCACAGCATGACTTGTCAAGCTGCTAATAAGTCAGTTAGGTTCTAGCCCTTTTAATTCTGCATATAATTCCTTATTCCGTCATTCCATGACAACTACAATTATCAATGTTGGGGTTGTTGTACATTTTAATTTTCATATTCGTGTAAGAAGGTTAGATAGTAACCCATGGGATAGGCCGAAGGGCTTTCTGCATCATCGTAGTCTCCATCCTCATCATTTGCACCTCCGTCTCTCTCAGGTCCCTTTTCTTCTAGGAGACTCTTTGTTTAAATATCCCTGTGGGCGTAGGGCAAAAGCACTGGCCGACAAGGGGCCATAAACATTGAAAAAGTGCAGTGAGTACTCCTGCGATGATAGCTTAATGTAACAGTTGCTGCATCCTGCAGAGATATCACTGAAGGGCCACAATCCCCCTTTTGAGCTAAAGCCATGCAAGTTGGCCCCGATTTTCTGGATTTTATTTACCTCCTTTTGTATGTAAACAGAGAGAGGTAATGTTCTCTGATTCATCTGGGATGTAGGTGCAGCATTCTTGTCCTGTAACGGCACCTGCACCTCCTTTTTCAGCCAGAACAAAATCGAGGGCTATTCGGTTCTGCAAAACCGTCTGTCATAGCGCCATCATTTCAGTAGTGATGGCCCTCATCTGATCCTGGATGCCATCCATTGCCTTAGTGCTTCTATTGGCCATCTCCTCCAAAACTGCAACCAGGTTGATGATTTCCCTTGAGTTGCATGCCACCCCATAGAAGGGGAAAGCTATCACCCTGTTGTGAGATTCCTCGCTTTTGCCCTAGGAGGGGAGGGAAAGGTTTTCAGCATTCGTATGTGGGGTACAAGGTCCAATTTCTGCTCTCTTGTTGGGTGTCCCATCAGCTAGCTGGGAGCCACAAATCGGCCCTTTCCCCACAAACCCATTGAGTTCGGTTCGGGGGGCGTGGTGGTTTGGCCATTGTATAAATGGCACAGGTGCTATTGCCCAGAAAGTTAAGTCCCCTTACCCTTGAAATTACAGTGGCAGATAGAATTTGCTTGTTGGTCAGATCTGATAATGGTGGAGAGCCATGATGTCTGACCTCTCCATGGATGGCTTTTTCCGGGGGGGGGGGGGGTACAAGTGTACCAACCATCAGAGCAGTGGCACCCACAGTCTCCAATCACATCATTGGTGAAATTTTGGGCCTCACTAGTCTGAGTGTCATTAGAAAAGGCCCAGACTGACCATTGTTCACTGCTGTTCAGCGGAATGGCTATTAGGGGAACCTCTATCCTTCCATGGGGATGTAGAAAATGGCGTTTTCCCGATGTTCGGAAAAGTCAGTCTGTTGTATCTGATGTGACTATCAGCTACTTGAACAATTGCAGAAATCAAAAGTATACTGTAAAGTTGGAACGAAGCTTGCAACACGGCCGCCGTAAGCGGCGCCATCTTAGTAGGAAAAGGATATGCTTCCTTTTCATTACTGCCATCAGGGAGGAGGGACAGGAACCTGAAGACCTACACCTAATGATTCAAAAACTGCTTTTCCTCATCTCCCATTAGATTTCTGAATAACTCATAAACACTGTCTCATTATTCTTTTTATTTTGCACAATTTATTTTGTAATTTATAGTGATATGCTTTACACTGTATTGCTGCCACTGAACAATCAAATTTCATGTCATATTGGACAATGATAATAAATCTGATTGTGATTATTAGCTTGATTTATTAGCTTAATGAAATCACCCTCCCTATTCTGTCCGTACACTCCACCTCCCTGCAATACCCTAATATTGCAGCACAATAATTACTCCAGAAATGTGCAACGTGAAATGGAGAATAGCATATATACAGTATGTACACACAAAGCCAGTTTCTCTCACTTACAGCTGTGTGTTTAGCAAGTTTGTTTAACAGGAGAATTGCCAAAACTTTTTTTATTTTGCTTTACTTTAGCTTTGTCACCATTGTACATCTATTTAGAAAATAATTCTTCCCCACTATATTTTGAATTATCAAATAAGGAAAAGCAATTCAATTTCATAGTATCTTGGCTACAAAACTAAATGTTGAAGAATCCAAAGGTATTCTTTCATAATCTTGGTCTTTTAAGTGCATACTATGGGATAATCGTTTCAGGTGTAAATTTCTTTTTTGGGTTTAATTAATTTCAATATAGGACTGAAATGAAATCAATACATTAGAAGCTTTTATTTATTATTGACAAGTTGAGCACTTCAATTATGTAGCAAGTCTTGAACATTGTCATCTTGACACAGGCATACAGATTGGAAGATGATGGAATTGCTTTGGGACTTCTCATGGCTATTGGATGGATTATTAATATTTTGCTTGAGAAATTGAAAGGTGATTAAGAATATCATAAGTGTGTTGATAAACCACTCCCAAACTGGTATAGCTATTCTTTCCACCCCACGTGATGCTTGAAACATCCATTTTGAATTTTTCATTGATAATACTATATTAATTTATTCTTAAAGAAAAGTTATGTGGAAGTATTTAAAAGCACAGTGTTTTTAAAAACACAGGAAGAGTGGTCACTGAACATAACATTTGAAAATGTAAGAATAAGTATCTTTATTCTTTCTGCAAACTTTGAACAATAAGAAATGAAGAACAAGAATTTATTTTATAGTGAATTACATGAGTATAATTAACCAGACTATAGCAAGGACATTGGATCATTCAACAAGAAATTTCTTAGCTAATGAAAAGATTTTCACAGTTCTGTTTAATAGCTTGCCCCTGAGGGTTTCAAATTGCCATCTGTGCAATAATTTCCTTTTGGACTTCACAAAAGGTTTCCAAGCTTTTGGATTTTCAATTTGATACATGACCAGAAGCATCTGATGAATATTTTTTTCCAAATTCTGTATAGCTGTATTTCTATTTTAAAAGGCATAGCTTTGACTCATTCTTTGCAAGACCTTTAACATTTTTTGGATTGTTAATTGGTATGATTTATATCTTTTGAATGAAAGAACTGTTTCCAAAAATCCACTATGGATCAACCAAAGGTTCCAAATGCCCAATTTACAAACACCCTTTTGTACAAGCAGTATACCATAATATTAAATTGAAAAATATGACATATATGTACATACATTCATTCCACACTTCTGTTTGGCAACTCTTGTGTGTTTTGATGCCATTCACCACAGTATTTTGGAGGTATGGTCACCATATCAAGTGATTTTTGTGTATTTTCCAACTAAAGGCACCTGTAAAAGCTAAATCTGTTCATAACCAGGGCATGGCCTGTATATATTTTCTGTGAAAGCAATTTATTGTACGCTACTTCACACAATTTTGAACACAACTGAATCCAGGGATCTTATATACCAAGACAAAAATACAATTTTGAAATGGGAGTCTTCCCATTTTCTGGTGCTCAACAATTTTTGCCACTATTCCAAACTTTTCTTCACATCAGTCACCTATATTCCAAAAGGGGATGAAGAATCTTAGTTGAACTTTGGAAATGGCTGTGAGTTTTTATTTGCAGTCATTTTTTTGTTTAGAGTAAAGCCAGTAAACATTTATTTTCTCTCCAGATTAAGTGGGATGGAATGTTTTAAAGCCTCTGTCCTCCAATACAAACTGAAGAGTTTACACCTGGGCAGTACTGGGATCAATGTCCTGTGTGGAAATGTTTGCTAATGCTGTTGCGGAAGGTTTAAACTAATGTGGCAGGGTGATGAAAGCAATGCAGAGACCAAAACAAAAGTTATCAAAAAGTCAGAGTGGAGTACAGAAAATGGAGGTTACTAGATTCTAAAAGGACAATATGTGTAAGGGCACTTCTCTGAATACCCATAGTGTTTGAAATATTTAATGAACTTGTGGTATAAATGAGTACAAAGGGGTATAATGTGGTGGCTGTTACTGAACTGTGGTTGTAGAGTAGAGATTGATGGGAATTAAATACCCAAGGGGAAGGTAAGGAAGGTGGGATAGCACATTCAAATAGAAATGAAATCAGGGTGCTAGTGAGAGATAATATAAGATCAGGGTGATAGTAAGAGACAGTTTAAGGAGCAAAATGTTCAGTCCAACTGAGTAGAGATTAGCAATAGTAAAAGGGTGAAATTCGCTGGCGAGAGTTGTCTATAGGCCACTGAATAATAATGTCACAGTGGTACGGGCAATAAACCAAGAAATATCCGATGCACATCAGAATGTAACAGCAGTTGTCATGGTGGACTTTAATTTTCACATAGGGCGACTGAATTTGGTTAAGGCATCCTTGAGGGGGTCTTCATGAAATGCATCCATGATGGCGTTCTTGAAGAGCATTTTGTGAATCTGTAAGGGAAAATGCTATCTTAGATCTGGTCATGTGCACCGAGAGAGGTAAAATTAACAATCTTGTAGCTAGTGATTTTCTTTGGAAGAGTGATCAGCCTGATTGAATTTATCATACAAACAGAGGGTGCAATATTTCAATCTAAAACCAGTGTATTATGCCTAAATAAAGGAGACTGCAGGATGAGGGAGGAGCTGACTAGTGTAGACTGAGAATGTATTGTTTTTGGTAGGACAGTGAAAGACTTTGAGAGATTTTTCAAGGTACTTAACAGGAGTACCTACAAGAGAAAATATGCAGAAGCACAAATTTCTTACAGGCAGCAGTGGGAATTGAACCCAGGTCACTTGCATTGTACTAACTACCACACCACTGTGCATCTTTTTTCCCCAGTCCTGATAAAGGGTCAGGGCCTAAAACATTGAATATACTCTCTTCCATAGATGCTGCCTGGCCTCCTGAGTTCCTCCAGCATTTTGTGTGTGCTGCAACAAAAGTATATTCCAGATATAAGCATTGCTAGTAAGGGTGCCAAAAGCCAGCCGTGAATAACTAAAGAAGGCATCATGCCTTCATGAACTAAAGAAAGCTCATGCCTACGAAGTTGCAGGAGTAGTGGGGAACCAGAAGATTGGCAAACCTTTGAAAAGCAACAAAGAACCACGAAGCAAACAATAAAGAAAGGGAAAATGGGTTATGAATGTAAACAAGCACAAAAAATAAAGCCAGACAGTAAAAGTTAAAAGGTCCCTTGGAAGATGAGAAGGAGGAATTAATATTTGGCGATGTGGTAATGGGCTAAAGCTGTGAGCAACTATTTTTTGTCTGTCTTCTTGTCTTCATATGTTTAACATGCCAAAGAGATGCTATGGATGCGAAGGGAGTTGAGGACCATTGCTGTCATGAAAGAAGTAGTGATGAGCAAGTTAATAGGCCTAAAGGTAAAGAAACCCTAGTCCTAGCGTACTTAAAGAAATGATGGAAGTAATAATATATGCATTTGTGATAGTTCACCAAAATTGTCTGGACTCTCTGGGTGGATTCCCAGCAAATTGGAAGATGGCGAATGTCACAGCTCTGTTTAAAAGAGGATGTGGACAAAAAAAGGGTAACTGTAGGTCAGTTAGCTTAATGGCTGTAGTCGGTGAAAAGCTTGAAGCTACCTTTAAGGAAGAAATAGTGAGGCATCTGGATAGAAATTGTTCCATCAGACAGACACAGCATAGATTCATGAAGAGCAGATCCTGATTGACAAACTTACTTGAGTTCTTTGAGAATTTAATGAGTGCATTGGATAGATGGGAACAGGTGGATGGTGTATAATAAGATTTCCAGAAGGTGTTTGATTGCCACATTAAAAGACTTCTATAAAATGAGGATGTTTGGAGTTGGGGGTGATATATTAGTATGGATAGAGGATTGGCTAACAAATAAAGGACAGAGTTGGGATGAATGGGTGTTTCTCTGGCAGTGAATCATGAGCAGAATGCTACAGGAGTCTGTACTGGGCCCACAACTGTTTGTGATATTATGATTTGGAAGGAGGGACCCAGTATATCTTACCTGAATTTGCTGATTACTCTAAAATTGCACGGCAAAGCAAATTGTCCAAGGATATGGGGAGATAAAAGAGATAAAGTTAGGTTAAGATAGGATCTGGCAGATAGAATACAATGTGGTGAAGGTGAGGTCACTCTGGAAAGTAAAATGAAAGATCAGAGTATGAATTAAATAGTGAAAGATTGCAGCATGCTGTGGCGCAGAGGGTCTTAGAACTGCTTGACCATGAATTGCACAATGTGGATTTGCAGGTGTAATGGGTTATCAGGAAAGCAGATGGAACATTGGCCTTCATTGCTAACGGGATTGAATTTCAGAATAGGGAAGATAAACTGCAACTGTACTTGGTATTGGTGAGACCACACTTCAAGTACTGTGTGCTTTTCTGGACTCCTTGAAAAAAGCTATACTGGCTTTGGAGGCAGTGTAGAGGAAGTACACCAGGTTGATTCTGGAGTTGACTGGGTTAGCATATGAGAAGATTAGGGAGTAAAGCCTCAAGATACAGGGGAATAAATTCAAGATGGAGATGAGAAATTGCTTTTCCAGAGAGTAGTGAATCTGTGGAATTCTCTGCCCAGGGAAGCAGTGGAGTCAGAATCAGGTTTAATAACATTAGCATACTGTGAGATTTGCTGTTTTATAGCAGCAATACATTGCAATATATAATAAAAAAAAAGCTATGAACAGAGGAAAATTAATAGTGAAGTATGTTTATGGGTTTACTGTCCATATAGAAATCTGATGGCAGAGGAGAAGGTGTTCCTGAAATGTTGAGTGTGTGTCTTCGGGTTCGAGTACCACCACCTTGATGATGGCAGTGAGAAGTGAGCACGACCTGAGTGATGGGGGTCTTGCTTGATGCTTGCTGCCATTTTTGTGTTTGAAAATGTTCTGCATGCTGCAGAGGCTAGTAACCATAATGGAGCTGGCTGAGTTTACAACTTCCTGCAGCTTTTTCCACTCCTTTGTAGTGGCTCCTCCAGATGGTGATGCAACCAGTTGGAATACTGCCCATGCTATATAGAAGTTTGTGAGTGCCTTTGGTGACATACCATGCCTCCTCAAATTACGTACATCAAAATATCAGATTCAGAATAGATCTTTAGAGATGTTGATAGCCAGGGTCATGAAACTACTCATCCTCTCCACTGCAGATCCATCAATGTGGACAACTGTGTTTTTCCTTGACTTCCCTGTCCTTAAGTCCATAATCAATTCCTTCAATCAATTCCTTCAATCTTAAAGGTCGAGAGAAATTTTGGAAAATTAGTTCAATTTGTACTTGTATGATTTTTGTAATACCATCTGCACCAACCTGAGAAGGTCAACTTAGCATATAGAAAATAATGAAAACAAGGACTATATCAGAGTTGAGGTAAAAACTATACTGCCCTTAAGTCATAACATTAGGCAGTATCTAAGGATAAGAAGCAGAGTACTTGACACACAAGATGAGAAAACACTCTTTCTGGTTTCATGTATATTTTGATGACTCCTCAAGCAAGAAATTGGAAAATGACTACTATTTATCAAAATATTATTAAAAATGTAGTTTCAAATTAACATTGGATGATACTGCAAGTTCAGCTTCTGGAGGTTATTGAGCTATTTATCTGACTGACCAAATTCATTTTATATGTAGGGTATTATTGCATCTTAGTTAAGGTTTACATTGAATCTCCTCAAGTCTGCTGTTGAGATGCTAATTTGTTCAGTTTAGTAACCGTGTAACACATAGTAACATTCGGAGGTAGTAATCATAACAAGATAGAATTCAGCCTGCAGTTTGAGAGAGAGAAAGAGAAGCTAAAATCGGATCTATTGAGATTAGAATTGAGTGAAGGTAACTGAAGAGGCATGAGGGAGATGCTGGCCAAAGCTGATTGGAAGGGGACCCTAGCAAGGATGATAGATGAACAATGGCAGGAACTTCTGGGAGTAATTTAGAATTACAAGATTATTAAATCCCAAAGAAGCAGCATACTAAAGGGGGGATGAGGCAACCATAGACATAAAAGTAAAAAAAAAATACAGCATAAAAGTAAAAGATGGGACATGCAATATTGTAAAAATTAGTGGCAAGTTAGATGAGCCAAGAATCTTTTAAAAACCAACATAAGGCAACTAAAAAAGCCATGAGGAAAGAAGAAAAAATGAAATAATAAATGTAAACTAGTTAATGATATAAAAGAGGATACCAAAAGCATTTTTTAGATATATAAAGAGAGGAGAAAGTGCACATTGAACCACTGGAAAAGGTAGTAATGGGAGACAAAGAAAGATTACCTGAATAAGTATTTTGCACTGTGGAAAACATCAGCAACATACCAGACATTTGAAAGAGTCAAGGGACAGAAGTGAGTGGTCATTGTTAGCAAGAAGAAGGTGCTTTGAATGCTGAAAGGTCTGAAGATGGATAAGTCACCTGAATCAGATGAACTGCACCTCAGGGTTCTGAAAGAGGTATCTGAAGACATTGTGAAGGTATTAGGAGTGATCTTTCAAGAATCACTATTGCTAGGAATGGTTCCAGAGTACTGGGAAATCATAGAAGCCATTCAACTCTTTAAAAAGGGAAGGAGACCAAAAAACCCAAGATATTATAAACTGGCTTGCATGATGCATGTGGTTGGTAAGATTTGGAGTCCATTATTAAGGATGGGGCTTTGAGGTACTTGAAAGTACATGAGAAAATGGGCTGAAGACAGCATTATTTCCTTAAGGGGAGATTTTGCCAGACAAATCTGTGTGATGGTTTGAGGAAGTAACCAACAGGATACTCAAGAGTCAGCAGAGGCATTTGACATGGTGGCACACAGGTTGCTAAACAAAATAGGAGCCTATCCTATTACATGGAAATTAGTAGTGTGGATAGAAGATTGACTAGTTGGCAGAAGACAGTATAGGAATAAGGGGGGTAGGGAGGAGGCTTTTATGGTTGTCAGTGCTTTGTAAGTGTTGGTGTTGGGTCTATTATTTTTCATGTTATATGTCAGTAATCTGGAAGACAGAATTGATTACTCTGTGGTCAAGTTTGTGGGTGATACAAAGGTAGGTGGAGAGATGAAGGGGTTGGGGGGGGGGGATGGAAATAAATCAGCCATGATTGAACGGTGGAGTAGATTCTGCTAATACTGCTCCTATGTCTCATGGTCTTGTGTTGTTTTGAGATTCTGTTTAAATTGTTAGGTCTTTGTATGTTGTAACAGCTGTTACAGCCAGTGGAATCTGTGCTGGCTTGAAAGGCATATTGTAGTTTCACTTTGGCTTGTAAGTGGTAAGGTTTAAAGAATTAATCATTAACTATTCGGTGATCAGTAATGATAAATAATGTATAACTGATGTATAATATTCTTATTGTTCAGGTATGAGCATCTGACAAGCAACCACTGGACAGATTGGTATCTGGACTCGAATGAAAGTACTAACTTCAGCCTGGAATATGGTACTTACTCGTTCGACTGCGCTACCAATCATGGTGATCCTGAGCCACCTGGCACAGTGCATTCAAACAGACAGTGAGTAAAATCATTTTAATGTTGAAACAAATTTTTTTCTTTGTTGCCTGGATATTTGTGAATATATTTGAATGCAGAGGATAGTTTGAAAAGGTGCAATATGCAAAAAACATGCATATTGGTTACAAATCATGAAACCGCAAAATTGTGTTGAGTACTTTTCACATTATAGTTACGATCTGAACAGGATTTCAAACTCAACAGAGAGTAAGAAAATTAGAAAAGCTTAAACACTATAATTTCACCATCCAGCCAGTTTTGCCACAAATCATTCATTACCATCAGTGAAAAGTAAATGTGAAAGACTACAAAATCAAGTTAGTGTAAAGGATGTTGTACCAAATTTAAAAATGAGTTATTAAGACATAACTTTGTTGTTAAGGCAGTAATATTCAAGATTTAACTCTGAATATTTGATAATGAAAGGTACATTACTCTTGGGAAAAGAACAGTGAACAGATGGAAAAGCACATAATATTAGAAAAGCCAACTCTTAGAAATTAATGACTGGAGGAGGCAATCCTCCTCCAAACATTAGATGAATTTTGGATTTTGGCTGTGAAGATGTATATGAAATATCATTCAAAAGTGATGGGCTGGATCTGAAAATAAATGCATGAAGTAGAATGTTCCCAGTGTACACGTTGTCTACGCAAGAACTTACACTCTTTTAAAGATGGTTAGGTAAGATGATGATTCTCAATATTTTTCAGAATGAATTTTCTGTTAGCAATGGTGTTTGCAAACCTGTGTCTTTTTCTTTTCAACAAGCTATTCTTCAAAATTATCTGAAGGAAAAAATAGCAGGTCAGACAGCATCTAAGGAAATGAATAAACATGGCACCAAACTGTACTGTTCCTAGTTTTGGTGTCACTTTTTACCCTGAGTACTGTACTCTCTTTAAAACAGGAGTTCCCAACCTTTATTATGTCTTGGACCCCTACCATTAATTGAGGCGTTCATGGCCCCCTGGGAGCCCCTGCTTTAAAGTCTTCCATTTCCACAACCCAACTTGATTCAAGCCTCTCCTCTGATCATCTGTTACTAAGGCGATCATCTCTGAACTCAGTTATTCAGTATTCCAGCACAGCTTTTGTCATCCTTCCTTTTATTCTGAAAACTATAAACCATCTTATCTCACATTTAGATCTCTTTGACCTGTCACCTCATTTGCTTCCTGACCTACAGTGTTCCTGAATTAAGTAAACCTACATTTATTTTAGTGATCATCTCTATTAAGTTGCCTGTTTTATATCCACATTTCTGGATTCTTGACCACCCCCAGGTTAAATTGTTTCCCCACTGGTTTGCTGTGTCATTAAAGATTCAAAATTATTCCTTTAATTCCACTCCTCTTCTTTCAGGTGCTCCTTAAAATCATTGAACTTTAATAAAGCATATGGTCCTTTTATCTCTTCAGGGCTTGCTGCAGCTTTTGTTTGTTCTTGTTTCTGTGAAAGCCTGGGATGTTTTTTTATTAGGTTAAAGACAGCAAATAAATGAGAAGTTTTTAAAAAAAAATTGGTTAAACATTAGTAAAAAGAGAAATCCAGCATCTATTTGTTTTTGTATGTTACAAAACCTTTAAAATACTTTGTCATATTGCATATTTCATTCATTTTAAATTTTTCAGTCACCAATGCAGAAAAGTATCAACATTTTTAAATTTTCCTTCACAATTTTTGTTTTCCTCAGCTGGATTATAATGCATATGGAATAAGCATGGCTGGAGATCTTGGCCACTTGGAAATCACTTTGAATATTTTCAGTGTTAAATATTGTAGAGTCAAGCTAAACCATTCCTAACTTTAAAAATCCATTTATTTTATTAAGGGGAAGTGTGACTACTGCATGCAAAACACATTGGTGTGACTAAAATAATATTAATAGAGAATAGTAACACATCATAGCTTTCACATCAGTGGTATTAGATTGCAAGTAGATAGTCTGAGTTTCATCTTCAGAATTATTCTGTGGCTAATGCCAAAGGCAGATAGAATGTGAAATTTGAATGCTAAGTTTGATTTATTTTAGAGGTGTAGAGAAAGGATAATTAGTGTGAATAATAACATTGAAGTTTGTGGAGCCATCTTATAAAAGGTCAATAGGTATTTATTTCTGATTCATGGATTTAAGTGACCTGCGCAAAGCTGCTATTTTAAATAACGTATTGCAACGAGTCGTGGTATCATATACATGTAGCACAGAAACATCCTGTGATCCACCAAGTGCATGCTGACCATCAAGCTCCCACTTACAGTAATCATGCACAATATAATTTCATCTCCCACACCCATCAAATTCTACCACTTAAACACACACTAAGACCAATTTATCTAACAACCTGTATGTTTTAAAATGTGGGAGGAAACTTGGAGCATCCAGAAATGTCTCGTAGTCATAGGGAAAAGAGGCGCTTTCCACACAGTACCAGAAATCAGGATTGATCCTGGATCGCTTGAGCTTTGAAGCAGCAGCTGTACCATCTGTGCTATTGTGCCACTCATTTCTCAGATGGTGGATTTGCTTAATCTGTATTTCAAAAGGTTTTAAAATTCATGTTTGGTCCAAAAAGTTTTTGAGTAGTTATTTGTCTAACAACAACAAAATTTTGTCTGACAAAGCTGTTTAAGAGTTCTTCGTGGAAGTAACAAGTAGGGTGGTCAATAGAGAGGTAGATGTCATTTACTTGGATTTTCAGAACGCAGATGATAGGTACCACACATGAGTTTGCTTAACAAGCTAAAATCCTATGGCGTTACAAGAAAGATACTGGCATGGATAGTGGAATGGCTGACATGCAGAAGGCAGTGAGTGGGAATAAAAGGAGCCTTTGCTGGTTGGCTGCCGGTGACTAGTGGTGTTCCTCAGGGATCAGTATTAGGACTGCTGCTTTTCACATTGTTTGGCAATGATTTAGATAATGGAATTGATGGCTTTGTGGCAAAGTTTGTAGATGACATGAAGATAGGTGGAGCCGTAGATGGTGCTGAGGAAGCAATGTGATTGCAGCAGGACTTAGTCAAATTGGAAGAATGGGCAAAAAAGTGGCAGATGGAATACAATGTTGGGAAATATTTGATAATGCATTTTGGTAAAAGGAACAATAGTGCAGAGTACAGCTTCCCCCCGCTATCCAAAGGTAGAGTGTTCCTAAGAAACCATTTGTAAGCTGAAATGTTTTAAAGCAAAGAAGCAATTCCCATTTATTTATGTGGGAAAAATTTTTGAGCGTTCCCAGACCCAAAAAATAACCTACCATATCATACCAAATAACACATAAAACCTCAAATAACACAAACATATGGTAAAAGCAGTCATGATATGATAAATATACAGCTTATATAAAGTAGAAATATTGTATGTACGGTGTAGTTTCACATATCAAAATTGGGAAGACAGTGAGCCAAAATCGATTTGGAGAAAAAAATTCGGCACGCATACGCACGTAAACGCATGCGTACACAGCTGCCCGCACAAGGCTTCACGGTCATGGTAGTCTTTCTCAGGGTAAACACACGTATAAAGCAGGCATCCTTTTTTCATAAAAGCGAAAATCCTCTTTGATTAATGAAGTTGGGTACTAATGTAGGTCTTTCATAACAGCGAGCTGTCATAAAGCGAACGTTCGAAAACCGGGTCCACCTGTATAATCTAAATGGAGAGAGATTCAAACATCAGAGGTGCAGAGAGATTTTGGAGTCCTCGTGCAAGACTCCGAGGAGATTAATTTACAGGTTGAGTCAGTGGTAAAAGAAGGCAAATGTAGTGTTCTTTTCTATTTTAAGGGAATAGAATATAAAAGCAAGGCAATAATGCTGAGCTTTATAAGACACTAGTCAGGCCACACTTGGAGTACTGTCAACGGTTTGGGGGCCCATATCTCCGAAAGGATGTGTTGTCATTGGAGAGAGTCTGGAAGAGGTTCATGAGGATGATTCTGGGTATGACGGGGTTAACATATGACAGACAGACGGACGTACTTTATTGATCCCGAGGGAAATTGGGTTTCGTTACAGTTGCACCAACCAAGAATAGAGTAGAAATATAGCAAACTAAAACCAGAAATAATTAAAAGGTAATAAGTATATTATGCCAAGTGGAAATAAGTCCAGGACTAGCCTATTGCCTCAGAGTGTCTGACACTCCGAGGGAGGAGTTGTAAAGTTTGATGGCCACAGGTAGGAATGACTTCCTATGACGTTCAGTGTTACATCTCGGTGGAATGAGTCTCTGGCTGAATGTACTCCTGTGCCTAACCAGTATATTATGGAGCATTTGGCAGCTTTGCATCTGTAGTCACTGGAATTTAGAAGAATGTGGGGGATCTCATTGAAACCTCCTGAATATTGAAAGAACTAGATATCCAGAAATAGAGGGCAGAGTGCAAAATTGAGAGGCGATGAGGGGGACATTTTTAAGCTTGAGCTTAGTAAGACTGTGGAATGCTCTGCCACAGACTGCAGTGGAGGCCA